>NC_071524.1:9733345-10333345 GCF_027887155.1 Malaclemys terrapin pileata | reverse complement strand
AAGATCTCGATGCCGCACGCTGTCCTTCCGGGCAAAGAGATAACATGGCCAGTGAGTCCAGTGCCCCCCCAAGAGCGACTTCACCTCCCCAAGCTTCTCTACCGGATCCAGAGGAATCACCTGGCGAGTCTGCAGGCACAACAGAGATCCGCCCCACGGAGAGTGAGGCAGGGGAAGAAGACCGCATCTACCTCCAGTACCCGCTCCCTACAGGTCTCCTCCTCTGCCCCTTCTGTCTCCCTGTCCATGGAGTCCAGACCCTCACGGCCCTCAGCAAACACGTTCGTAAGACCTACAACAAACAGATTGCTTTCCGGTGTAGCCGCTGCGATCTCCCCTTCGAGACCCAAAAGAAATGTAAGTTTCATCAAGCCACATGCAGGGGACCCCCCACGACCGTGAAAGTGAATCCCACTGACATCCTCCGGGTTCCAACCCTGACCCCCACCGATGATCTGGCTTCAGCACCCCAGCCAGCATCCCCAGTGTCACAGCAGATAAGGGGGGACCAACCGCCAACTGAGGGAAGCGTAACCCCCGCCTCGAGGACTGACGATGCCACCAAAAGGACCAGTCCCGTCTCCAGAATCCCCACGCTGGACCCTGCTGTGAGGGGGACCACCGCCACCTCTCAGGTCAACAACCTCACCAGACTCCTCAGCGGCTTCATAAAAACTATCCGGCACAACACAGAAGCGAGACACTGCAGCGCTCCCCCACAGGTAACCTAATGCCGCCCTGCTGTAGGAGCAACTAGCATCGTTCCCCAGGCTGCACGGCGAGATCCAACCAACGGAGGAGCCTCCCATAGCCCCCAGATCTGGTCCTGACAGCGGATGATCCAGAGAGCCTCCAAGGTATGCTAGATACCACCAGCCGAGCTACTGACTGGATGGGACTCCGCTTCAATGCGAGGAAGTGTGCAACTCTGCATATTGAGGGCAGCAAAAGGGACTCGGTGCAGACAACGGGGTTCCAGATCCAGGGTGAGCCCGTCATCCCCCTGGCAGAGGGGCAGGCATACCAGCACCTGGGCACGCCAACAGGGTTCCGTGTCCGGCAGACACCCGAGGACACCATCCAGGAGATCTTGCAGGATGCCGCCAAGATTGATGCCTCCCTGCTGGCACCGTGGCAGAAGATAAATGCCCTGAACACCTTCCTGATCCCACGCATCTCGTTCACCCTAAGGAGATCCGCCGTGGCGAAGGTGCCCCTCAACAAGGCAGACAAGATCATCCGGAGGTTGGTGAAGAAGTGACTGTTCCTTCCCCAGAAAGCCAGCAACGAGCTGGTCTACATTGCCCACAGGCACGGCGGTGCCAACGTCCCCTGCATGGGTGACCTGTGTGACATCGTGGTGATCACCCACGCCTTCCACCTGCTGACATGTCCTGACGCCACGGTGAGGAACATTGTGGCGAACGCCCTGCGTGAAGCGGATCGGCAGAGCCCCCTCGAACCAAGACATCGCCACCTTCCTGAGCGGCTCCCTGGATGGGGAATTCGGACGGGATGGGCGCGACATCGCTTCACTGTGGTCCCGCACTCGCAATGTCACGCGTCGCCTGGAGAAGCACATCGGCTGCCGCTGGGAGTGGTGCGAGGAGCGCCAGGAGCTGGGAGTCCGGGTGCCGCAGATCAGGTCGGACAACAACACCATCGTCACCCCGACGGCCAGGGGCTTGCTGGAGAGGACTCTGAAGGCCGCTGTACGTGGAAACCCTGAAGCATAAACCGGACCAGGGTAAAGCCTTTGAGCTGACCAGCAAGTGGGATGCTAGCAACCACTTCCTCGATGGGAGCGGCTTCACCCGTTTCTCCGACTGGCGGTTTATCCACCGTGCCCGGCTCAACTACGTCCCGCTCAACGGAGCCAAGACAAGCGTTGCAGGAAGTGCGGCTACCTCAAAGAGACCCTGCCCACGTCCTGTGCAGCTGCAAACCCCACTCCAGAGCCTGGCAGCTGCACCACAATGCCATCCAGAACCGCCTGGTGAAAGCCATCGCGCCACACCTAGGGGAGATCTCCGTGAACTGCACCATCACCGGTACTGACAGCCAGCTACGACCTGACGTGGTCGTCACCGACGAGGCCCTGAAAAAGATCATTCTCGTTGACGTCATGGTCTCCTTTGAGAACAGGACCCCGGCATTTCGTGAAGTCCAGGCTCGTAAGCTGGAAAAGTAGGCCCCCCGGGCTGACACCCTGAGAGCGAAGGGCTATGAGGTGCAGATGGACGCACTGATTGTCGGAGCCCTGGGCGCCTGGAACCCCTGCAACGAGCGTGTGCTGCGGACCTGCGGGATCGGTCGACGCTACGCACGTCTCATGTGGCGCCTCGTGGTCTCAGACGCCATCCGATGGTCCAGGGACATCTACATCGAGCACATAACCGGCCACCGACAGTACCAGGAGGCGTGAGCCAGAGTGACATCGTTCCCCAACTAGGAGAAAGGGACCAAGTGACCTTCTCCGTTGGATCATATGAACTGGAACCATAAACTCCCTGAACATTAAATCTCACCAAATGAGGGTCAATACATCCTCATCATCATATCCACTCATTATTATCAACACCCGAACATAGCCACTTTAGGAACTTCATACCCTCATATCTCAATGTCTGTACTTTGACTCATCAACCTTTTACCCCCAATCGGGGATATTGCAGATTATGTATTCCTCATGCCACTTTATCTTAAACCAAAGTTTGCACCCTCGATAATCTCTATGTTATTCCCTGATAACCAGAAACTTCTATGCTCAAACTCTGTTCACTATTCTTTTTTTAACATCATCTTAATCAAATTTTTAAGAATAGTAAATATGGCAGGCGACCAGCTTGGCTTAACAGTGAAATCCTTGCTGATCTTAAACACAAAAAAGAAGCTTACAAGAAGTGGAAGATTGGACAAATAACCAGGGAGGAGTACAAAAATATTGCTCTGGCATGCAGGGGTGTAATCAGGAAGGCCAAATCACACTTGGAGTTGCAGCTAACAAGGGATGTTAAGAGTAACAAGAAGGGTTTCTTCAGGTATGTTAGCAACAAGAAGAAAGTCAAGGAAAGTGTGGGCCCCTTACTGAATGAGGGAGGCAACCTAGTGACAGAGGACGTGGAAAAAGCTAATGTACTCGATGCTTTCTTTGCCTCTGTCTTCACGAACAAGGTCAGCTCCCAGACTGCTGCACTGGGCAGCACAGTATGGGGAGAAGGTGACCAGCCCTCTGTGGAGAAGGAAGTGGTTCAGGACTATTTAGAGAAGCTGGATGAGCACAAGTCCATGTGGCTGAATGCGCTGCATCCGAGGGTGCTAAAGGAGTTGGCAGATGTGATTGCAGAGCCATTGGCCATTATCTTTGAAAACTCATGGGGATCCAGGGAGGTCCCGGATGACTGGAAAAAGGCTTATGTAGTGCCCATCTTTAAAAAAGGGAAGAAGGAGGATCTGGGGAACTACAGGCCAGTCAGCCTCACCTTAGTCCCTGGAAAAATCATGGAGCAGGTCCTCAAGGAATTAATTCTGAAGCAGATCGAGAGATGTGATCATTCCCCTCTATTCGACATTGGTGAGGCCTCATCTGGAGTAGTGTGTCCAGTTTTGGGCCCCACACTACAAGAAGGATGTGGAAAAATTGGAAAGAGTACAGCGGAGGGCAACAAAAATGATTTGGGGGCTGAAACACATGACTTAAGGGGAGCGACTGAGGGAACTGGGATTATTTAGTCTGCAGAAGAGAAGAATGAGGGAGGATTTGATAGCTGCTTTCAACTACCTGAAAGGGGGTTCCAAAGAGGGTGGATCTAGACGGGTCTCATTGGTACCAGATGACAGAACAAGGAGTAATGGTCTCAAGTTGGAGTGGGGGAGGTTTGGTTGGATATTAGGAAAAACTTTTTCACTAGGAGAGTGGTGAAGCACTGGAATGGGTTACCTAGGGAGGTGTTTTTTAAGGCCAGGCTTGTCAAAGCCCTGGCTGGGATGATTTAGTTGGGGATTGGTCCTGCTTTGAGCAGGGGGTTGGACTAGATGACCTCCTGAGATCCCTTCCAACCCTGATATTCCATGATTCTATGCTGCTTAGCCAGCCTTGGGATTCTTCCGTGCTAAGACTCTGGGTCTTCACTAATCAAGGACTACCACTGTGAGTGGGGTGCGCTGGAGGGAGATGGGAGGGGCACCTTAAAGGAACTTTTGGTTGCTCGACTCAAGAACCTGAGGCAAAAGACACTTCCCAACATGCTGTAGGGGAGGTGTTTTACTCATAATTTTATGTTATAAATCCTGTTTGTGGCATTTTCCCAAGTGAATGGTGGGGGGCTTTCCTCCTTTTATAAAAAAGCTTCTGTTCTGCATTGAGACTCTGTGCTTGCAGGAGGGGACGTTTTGCCATGTAGAAGCACCCAAGGGGTGGTGTGTAAAAAGCACTGTGGGGTGAATGTTCCTCTACCAGACAGAAAAGTATCTCGTTCAGTGAGTCTAAGCTATACTCAGCATGGTATGACTTTATTTGCCATGGAACTATTTCTTTCCAACTCTTCTCCTTGGTACCCCTAGAATCTCTACACTTTGTGAAATCACTTGTCCTTGGTGTGACTATGAAGAGATTTAGGACTGTGCATTGATTGGGGCAGAGATGGGACGTGGAACTGGTCAGATGGGGGCCCTGTTCTTTGGGAGCAGCAGATCTGTGACTGCTGTGAATGCCGAGTGAGACAGGGATTGGGTCCTGCAGGGGGACGCTCGGAGGGCCGAGGGATGAATTGTGCCTATTGCCAACCTGGAGAGAGGTCACCCCGCAAGGCCTAGAGGGCACGGCTTGTGTGGCCTGTGGTCGAGGGAGTTGGAGAGCAGCCCCCCAGCGGGTACAGACCAGGCTTCCTCATGCTAGGGACCCATGGCACCGCACTGGGGCATTAGTTGCAGCACAACTGCAAAGGGCGAGCACCCCCTACTAACACCCCCCTACCTGCAGCACAAGCCCCCTAGCACCGCACTAGGGCACTGGGGCCAGCACTGACTTCAAGGGGAGAGTGTGAGCATCCCCTGCTGAGCCCCCACACTGCTCCCTGCAGCACAGGCCCATAGAACCGCACAGAGGAATTAGGGTCAGCACAGTCTGAGAGGAGAGCGCTCCCTACTGGAACCGCCATATTGCCCCCTTAAGCACAGGCCCCAAGCACCATGCTGGGATCAGCTCTGGCTGTGAGGGGACAATGCCCCATAATGAGCTTCCCACCCTGCTCCCTGTAACACACATGGTGGTAGTTGAAGGTTAGCTGAGCACACAACACCGGCATCTTCTCCGTGCTTACAGTTATTGTCTCCCCAAGGCCGAGCCCTGCATACGGTGAGGGCAGCTTCTGTCCCTGTGCAGTTGACGTCATCCAGCCAAATACGGTCAGATCCTCGCCCAAATCGAGCCCCTCCTGGGGCTGATAACGCCGTCCCACAGCCCAGCTGCCTGCACACGACTCCAGCATCAGTTATGTCTCAGCCATCATCACACACGGTTCCCCACTGCTGGTTGTGAAACACCTCGACCCTCGCAGCGCAGCGACTCGGGCCATTCACCAGTCGGAGCTGAGCCACTTCTGAAATTCCTGGGTCTGCAAACACCCCAAGGGAATAAACACTCAGGGAGGTTCTTGTGCATCTGATCACTAGTGATGCTGGGAAACGTAGCGCCTCCCACTGACGGGTCTGAACAGCCTCTACAACAGCCTGTTAGGGATTCACTTCCTGTCAATTAATCGCAGTTAACTCATGCGATTAACTCAAAAGATTAATTGTGATTTAAAAAATTAATCACTATTAATCGCAGTTTTAATCATGCTGTTAAACAATAGAATACCAATTGAAATTTACTGAATATTTTGGATGTTTTTCTTCGTTTTCAAATATATTGATTTCAGTTACAACACAGAATACAATGTGTACCGTTCTCACTTTATTATTATCCGGCATGTTTGGGGTCTGGGGGGTGCCGGTAAATGAAAAATGCCGGTCAACTAAGAGGGAGGGAGTTTGGGTGCGGAAGCGGGTGTGGGTGCGGGGCTGGGGGTTGGGACACGGGAGGGGGTGTGGCGCACGGACTCTGGGAGGAAGTTTGGGTGCAGGAGGGGGCTCAGGGCAGGCAGTTGGGGAGCAGTATCGAGTGGGGGGTGCTGGATCCGGGGGCCACTCACCTCGGATGGCTCCCTGAAAGCGGCAACTTCTCCTGGCTGCTCCTGGACGGAGCTGCGACACGGGGTTTGGCACATTCACTCCACCCGCAGCTCCCATTGGCCATCGCTCCCAGCCAATTGGAGATGTGCAGTCAGCACTGGCGGGGGGTGGAGGGGCGGGGGGGGATGCGCCGATACTTAGGAGTAGCCAGAGCCCGGGACAGGTTGCTGGAGCCTGGATCCAACACCCCACAACCACTCCTGCGTACTAAGCCCCTCTCACACCCAAAGGCCCTCCCAGAGCCTTTGGAAATGACCAGAAGTGACAGGGATAGGAACCCCACACTTCATAAAGGGATCCCTGAGTGGCTGCAGGCTCCATTCAACACCAAATCCTGCAAATGGGATCTACGTTTACACAGCACCCCATTGTGCTGTAGCGGGGCAGGGCGATCAGGGCGATCAGCGACGCGGAGGCTCTCTCACTGAGGTGCACGTACTGCTCCCTGCAGCGCTGGGGTACTGGCTCAGCACTGACTGCGAGGGGAAAGCCCCCCTACTGAGCCCCCATCCTGCTCCCCACAACACCCACAGTGACGGATGCAAGTTACCTGAGCACACAACACCGGCAGCTTCTCCGTGGTCACAGTCATTGTCTCCCCAAGGCTGAGTCCTGCATTCGGAGAGGGCAGCTTCTGTCCCTGTGCAGTGAATGTTATCCAGCCAGATGGGATCAGAGCCTCCCCCATATCGAGACCCCCCAGGGGCTGATAATGCCATCCCGCAGCTCAGCTGCCTGCACACGACGCTGGCCTCAGTTAAATCCCAGCTGTCATCACACACGGTTCCCCACTGCTGGTTGTGAAGCACCTCGACTCTCCCAGCACAGTGACTCGGGCCGTTCACCAGTCGGAGCTGAGCCACTTCTGAAATGCCAGCGTCTGCAAACACCCCAAGGGAATAAACATTCAAGTAGGTTCCTCTGCATCTGATCACTAGTGACCCTGGGGAAAGTAGCACAACCCACTGAGGGCTGTGAACAGCCTCTGCAACTGCCTGTTAGGGGTTTACTCGCCACCACTGACATGCAGCCGCCTCTGGTTGGAACAGGGTAGATGAAAGACAAAGCACAGAAACTCATGGGATGTGAAGGAGAGGGAGTGAGGAAGGACCATGACTCCAGTCACAGTTTGGAGAATATAACAGGTTCAAGGGTAATTAGCTGAGATGGAAATCACCAGGAGTGATGTGGGGAGGAGCCCCACACTTCATAAAGGGATCCCAGGTTTCTATTGCCTGTGAGCGGCTACAGGCTCCATTCGACCCCAAATTCCACAAATGGGATCTACAGTTACCCAGCGTCCCATTGTGCTGTAGTGGGGCAGGGGGATCAGAGCGATCAGTGACGGGGAGGGTCTCTCACTGAGGTGCACATACTGCTCACTGCAGAGCAGGCCCTAAGTGCTGTGCTTGACACTGGGGTCAGCACTAACTCCAGGGGAAAGGCTCCCTTGTGTGGTCCCCAAACTGCTCCCTACAGCACAGTCCCTTCACCCACATGGGGGTCAGCGCTGACTGCGAGGGCAGAGCAATCTCTCAGGAGCCCGCACGCTGTCCCTACAGCACAGGCCTCTTGCAAAGCCCTGTTATATTGGGCTCTGAACTGACTGCCCCCTACTGAGCTCCTACCCCACTCCCTGCAGCATCCACCGGGATGGCGGAGGGTTACCTGAGCACACAACACCGGCATCTTCTCCATCGTGACAGTTATGGTCTCTCCAAGGGCTAGCCCGGCATTCGGTGAGGGCAGCTTCTGTCCCTGTGCAGTGAACGACATCCAGCCAGATGGGGTCAGATCCTCGCCCAAAGTGAGACCCATCTGGGGCTGATAACGCCGTCCCACAGCCCAGCTGCCTGCAGACGACTCTGTCCACAGCTAATTCCCATTTGTGATCACACACGGTTCCCCACTGCTGGTTGTGAAGCACCTCGACTCTCCCAGCGCAGCGACTCCTGCTGTTCACCAGTCGGAGCGAAGTCTGCTCTGAAATGCCTGAGTCTGCAAATGCCCCAAGGGAATAAACACTCAGGTAGGTTCCTGTGCATGTGATTGCTACTAAGGCTGGGGAACTTAGCACCTCCCACTGACAGGTCTGAACAGCCTCTAAACACAGCGCCTGCCTATCAAGGACTCACTCCCCACCTCTGATATGCAGCCACCTCTGGGATGGAACAAGGCAGCTGAGAGACTGGACACAAATACTCATGGGCTGTAGGAGAGGGAGTGAGGAAGAACCCTGTCTGCAGCCACACTGTGGGGGATATTACAGGTTCAGGCAAATTAGCTGAGATGGAAATCACCCAAAGTGACGGGGATAGGAACCCCATACTTCAAAAAGGGAACCATAGTGCTGCAGGCTCCATTCGACACCAAATCCTGCGAATTGGATCTAAGGTTACCCAGCACCCCATTGTACTGTAGTGGGACGGGGGGATCAGTGCGATCAGCGATGGGGAGGGTCTCTCACTGAGTTGCATATACTGGTACCTGCACTGCAGGCCCTAAGTGCTGTGCTGGGACAATGAGGCCAGCACTGACTGCGAGGTGAGAGCGCCCTCGGCTGAGCCCCCATCCCGCTCCCTGCAGCAGAGGCCTGTAGGACTGTGTGGGGGAAATGGGGTCAGTGCTGACAGCATGGGAAGAGCGACACTTACTGTGACCCCGAACCGGCTCCCTGCAGTACAGGCCCTTAGCACCATGCTGGGGCACTGGGGTCAGCGCAGACTCAGACAGGAGAGCTGGGTCTGTGCTGAAAGCTTCCCAGCCCGATCCCTGCACCACCCTCAGTGACATGATGGAGGAGGGTTACCTGAGCACACAACAGCGGCATCTTTGTGGGTACAAGTATCAGAAGGGTAGCCGTGTTAGTCTGAATCTGTAAAAAGCAACAGAGGGTCCTGTGGCACCTTAGAGACTAACAGAAGTACTGGGAGCATAAGCTTTCATGGGTAAGAACCTCACTTCTTCAGATGCAAGTAATGGAAATCTCCAGAGGCAGGTATATATCAGTGTGGAGTTAACGAGGTTAGTTCAATCAGGGAGGGTGAGGTGCTCTGCTAGCAATTGAGGTGTGAACACCAAGGGAGGAGAAACTGCTTCTGTAGTTGGATAGCCATTCACAGTCTTTGTTTAATCCTGATCTGATGGTGTCAAATTTGCAAATGAACTGGAGCTCAGCAGTTTCTCTTTGGAGTCTGGTCCTGAAGTTTTTTTGCTGTAAGATGGCTACCTTTACATCTGCTATTGTGTGGCCAGGGAGGTTGAAGTGTTCTCCTATAGGTTTTTGTATATTGCCATTCCTGATATCTGACTTGTGTCCATTTATCCTCTTGCGTAGTGACTGTCCAGTTCGGCCAATGTACATAGCAGAGGGGCATTGCTGGCATATGATGGCATATATAACATTGGTGGACGTGCAGGTGAATGAGCCGGTGATGTTGTAGCTGATCTGGTTAGGTCCAGTGATGGTGTTGCTGGTGTAGATATGTGGGCAGAGTTGGCATCGAGGTTTGTTGCATGGGTTGGTTCCAGAGTTAGAGTTGTTATGGTGCGGTGCGTGGTTGCTGGTGAGAATATGCTTAAGGTTGGCAGGTTGTCTGTGGGTGAGGACTGGACTGCCTCCCAAGGTCTGTGAAAGTGAGGGATCATTGTCCAGGATGGGTTGTAGATCACTGACAGACAGATATCATCTTCCTTTCCAAATGCAAACGGATGGACATCATACCAAATGGACTGAAGGTGAAAAATCCATTGCTATCTACATACTGCACAGACCACAGTGAGAGATTATGCCATACATTATCAAAGAAACTGAGGAACCACCTGATCAGCATCCTATACAGCAAACAGAAAAACATCAAGAAAGAGCTCTCCAACCTGGAGACTTCCATAAATAACCAACCCTCCACACAAATGGACTTTACTAAAATAAGACAGGAGATCTACATTACACACTTCACCTCTCTACAAAGGAAAAAGGACCGTAAGCTGTCTAAAATCCTACCTGCCACATGGGACCTCGGCTGAGCCCCCATCCCGCTCCCTGCAGCAGAGGCCTGTAGGACTGTGTGGGGGAAATGGGGTTAGTGCTGACAGCATGGGAAGAGCAACACTTACTGTGACCCCGAAACCGGCTCCCTGCAGTACAGGCCCTTAGCACCATGCTGGGGCACTGGGGTCAGCGCTGACTCCGACAGGAGAGCTGGGTCTGTGCTGAAAGCTTCCCAGCCCGATCCCTGCACCACCCTCAGTGACATGATGGAGGAGGGTTACCTGAGCACACAACAGCGGCATCTTTGTGGGTACAGTTACTATCTCCCCAAGGCCGAATCTTACAATTGTATAGGGCAGCTTCTGGAGCACCCATGGGTAAAAATTGGTGGGTGCTCTGCACGCACCAGCAGCTCCCTGCCCCAGCTCACCCCCACCTCCGCTCTGCCTCATCCCCTGAGCGCGCCGTGTGCCCGCTTTTTCCCCCTAGCTCCTAGCGCTTCCCGCCATTAAACAACTGTTTTGCGCAACAAGTGCTTGGAGGAAGGGGGGAGGAGCGGGCACACGGCGCACTCAGGGGAGGAGGTGGGCCGCGATTTGGGGAAGGGGTCCAAAAGGGGCATGGAAGGGGTGGAGTTGGGGTGGGGACTTTGGGGAAGGGGTTGGAATCGGGGCGGGAGGGGCGAGGCGGGGATGGAGTCACAGAGTGGGGGCGCGAGCACCCACCGGCGTGGGGAAAAGTTGGTGCCTATGCTCCCCACCACTGACCAGGCTAATCACTTGGGTAATGTTGAAGTTTGTCCACCCCTGTCCCAGCCAGCTGTCACCTGGTTGGGGAGACTGGACGGCAGTCTGACCTACTGCTGGCACTAGAACACTTAATTAAAAAGATCACCCCCGCACTGCTGGCAGGAACCTCCTGGGGAGCAGATTTACACCCTCACTCCTGGCGCTGGTATTCGCTCCAGTTGGAGTTGTCAGAGTTGGAGAGCTGGCCCCCAGCGGGCACAGACAAGGCTTCTTCATGCTAGGAACGATGGCACCACACTGGGGCATTGGGTCCAGCATAGGGTTACCATACGTCCTCTTTTTCCCGGACATGTCCGGCTTTTCAGCAATCAAACCCCCGTCCGGGGGGAATTGCTGAAAAGCCACACATGTCCGGGAAAATGGCCGGCACTTCCTCTCCCCCTGTGGCTCTGCTCCACTCCTCCTCTCTCAGATTTACAGAGCCAAGCTGCCCGAGCAAGCGCTACTGGCTTCAGGCAGCCTCCGGACCCCGAGCCCCCAGCCAGGCACTTCTCCTACCCGGCTCCAGCTGAGCTGCTCCCACGGTGCAAGGTCCCGAGGCAGGGGGGGTGCTGCCTGAAGCCGGTAACGCTGGCTCCTGCAGCTCTGCTCTGTAAGTCTGAGGGGGCGGAGCCGAGCTCGGCTGGAGCTGGGGAAGGGACGTGTCCAGCCAGCTCTGGGTCCTGAGGTAGGGGAGGGCTGCCCGAAGCCAGCAGCTCGGCTCTTACAGTCTGAGCTGGGAGGAGCAGCTCAGCTGGAGCCCAGGTAGGAGAAGTGCCTGAAGCCGGTAGCACTAGGGCAGCTCGGCTCTTAAACAGAGCCGAAGAGTCAGGGAGCAGCAGCAGTCGCCAGAGCCTGCTCTAAGGTAAGCCAGGGATGCCAGCAAAGCTGGGAGTACCATGCGCCGCTGATTGCACAGGTGGGGGGCAGCGCTGGGGGAGCTGCTCCGGGGAGTCGCCAAAAAGCACTGACTGGTGGGGGAGGAAGGGAGGGCAGTGTGAAAAAGGCAGGAGTGTGCAGAGGGATCAGAGCTCTGGCTGCGATGGGCATCGGGCTGCCTTGCCTGCAAGTGGATCAGAGCTCCTGGGGCTGGGGTGTGCTGTATGGCACTCAGCTCCCCATTTGTGATGAGACACAGCAGTGTGGTGGATCACTGCGAATTGATGAAGAGTGTGACAAATTCTGTGCTGAAGTGAATAATATGTACAGCAGATGCTTAGAATATTTGGAGATGTGGCTTAGACCCCTTGAAGACTTCTCTTGTTACAGGTGGATTACCCTGAGTGAGACACCGAATTGGAGTGATGTGGAACCTTGTATCAAGTACCTGACCGATAAGGGGATGCAAATTGATGACGTGAAGTGTTTTGATCAGTTCAGCAACCTGAAGAAGTTTACAGAAAGTTGCAACAGTGATGAAGAGTTCAGTAATTTGCTAGCACACCAGAAGTGGACCAAATATTTTGAGAAATCCAAAAACATTGAGTGTCATTCAGAACTGTTAAAGATTGCACAGTTTTTCTTTGCTATTCCTTCTCACAATGCAAATGTAGAGCGAATTTTTTCACTGATGCAAAGCCAGTGGACAAAGGAAAGGACCAACTTGAATGTTGAGTCGTTGAAAGGAATTCTACTTGTACAGTACAACTTCAGACAAACTTCTTGTAAAGACTTTCATGCCTTCTTAAAGAGCAATCAACCACTGCTGAGAAAAATGCGATCTGCAGAGAAGTATGCGTGGGCACATGAGGAGAAAGAAAACTGAAGAACTGGTGAAAGGAAAGGACTCACTACATATAAAGAATTACGTTTTAGAATTAAAGAATTAAATAGCTCAAAATGTCCGGGATTTTACCCGGCAGGGAGGAGAACTGGGTGCTCCAAGGCATCTGGGGAGCTGGGAAACAGAACAGTGTGAGCTGCGTGTCCTGACCGCTCCCAAAAACGGAGCGCTGGGGCAGATCCTCCACTGAGCAGCTTCATTAAAGTCATGGGAGTCTATACTAGTGGAGTGCCTGACTTTAGAATTGGTGCAGTTGTTTCGTGTGGCTGGGAGGGAGGAGGGGGAATGTGGGGTGCTCAGGGGAAGGGGCGGAGACTTTGGGGAAGGGGTTGGAATGGGGGCAGGGAAGGGGCGGAGTTGGGCGGGGCCAGGGGCGGGGAAAGGGGTGGGGCTGGGGAGGGGAAGGGGCGGAGTTGGGGCGGGGCCGGGGCCCCGTGGAGTGTCCTCTTTTTTCAATGTTCAAATATGGTAACCCTAGTCCAGCACAACTGCAAAGGGAGAGCGCCCCCTACTGACACCGAGCCCTCCTCCCTGCAGCACAGGCCCCTTGTCCCCGCACTGGGGCACAGGGGCCAGCACTGACTTCAAGGAGAGAGCGCCCCCTACTAAGCCCCCATGCCATTCCCTGCAGCACAGGCCTATAGATCCGCAGAGGGGAATTAGGGTCACCACAGAGTGTGAGAGAGAGCGCCTCCTATAACAACCGCCATATTGCTCCCTGAAGCACAGGCCCCAAGCACCATGCTGGGGTTAGTAATGGCTGTGAGGGGACAATGCCCCGTAATGAGCTTCCTACCCTGCTCCCTGCAACACGCACAGTGATGGATGAGGGTTACCTGCGCAAACAACACCAGCATCTTCTCCATGGTGACAGCTATTGTCTCCCCAAGGCCGAGCCCTGCATTCGGAAAGTGCAGTTTCTGTCCCTTTGCACTGAACCTTGTCCAGCCAGATACGGTCAGATCCTCGCCCAAATCGAGTCCCTCCTGGGGCTGATAACGCCGTCCCACAGCCCAGCTGCCTGCACACGACTCCAGCATCAATTATGTCCCAGCTGTCATCACACACGGTTCCCCACTGCTGGTTGTGAAGCACCTCGACCCTCCCAGCACAGTGACTCGGGCCGTTCACCAGTCGGAGCTGAGCCTCTTCTGAGATGCCAGAGTCTGCAAACACCCCAAGGGAATAAACACTCAGGGAGGTTCCTGTGCATCTGATCAGTAGTGATGCTGGGGAACGTAGCACCTCCCACTGACGGGTCTGAACAGCCTCCACACACAGCTACCGCCTATCAGGGTCTCACTCCCCACCACTGATATGCAGCCACCGCTGGGGTGCAGCTGAGAAACAGGCAAGAGAAATCTGGCCCAGTCATTTAGGGAGGACAGGGGGAAGAATTCTGCATCCATTCACAATGGTGCCAAATGTTAAAGGTTCATCAGCTTAGATGCTAATTGGACAGGGAAATGGGGTCCCGACTCCCTGGGAATGGCTGCAGGCTCCATGTGACACTGAATCTGATCAGCAGGATTCATAGATTCCCAAGGCCCAAAGAGCCCACTGTGACCAGCTAGTCTGCCCTCCTGGGTAGCACAGGCCAGAGACCTGCCCCAGAGGGCAATATGCTGTTTATGCAGGAAATGGGAAAGAATTAGGCATCTCACATGCACTACAGGCCTCAAACCGAGGTCCCTGAACTACAGCCTTACGTGTCCCACCATGATGAGATGAGGGAATTGTAGCTAATGGCCCACCAGCAGAGGCCCACCCACCAGGGCAGGTGACTAGAAGCTGACTGCTGATTGGACAGACCCCAGGCACCAGGTTCCTGCCTCCTCGCCCGGTTCCTATTCCTTGCTCCCGTTACTGCCTCTTGTTCCTGGCTTCTCACCCTAAGTGCAGTGACAAACTCTGACAGTGGCTTGCCCCTGGGCAAGGCTTCTGACTCTATTTCTGTCTTTCACCTTTGATGTGACGTCCAACCATGATCCCGATGCCACCCTGGTTCTGACCACTAGGCAAAACCACCGTGTTACTGGCCCTGACAGTGTCCAATCCCATGTGTGCGAAGGGTAACATTGGCTAAATGGGTTCCCATCATGCTTCCTTCAGTACAGGCCCTTAGCGCTGGGCTGGGGCACAGGAACTCAGATGGGGCACCAGGGCCTGCGCTGAAAACTTCCTCATCCACTCCCTGAAGCACCCACTGTAACAGAAGAGGTGAGGCTTACCTAAGCACTCAACACCGGCATCTTCCACATGGTTACAGTTATGCTCTCCTCAAGGCCGAGCCCTGCATTCGGAGAGGGCAGCTTCTATCCCTGTGCAGTTAACCTCATCCAGCCAGATACGGTCAGTTCCCTGTCCAAACTGAGACCCACGTGGGGCTGATAACGCCGTCCCACAGCCCAGCTGCCAGCACACAACTCTGGCCTCATTTAAATCCCAGTTGTCATCACACACAGTTCCCCACTGCTGGTTGTGAAGCACCTCGACCCTCCCAGCACAGCGACTCGGGCCGTTCACCAGTCGGAGCTGAGTTAGTTCTGGGATGCCTGAGTCTGCAAATACCCCAAGGGAATAAACACTCAGGGATGGGCTAGAGGAAAGGAATATGGGGGTTTCCCCTATCCTTTACTCTGGCTCCCTTTCAGTCCCAGTGTGGCAGACTGGCTGGCTCTGCAGGGCTGAGAATGGGACACTGCGGGGTTCCTCTCGGGAGGTCACCAGCTCTGATCCAGCCCCAGGCAGGGGGGAATGGCTGACTCGTGGGATGGAGAATGGGACACAGGGTCTTTCCCCGCAGGGGACTCTGGCTCCAGTACAGTCTGTGCGAGGGGGATGAGCTGACGCAGTACACTGGGGGAAGGAGACCTGGAGCTTTTCCCCTGGAGGGCACCAGTTCCCCAACTCAGGCAGGGGCTGTGGCTGGCATGGGGGGCACAGGCACTGGGCTTTCACGCTCGGGGCCCTGGATCCAAGCTGGTAGTGAGTGGAAGTCGCAGCCATTGCAGTTCTCTGATGCCCAAAATGTGAAATGAGCTGCTGGGGTTAATTCCCCACCGTGACAGGACATGCGTGTGCAGGCCAGGCCAGCCCAGCCATCAGTCTGAGCAGCTCCCAGCTAAGGGGCAAAGGGCAAAACTGGTCAGGAGATTGAACTGCCCTTTACCCCTCTTTGGGCTCCCTCCCTGTCTGCGCCCCGACGCCCCTGCCTGACCAAAGCCAACAGCAGCAGCTTCGTAGGGGTGTAGTTCTGCTTATCCAAAAGCCTCCACTGGCCCTGACTGGGGCTGACTCGGCTCCTCTATATTCCACAGCACCCAGACAGACAGGGCTGGGCCCGTGCTGAACTGAGAACCCTCCTGTGGTGATGGCACCATGGCAGGCCAGCTTCTGGCACCCCACCCCCACCTCTGACAGGCCTCAGCTAGCATCATGGTGGCCTGGTGTCAGTACACAGCACCTCCACTTGCCCGGTGGAGAGGTCGGGGCCATGCACCAGCCACAGCCAAAGCTGACCTGAAATGGGTCTAGCAATAACTAAAGGCAAAACTATCTGTTGGGGGCATATCATACCTCCAGCTGACGTGGCCCAGCCAGGAACTGACAGAGCCCAAATTTCTCTCAGATTTACTAGGCAAGGGTGAGCCCTTGAGATGCTGGGTGGCCTGGGTATTTTGACTGGCACCTGAAATCCAGGATGCCCTGTGCTCTGCGACACAGCCCGCATTGTTAACAACTCACGGGTGGGGAAACTGAAGCACGTAGTGTGGAAATGCAGGCTGAGACCACAGGGTGAGTTTGATGGAGGCAGGATTTGAACCCAGGTCACCAGCTCTATATTTGAACCACTAGATTAAATAATCTCTTCTTTGTCCTTCCTCACTCCAATTTATGAGTTAGCTGCACACCGCAGCATGTATCCTGCACACACAGACAGACCCCAACCCTCTGTCTATGTTCGTATTTACCTGCCATGGAGAATCCTGTCATGGAAGCTGAAAGAAAGCAAAGACATGAGGTAAGTCTCTATCTCCATGACTGGACATTTCAGGGATCTCCAAACACTGGCTGATGTAAGCAGTGGCCTGAATGAGCTCTCCCCTGCCTCTCTTGATGCACTGGGGGAAAAGGTCTGAGCGGCACGTCGTATTTCACTGACCCAGGCTACTGACTCTCAGGGAGCTGGATTGCCTACACTGATGGGAGAGTCCCTTCTGTCAGCACTGATAGCATCTATACGGATGCGCTACAGCTGCCGAGCTGCCACTGTGCCACTGTAATGTTTCAAGTGCAGAGAAGTCTTAAGTAGCTGGCAAAAGAGAAGACCTGGTGAGCAATGTCAGAACCAGTGACACTGCACCAGCCCTTCCAAACCGAGCCACCTGCTTTCACACTGCCTGCACCGCTGAAGGTCCCACACACCCTGCTCCCCTCAGGCCTGGCTGGGGCTAGTGTCTCCCCACCCTGGAGTGTGACAACACCACTCGTCCTGTAATTGGATGCAAAAGTATATTATACTGTTCAGCCACTAGGCGATGATGTGTGTAAAATACCTTATTTAAAGCTGATCTCCGCATATATGGGCTGAAAACTGTGATTTTGGGAATGCAAAGTTTGAAAATAAAACAGACAAGCTGGTTATTGGGTTGACAGATAAAATCCTTTCACAACAGCTACAACTGAAGAGAGATTTAACTCTAGCCACAGCTATTCAAATAGCAAACCAGTCTGAATTAGTCAAACAACAGAACCAAAGGCGGGGCAACTTGAAAAACATGAAACTAGCTTAGGCTATGTCTACACTATCACATGATGAGGTATAACTTATGTTGCTCAGGTAGGGCCGGTGCAACCACTAGGCGAACTAGGCAGCCACCTAGGGAGCCAAGTGGTTAAGGGCGCCAAAAAACGTGCTCAGGGGAGGAAATGGAGTGGAGGTGAGTGGGGGCACAGGGAGTGCTGCCTGCAGCAAGTAACGGGGGTGGGCGTGCAGGAGAACCGCTCCCCGCCCCAGCTCATCTCCGCTCAGCCTCCTCCCCTGAGCACACCGTCCCCGCTCTAATTCTCCTCCCTTCCCAGGCTTGCAGTGCCAAACAGCTGATTGGCGCCACAAGCCTGGGAGGCGGGAGAAGTGTAGCGGCACCAGCGTGCTCAGGGGAGAAGGCGGAGTGGGGGTGAGCTGGGGCGGTCAATCAGACTGACTTGGGGTGCTGGCTACTAGCGATTGGTCCTAATCTGGAGTTCTCTGATTGGCCAGAGGCCCTCTCAGTCCCAGGGTCCCAACTATTCCTTTACCCCTCCCCTCTCTCCTGGTATGGGCAGAGGGCAGGCAAACAACATTCCCCGCACTCGTGTAGGTAGCTGGCCCCTACACGACAAACACCTTTACAAGAGCCTTGACTCTGTTTGAGACCTGCCGAGTCTGGAACACCGTGACCATGTTCACGTCAAATTGGGTGGAGAAAAAGGATGAACGGCTCCAGCTATCATCCAGAAAAAGAATTCAGCTCCCAGGTCACATGTGACCAAGACTGATGGTGTTATGTAAAGCCTCTGCTCAAATGTAAGATCTGTAACTTCAATCATTAAGTTTTGTAACCTTTTTGCAGACTTTGTAACTTTAGTTATTGTTATCATAGCCTTTTAAGTTTTGTAACCTTTGCAAGCTTTTTAACCTTTTCAGTTACCACTTGTATGAACCTCCAAGCTTTGCAATATTCCATCACGCAATTAGAGAGAGTGTGAACAAGGGAGTGTGTGTGGGAGATAAGGGAGTGTGAACAAGAGAGTGTATGCGGGACTGGGCAGAGAGGAACTGCAAGGAGAAAAGAGCCCAGAGCCAGGAGTCAGGTGTGTCTGATAAAACTGCCCTGAGAAGGCAATCACAGAGTGCTGTAAGGAAAAGAAGAACCTAGTGTGCATGAAAGAAAAAGGCCTGGGAAGACTTCTCGGTGACGGACATAGAAGAAAAACTCAGTGTAAGTGTGGAAGTAGAGCAAGAACTGACAGGGATTTGAAGGGGATTTCAATGCAAACAGTCTATTCTGTGAGCAAGAGTCAGGCTAGCTGTAACCCTAATAACCCGAGATTTGTAGAAGCAAGGATTGTGTGAGGCGAGTGGGAAAGAACTCTGTGAGAAGTTTTTGCGATCTTGTGTAGATAAGTATGGAATGTAGACTAGAGTCTAAATAAAGGTGAAAAATAAGATATCAGGATGATCTATGTATAAACAAAATGCAGCTGTTTCTCATTACTGTATGTAGCAAAAGGTATAAATGCTTGCTGTAATTGTTTACCTAGAGAGACACCTGCCTAGGAAGGGGAAACCCTGTGTCCTAGTGCACTCTCTCCCTCTATGCAATTGCTTGAGAATAAAGTATCTGACTTTGCTGCACCCAAAAAGAGAGTGAGAACTCTGTTTTTCTCCGACAATTTGAGGGCTCATCCGGGATGGCAACGCCCGCTGAGACAGCTGCAACTGCTGTGGCCCATTCCCCTTCGAACCCCATGGCGCCACAATAGAGGTAGGAGACCTTTTGAAATCTCTATTGGGGTGTCAGAGGAGGACTGTCTGTGGGGCCGTCTGTCCCTGTTGGGCTTACACCATCCGAACTTATTGACTATGCAGCAAGATCAGATGCAGAGCGGTACTGGGGAACTGTTTTGCCGCTCCCAATAAGGTTGGCTTGAAGTGGTACTGAGGACTTAGTTTGCAACCCTCAATAAAAGCAGTTGTATGCGGTACTGGGGACTGTAGTTTGGCCGCCAACAATAAGGTTAATGCATAATGGAAATGCATTAGGTTAATGCACCAGTGCAGAGGGGTTGTGGTAATGCCCTCAGAGAAGAACACAGATGTGTTCAGTCTGGACAGAGGGGTGGTGGTGACAGCCTCAGGTTAAAATAATAAAAGGAGGAAAAAAGATAAAAAGAGGAGAAAACTGATGCATCATCGTATTTAGAAATAGAGGCCTTGGTGTGTGTGTGTGTGTGTGTGTGTGTGTGTGCGTGTGTACACTAGTGTGAATGTGAGTCACAAGAAGACGCCCAGAGTATTCTGTGAAGCTGTCGGCTCGTGACCAGAAATATTCTAAAGCAAGCCTGGTGACTCCGCCTAGAGGATCGGTAAAGGATCAGACCCACGGTAGGCTGCCTCTGGCTGGCATCGTCTGGCGAGGGAGCTGCCTGGGTCTAGGATTGTGTGAACCCAACTCCCCTCCTTTTTTCTCTCCGTGTGAGCCCCTGACATCTGATCATCTCACTGGAAGCAATGAGAGTAAGCGGCGCCGTCTCTCTGAGACTAGCCAACGCTCTTTGCTGAAGGGAGGTGTAGGAGGGTCATGGCCATCCTCGTTAACCTCTCCTGTGTGAGTGCCCTTAGTTTATGAGCCACTAGTGGACAGGGTGTTCTCCCTGTGCGTGATTGGAAAATGGGTGGGGAGCAGTCTAAGCAGTCTAAGCATTCTCCCTCACCCCCAGCAGATTACATGTATGTACATTATGGTCCTAGAATCTGCAGGTATTTAGACATTGGAATCTTTACACGCATGAAAATCCATGTAAACAATGGCCACTAGAAGGTACCTTCAATCTAGATAAGATCATACATCTCAGAGGAGCTTTTAATCACCAAAAAAGCCTCGGACACACAATGGGAGCAATTTGTCTATTGAGGAAAGGAACGGGTTAATTTGAAATTCAACTTGGCCCAGAGATAAAGAGAGAGCTGTTCTGCATTCAAGGTCAAGAATCAATGCAGACCATGCCAAGTACAAAGGAAAACTGCTTTCGGCCCCAGCTGGCTGTGAAAAAATATAGACAGAGGCAAACCAAAGGCAACACAAGTTACAGGACTGAGATTACATTTGCAAACCTTAACTGTCCAGGGAGATCCAACAGTCTGCCTTTGCGACCTTGGAGCCGGTGTGGTTTGGTGACACTGAAGAAGCCACAGGCAGCCGGCCTGGACTGGAATCTCTGAAAGAGACGTTGCAGGAGACCCCAGGGTGTAAAAGAACAGGCCTCCCAAGAGCGGAAGCAAGTTGGAGATTCTGGGCAAGCTGTACACAGGATAATCTCCCGTTCACCTCTCCCCCTTCTCTGGACGTTTTGGTGGAAAATTGAGAAAGGGGGAGCCCTGCAGAATGCACACCATCTATTTGTTTTGCCCTTGTTATTTTATGTTTGCTTTGCTTGGTATTGTTGGTGTTATATGTTGAGGATTGCATGATTAAAAGTGTGCCCATTCTCAGCTGCAGTAAGTCTGAGAACCGGAGAGGGGTTTAGCATTCCTCTCTCCACCCCAGTTGACTGGGAAGGGTGTCAGGTGGATCTACCCCCAGTCGTAGCAGAACTAGGCAATAGAGAAGTTGGAGAAAAGGGAAGAGATGTGTACTCGATAACTAGAATTGAGCAATTAAGAATATAGCTATAGGGGTGGGAGAGATAGCTCAGTGGTTTGAGCATTGGCCTGCTAAACCCAGGGTTGTGAGTTCAATCCTTGAGGCGGCCACTTGGGGATCTGGGGAAAATCAGTATTTGGTCCTGCTAGTGAAGGCAGGGGGCTGGACTCAATGACCTTTCAAGGTCCCTTCCAGTTCTAGGAGATAGGATATCTCCATTAATTATTTTATTATAATCAGGGAGCAACTCAAACCTACGCCCAGGGCAAGTTGCAAGCCTTGAGACAGGACTTCCAGGCAGAAAAGGAAGCACTGGCTAAGCAAGTACCGGTCCTTCAGAGTCTTGTCATAATTTGACCATTTGTGCTCAGCATATGCCGTAACAGCAGTGTGTTTGCCACAAGAGAAAATTTAATAGTTAAACACCAATGGGCCATGTGTTTTTGTCCAGGTGGCAAGCCTCATGAGGGAGGACTCGGGTAGCCTTGTGAGTAAGAATGTTTAAGGGAAGAGACCAGGAAGGATGGGGGCTAGTTGAGAAGCCCACCGTGCTAGCTAAATTGGTAGTGAAACAAGCCGGTGCTCATGGAAGGGACGCTTCAGTGAGAAAAGCAGGATCGGGCCCAATTGGGCAGGCAACAGATAGAGTATTTGGAAACAGGTTGGAAACTTTTGAGGGCATAGTGGAAGGAAAGGAGTAAGTAATTATAAGCATGGGGATTTCAAATCCCCAGGACAATAATTGGAATGTTAAAATTTGAGTTGATTGGGTGTCGTTTTGGGAGACAAGCAAATGATTTAAGGAAAGAGAGTGAGAAGTTAATTCTGTAGTTGCTAGAGAGAATCAAGCAGTTGAAGTTTGTAAAATGCTAAAGAGGAAAGTTCTTGGTGTCTTTGAAATGTTTTAAATAAAGACCAAAGGTTGTGGCTGCAGCAGGGTAGTCAAAGCCAGGAGAATAAAAGATTTGAATTTGTTTTGGGGTAACAAAATAGCAGATAAAAGATCTGGTAAAGAGAGAGAAGGACAGTGCCCCTGGCTCTGTGTGGTTGAGCTGTCACTTTACTAGGGGTGCATGGAGATTTTGTAAGCATAAAAGAAACAGTTACAACTTGTGTAGAAATTAATGTGACTAGTGTTGTGGAAGTTGAATTATGGAGGAAATGTGCATTTTCCCCAGAACATGTGCAGTGTATATTGTAGCAGGGGTAAAAGAAATGCAAACCTACCATGCTATTTAATTAAAATCCTATTAGGCTCTAAGGGGCACTATAAGTAGTGTTTTCTTTCAGATCACTGTGTGTTTGAAAGCAGGAGTTAGAAATAAAAGGCAATCAAAAGTCTGGGAAAGTTAATTATTTCCCTTTTTAAGTAAGAATCTTTAAGTTGTGGATAGCTTCGGATCCAGAAGCAAGCCAGAAAGCATCTGTATTAATGCAAATTACCTAAATGATAAAGATAGAAGACATTGAAACCTGTGCTGCCTATGAAACAAATACAAGAAAATATGGGGTAATTCCTCTGTTTTGCCTGAAATCAACAAGAGTATTTGTATAAAAAGGAAATATTTTAAGCAATGACTGACTGCCCCAGAAGGGGTAGACCTCTGTTCTTTTGTCTTTCAGATAATCAGAGAAAACTGATGCCAGCTGAACAGCATTGAATGTACCATGCATTTACTGGCACAATAGGAATTATGTTCTGTGTTCTATGTTCTGTCTTGTGGTGTTTGTCTCGTGGCCAGAATTGTTAGGTTTAATATTTTCATAGGACAGTCTAGTTCAAAATTAAATAGAAGGGTTAAATAAAAAATCAGCTACTTGTTTTATTCAACTTGGAATACCAAGAGTTTGGATAATATCAGGAAAATGTGATATACTAAAGTCTAATACATTTGCTTAAGTAAGAAAAAAAGAAATTTCATTGGCCAGATCTTTTAATTGAAAAAAATGTTGTTAAAATTTGCATACCAACAGTCTTTGGAAGCAAGGACATGAAAGGTTAACCCACTCCCCATATTGCACATGGGATCCTTCTGGCTACCTCAGATTTCTAGCCAGAGGGCTGGGGAGGGAGGAAAGCTATTGGACACCAGAGGCTGTATTGAGTGAATTCCTCAAAAGTGGGTGTGCTCATCCTGGCTTGTTGCTCCAAAGCTCTGTAATAAAGTTATTTTACTGGAAGGGTGTACATGGCATACATTGAATAATAAGACTAATGTACTGTATAATGGCAATGTGTATGTGTTCATTGTTGGAAAAAGGGGTATGAGTGAAGAGTGGAAGTTTCCTTTGTAGGTTAAAAGAAGCCAAGAAGGGGAGAAGGAAAAAGAACAGAACGAATTAACTGGGAAAAAAAAAGCTAGCAAGCTCAGTCCAGAGATAAGATGCTGGCCCCGTTCAAGGACACTGCTCACAGCTAAGACTTGGCTGACAACCAAGAAAAAGTGGGGGGGCCTGAATGTACCCAAGCAGCTATGAGATCTGCAAACCACTGCCAGACATTAATGAAATGTGTTAGGTTTCTTTTCTCACAGGTAAAGAAGCGCTACCCAAAGACCCTAGCAGCCCTGCCACTCCTTGGAACCAGGAGACTGGATCTATGTAAAGGTCCATCAGCGAAAGACTGCCCAGGCTCCATGCTCTAAGGGCCCTTTACAATTCCTGTTAACCACCAACACTGCCATGAAGTGCCATGGACTACCTGCCTGGACCCATGCTTTGCACTGAAAAAAAGACCCCTCCATCTCGGGAGGATTCTCCTACTGATGATTAGCCTATTTCTCCTCCTAGCTCTGCTGTGCCTTCTGGACAGCAGGGAAAAAGGACAAGGTGAAGTGCTAGTAACCTCTTCCTTGTCCACTGACAGACCTACTGTGCCTTTGGATTTTTCTAGAAGAAGCAAAACCATTACAGAGTATGTGCTGGTAACCTCTCCCCTGTATGATGCTGAATTATGACTGTTTCAGGAAAAGAGAAGAGGAAGCACTCGCTCATTGAAACCACCAAAGTCTAGGGATTCCTGACTACAAAAGACATTAAGAACTGACCCTGGTGAAGAAACAAAGAATTATACACTGGCAGGAAGAAACTTGTGGGACCCATGCTTGGGAATGTGGTATTGATTGAATTTGGGGGTTTATTCTACAGACTGCGCCCTTTGTTTTGGATAAGTCCTTCAGCATGTATTGCCCTCCCTAATTGGATTTTAAATGACAAGTACCAAAGGCACCTTGTTGCCAGTGCCCCTGCCATCTCCTCCATTACACTATTACCCCTGTAATACATCCAAATACAGACAATGCCATATATTTGATAAAACCAATGGCCAAGGCCTTCACTCTTTAGTGATTTATTTAAATATTGTTTGGGTAAAAAAATATTTTTAAGGTTCAGGATATCCCATATAAGCAGACAATTGAGTGGAAAAAAACTGGTCAGAGGAGATAAAAGTACATGATATCACTACAAATGAACCCCAATAATCTGTCATTGAAATTGATGGGTTCTATAGTGAAGTAAATATGGTGGCTGTTCCTGGAGTTTGCAATGTGTTAGATGAAAGAGGCCCTTATTGTTATTTAGTCACCCAATTAGTGAATAATTTAATGAATACCCAAAGAGTTTGTTCTGCCACCGGAAATTTTACCTGTATTGAAATTATTCCAGTGACTGATAATGTAACCTGTACTCTATTGCAATATACCCCCCCCCATGCCATTAATATTAATGCCTCCCAGAAGTATATAACGGTGTACAACCAACAGATGTGGTATAGTACTACGGCAAAGAGAGATGTATTAGGATATAGATGGACTGTGATTAATACTATACTAGGGACTGTCAAATTTACATTGCCCTTATCCAGTTTCCAGATCCCAAATTGCTCACAGGGAGCTGCCATTAGATTAGCACAACAGAGGGTCTGGGTTAGTTCCTCTAGAAAGGAGAGGGACTTGACCAGATCCCTATGGGATGGGACTAATAGTGCAGCAGCAATTTGGGATATTTTAAAGAGCCAAGAACATGATGAGAAATTGGGGCAACTAGAAAAGGCCACTGGTCTTATTTCTGGAGCACAGCTGACCCAGGTGCAAGCTGGAGTTGATGAATTACATGTTATTTCCACCCTTAGTTAATAACCAGGAGCTGTTGACAGAGATGGTATTGAAGATCACTGAGGCTGGGAAGGTATTGCAGTGGGATTTGGCATGTTCAGAATTCAAGATTTCCTGAATGACCAGCTGATGGCCATTCGGAGTGATCTGAAGCATGAGGCATAGCCTACTGCCCTTACAGATACCTCAGAAATGCCATCTGATGTGTGGCCATGGAGACATACTTGGAGATTTTCAGGATGGAGTTGTGTATACACACAGTGCTCCTCCCAAGCATATGGGCCGGTAGGAGGGATGTGGGCTCCCACATACCGAACCCTGCTGGGTCCATGGGGAGGATGAATGTGGTACTGGATTATTCCCCATGATGTCTGGGAGATTAGACCACCTGGTATGCCTAGCCAATTTGTTGTTAGTGCTCCTGGAATAACACCCGACATTAGGATGGGGATAGGGAATGAATGGACATTTTGGCCGTTAGAACCTCCACGGCTTCAGTGTATACATAAACTGAAGCCAGGAGAAGTTGTCACTGTTCGTGACAATGTTTGCTGGGAGGGTAGGGGACAAGGAATTACCCTGACAGGACACCCACTTTTTCAAGGTAATGATAGCTGTGTGTATGTTAAAACCACCATGTTGCGAGATATACATATTAATCAAGAATCTCTGAATTACAAGGGCAAATTCATATGCTTCAAAATATATATCAAGTTGAAAAGAATGCCTTTCATACAGCTTATCGAGTGTCTACTTTATGTACTAAGTATGATGTATTGTGCTTTGTGACTAAAACTGTACAACTTGTCATAGAATGCAGTACAGTCTAGAGAAGAGTTAACTCGCACCCACAAGACAGCCTTCATGGTGGAGATATTCAGATGTGATTTTTCAGGAGACCACACATCATTAATAATTGAAAAGACACATTCAACAGGGACTGTAGTACCAGGCAGAGACAGCACAAATTCCACAGCCTTGTCTAGATCTGCGTTTTGTACTGCATTACGGTCAATCTCTCTCGAAAAATCTTCTGCCACCTTTCGGTGGTGGGCGTTCACTGATGGTTCCAGACTGAAAGACAACTGGAGACAATTGATTTTGCACTGGACCCCTTGTCAGAGACGATTCTCATACAACATATTTCAGGTGGGAATTCTGATGTGGCATGCAGCGAGGCTGACTTGCAGTTGCTCTCACTGCGGCATAGTCCTTAGCAAAGCCCACTCAAACTTTTCGGTGCACTCAAAGGCAGGTCTCCAGTGCTCTAAGTAGGACAGGCACGTTGTGTAAAAATTGTCAACTACATCGTAAAACTCCTTTTCTTTCATTTGTCTGCATTCTACAAGAGTGTGCAGTAGGTTCTTCACTTCTGTTGTGACAAATCTTTCTGCAAGCCTCTCTGATAAGTTAACATACAGGGAATGTATTTGCAGTGCCACTTCTGTCACTGACACATCGTTTTTCTCTATCATCTCCGTTATGTTTTGGAACATGGCAGTTTTGTCTGCTGACAAATAGAAGCCACAGTTGAGTGGCAGGATCATCAAAGAGTTTCTGTAGCAGTGTTGGGCATTTATCTTGAGAAAGAAAATATGCTTTAAGCCCATCAAAATTGAGAAAATCCTGTGTTGCTGGTCTAGCTGTGTAATATTACAGCAGGGTGTTTATACAGCGTAAGGAGCAGGTGGGGCAGGACTGAGGGGCCAGGACAGAGCAGGGCGGGAATTTGGGAAGGTTAGAGGGAAGCTCTCTGTATCTGTATCTGTAACCCAGCCCATTCCTTTCTATTAAGCAAGGCACCATCATGCAGCTGCACTCAGTTCTGCAACTTATCTACACACTAGAAGCTGTAATGATCATTTACTGAGGGCCCGAGCTGGCTGCTGCACAGAGAGACGGGGCCTGGTGCCCCGAGCTCCGGGGGCATTGGGCACAGAGAGAGGAGACAGGTCCTGGTGCCCTGAGCTCAGGGGGCATCAGGCACAGACACACAGATGGGGCCTGGTGCCCTGAGATCAGGCTGTATTGGGCACAGACAGATGAGAACACCAGGCTTTACCAGGGCCTGGTGCATCAGGAACAGGCAGACACCCATAGTCAATCTCTCCCCATACCTCATTTAAATGTTGGGATGGTCGTGTCATGGGGAAGGAACCGACTGTCCCAGTGCACCAGACAATGGCTCTGCAGGGCGCACCACATGCTGTCTGCATGGCTGGGCACGGATGGGCATGGGAGCTGCTGGGAGCTACACCAGGGAAAGCTGGGGCTGGGGTGGAGCAGGGGAGCCTTCCAAGTTAGCTGGGGGGACAATGGTGCCAGGGGCCCCACAGGGGGAGTGGAGACCCCCAGCCCCCAGACAAGCCCCATCAGCGTCCCCACAGTCCAGGCAGCTGGCAGCCCTGGGGCTGCTTTGTGCAGGATCCCACCAGCCCATCTCTCACTGCAGGCAGAGACCAGCCCAGCCTGGCTGGCATGCGGCTCTCACAGTACCACGTCTTCCCTCACCAGATAGGTCATCTCGCTGTCGGGGTCCTCCGGGGGCTCTGGATTTGCCGCACCCTGGGGCTGGGGCGGGGTCCCTGGAGCCCCCAGCTTCTCCAGGTGCACATGGCCTGCAAGCAAGAGGACAGGGTGAAGCACCCGGGCCAATGACCTTTGCCCCCAGCCCCACCTCACCCAGGTGCCAGGGCGCCTTGTGAATGGGACCCCACCGTAGGATTGCCAACTTTCAAATCGCACAAAGCTGAACACCCCTACGACTACCCTTCTCCAAGGCCCCGCCCCCACTCGCTCCATGCCCCCTCCCTCCATCGCTCACTCTCCCCGACCCTTATGCACTTTCACCTGACTGGAGCAGGGTGGTTGGGTGGGGGGGAGGAGGTGAGGGCTCCGGCTGGGGCTGTGGGCTCTGAGGCGTGGGGGGGGGGATGAGGGGTTTGGGGTGCAGGAGGGAGCTGGGACAGGGGTTGGGATGTGTGTGGGGCGGGACAGGCTCCAGGAGGGAGTGTGTCGGAGGGGTCTTCAGGTTGGAGCCAGGGGTGAGGGTCTGGGAGGGGGCTAGGGGTGCGAGGTCCCTGTGTCGCTTACTGTGGCTCCCAGGAAGCGGCCACCAGGTCCTTGCGGCCACTAAATGCATGGGCGGCCAGGGAGGCTCTGCGCACTGCGTTCGCATCTGCAGGCACCGCCCTCACAGCTCCCATTGGTTGCGGTTCCCAGCCAATGAGAGCTGTGGAGCCAGCACTCGGGGCGGAGGCAGCGTGTGGAGCCTGCCATAGCCCCGGACCCCGACTGCGCCATTGACTGGAGCTGCCATGGTCGTCTTTCGAACGGGTGTTCCGGTCGAAAACCGGATGACTGGCAACCCTACACCACTGCCAGGGCAGGGCTGTAGGGACGGGGCAACCGCAGGCCGGGACACTGGGCCTGTGCGTGGCAGCCAGAGCAGGGTCCCCAGCAGCTGTGAGAGCAGCAGGTCTCCAGGCAGGGAGGTAGCGCAGGGCCTGGACAGGGCACTGGGCTGCCACTCAGGGGTACTGGGTTCCAGCTGGGGCTGGACTCCAGAGTCAGGAGGGCAACCCTCATCCCAGCCCCGCTTCCTTGCAGTGCTGTGCTCCGGGTTCAGGGCTCTTACCCAGGGGGTTCCCAGCAGCTCTGTCCCGCCGCATCCTCCAGCAGAGCAGGACTCCGCAGATCAGCACCACGACAGCACCCAGGCCGAGGAGCACAGAGCAGAGCAGCCCGGAGCCTGTGGAGAGAGCCAGGCAGTGAGCTATGCTCCCCCGCATGGACCTGCTACAAACATGGGGCTGACCCCTGCCTCTGCCCCACAGCCCCTGAGACTGACTCTCTCCCCTCCCAGAGCCCCCTGCCAAGGCTGATTCCATCCCCTCCCCAATAACTCCCCATGGCCTGTCTCTGTCCACATCCCATGGGCCCCCCCACGGCTGACTCCCTCTCCTTCCCCTCAGTCCCTATTTGCCTGACTCTGTCCCCCACTCCACAGCCCCCATCCTGAGGACACCTCCCTGCCCCACCCCACAGCCCCACCCGGGATTGAGTTCCTTGCCCTCAGAACCTTGGGTGGCCAACCCCACCCCCTCTGCCACAGGCCCTGGGGAGGAGGGTGGAGTGTGGGGCAGTGCAGGACCCTGCGCTGGAGGTGGCTAAGGGGTAGGGTTGCCAACTGCCTAATCACACAAACCCAAACACTCTTGCCGCACACCTGTCCCCTGCTCCTTCCCCAAGGCCATGCCCCTTCTCACTCCATCCCCCCTCCCTCTGTTGCTCGCTCTCCCAAGTCCTCACTCACTTTCACCAGACTGAGGCAGGGGGTTGGTGCGGGAGGGGATGTGGGCTCTTGGAGGGAGTTTGGGTGCAGGAGGCGGCTCAGGCCGGGGGCCGGGGTGCAGGAGGGAGTGCAGAATCTGGGAGGTAGTTTGGGTGCAGGAGGGAGCTCAGGATGGGAGCTGGGTGCAGGATGGGGTGCAGAATCTGGGAGAGAGTTTGGGTGCAGCATAGGACTCAGGGCTGGGGGTTGGGGTGCAGGAGGCGGCTCAGTGCTGGGCTGCCCCCAGGGACCATTCCCAGCCCAAGGAGTCGGAGGGAGGGGGATGTGTTATAGAGAGGGTGGGGACACTAACTCCCAGAGGCCTCTCCCCAGCTTCTCCCACAGGCCCTGTCCCTCAGACTCCTTCCCAGGCCCTGCCCCCAGACTCCTCCCCCAGGCCCCACAGGCTCTCTGCCCCCCAGATCTGTGCTCTGGGTCTGCCTGCATGGGTAGCAGCCTCCAGCACAGGACCGAGGGCTGGCAGGAGAGGGAGTCCTGTGGTGGAGGAGGCTGCTCAGAGACCCAGGAGTGGTGCCCCAGGCTGACCAAGGCTGTGGGAACCTCTGGGACAGTCAGTAACCTTGGCCAGGGTGTCACTCCCACCCACCCCGTGTCTGCAGGAACATGGGCATGGCTACGGAGCTGGGCACTCACCGGCCTGCCCAGCACACACCACGCTGGCCTTGGAGCCACGGCCACACAGCCCAGGACCCAGCCGGCTCAGCTGGCACTCGCTGATGAGAGACTCCTGGCCCGAGCAGCTCACGCCATCCAGCCAGACATCGCCGGCCCCGTGGCCGAACTGAGCAACCCCCAGGGCTGACAGCGCCGTGCCGCAGCCCAGCTGCTTGCACACCACTCCCGCCTCCGTCAGGCCCCAGCCGGCATCACACACGGCACCCCAGGTGTCGTTAATCAGCACCTCCACTCGCCCGGAGCAGGGGCTTGGGCCACTCATCAGCCGCAGCCTCAGCTGGCCCTGATCTGAAACACAAAGCACAGGGCATGAGAGGCTGTTCCCAGCCGCCAGGCGCCCGGATACACAGCACCGCACGCGGATGGGGTGTGTGTGTCTGCACAGAGCAGAGAGGAGCCATTTCTATTTCATCCCACCTGTGTGCATGTGTGCGCGCACTCACACACTCACACACACATGCACTCCCCCATACACATGCTGCCTCACAAGCAGACACATACACAGAGTCCCATGCACAACCCCCATACGTCGTTATGCACACACACACATTGCCTCAAATACACACACTGTCACATGCACACATACTGCCATTAGGGTTGCCAACTAATCGCAGAAACCCAAACACTCTTGCCCCGCCACCTTCTCCGAGGCCCCGCCCCCGCTCACTCCATCCTCCCTCCCTCCGTCGCTCACTCTCCCCCACCCTCACTTTCATCCGGTTGGGGCAGGTGGTTGGGGTGCAGGAGAGGGTGTGGGGTGCAGGCTTCGGGAGGGAGTTTGGGTGCGGGAGGGGGCTTAGGGCTGGGGCAGGTGGTTGGAGTGCAGGAGGGGGATGGGAACTGCTGCCAATGGGAGCTGCAGAGTCAGCACTCAGGACGGGGCAGTGCGCAGAGACCACCTGGGCACCCCTTCATCTAGGAGCAAGAGGGATATGCTGGTCGCTCCTGGGAGCCATGTGGAGCCAGGGCAGGTAGGCTGCCTGCCTTAGCTCTGCTCCGCTGCTGGACTTTTAGCACTTAAAATCTCCCGGATTGGTTTCAGTAGCCTCTGGGAGATGGAGGCCGATTCTGGGAGACTCTCAGGCAGTCAGGGAGGGTTGGCAACCCTAACTGCCACACATGTATGCAAATATCCATAGATTGTTCCGTGCACACCCCTTCACACACACACACACACACACACACACACACGCTGCCACAAACAGGTACAGACAATCACACACAAACCCCAAAACACACACACACATCCACACACCAACACACCTAGGCTGACTCCCAGGGGTTAGCACCCTCTGCAGAGCCCCCACCCCACTTCCAGCAGCACAGGCTCCTTCCGCCCTGGGTGTTACCTGAGCACACAACACTGGCATCTTCTCCAGGGTTACAGCCATGCTCTCCCCAAGGCTTAGCCTTGCATTTGGTGAGGGCAGCTTCTGCCCCTGTGCACTGAACCTCATCCAGCCACACACGGTCAGATCCTTGTCCAAAGTGAGCCCCACGTGGCACTGATAATGCCGTCCCACAGACCAGCTGCCTGCACACGACTTCAGCCTCGGACAAGTCCCAGCTGCCATCACACACGGTTCCCCACTGCTGGTTGTGAAGCACCTCGACTCTCCCAGCGCAGCGACTCGGGCCGTTCACCAGTCGGAGCGGAGCCACTTCTGAGATGCCTGAGCCTGCAAACAACCAAGGGAATAAACATTGAGGGAGGTTCCTGTGCATCTGATCTCTAGTGACACAGGGAATGTAGCGCCTTGAGACACAGGACTGGCTGGAGAGGCAGACTCTGGAAATTGAGAGAAAGGAAAATGCCGGCTGCTTTCTGTTTTGTACTGTGTTCAGGGAAACAGGACTTTGTAAATAAATCAAATCGCACTGAAGAAACACTTGACTTGTGTAATCAATTTCTCCTATTAAAGAAACCCATCAAGGCCCCACTATGGCTAATGCAACAATTGGGCAACACTCCGCATTTAGGAAGAGCAGAGTGGGCCCATGGCAGTGGGAGTTGGCACCCTGAATTGCTTTACAGTTAGTGAGCACTCAACAGTGCTGGAGATGAAAAGTGTAGGGAACACTGTTCCCATTGCACCATGGCAAGAGGGGTCTGCAAAGCCCCCCAGCTCAAAGACCAGCGTGAACAGCACTTTGAACACCCGCTGCAATGTGTAGAAAGACACTCTGTGTTGCTCTTGGGGATCCATCTATGGGAGCCTGCAGGGGTCTCGTGCTGCCACGAGAAAAACACCCCTGGAGTTTCTAAGAATGATCAGTGATAATTTTCTAACACAACAAGTATGGCCCCTGACTCAGGCTGGGCCTACAGAAGACTGACGGATAAAGGAGAATTTATCACAGAATTACAAATGGGAAGGTGCAGAGCTGCAAGTGATCCGGACCTGAGCATACTGGCTATGTGCAAACACAAAACTTAGTAAAGCATTTGATATGGTTGTGACATTGTGCAGTCTATATGGTTTTATTAAAAAAATGATAATTAGTGAATATAATGTAACTGGAATATGCTTGATGCAAAAAGTCTCTTGTAAGGTATCATTACAAAGCTTATAATCTACTGACTGTGATCATCGTATTTGTATAAATGTACCACTCTTGTATCTAAAACTAGAAATATAAAGTATAACTCTGAGGGCCTATTGTAATTATGCAAAATGTGGGCCATTAATGGTGGTTTGGAATCTTGATGACTCCTATTAACTAGGACAATTGTCTGCAGATGGCTCTGTTTTACCTGTGAGTCTTCCTGTATACCTGTGTGCTGGCAAGTGGGTAATGTAGTCTTGCAGTGACATGTGATCATGTCATCTGGACTGGAATCTATCTTTAACCTGGTGCTTTTTCAGTGAGGGGGGGTAGAAACCCAGAGGGACAAAGGGTTCCTGCCTTATGAAAAAGATATAAAGGGGTGGGACAGAATAGAAAGGAGGAGAGGAGCCATCATGAAGAATCCCCTAGTTATCACCTGAGCAGGAACAAGAGCTGTACCGGGGAAAGAATTGGAAGGTGTCCAGTCTGAGAAAAAACTTACTGAAGCATCTCTGAGGGTGAGATTATCTGTATTCAGTTTGATTAGACATAGATTTGTGCATTTTATTTTTTCTTGGTGAGTTACTTTGTTCTGTCTGTAACTACTTGGAAACACTTAAATCCTACTGTCTGTATTTAATAAAATCACTTTTTACTTATTAATTAACTCAGAGTATGTATTAATACCTGGGGGAGCAAACAACTGTACATATCTTTCTATCAGTGTTATAGAGGGTGAACAATTTATGAGTTTACCCTATATAAGCTTTATACAGGGTAAAACAGATTTATTTGGGTTTAGACCCCATTGGGAGTTGGGTATCTGAGTGCTAAAGACAAGCACACTTCTGTGAGCTGCTTTCAGGTAAACTTGCAGCTTTGGGGCAAGTAATTCAGAGCCTGGGTCTGTGTTGGAGCAGACGGGAGTGTCTGGCTCAGCAAGACAGGGTGCTGGAGTCCTGAGCTGCAAGGGAAAACAGGAATAGAAGTAGTCTTGGCACATTAGGTGGCAGCTCACAAGGGGGTTTCTGTGATCTAACCCATCACAATGGTCTCCCATTATATTCTTGTCGATAAACTAGGCAAATACAACTTAGATCGGGCTACTATAAGGTGGGTGCATAACTGGCTGGATAACCATACTCAGAGAGTAGTTATAAATGGTTCACAATCCTGCTGGAAAAGTATAACAAGTGGGGTTCTGCAGGGGTCTGTTTTGGGACCGGCTCTGTTCAATATCTTCATCAACGACTTAGATATTGGCATAGAAAGTACGCTTATTAACTTTGCAGATGATACCAAACTGGGAGGGATTACAACTGCTTTGGAGGATAGGGTCATAATTCAAAATGATCTGAATAAATTGGAGAAATGGTCTGAGGTAAACAGGATGAAGTTTAATAAAGACAAATAAAGTGCTCCACTTACGAAGAAAAAATCAGTTTCACACATACAGAATGGGAAGAGACTGTGTAGGAAGGAGTACGGCAGAAAGGGATCTAGGGGTTATAGTGGACCACAAGCTAAGTATGAGTCAACAGTGTGATGCTGTTGCAAAAAAAAGCAAACATGATTCTGGGATGTATTAACAAGTGTGTTGTGAGCAAGACACGAGAAGTCATTCTTCCGCTATACTCTGCGCTGGTTAGGCCTCAACTGAAATATAGTGTCCAGTTCTGGGCACCGCATTTCAAGAAAGATGTGGAGAAATTGGAGAGGGTCCAGAGAAGAGCAACAAGAATGATTAAAGGTCTAGAGAACATGACCTATGAAGGAAGGCTGAAAGAATTAGGTTTGTTTAGTTTGGAAAAGAGAAGACTGAGAGGGGACATGATAGCAGTTTTCAGGTATCTAAAAGGATGTCATAATGAAGAGGGAAAAAACTTGTTCATCTTAGCCTTTAAGGATAGAACAAGAAGCAATGGGCTTAAACTGCAGAAACAGAGGTTTAGGTTGGACATTAGGAAAAAGTTCCTAACCATCAGGGTGGTTAAACATTGGAATAAACTGCCTAGGGAGGTTGTGGAATCTCCATCTCTGGAGATATTTAAGAGTAGGTTAGATAAATGTCTATCAGGATGGTCTAGACAGTATTTGGTCCTGCCATGAGGGCAGGGGACTGGACTCGATGACCTCTCGAGGTCTCTTCCAGTCCTAGAATCTATGAATCTATGCCCTGACAGCAGTGATGGGTTGTACCAGATGTTTGTTGCCCCCTGCTGGAGGCCCCAGCACTTCGGCACACCCTGCCCTAACAGGCTGCCCTGCTGGAAGGGAAGAGCAGTGAGTTGAGACCTCCAGGGGTTGCTTTGAGCCATCTACCACAATCAGCTTCAGGCAGAATCAGCGAGAGTTGGTCCCTCGTTACCTAGAAGCATGGGGAGCAGACAGAGGTCAGGGCCCAGTAGGCCAGATGAAAAGGGCTGGCTCCTTCTAGCAGCCCATTCTGGTGAAGCTGGATCAGGGAGGGCCAGTGGGCCAGTTTCCCAAAGCTGAAAACAATTATGAGCAACACCGGCTGGAAATTGGTAGTTGCTGACCGTGTATGACACTTTCCCAAAGCATGTGGTGCTGCAGTGACTGAAAGGTAAAAGGACTGAAACAGCTATGACTGCATTGATGAAACAGGTAGAGTTGCAATTCATCCCACCAGGCTGTGTCTGCAGTCATGAGGAGAAGGAATTTGTATCACGGTTACTACAAGAGGTTTGCTGAGAACTCCAGATAACCGAGGTGAGTACCAGTGTTGTCTATCCTGTGGGTAAAAGGGCAGTGGAGAGAGTAAATTACACCATTGGTTCCATTCTTACAGCCTGAGTCGATGAAGACCAACAAGACTGGGAAATGAAGATATCGTTTGTTATCTTAGCACAGCCATCAATCAACTATCCCTTACTCTGCTTCTGGGATAATTTGTGGACCTTGCAAACCCAGGCTTCCCAGTGACTTGATGTTCAGCAGCAAGAACTGGCCAGGCCCCCTGCACCTGTACAGGTTAGAGATACACTGGAGTCTTAGGGCAGGTCGACACTATAAACTTGCATCAGCGTTTCTGATGAAGACGCTCTAAGCCAGGGGGGTTTAACCTTTTTTCATTTGCGGACCTTGAAATATTTCGAATGGAGGTGGGGTCCCCTTTGGAAATTTCAGACATAGTCTGTGGACCCTCAGGGGTTCATGGACCACAGGCTGAAAACCACGGTTCTATGGTAACGACAACCTTTTGTTGACCCCTTAGGCATAGTCTGCAGACACCCGGAGCTCACAGACCACAGATTGAAAAACACTGAAGTATCATAGAATATCAGGGTTGGAAGGGACCTCAGGAGGTCATCTAGTCCAACCCCCTGCTCAAAGCAGGACCAATTCCCAACTAAATCATTCCAGCCAGGGCTTTGTCAAGCCAGGCCTTAAAAACCTCCAAGGAAGGAGATTCCACCACCTCCCTAGGTAACGCATTCCAGTGCTTCACCACCCTCCTAGTGAAATAGTGTTTCCTAATATCCAACCTAGACCTCCCCCACTGCAACTTGAGACCGTTGCTCCTTGTTCTGTCATCTTCCACCACTGAGAACAGCCGAGCTCCATCCTCTTTGGAACCCCCCTTCAGGTAGTTGAAAGCAGCTATCAAATCCTCCCTCTTTCTTCTCTTCTGGAGATTAAACAATCCCAGTTCCCTCAGCCTATCCTCATAAGTCATGTGCTCCAGACGCCTAATCATTTTTGTTGCCCTCCGCTGGACTCTTTCCAATTTTTCCACATCCTTCTTGTAGTGTGGGGCCCAAAACTGGACACAGTACTCCAGATGAGGCCTCACCAATGTCGAATAAAGGGGAACGACCCCGTTCCTCGATCTACTGGCAATGCCCCTACTTATACAGCCCAAAATGCCGTTAGCCTTCTTGGCAACAACAGCACACTGTTGACTCATATCCAGCTTCTCATCCACTGTGACCCCTGGGTCCTTTTCTGCAGAACTGCTACCTAGCCATTTGGTCCCTAGTCTGTAGCAGTGCATAGGATTCTTCCATCCTAAGTGCAGGACTCTGCACTTGTCCTTGTTGAACCTCATCAGGTTTTTTTTTGGCCCAATCCTCTAATTTGTCTAGGTCCCTCTGTATCCGATCCCTACCCTCCAGTGTATCTACCACGCCTCCCAGTTTAGTATAATCTGAAAACTTGCTGAGAGTGCAGTCCACACCATCCTCCAGGTCATTAATAAAGATATTAAACAAAACCGGCCCCAGGACCGACCCTGTATGCCGAGGGGAGAGCGCTCTGGTCGGCTTATTAACTCCATCTCCATGAGAGGCAGTAGCTATGTCCTCGGGAGATGCTATTCTGCCAACATAGCACTTTCTACAAGGGGAGTTGAGGTCGGTGTAACTACGTCCCTCAGGGGTATGGATTTTTTACAGCCCTGAGCAACGTAGTTATACTGAAGTAATTGTGTAGCGTAACCCTGGCCTTATCTCAGTGGTCTGAGGACAGCATTCCAGCAGGTGGAGGAAAAGATGAGCTGGACAGGAGCGTGCCAGACACGAGATGCCAGGAGAGAGGAGAATGGAATGCCAGTACAGGAAGGACAGAAGGTGCAGCAGCGGCTACACAATTGGAAAAAGCATCCTGGAAAAGAATCCCAAACTTACTCCTTTTTGGAGGGGACTTTACATGATCATTAAAAGCTGAACAATTTATCCTTGCTGATACCAAAGGCAAGAGCATGCAGCTTACCTCAGCAACTGCTATCTTCTACAGACAGCCTGTCCACAACAGATAGGCCTCACCAAGAGGGCATGAACCCTGAACTCACTGATAATCTAGATCCAACTACGACTGATGTCTCCATGAGTGAATATAGGACTCGAGCAGGCAGAGTGACAAGGAAACCTGTGTGGATGGCAGAGTACCTGGGTTCCTATGAGTTATCGTTTTAAATTTTCATTTAACAGGCAGAGGGGAGGGGAAGGCTCTAGTGATCAGTGCAGACAGCACGAATACCAACTGATGGGGCTGATGCTGAATCTTTATCTTAGTCTTAAGTTACAGAGAATGATGCAGAGAAGGAGCAAAGAAGCCCGGACACAGCCAGAGAATCGCTGATCATGTGTTCTTCTGAAACACGCAAAGAGCTTTGGGGTCAGGGTGAGCTGAAAGAGACTTTGAACTGTGAGCAACGAAACTCTCTCCTTTTGTTTGATTTCTGCTGTGTTCAGCGAGACGGGACTTTGTACATGCTTTGTAAATAACCAGGACTGTGTTGCAGAAATCCAGCAATGTTAATAACTGTTTTCCTCCTCTTACTTGATATTCCCCCACTTATACATCACAGGATCACATTCGCCCACTTAGCTACAGAATCTTCAATCTCTCCTTCTATCAGAAACAACCCACTTGGAGCTGAAAATTAGCTAACTGCTCAGATCAAAAAGGAGTAACTACAGTAAAAAGTAGTATTTGTAATGTATCAGGAACATACAGAAATCCTAGGAATGGCCTAGATCCTATGCATGGCAGGGATGGTAAAATTGTCAATAAGCATGCAGAAAAGGCAGACACGGGAGATCAACATTTCTGTTTTGCCTTTGAGAAGAAGCAGGATTACAGGTTCAGTTGATAAATATAACAGTATTTATATACTATACGTGAGCATGATCTGAATGAGGCAAAGGACACTTGCCCAACATACTCTGGGGTGGGTATTTGCTCATGGTCATATGCTTTCGAATGGTGGTTGTGGTGTGTTCCCAAATTAATGCTGGTTCCTTTTGCCTTTTTATTAGATATTTTCTTTGCTATACGCAGAGTCAGTGCTTGCAAGTTGGCAAGTATTGCCTTTGCGAAGTGCCCAAGGTGATGTTTAATTTCCCCAGATCAGTGGGTAGGGGCTCGAGACGGTTCTGTTTTGCTTTGTTTTGTATTATGTTTCTTCTGTTTTGTATGGACCCTAACCCTTGCTGCCAGCTCCACCTGCCAGAAGGTTACACATACTTAGACTCTGTAAGGAGTTTGACATTCTGATAAGAAATATTAACACTATACAGAACCAACATAGCCCAGATCGGTCTCAAAAATAATTGTAAATGGGGAATCATCGTCCTATTGGGGGTGTTTCTGGTGGGGTCTCACAGGGATGTGGTCTTGATCCAGTGCTATTCAATATCTTTATCAGTGATCTAGAAGAGAATATCAATTCATTGTTGGTAAAGTCTGCAGGAGACACAAAGATTAGTGGAGCGGTAAACAATGATGAGGCCAGGTCCTTTCTACATAGCAAACTAGGTCACTTCGTAATATGGACTCATTTGAACAACGTGTATTTAAACACAGACAAGTGTGAGGTCACACACCTAGGAACAAAGGCCCATGTCTTCAAGGGTATTTAGGTGCCTAAGTCCCATTGACTGCACTGGGAGGTGGCTGCCTTAGTCCCTTTTGGGATATAGGCCAAAGAATGTAGGTCACATGTACAGTACAGGGGACTGTAATGTGGAAAGGAATGACTCCGCAAAGAATTTAGTGGTCATGGTAGAAACCAACTGAACATGAGCTCTCTGCTCAGTGCTGTAGCTAGGAGGGCCACTGCAATCCCAGGATGTATAAATTGGAGATAATGTTGAGTAGGATCAGGGAAGTAGTATCACCTTGGTGTATGGCATTAGCGAGACCATTACTGGATGTTGTATCCAGCTCTGGTGTCCACTCTTCAAACGGGATGGTGACCAATTGGAAAGGGTTCAGAAAAGAGTGCCAAGTAGGGTCTGAGTTCTGGAAAACCTGCATCACAATGAAAAAAATGTGTGAAGCTCTGTCATAGAATCATAGAAGATGAGGGTTGGAAGAGACCTCAGGAGGTCATCTAGTCCAACCCCCTGCTCAAAGAAGGACCAACACCCACTAAATCATCCCAGCCAGGGCTTTGTCAAGCCGGGCCTTAAAAACCTCTAAGGATGGAGATTCCACCACCTCCCTAGGTAACCCATTCCAGTGCTTCTCCACCCTCCTAGTGAAATAGTGTTAAATTTGCAAATGAATTTTAGTTCTGCAGTTTCTCTTTGAAGTCTGTTTCTGAAGTTTTTTTGTTCAAAGTATGGCTACTTTTAAATCTGTTATAGAATGTCTATAGAAGACTGAAGAGTTCTCCTACTGGCTTTTGTATGTTACCATTCCTGATGTCCTGATGTCTTCTTCTTCATTTTCAAATTTAACACCATTAATTTGGGCTTGAACAGGGACTGGCTGGCTCACTACAAAAGCAGCTTTCCCTCTCCTGGAATTGACACCTCCTCATCAATTATTGGGAGTGGACCACATCCACCCTGATCGAATTGGCCCTGTCAATACTGATTCTCCACTTGTGAGGTAACTCCCTTCTCTTCATGTGTCAGTATATAATGCCTGCATCTGTAATTTTCACTCCATGCATCTGAAGAAGTGGGTTTTTTACTCATAAAAGCTTATGCCCAAATATATCTGTTAGTCTTTAAGGTGCCACCGGACGCCTTGTTGTCCTCTTAATACCAGCTGCCAACTAGACATTGAGCTGTTGATCACTACCCGTTGAGCCCGGCAATCTAGACAGCTTTCTATCCACCTTTTAGTCCATTCATCCTATTTAGTTCAATTTAGAGAAAGTTAAGAGTTGACTTGATTACATTCTATCAGTTCCTTATCGGAGGTCACAGAGGGCTCTCAAATCCAGCAGGCAAAACCAGAATGAGATCCAGTGACAGAAGCTAGATATATTCAGAAATATCAGGGCATTGATACCAGTGAGGTTAATTAATTATTGTGCCATAGCGGGGCAGGGGATCATAGATTCATTGATTCCAAGGCTAAATAAATAAACTAGGCAAATACAGCTTAGATGGGGCTACGATAAGGTGGGTGCATAACTGGCTGGATAACCGTACTCAGAGAGTAGTTATTAATGGTTATTTCCAACCCTGCTGGAAAGGTATAACAAGTGGGGTTCCGCAGGGGTCTGTTTTGGGACCGGCTCTGCTCAATACCTTCATCAATGGCTTAGATATTGGCATAGAAAGTACGCTTATTAAGTTTGCAGATGATACCAAACTGGGAGGGATTGCAACTGCTTTGGAGGATATGGTCACAATTCAAAATGATCTGAACAAATTGGAGAAATGGTCTGAGGTAAACAGGATGAAGTTTAATAAAGACAAATGCAAAGTGCTCCACTTAGGAAGGAAAAACCAGTTTCACACATAGAGAATGGGAAGAGACTGTGTAGGAAGGAGTACAGCAGAAAGGGATCTAGGGGTTACAGTGGACCACAAGCTAAATATGAGTCAACAGTGTGATGCTGTTGTACAAAAATCATACGTGATTCTGGGATGCATTAACAGGTGTGTTGTGAGCAAGACGCGAGAAGTCATTCTTCCGCTATACTCTGCGCTGGTTAGGCCTCAACTGAAATATAGTGTCCAGTTCTGGGCACCGCATTTCAAGAAAGATGTGGAGAAATTGGAGAGGGTCCAGAGAAGACCAACAAGAATGATTAAATGTCTAGAGAACATGACCTATGAAGGAAGGCTGAAAGAATTAGGTTTGTTTAGTTTGGAAAAGAGAAGACTGAGAGGGGACATGATAGCAGTTTTCAGGTATCTAAAAGGGTGCCATAATGAGGGAAAAAACTTGTTCATCTTAGCCTCTAAGGATAGAACAAGAAGCAATGGGCTTAAACTGCAGAAACGGAGGTTTAGGTTGGACATTAGGAAAAAGTTCCTAACCGTCAGGGTGGTTAAACATTGGAATAAACTGCCTAGGGATGTTGTGTAATCTCCATCTCTGGAGATATTTAAGAGTAGTTTACATAAATGTCTATCAGGGATGGTCTAGACAGTATTTGGTCCTGCCATGCGGGCAGGGGACTGAACTCGATGACCTCTTGAGGTCCCTTCCAGCCCTAGAATCTATAAATCTATAAACGTACCTTTGTGTTCATCTACTCTGATCCTAGAGCAGAGCTTTTACAGAAACAGCCATTCTTGACTCAATAATTGTCAGCGATAGAGAATCCACCACAACCCGTGGTAAATTGTGCCGGTGGTTAATTACCCTCACCATTCTAAATGTATGCCTCCTTTCCACTCTGAATTTGTCTAGCTTCAACTTCAAGCCATTGGATCCTGTTCTACCTTTCTCTGCTAGATTGAAAAGCCCTTTACTAAATATTTATTCCCCAGGTAGATTCTTGTAGACTGGTTTGTGATCAAGTCACCTCTTACCCTTCTCTTTGTTAATAGATTGAGCTCCTTGAGCCTATCACTGTAAGGCAGGTTTTCTTATCCTTTAATCATTCTTGTGGCTCTTCTATGACCCTCTCCAATTTATCAACATCCTTCCTGGATTATGGGCACCAGAACTGAATACTGTATTCCTGCAATGGCCACAGCAGTGCCAAATATACAAGTAAAATATCCTTTCTACTCCTGCTAATGATTCCTCTCTTTATATATCCCAGGTTTGCATTAGCCCTTTTGACCACAGAGTCTCAGTGGGAGCTCATGCCCAACTGATTGTCCACCATGACCTGGAAATCTGTTTCTGAGTCACTGTTTCCCAGGATATAATCCCCCATCATGTAAACATGATCTACATTCTTTGTTCCTAGATGTAGATATTTACATTTCAATGTATATTCTTTGCTTGCACCTAGTTTACCAAGCAATCCAAATCAGGCTGAATCAGTAACCTGTGCACTTCATTATTTACCACTCCCCCAATTTTTGTATCATCTTCAAATTTTAACACCTATGATTTTATATTTTCTTCTAAGTCATTTATAAAAATGTTAAATATCATAGGTCCAAGAACCACTCTCTGCCATGTGTGCCATGTTAATTTTATACTGTTCTAGTTTTTTAATCAAAATGTTCTGTGGTACCTTACAGAAGTCTAAGTCTAGTTCATCCACACTATTACCTTTATCAACCAAACGGGTAATCTCATAAAAAAAATATCAAGTTAGTTTGACAAGATCTATTTTCCATAAACCCATGTTCATTTCCTTTAATGACATTACCCTCCTTTAATTCTTTATTGTTCAACTCCCATATCAGCCACTTCTTTATCTTGCCTGGGATTGACGTTAGGCTGACAGGCCTGTAATTAGCCAAGTTATCCCTTTTACTCTTTTTAAAAATTGGAACAACATTAGCTTTCTTCCAGGCTGCTGGAGCTTTCCTAGTCCTCCCAGACTTATTGAAAATTAATAATAACTGTCCAGCATGCTCCATACTTGGCTGTTTTAAAACCCTTGGATTCAAATTATCTGGACCTGCTGATTTTAAACTATCTACCTTTCGTGGCTTCTGTTTAACATCCTCCTGATACATTAGTGGAATAGACAGAGTGTTATCATCACCATATGGCGAGACTATATGATCTCTTTTTCCCAAATACAGACAAAAATATTTATTGAACACTTCTGCTCTGTCCGCATTGTTATTGATATTTCTACCATTTCCATCTAAGCATGGACTGATATCATTGTCAGGATTCTTTTGGTTCTTAATATATTTTAAAAATGCCTTCTTGTTGTTATTTACTCTGCTGGCCATAGATTTCTTATTCCGTCACTTTGCTTCCCTTATCAATTTTCTACTAACTAGAACAATCAAATGGGGATGAAGGCCTCTCCACATAGCACACATACCCCTCTCTGCAGTAGAGGCCCATAGCACAGTGATGGGGCTCTGGGGTCAGCACTAACTCAGACAGGAAAGCATGCTCTATTGAGCTTCCCAACAGGCTCTCTGCAGCATCAACAGTGCAAGGGAAAGCAAGAGTTACCTGAGCACACAACACTGGAATCTTCTGCATAATTGAAGTTATGGTCTCCCCAAGACCTAGCCCTGCATTCGGAGACGGCAACTTCTGTCCCTGTGCAGTTAACATCATCCCCCCAGGGACAGTTAGATCCATGTCCAAACTGAGCCCCATGTGGCGCTGATAACGGTGTCCCACTGCCCAGCACACAACTCCAGCATCACGTAAGTCCCAGCTGCCATCACACCCAGTTCTCCACTGCTGGTTATGAAACACCTCGACTCTCCCAGCCCAGCGATTGTGGCCATTCACTAGCTGGAGCAAAGGAACTTCTGAGATTCCTGAGCCTTCAAACACCCAAGGGAATAAACACTCAGGGAGGTTCCTGTGCCTCTGATTGCTAGAGACGCTGGGGAACATAGTTCCTTCCACTGAAGGGTCTGAATGGGCTCCGCACACAGCGACTGCCTGACCCGGGCTAAATCACCACCACTGACATCCAGCTCTCATGGTTGTCCCTGAGCTGCTCCCTGCAGCACAGGCCCTTAGCACCACACTGGAGTGTTGGGGTCAGCACTGACTGTGAGGGCAGAGCGCTCCCTGCTGAGACCCCCTCACCCTCCCTGCACCATGGTGATGGATGTGGGTTACCTGAACACATAACACCGGCATCTTTTCTGTGGTGAAAGTTATGGATTCCCCAAGGCTTAGCCAGGCATTCACTGCAGGAAACTTCCGATCCTCTGCAGTGAACATTGTCCTGCCAGATGGGATCAGACCCTCGCCCAGATCAAGCCCTGCCTAGGGCTGATAACGCCGTCCCGCAGCCCAGCTGCCTCCACATGACGGCAGCATCAGGTAACTGCTAGTTGCCATCACACACGGTTCCCCACTGCTGATTGTGAAGCACCTCGACTCTCCCAGCGCAGGGATTTGGGCCATTCACCAATCCGAATGGAGCAAAGCCCAGACTGTCTGAGCCTGCAAATACCCCAAGGGTAAATGACTCAAAGAGATTCCTGTGCCTCTGATCACTAGTGACACTGGGAAACTTAGCGCCTCCCGCTGACAGGTCTGAACAGCCTCTAAACACAGCACCTGCCTATCAAGGACTCACTCCCTACCACTGACATGCAGCCACTTCTGGGGTGGAACAGGGCAGCTGAGAGACCAGGCACAGAAACTCATGGGCTGTGTAGGAGAGGGAGTGAGGAAGAACCATGTCTCCAGTCACAGCTCTAGTGCTGTGCTGGGGCACTGGGATAGCACTGACTGCGAGGGCAGAGCGCCCCCTACTGAGCCCCCATCCCGCTCCCTGCAGCACAGGCCTGTAGAACTGGGTGGGGGAAATGGGGTCAGCACTGATACCATGGGAAGAGCGACACTTACTGTGACCCCCAACTGGCTCCCTGCAGTACAGGCCTTTAGCACCATGCTGGGGCACTGGGGTCAGCACTGACTCAGACAGGAGAGCTGGGTCTGTGCTGAAAGCTTCCCAGCCCGATCCCCACACTACCCACAGTGACATGATGGATGCAAGTTACCTGAGCACACGACACCGGCATCTTCTCCATGGTGACAGTTATACTCTCCCCAAGGCCGAGCCCTGCATTGGGAGAGGGCAACTTCTGTCCCTGTGCAGTGAACGACATCCAGCCAGATGGGGTCAGATCCTTGTCCAAAGTGAGCTCTCCCAGGGGCTGATAACGCCGTCCCACAGCCCAGCTGCCTGCACACGACTGTGGCATCCTGTAGGTTCCAGTCATCAGCACAAACGGTTCCCCACTGCTGGTTGTGAAGCACCTCGACCCTCCCAGCGCAGCGATTTGGGCCGTTCACCAGTCGGAGCTGAGTTACTTCTGAGATGCCAGAGTCTGCAAACACCCCAAGAGAATAAACACTCAGGGAGGTTCCTGTGCATCTGATCAGTAGTGATGCTGGGGAATGTAGCACCTCCCACTGACAGGTCTGAACAGCCTCTAAACACAGCACCTGCCTATCAAGGACTCACTCCCTACCACTGACATGCAGCCACTTCTGGGGTGGAACAGGGCAGCTGAGAGACCAGGCACAGAAACTCATGGGCTGTGTAGGAGAGGGAGTGAGGAAGAACCATGTCTCCAGTCACAGCTCTAGGAGATGTTAAAGGTTCAGGAGTAATTAGCTGAGATGGAAATTATCCCGAGTGACGGGGGGAGGAGTCCCACACTTCATAAAGGGATCCCAGGTTTCTACTGCCTCTGAGCGGCTGCAGGCTCCATTCGACCCCAAATCCCACAAATGGGATCTACGGTTACCCAGCGCCCCATTGTGCTGTAGTGGGGAAGCGGGAACAGAGCGATCAGTGACGGGGAGGGCCTCTCACTGAGACGCACGTACTGCTCCCTGCAACGCAGGCCCTAAGTGCTGTGCTGGGGCACTGGGATAGCACTGACTGTGAGGGCAGAGCGCCCCCTACTGAGCCCCCATCCGGCTCCCTGCAGCAAAAGCCTGTAGAACTGTGTGGGGGAAATGGGGTCAGCACTGATACCATGGGAAGAGCGACACTTACTGTGGCCCCCAACCGGCTCCCTGCAGTACAGGCCTTTAGCACCATGCTGGGGCACTGGGGTCAGCGCTTACTCAGACAGGAGAGCTGGGTCTGTGCTGAAAGCTTCCCAGCCCGATCCCTACAGCACCCACAGTGACGTGATGGATGCAAGTTACCTGAGCACACAACACCGGCATCTTCTCCGTGGTAACAGTTATTGTCTCCCCAAGGCCGAGCCCTGCATTGGGAGAGGGCAGCTTCTGTCCCTGTGCAGTGAACATCATCCAGCCAGATGGGGTCAGATCCTTGTCCAAAGTGAGCTCTCCCAGGGGCTGATAACGCTGTCCCACAGCCCAGCTGCCTGCACACGACTGTGGCATCCTGTAGGTTCCAGTCATCAGCACACACGGTTCCCCACTGCTGGTTGTGAAGCACCTCGACCCTCCCAGCGCAGCGACTCGGGCCATTCACCAGTCGGAGCTGACTTACTTCTGAGATGCCAGAGTCTGCAAATACCCCAAGAGAATAAACACTCAGAGAGGTTCCTGTGCATCTGATCAGTAGTGATGCTGGGGAACGTAGCACCTCCCACTGACGGGTCTGAACAGCCTCCACACACAGCTACCGCCTATCAGGGTCTCACTCCCCACCACTGATATGCAGCCACTGCTGGGGTGCAGCTGAGAAACAGGCAAGAGAAATCTGGCCCAGTCATTTAGGGAGGACAGGGGTAAGAATTCTGCATCCATTCACAATGGTGCCAAATGTTACAGGTTTATGGCTCATCAGCTAAGACACTAACTGGCCAGTGGGTTTAGGGGCCTGATGCTTGACAAAGTGACCCAGGGTCCCTACTCCTTGGGAATGGCTGCAGGATCCATCTGACACTGAATCTGATCAGCGGGATTCATAGATTCCCAAGGTCCAAAGTGCCCACTGTGACCAGCTAGTCTGACCTCCTGGGTAGCACAGGCCAGAGACCTGCCCCAGAGTAATTCCTAGGACATTCCTTTCAGACACATCCAATCCTGATATAAAAATTGCCAGTGAGGGAGGATCCCCCACAGCCCTTGGAAAGATGTTCCAACAGTTAATAATCCTCATTGATACAAATTTGCACTTTATCCGTAATCTAAATTTGTCTCTCTTGAACTTCCAGCCATTGGATCTTATTAATCACTTGCCTGTAAGATTAAAGTGCCCTTTATTATCACATTTCTGTTCCTCATGATGGTAATTACAGACTGTGATCAAGTGACCCCTTCACCTTCTCTTTGTTAAACTCAACATATTGAGCTGCTTGGGTCTATCACCCCAAGGAAGGTTTCCTAATCATAAAAACACCATGATTGGAAGGGACCTCAGGAGGTCATCTAGTCCCACCCCTTACTCAAAGCAGGACCAATCCCCAATCAGATTTTTACTCCAGTTCCCTAAATAGCCCTCTCAAGAACTGAACTCACAACCTCTAAGTTTAGTAAGCCAATGCTCAAACCACTGAGCTATCCCTCCCCTCAATCAAATGATCCTTTGATCATTCTCATGGCTCTTCTCTGAAACGTCTTAAATTTATCAACATCTTTCCTGAATTGTGGGCACCAGAACTGGACACAAGATTCCAGCAGTGTTCGCACCAGCACCAACTACAGAGGTAAAATAACCTCTCTTCAGCTACTCGAGATTCCCCTGTGTGCGCATCCCAGGATTGCATTAGCCATTTTGGTCACAGAGTCACACTGGGAGCTCCTGTTCAGCTGATTATCCACCCCCCACCCCCAAATCTCTCTCAGAGTTACTGTTTCCCAGGAGAGAGTCCCCCTCCTGGAAGTGCGGCCTGTGTTCTGTGTTCCTAGATGTATCATTGAGTTATCATGTACAATGTCAATTTTGCATCATTCTCGTGCAGTGCCAAGTAATCTTTGCCTTACAGGAATCTAGAGCAATAGTGGGCAGACTACGGCCCGCAGGCAGGATCCGGCCCCTCAGGGCTTTGTATCCGGCCCGCGGGATTGCCACCCCCGTGGCGCCGTGGGCCCCGCACCGCTCCCAGAAGCGGCCGAGTGAGGGTAGGGGTCAGAGGGCTCCATGCGCAGCCCTCACCTGTGGATTCCACACTCGAAGCTCCCATTGGCCATGGTTCCCCATTCCTGGGAGCAGTGCGGGCCCAGGGCAGGCAGGGAGCCTGCCTTAGTGGTGCCACGCCGCTGCTACTCTGAAGCCGCTCCAGGTAAGTGGCGCCGGGCCAGAGCCCGCACTCCAAACCCCTCCCGCATCCTGCACCCCAACCCCCTGCGCTGAGCTCCCTGCTGCATCCCACACCCCACCTGCACCCCAACCCCCTCCACTGAGCCCCCTGCTGCATCCCATACCCCACCTGCACCCCAACCCCCTCTCCTGACAAGCTTTGGTGCTCACACAGAGCTCTTCTTCAGGTCTGGGCTCGGTGTGGTTGGAAAGCTTGTCTCTCTCACCAACAGAAGTTGGTCCAATAAAAGACATTTCCTCACCCATCTTGTCTCTCTCGTATCCTGGGATCGACATGGCTGCAACTACACTGCATACAAAAATGGCAGATGTCTAAGCACATCAAGGCTATTCCCTCCCATCTCATCAGAATAAGACACCAAGTGAGTCTGACTAGAACTCACTGGTCACAGAGTGCCCACAGTGCTGTAGTTGGTGGGGGGGGTCAGAGTGAGCAGAGGGGCTCTCACAGCGACGTATACACCTCAGCCTGCAGCACGGTGCCCTAGCACCATGCTGGGGCATTGGGGTCAGCACTGACTCTGAGAGAGGGCAGCCCCCTCCTGTGGTCCCCAAACTGCTGCCTGCAGAAAGGCCCTTAGACATGACCTGGGACCTTGTGGTTACACATAAATCTGCAGGGAGAGCAGCCAACGCTGAGCCCCAGCCCCACTCCCTGCAGCACAGCCTTTTGCATCAGGTGGTGCATTAGGGTCAGGACTCACTGTGAGGGGAGAGCACCTCAGTGAGTCCCCAAACTGCTTTTCACATGGGCATGACGAAGGAGGGTTACCTGAGCACACAACACCGGCATCTTCTCTGTGGTCACATTTATGGTCCCCCCAAGGCGGAGCCCTGCATTCGGAGAGGGCAGCTTCGGTCCCTGTGCAGTTAACATCATCCAGCCAAATTGGTCCAGATCCTTGTCCAAATCGACCCCCTCCTGGGGCTGATAACGCCGTCCCACAGCCTAGCTGTCTGCACACGACTCCAGCATCAGTTAAGTCCCAGCCATCATCACACACAGTTCCCCACTGATGGTGACGAAACACCTCGACTCTCCCAGCGCAGCGACTTGGGCTGTTCACCAGTCGCACCTCAGCCAGGTGTGGAAGGGCTGAGTCTGCAAACACCCCAAGTGAGTAATCAGAGAGATTCCTGTGCATCTTATCCCTTCCACTGACAGGTCTAAACAGTCTCAGCACACAGTGACTGACCAACAAGGGCTCACTCCCCACCACAGACATGCTACTACCTCTGGGGTGGAACAGGGCAGCTGAGAGACAGGCTACAGAAAGCTGGCCCAGTAGTTTACGCAGGAAATGGGGAAGAATTTCGTCTTTCTCTGTTACTGCAGGTCTGAAACTTAGGCCTATGAGATTGCCCAACTAGAGCATAATGTGTCACTGCAGCCAATGGCCCACCAGCAGAGGCCACACCTGCTGACTCATCATAGTCAGGTAACTAGCAGCAGACTGTTGATTGGACACCTTCAGGTACAGAGATTCCTGTTCCCGTTTTACCCCTTATCTGAACAACCCGTTGCTAGGCCGGCTGCTGGCCAGACGCCTGGGACCAGCCCAAGTTCCTGATCCTTGTTCCTGACTCCTGCTTCCTCGTCCAGTTACTGTTCCTTGCTCCTGTTACCATCCCTTGTTCCTGACGCCTGTTGCCTGGCTCAGGGAGCGGTGTATGTCTCACAGGGACACAGCACACCCTGCAGCACAGCCCCCCAGCACCTCACTAGGGCACTGGGGTCAGCACTGACTCAGACAGGAAAGCAGGGACTGTGCTTTTTTTTGCGAACTGGGGCTGCTAACAGGGAGTTTCGTAAGGGAGTTTGGAAGGGAGCAGGAAGGGGGCGAGGGTCCCTTGCCGGTTCTATCTGTTTTCTCTTTATTCCCCTTAATACCTATAAACCAACTACATTCAAAACTTCTTGCTTAAACAACCCTTTCAGCGGACAGGGGGCTGCAGACAGGAGTGTGACAGAGGGAGGCTTATGATGGTTAGGAAGACCCGCAACACCTGTGCCAGCACTGCTTCTGTCTCCTCCACCTGTGCCTGTAGCCAGACAGAGCGCCTGAGCATGGATGCTTCTACCCAGATCCTGGTGTGGTTTTGCAGAGACTGTAACTTGCAATTTCCACTTACTGATATCCAGGCTGGGGGGACCATCCAATGTGAGAGGTGCCTGCTGGTGGAATCTCTCAGGCAGCAGGTGGGAGAGCTACAGGAGGAGGTGGCTAGGTTGAGGAGCATCTGAATCCACGAGCAATTCCTCAACAGTGTCCATGTGGAGACAGCTGAGGTAGCTGTCCCAGTACACAGGACTGCTGATACACCACTGGTGGAGGAGGAGATGGCTCAGGGTGGACACTGGCAGCTGGTTACTTCTGGCAGCAGGCAGTGCTCCACCCCTGCTCCGAACCCTCCTGCTGTGGTAATAGGTAACCGTTATGCTCTTCTTGATACAGGAAAGAAGGAATCACTCCCTACAGTAAAGGAGGATAAGCCTCGTACCCCTAAGGCTGGGAGGTCTGCTGCCACCACTGCGAATAGGAAACATAGGGTAGTGGTGGTCGGAGACTCTCTGCTGAGGGGGACGGAGGCGCCCATCTGTCGCCCTGACATTTCATCTCGGGAGGTATGCTGCCTGCCGGGAGCCCGTATCCGAGACGTTACGGAGGCATTGTCGAGGATTATCCAGCCCTCTGACTACTACCCCATGCTACTCATCCATGTGGGCACAAATGATACTGCGCGGTGTGACACTGAGCGGATCAAGAGTGACTACAGGGCTCTGGGAGTACGGGTGAAGGAGTTTGGAGAGCAGGTGGTATTCTCTTCAATTCTTTTTGTCAAAGGTAGGGGCCCGGGCAGAGACAGATGCATCATGGAGGTGAATGCCTGGCTGCGAAGATGGTGTCGCCAGGAGGGCTTTGGCTTCCTAGACCACGGGATGCTATTCGAGGAAGGACTGCTAGGCAGAGATGGCGTTCACCTTTCGAGGAGAGGAAAGACCCTATTTGGACACAGACTGGCTAACCTAGTGAGGAGGGCTTTAAACTAGGTTCGACGGGGACAGGTGAGCAAAGCCCACAGGTAAGTGGGGAACACGGAGACCGGGGAGATGGGTCGGAAACGAGAGGGAGTGTGGGCTATATTGTCAGAGAGAAAGGAGGGTCAGGACAAAACTGGGAGGAAAGATCAAACCAGTATCTTAGATGCCTATATACAAATGCGAGAAGTATGGGCAATAAGCAGGAAGAACTGGAAGTGCTAATAAATAAATACAACTATGACATTGTTGGCATCACTGAAACTTGGTGGGATAATACACATGATTGGAATGTTGGTGTGGATGGGTACAGCTTGCTCAGGAAGGATAGACAGGGGAAAAAGGGAGGAGGTGTTGCCTTATATATTAAAAATGTACACATTTGGACTGAGGTAGAGATGGACATAGGAGACGGAAGTGTTGAGAGTCTCTGGGTTAGGCTAAAAGGGGTAAAAAACAAGGGAGATGTCATGCTAGGAGTCTACTACAGGCCACCTAACTAGGTGGAAGAGGTGGATGAGGCTTTTTTTAAGCAACTAACAAAATCATCCAAAGCCCAAGATTTGGTGGTGATGGGGGACTTCAACTATCCGGATATATGTTGGGAAAATAACACAGCGGGGCACAGACTATCCCACAAATTCTTGGACTGCATTGGAGACAACTTTTTATTTCAGAAGGTTGAAAAAGCTACTAGGGGGGAAGCTGTTCTAGACTTGATTTTAACAAATAGGGAGGAACTCGTTGAGAATTTGAAAGTAGAAGACAGCCTGGGTGAAAGTGATCATGAAATCATAGAGTTTGCAATTCTAAGGAAGGGTAGAAGGGAGAACAGCAAAATAGAGACAATGGATTTCAGGAAGGCAGATTTTGGTAAGCTCAGAGAGCTGATAGGTAAGGTCCCATGGGAATCAAGACTGAGGGGAAAAACAACTGAGGAGAGTTGGCAGTTTTTCAAAGGGACACTATTAAGAGCCCAAAAGCAAGCTATTCCACTGGTTAGTAAAGATAGAAAATGTGGCAAAAGACCACCTTGGCTTAACCATGAGATCTTGCATGATCTAAAAAATAAAAAGGAGTCATATAAAAAATGGAAACTGGGACAGATTACAAAGGATGAATATAGGCAAACAACACAGGAATGCAGGGGCAAGATTAGAAAGGCAAAGGCACAAAATGAGCTCAAACTAGCTACGGGAATAAAGGGAAACAAGAAGACTTTTTATCAATACATTAAAAGCAAGAGGAAGACCAAAGACAGGGTAGGCCCACTGCTTAGTGAAGAGGGAGAAACAGTAACAGGAAACTTGGAAATGGCGGAGATGCTTAATGACTTCTTTGTTTCGGTCTTCACCGAGAAGTCTGAAGGAATGCCTAACATAGTGAATGCTAATGGGAAGGGGGTAGGTTTAGCAGATAAAATAAAAAAAGAACAAGTTAAAAATCACTTAGAAAAGTTAGATGCCTGCAAGTCACCAGGGCCTGATGAAATGCATCCTAGAATACTCAAGGAGCTAATAGAGGAGGTATCTGAGCCTCTAGCTATTATCTCTGGAAAATCATGGGAGACGGGAGAGATTCCAGAAGACTGGAAAAGGGCAAATATAGTGCCCATCTATAAAAAGGGAAATAAAAACAACCCAGGAAACTACAGACCAGTTAGTTTAACTTCTGTGCCAGGGCAGATAATGGAGCAAGTAATTAAGGAAATCATCTGCAAACACTTGGAAGGTGGTAAGGTGATAGGGAACAGCCAGCATGGATTTGTGAAGAACAAATCATGTCAAACCAATCTGATAGCTTTCTTTGATAGGATAACGAGCCTTGTGGATAAGGGTGAAGCTGTGGATGTGGTATACCTAGACTTTAGTAAGGCATTTGATACAGTCTCGCATGATATTCTTATCGATAAACTAGGCAAATACAATTTAGATGGGGCTACTATAAGGTGGGTGCATAACTGGCTGGATAACCGTACTCAGAGAGTTGTTATTAATGGTTCCCAATCCTGCTGAAAAGGCATAATGAGTGGGGTACCGCAGGGGTCTGTTTTGGGACCGGCGCTGTTCAATATCTTCATCAACGACTTAGATATTGGCATAGAAAGTACGCTTATTAAGTTTGAGGATGATACCAAACTGGGAGGGATTGCAACTGCTTTGCAGGACAGGGTCATAATTCAAAATGATCTGGACAAATTGGAGAAATGGACTGAGGTAAACAGAATGAAGTTTAACAAAGACAAATGCAAAGTGCTCCACTTAGGAAGGAAAAATCAGTTTCACACATACAGAATGGGAAGAGACTGTCTAGGAAGGAGTACGGCAGAAAGGGATCTAGGGGTTATAGTGGACCACAAGCTAAATATGAGTCAACAGTGTGATGCTGTTGCAAAAAAAGCAAACATGATTCTGGGATGTATTAACAGGTGTGTTGTGAGCAAGACACGAGAAGTCATTCTTCCGCTCTACTCTGCTCTGGTTAGGCCTCAGCTGGAGTATTGTGTCCAGTTCTGGGCACCGCATTTTAAAAAAGAAGTGGAGAAATTGGAAAGGGTCCAGAGAAGAGCAACAAGAATGATTAAAGGTCTTGAGAACATGACCTATGAAGGAAGGCTGAAAGAATTGGGTTTGTTTAGTTTGGAAAAGTGAAGACTGAGAGGGGACATGATAGCAGTTTTCAGGTATTTAAAAGGGTGTCATAAGGAGGAGGGAGAAAACTTGTTCACCTTAGCCTCTAAGGATAGAACCAGAAGCAATGGGTTTAAACTGCAGCAAGGGAGGTCTAGGTTGGACATTAGGAAAATGTTCCTAACTGTCAGGGTGGTTAAACACTGGAATAAATTGCCTAGGGAGGTTGTGGAATCTCCATCTCTTGAGATATTTAAGAGTAGGTTAGATAAATGTCTATCAGGGATGGTCTAGATGGTATTTGGTCCTGCCATGCGGGCAGGGGACTGGACTCAATGACCTCTCGAGGTCCCTTCCAGTCCTAGAATCTATGAATCTATGAATCTATGAAAGCTTCCCAGTCTGTTCCAGGCAGCACCCCCAGATATGTGAGAGAGGAGGGTTACCTGAGCAAACAACACCGGCGTGACTGGCCTCCTCACACAGCCACTGCAAGGGCTCAGTCCCCACCACTGACATGCTGCCACTTCGGGGTGGGACAGGGCAGCTGAGAGTCAGGGCACAGAAATATGGTGACTGTGCATGACTGGAAGCAGGGGGAAATGTTTGCCTAATCCGAGCTATGGGGGATGTTACAGGTTCAGGGGTAATTATCTGTGGGGCAAATTATCCAGCATGGTTGTGCTAGGAACCCAACTGCTGACGAAGTGACCCGGGTTTCTAGTCCCCAGGAGCAGCTGCAAGCTCTGTTTGACACCAAGTCCCACAGCTAGGATCCATGCTTACCAGTGCCCCATTGTGCCAGAAGGGCGGGAGATCAGAGCGATCAGAGCGGGGAGGGGGCCTCTCACTGTGCCCCACACACTACCCTCTGCAGCTCACACCCCCTAGCTCAACTCCGGGGAATTGTGAGCATCACTGACTGTGAGGAGAGAGCCCCATACCCTGCAGCACAGACCTTTTGTCAGCCAGCGGGAGGACTGGGGTCAGCCCAGACTGCTAGGGGAGAGCACCCCATACTGTGTTCCCAACCTGCTCCCTTCAGTACAGGCCCATAGCACAATGCTGGGGCACAGGAACTCAGATGGGGAACCAGGGGCTACACTGAAAGCTTCCTAATCCACTCCCTGTAGTACCCACCATGACAGAAGAGATGAGGCTTACCTGAGCACACAACACCAGCATCTTCTATGTGGTAACAGTTATGCTCTCCCCAAGGCCGAGCCCTGCATTCGGAGAGGGCAACTTCTGTCCCTGTGCAGTTGACGTCAGCCAGCCAGATACGGTCAGTTCCCTGTCCAAACCGAGACTTGCGTGGGGCTGATAACGCCGTCCCACAGCCCAGCTGTCTGCACACGACTCCAGCATCAGTTAAGTCCCAGCCATCATCACACACAGTTCCCCACTGATGGTTATGAAGCACCTCGACTCTCCCAGCGCAGCGATTGGGGCCGTTCACCAGTTGGAGAGGACCTGGGTCTGGAATGACCGAGTCTGCAAATGCAATAAATACTCAAGGAGATTCCTGTGCATCTGATCACAAGTGATGCTGATGACTGTATTGCCTACCACTGATGCGTGTGACTGGCCTCCTCACACAGCCACTGCAAGGGCTCAGTCCCCACCGCTGACATGCTGCCACTTCTGGGGTGGCACTGGGCAGCTGAGAGTCAGGGCACAGAAATATGGTGACTGTGCATGACAGGAAGTAGGGGGAAATGTTTGTCCAGTCAGAGCTGTGGGGGACGTTACAAGTTCAGGGGTAATTATCTGTGGGGCAAATTGTCCAGCATAGTTGAGCTATTAGCCCAACTCTTGACAAGGTGACCTGGGTTTCAAGTCCCCAGGAGTGTCTGCAAGCTCTGTTTGACACCAAGTCCAACAGCTGGGATCCATGCTTCCCCAGCGCCCCGTTGTGCCAGGGAGGGGTGGGGGATCAGAGCGGGGAGAGGGCCTCTCACTCTGCCCCACACACCACCCTCTGCAGCTCATGCCCCCTAGCTCAGCTCTGGGGAATTGTAAGCATCACTCACTGTAGGGAGAGAGCCCCATACCCTGCAGCACAGACCTTCTGTCAGCCAGCGGGAGGACTGGGGTCAGCCCAGACTGCTAGAGGAGAGCGCCCCCTACTGTGTTCCCAACCTGCTCCCTTCAGTACAGTCCTTAGCGCTATGCTGGGGCACAGGAACTCAGATGGGGAACCAGGGGCTACACTGAAAGCTTCTTAATCCACTCCCTGTAGTACCCACCATGACAGAAGAGATGACTCTTACCTGAGCACTCAACACCAGCATCTTCTACGTGGTTACAGTTATTCTCTCCCCAAGGCCGAGCCGTGCATTCGGAGAGGACGGCTTCTGTCCCTGTGCAGTTAACCTTATCCAGCCAGATACGGTCAGTTCCCTGTCCAAACTGAGACCCACGTGGGGCTGATAACGCCGTCCCACAGCCCAGCTGCCTGCACACGACTCTGGCCTCAGTTAAATCCCAGTTGTCATCACACACGGTTCCCCACTGCTGGTTGTGAAGCACCTCGACTCTCCCAGCGCAGCGACTCGGGCCGTTCACCAGTCGGAGCTGAGTTAGTTCTGGGATGCCTGAGTCTGCAAATACCTCAAGGCAATAAACACTCAGGGATGGGCTAGAGGAAAGGAATATGGGGGTTTCCCCTATCCTTTACTCTGGCTCCCTTTCAGTCCCAGTGTGGCAGACTGACTGGCTCAGCGGGGCTGAGAATGGGACACTGCGGGGTTCTTCTCGGGAGGTCACCAGCTCTGATCCAGCCCCAGGCAGGGGGGAATGGCTGACTCGTGGGATGGAGAATGGGACACAGGGTCTTTCCCCGCAGGGGACTCTGGCTCCAGTAGTCTGTGCGAGGGGGATGAGCTGATGCAGTACACTGGTGGAAGGAGACCTGGAGCTTTTCGTCTGGAGGGCACAAGTTCCCCAACTCAGGCAGGGGCTGTGGCTGGCGTGGGGGGCACAGGCACTGGGCTTTTACGTCTGGGGCCCTGGGTCCAAGCTGGTAGTGAGTGGAAGTCGCAGCCATTGCAGCTCTCTGATGCCCAGAATGTGAAATGAGCTGCTGGGGTTAATTCCCCTCCGTGACAGGACAGGTGTGTGCAGGCCAGGCCAGCCCTCAGTCTGAGCGGCTCCCAGCCGAGGGGCAAAGGACATAAGTGGTCAGGAGACTGAACTGCCCTTTGACCCTGCCTGGGCTCCCTCCCCGTCCACGCCCCGATGACCCTGCCTGACCGGAGCCAACAGCAGCAGCCTCGCGGGGCTGTAGTTCTGCTCCCCAAAGACTCCACTGGGGCTGACTGGGGCTGACTCGGCTCTTCTATATTCCACAGTGCCCGGACAGACAGGGCCGGCCCTGGGCTGAACTGAGCACCCTCCTGTGGTGACAGCACCACGGCAGCTAACTCCTGGTATCCCACCCCCATCTCCCGCAGGCCCCAGCTAGCGTCACTCACGGCACCTCCACTCCCCCGGTGCAGGGGTCGGGGCCATGCGTCAGCCCCAGCCAGAGCTGAGCTGAAATGGCTCTAACAATAACTCAAGGCAAAAATATCTTTTGGGGGCAGATCCTTTGCCAGGGTAAATCTGGGGTCACCCCAAATTGAAGCAGCTCACCCAGGAGCTTCCACAGCCCAAGTGTAACTTGGACTTGCTAGACAAGGGTGAGTTCTCGAGATGCTGGATGGCCTGGGTATTTCCACAGGGACCCAACAGCCAGGATGCCCTGCACTCTGCCACACAGTCCGCCTTGCTAATAATTCACTGGTGGGGAAAACAGAGGCATGTAGTGAGCCTGAGTCCAGCAGAGGCAAGATTTGAACCCAGGTCTCCAGTTCTACATTTGAACCACTAGTTTAAATAATCTTAACTCTGCCCTTCCCCACCCCGGTTTATGAGATAGCTGTACCCAGAGCTGCACCCTGCAGCATGCACCCCACACACACCCCGCACCCTCGGCCTATGTTTGTATTTACCTGCCATTGGGAGTCCTGTCATAGAAGCTGAAAGAAAGCAAAGACATGAGGTAAGTCTCTATCTCCATGACTGGACACTTCAGGGATCTCCAAACACTGGCTGATGTAAGCAGTGGCCAGAGTGAGCTCTCCCCTGCCATCTGTTGATGCACTGGGAGAAAAGGTCTCAGCTGCACATCATATTTCAGTGACACTAGCTACTGACTCTCAGGGAGGTGGATTGCCTACACTGATGGGAGAATGTCTCCTGTCGGCCTTGGTAGTATCTACACTGTAATTTTTCCAGTGCAGATGAGCCCTAAGTAGCTGGCAAAATACAAGACATGGTGAGCGACGTCAGAACCAATGACACTGCACCAGCCCTTCCAAACCGAGACACCTGCTTTCACACTGCCTGCATCGCTGAAGGTCCCACACACCCTGCTCCCCTCAGGCATGACTGGGGCTAGTGTCCCCCCACCCTGGAGTGTGACAACCCCACAAGCCCTGTAATTGGATGCAAAAGTGTATTATACTGCTCACCCAATAGGTGGTGATGTGTGTAAAATACCTTATTTTAAGCCAGAGGTGGGAAAACTATGGCCTGCGGGCCACATCTGACCCATGGGACCCTCCTGCCAGCCCCTGAGCTCCTGGCCTGGGAGGCTAGCCCCCGGCCCCTCCCCTGCTGTTCCCCCTCCCCCGCAACCTCAGCTCACTGCACCGCTGGCAGCGCAATGCTCTGGGCGGCAGGGCTGCGAGCTCCTGGGGCAGCGCAGCTGAGAGCCTGATCCGGTGCTTTGTGGTGCGTGGTGGCGTGACCCTCCAGGCAGCACAGTAAGGGGGCAGGGAGCGGGGGGGAGGGGGTTGGATAGAGGGCCAAGGAGTTCAGGCTGGTGGGCAGGGGGCAGGGGTGTGGATAGGGGTCAGGGTGGTCAGAGGGTGGGGAACAGGGGGGTTGATTGGGGGCAGAGGTCCTAGGGAGCAGTCAGGAAGGAGGGGGGTTGGATGGGGTGGCAGGGGGCAGTCAGGGGCAGGGGTTCTGGGGACGGTCAGGGGACAGGGAGAAGGGGTGGTTGGATGAGGCAGAGGTCCTGGGGGGCAGTCAGGAAGGAGAAGAGGGGTTGGATGGGACAGCGGGAGTCAGTCAGGGGTGCAGGTTCGGGGGGCGGTCAGGGGACAGGGAGCAGGGGGGGATGGATGGGGCAGGGGTCCCGGGGGAGCGGTCAGGGAACGGTGGGGGGGTTGGATGGGGCAGGAGTCCCGGGGGGGCCGTCAAGGGGTGAGAAGCCAGGAGGGCAGATGGGGGCGGGGGCTGTGCCACGTCTGGCTGTTTGAGGAGGCACAGCCTCCCCTAACCGGCCCTCCATACCATTTCCAAAACCCGATGTGGCCGAAAAAGTTTGCCCGCCCCTGTTTTAAGCTGATCTCAGCCATGCCTGGCAGAGCATTAAAGGATCGTGGTATGTAAAAGGAAGCTCTGTGACCAGTCCATGTTTGGTACAGAAGAACATGACATGGCATGTGGAATAAATTAAGAACATAAACAGAAGGAACAAAGCTAGGAAGGTTGCAGGATCTCGTCACCGTGCCACTCTTCAGTGCCCCAGAGAACTTCAGCTTTCACAAACTTTACCATGGACACACTGGAAACAAGATTTCACATTGCTGCCAAGCTGCATAAGGAAACTGGAGATATGCAGGTATCGTCTTTAATGTAGGCTATGGGAAGGAGGCTGAGCATATCTTTAAATCCTTTGACTTTACTGAAGACAGTCACAAAGGTGACTATGAAAGGGCTCTGGCTATGTTCTATGCATACTTTATACCTCAGAGAAATGCGGCTTATGAAGAAGCTTCTTTCCAGCAGAGAACTCAAGAACCAGGGGAAAGTTTGGAATATTTTATAAAAGTTCCACATATATTGGGTAAAAACTGGGATTTCAGGAATGCAAAGGTTGAAAATAACCGAATAACCTGCCTGTGTGCGCTAACAGATAAAAAAATTTCACAGCAGGTCCAACTGAAGAGATTTAACTCTCACCACAGCTATTCAAATAGCAAACCAGTCTGAATTAGTCCAACAACAGAACAAAAGGCAGGAGCAACTTGTTAAACCTGACACTAGCTATGGCTTAGCTTAGGCTATGTCTACACTAGCACTTGCTGTGGTATAACTTACGGCGCATAGCGGTGTGAAAAAGCCCCGCCCCTCCAAGCGATGTAAGTTACACTGACCTAAGCACCGGTATGGACAGCGCTATGTGGGCGTAAGAAGTTCTCCCACTGACATATCTACTGCCGCTCATGGGGGTGAAGTAGTTAAGCCAACTGGAGAGCTCTCCCGTCATCTCAGAGTGGTTACATTAGAGAGCTTGACACAGCTGCCTTGCTGCAGCTCTGCAGCTGTAAACTCTCTAGTGTAGCTCTTAGAAGCTATAAACAGATATTTGAGTGTTAAAGGTCATTACCATAAAAGGCATCAGGCAGGGAGAGAGAATGCCCAGACTAAGAGGGACAGCCTACATACACTAGGTGTGGAAAAGGTCCTATCCCAAGGGATGATACATGTCCAGCCAGAGGCACATGGGGTAATATTTGCATGAAATATGGACATTTTGCAGCTGTTTGCAGCATCAGAGCAGTTATGGATCTGATTCAGATTACAGACAATCAAGAGCCGTTGTTTCTGGGATCCATCACTTGTGAGGACATGGAGCCTGTCTGGAGAGTGAAACTGAATGTTCATGGCAAGACACTTGACTATAAAACTGACTCAGGAGCTAATATTTCAGGCATCTCAGAAGGGACTTAGAATCCCCTTCAACCTCTCTGTGACAGGGTGGGGTGTTCCCATCTAGCATGGGTGAGTGCACCCCAGTCTTCAAGCTGTCCGTTCTCTCCAGACAATGCATCACAGTGGATAAAGTCAATAGGGATGCCCTTGTCGGTAGGGTAGTGAGGCCCAGTGACCTGAGCCCATAGGATTGCCCTGAGCCACAGGACAGAAAAGTCTAGTGGCCTGAGTCAATAAGGTTTGCCCTGGTCCATGGGGTGGTAAGGCCTTGCGTCCAGAGTCAATGGGTTTGTCCTAATCCTCAGGGCAGAAGGCTTACTGGCCGGAGTGCGGATTTGGCTGCCTTCCAGAGGTGAGTGGCAGCCATTTTAGGGGGACCTTGGCCCTCCCTGCTCCACTCGGTCACAGCCCAGGACACTGGTAGTGGCGAGTAGGCTTGATACACGCTGACTGCTGTAGGGACAATGGCTAGTCCTTCCATGGGATACTTCCTACTGTGTCTCCTGCAGTCTTGGTCTAGACATCCTCTGGGTCTCTGGTCTCCCTGGACTGTGCTGCTCCCGGTGGCTCCGACCTCCGAGTGGTGTCCTCGGGTACCTGAGCATCTGCCTGGGTCTCAGCACCTCTGGCTCCCGCAGTCTGGGGCTTCGACAACTCCCGGGCTGGAGCCTGGGGCGTGAGTCCTTCCTCTCCAGCGGTCTGCCCTGACTGAGCTGTGCTGCTCCCTTTTATAGAAGTGCTACACTTGGTGCATGCCTAGTAGGGACTTGAGGGTGTGGCCTCTTCCACTCACAGTGAGGAATTAACCCTTCCCCATTCGGTTCGGTGTGAGTGCACCCTGTCACATCCTCCCATAGCTGAAGTCACCTGAGGGCTGTGACTAGCCCTGGAGGTACTCTTAAATGCATGGGACAGTTCACCACAGAAACAACTTACTAAGACAAAAGCTTTGCATTCAGAGTGCATGTGATCAAAGAACCACAGACCATCAACCTTCTCAGCAACAGCCTGTCAGCCACGATGGGCTTAGTGAGAAAGGTGGAAGAACTCACTGAAGGATTTGATGATATAACACAAAATCAACCTGTGGAACTCTTTGCCAGGGGATATTGTGAAGGACCAAACTATAACAGGGTTCAAAAGAGAATTAGAGAAGTTCATGGAGGATAGGTCCACCAAAGAGTATTAGCGAGGATGGGCAGGGATGTTATCCATAGCCTCTTTTTCCCAGAAGCTGGGAATGGGTGATAGGGGATGGATCACTTGATGATTACCTATTCTGTTCATTCCGTCAGGGGCACCTGGCATTGGGCATTGTTGGAAGATAAGATACTGGGCTAGATGGACCATTGCTCTGATCTAGTATGTCCGTTTTATGTTCTTATGATATTGGGCTTTTGAAAGGAGATCCAGTACAAATCCACTTAAGAGACATTGCTGAACCGTACAATGTACAAACATTTCTACCAGAGAGACCTTGCATCTATTCAGAGGTTGTCATTACCCAGTCATCATGGACTATTTTTCCAGGTATATAGAGATAATGTACTTGAAAGACATGTCACAGTGTTATGGAGAAACTGAAGTGCACCTTTGCTCACTTTGGTATTCCAGAGCAACTAGTGACAGACAACAGACCACGATTCACTGCAGCAGAATTTGTCATTCCAAACTAAATATGATTTTGCTCTTATTGTGAGTCTCCCACATTACCCCAAGTGAATGGAGAAGCTGAAAGAGCTGTACAGACAGCCAAGAAAATCCTACAGCAGGAAGACCCATTCCTTGCTCTTCTGAGTTACAGATTAACACCGATAGCAGCTGCTGGATATGGTCCCGCACAACTCTTGATGGGAAAACAACTCAGAACGACTGGTCCAAATTTGGAAAAGAACCTATCTCCAAAGGGGCCAGGCATGAAGACAGTCGCCAGCTCATTCAGAAAGGCTAAACTGAGCTTATTGTAATGGCATTAGGGGTGGGTTATTGTAACATGGGACCCTACTTCACCCTAAGTTATCTTGCTGAGAAGCAACCCATCTCTCATCAACCCTACTGTTACCCAGAGGAACAGGCTGAGCATGGTGCAATGTCTTTGGAAAGGGGAGGGACACTAGTAACTCCAGGGGACTTCCTTCCCCCAAGTTACCTAGCAGTTTGCCTTCTGCGATCCCAGAACACCTTGGGATTGGGTTTAAGGCTGCAAGCCAATTACCAGATGGAGGGAAGTTATTATTCCCCTCTGTTCGGCATTGGTGAGGCCACATCTGGAGTATTGCGTCTAGTTTTGGGGCTCCTACTACAGAAAGGATGTGGACAAATTGGAGAGAGTCCAGTGGAGGTCAACGGAAATGATTAGGGGGCTGAGGTATATGACTTATGAGGAGAGGCTGAGGGAACTGGTCTAATTTAGTCTGCAGAAGAGAAGAGTGAGGTGGGATTTGATAGCAGCCTTCAACTACCTGAAGGGGGGTTCCAAAGGGGATGGAGCTCAGCTTTTCTCAGTGGTGGCAGATGACAGAACAAGGAGCAATTGTCTCAAGTTGCAGTGGGGGAGGTCTACGTTGGATATTAGGAAAAATATTTCACTAGGAGGGTGGTGAAGGACTGGAATGGGTTACCTAGGGAGATGGTGGAATCTCCATCGTTAGATGTTTTTAAGGCCCGGCATCACAAAGCCCTGTCTGGGATGATTTATTTGGTGTTAGTCCTGCTTCGACCTCCTTAGTTCTCTTACAGCCCTAATCTTCTATGATTCTATGATCCATCATGGCTAATAAGTATGTAATGAACCAATGTGCTACGTTCATTCTAATGAATGAATTCTTCACCAGACTTGGAATCCCAGTGGGGTCCCAGTGGCGCTCCTCTCAAATCAAGGGAGAAACTTTGAATGCGAAGTGTTTTAGCAGCTTCATGAGATCCTATGGGCTCCACAAAACCTGCCCCAGCCCCCCACCCAGCACAGTGTGATAGGATGGTAGAAAGTTTCAGTCAGACTCGGGGGTTTTACAGATTCATAGATTTCTAGGCCAAAAGGGACCACTGTCATCATCTAGTCTGAGTCCTGTATAGCACAGGCCAGAGACCTGCCCTGAAATCATTCCTAGAGCAGATTGTTTAGAAAAACATCCAATCATGAGTTAAAAGCTGACAGTGATGGAGAATCCACCACGACCCTTGATAAATGAGTCATTTCGAGCCTCAATTTGTCTAGCTTCAACTTCCAGGTATTGGCTCTTGTTCCCCCTTTCTCTGCTAGATTGAAGAACCCATTATGAAATACTTGTTCCATGAGTAAATACTCACAGATTGTGATCAAGTCGGGGGGAGGGATAGCTCAGTGGTTTGAGCATTGGCCTGTAAAACCCAGGGTTGAGTGCAATCTTTGAAGGGGCAATTTGGGGCAAAAATCTGTCTAGGGATGGGTCCTGCTTTGAGCAGGGGGTTGGACTAGATGACCTCCTGAGGTCCCTTCCAACCCTGCTATTCTATGATTCTTAACCTTCTCTTTGTTAAGATCAAGCTCTTTGAATCCATCGTTATAAAGAAAGGTCTTCTAATCCTTTCCACATTCTCATGGCTCTTCTCTGAGCCCTCTCCAATTCTTCAACCTCTTTCTTGAACTGGGGACACCAGAACTGGATACAGGATTCCAGCAGCGGTCACACCAGTGCCAAATGCAGAGGTAAAATAAACTATCTACTTGTACTAGATATTCCCTTGGTCATGCATCCTATGATCACAGCAGATCTGTTGGCCACAGTGTCACACTGGGAGCTCTTGTTCATCTACCGTGACCCCATACCTATTTCAGAGTCATTACTTCCCAGGAGAGAGTTCAATATATAAGTATGGTCAATGTTCTTGGTCCCTAGATGTATACATTTGCATGTAGCTCTATTAAAATGCATATTGTTCGCTTGCACCCAGTTTACAAAGTGCCCAGATCTCTCAACCAATAACCTGTCCTCTTCATTATTTACCGCTCCCCCAATTGTGTCATCTACAAACTTTCTCAGTGATGTGCTCTTCTTTTAGTGTCCGGTGACAGAGCCATAATCTCTGTATTTGGGCTTACAAAGTGGATTGCTGGCCCTCTGGAAATGCTGGTGGATGCTGAGAGGGAGCTGAGATTTGTAATATTAACTTGTCCTTGTCCCACAGGTTCTGTCAGTGTCTGCCTGAGTCTGAGAAGGGCTCTGTCTGGGGACAGCACAGTTCATGGCTGACTATGAGTCCAGTGGCTGTCTCTTGTCGTGTGTTGTACAGCACCAAGCACAGCGGCAGTGCTGAGGGGCACCCAGCTGGAAGTGATGAGACCAGGGCTCCGTTCCCAACAGCTGCTATCACATCCCCTCTCTGTGTCCCTATCCCCTTCTGTATCCTCTCCATTTAGCCTGAGCTCTTGGGGGCAGAGACTGCCTGTCGCCCTGCCAGTGCAGAGCCCAGCCCCACAGGGTCTTGAGCTCGGCCTACAGTGCTGCCGTAACATGAATTCTTGTGTTTGCATAATAAATAATAGTTAAGAAATGAAGCGTCAAACACTGAACAAACACAGTGAGAGCAGGACAGGAGTTAGGTCATTTGTGGCAATCATCTGGAATCCTGTGTGCAGTTCTGGTCACCCGCGTGCAAGACAGATGGATTCCGATGGGACCAGGTGCAGAGAAGGGCTGCTAGGACGTTCGGGGCATGGAGGCTGGTCAGACAAGAGGATCTTGGCTGGTTTAGCTGGCTCATCACAGGCTGAGCAGGGATCTGGTTGTTCTGTATGAATCCATCATAGGAACCACAGGGAGCGAGAAGAGCTACTCATAGAATCATAGAAGATTAGGGTTGGAAGAGACCTCAGGGGGTCATCTAGTCCAACCCCCTGCTCAAAGCAGAATTAACTCCAACTAAAGCCAAAGGAAATTGTTGGCACAAGAACAAGTGGGGATAAACTGGCCAGGAGTCATGTTAGTCTGGAAATGAGAAGAAGGTTCAGGAACAGCCTCCTAATGGGTGAGGGGAGAACGTGCTAACTCACGTGAAGATGGCGCTTGATAAGTATATGACTAGGATTATATGACGCGCTCTGTGACCCGTGTTGCTAAAGAGACCAGCCCAGGGCGGCTGGGAAAAAGCTCCATGATTCAGAGACATGACAGTTTCTTTTACTCTTTTAACACTTAACAAAAATTAAACTAATTGTATTGTAAAATCGTACCTTCAGCTAGACAGATCCTGGTATCACCCCCTGCTCTAACCATTAGACCCCACTCTCCTTCCCAAGGCAGGAATAAACCCCAGAAGTCCTGGCTTCCAGCCCCTGTGCTCTATTCACTAGACCCCATTCCACTTCCACTTCCCAAGGCAGAATAGACCACAAGAGTTCTGGCTCCCAGGACACAGCTATGCCGTGTCTGATGGGTGGGGCTGGAGAATCACAGGTTTCCCACAGCACTATTCAAAGCCAGAGCAAAGAGAAAAGTCCACTCACCCCAAAACCAGGCCAGGATGATGAGGATCCTTGTGGTCCCGGCTCCAGCGCAGACAGCCGAGCTCCTGCCATGGGGGTGCCCATCTGGGATCAGGAGGCACCCAGGAAACCCCATGTTCATAGCACAGTCCTTGTGGGGCAGCGTGACCAGGTGTTAGGACATGCGATCATCCTTGTGAGAGCGGAAGGCTGAGCTCAGTTTGACGGTCACAGGCTGTGAGGCTGGGGAGATGGGGCAGCACCCAAGGGGGCAGGAACCCAAGGGGGCAGGAGGTGTGACAGGCCTGTCACTGCAGAGACCCCCTCTCTCCGCGCTTCTCTGCAGTGACCCAGTGGGTGTGTGCAACTGAGCCCAGAAAGGAGAAGTGACCCTTGTGCCCTGCACTATGGCTTTATTTATATAATTGGATTGTGAAATTCGTGTTCCTGGAACATGTTGAGCACACAAACCCCTCTTGGAACAGCTGGTTCTGGGACAAATGGGGCAGAGGGGCTGTTCCCAGAGCTGGTTCACAGGGAGTCAGCAGAACTGATCCATGGAGGCCTGGTGGACACGGGACAGGCGCACGGGTTGGACTGAGTGTGCGAGCTTCAGCCCATGCAGTTAAAGTGACGCTGAGGGCTGTGTGGGTGCCCTTACTCCTGTTGAATGAGACTGAGGCTTGGTCTGGTTGACACGTAAAGCTTAGGTTGACCCAGCTTCGAAGGGTGGATTAACTACGGTGATGGCAAAGCCCCTTCCTTTGCTGTAGCATCTGCATCTCGACACCACAGCAGCGTAGCCGCAGTGCTGAGCTGTGCCACTGCTGCAGTTGTGGTGTAGACACAGCCCTTGTCTACCCAGGGAAGGGGCATCACTGCACTGGCCTCACCCCATGGGGACACCCCCGTGTACCTAGAGCAAGTCCATTCACACCTGAGCTTATGCCCAAGCCACGTTCCCGTTTCGTCATCTCTGCAAGTCCCAAAAGGATTGGGCCTCCTTGCAGATAGAGCGTCACAGCTAGATAGATCCTGGTATCACCACTTGCTCTATCCACTAGATCCCACTCTCATTCCCAAGGCAGGAAGAAACCCCAGAAGTCCTGGCTTCCAGCCCCTCTGCTCTATCCATTAAGCCCCATTCCACTTCCCAAGGCAGAATAGACCCCAAGAGATTCTGGCTAGCTCCTGAAGGCGCTCGGGGTGGATGTTTGGTCTATGCCCCTCCTTGACGATCTCAGTGGAACAGGGAAGCGTTTGGTGCCTACATGATCACTGTCTGCCTAGCAGCTTTTGTTAGTAAACACGCTTCGTAATTCATTGGTCTCCTGTCCCAAGAGAGCAGCCTAATCTGAACTGAGAACTGATGGAGGCAGGTGCTGGGTTTGGCTACCACGGTCCTTACTGCTGATATGGTCTTGCCCCTGCACATGGAGCAGCTGACAAAGGTGACAACAACTGAGAACTTTCCCATGGGGACAAGGCCTAATATGAGCTTTACCCCCAATCTGAATGGAGCCGGTGCCCGTCTGTGTAGCTGAGGTGTGCGGCTGCCAGGGCGTGCGGCTCTTCAGAGGTGTTCGCTCTGACACCCCACCAAGCCTGTTCCAAAGCCTGGTGCAGGTAGCACTCTGACAACTTACCCTGCGCCGCGTGTGCTGCTCCCGGGCCTGGCCACGCCCAACTCACACATGTTTAAAGGGCTCTGCACGGCCTGCACAAGGGTTTACAGCCAGGCTAGTTAATGTCTTAGCTAGTGAGCCTCCAATCACAGCTACTGGCCTGGTATGGACAGGGCCAAAGAGGAACCCCCGGTGGTGACTCTCCCCCTGGCAACAGGGAGATACGGGCCTGGGTCCGTCCTGGGGTGGGTGTTTCACACATTTATTCCCCGGCTTGGAGCAGGGTGAGTGGGGAAGGGGGAGACAGGTGCAGATGACACAGAGCTACCGAGGGAGTCCAGGGACGGGAGCGGTCTGGTGGATGGGCAGCTCAATGGCGGGGACCCAGGAGGCTGGTAAATGGTCAGTTGCCCTGAGGCTGGGGGGAGCTGTGTGAACCCCTCACCCTTATCCCCTGAGTCTGCACAAACTGTCACAGCACAGGGACAGGCCCATGGGCAGCTCCATGGAAACTAGGGCTCAGTGAGTAGCAGGGTCACTGGCACAGCGCTGGGTGCACGAGGGCCGGGCTGGGGCCCTGTGAGAACCTGCCCTGCTGTTGGATAGAGCTGTGGGGCGCCCCCTGGAGACGGTGAACAGTGCGCCCCTCTCCCCACAGTGCCGAGCTCTCATCTGCCATAGTCTCCAGCAAAGCTGAGGGGTCAGGGCCAGGGGGTGAGGATGGTTAGAGCAGTGGGAGGGGGCTCCTCTGGTGGGACTGAACAGCTGGGGCTGGTTACTGTAGTGAGGGGGCAGGTCTGGGGGATGGGACAGAGGGACCCACAGCATCGGCTGGGACAGAAATGGGAGATCGGGTGCTTACCATGAGGCAGAGAAGGGGAGATCCACACTGACCCTTGGTCCCTGCAAACCATCTGGCTCCTGCATATAACCCAGGGGTCAGGTGGGGGCAGCTGCACCGAGGGCTGAATCAGGCTGTCCCAAACCCCACCCTAGGGGAGTCGCTCCACTCTCTCTCTTCCCTCCCTGTGACATCAGCCAGGCTGGTGTGGCTGGCTCAGCCCATCAGGAAGCATCTTTCCTCCTGGTCTGTGCCAGGCCTGTGACCCCAGCCAGGGCTGCGCTGCTCCGAGCTCACAGTGTGTGTGTGAGCCAGGTCACCAAGGGGTGCAGGCTGCTTGCAAAGCTGCTGTCTCATATGGCTCCCCAGGCTCTGCTACCCCATCAACACAGGCTCCAGCTCCCCCACCACCCCGCTCCATGTACACCTCCCCACTGAGTGAGTGTTTGGCGCTGAGAGCCATCCCCATTCTGGGCAACTCCCACTCCTGGTAGTGATGGCGAGTGGGCTCCCTCCACCAAGGGAGACGATAACGGGAGTGGGGTGGCATAGGACAGAGCCGGAGCCTGTGCAGATGGGGAATGGAGAGGAGCCAGCATGGGGAGCAGGAGACCTCGCACAGTTTTGCAGTGCCACCCACTGACCGAGCTACTCCTGTGCTGCATGCAGGGGAGGGGCTCGGCCCCACACTGCCCAGCTCTGCATACTGCCCCCATTGGGGGCGTGCATCCACCCATTCTCCGAGCTGTGGGGATGGCCAGAATGTGATTGGCTGTTATGGACCTGGAGGGATGGGTTTGTTGTTTGGGGTCTGTCAGGCCAGGAACGGCCAGTATCAGTTTGGGGTCACACAGGTGACGGAGGGTCTCAGGGGGAGGAAGCTGAAGAAGGGCCATGCAGAGACACAAGAAGGGGGCTTCCCGTACGGGACTGGATAATCTTGGCTGTCTTTCTATGACAGCCTACAGCCCAGACACAAGCTAGGGGTTAGATGCAGGGCTTGCTGGGGGAGGGACTCTGGCCTGTGCTATGCAGGAGGTCAGACTGGATGGTCACAAGAGTCCCTGCTGGCCTTGCAATCTAGGAATGTGACTCTTGCAAAATGGCTCCGGAAAAGAGCAGAGAGAGGGGGAGGATGGGAGGAAGATAGCGAGGGTGGAAAGGAGCACAGGAGGGAAGGGAACACAGGGCAGGATCTCATGTGCATGCAGCTGGGGTCTTTATGATCCAGCTTTGAGGATGGTTTTCCTCACTGGAGTGCTGGCCTGGATATCTCAGTGAGTGAGTCTCACCGACAAAGACAGAATCTCTGGAGTGAAGCAGCAGCTGTCAACCTTCTCCCAGGGAATCCCAGGGGTCTGCTCTGCCAATTTGGTCCCCCAAATCTCCCTTTTTAAAGCTCCAAACAGGCAGAGGTAGAGGGTGGAGTAATCCTGGCACAGTTCAGGGCAACTGCACCTGTATTCCCTTCTCTATTGTCCAGCAAGGGCACCCAGTCTAGGCTCCCAGCTCCCCAGCTGTCATCTCCCTTGTCTCCCTCCCTCCTGACTGGGGTGTTTCCAGGCTGCCTTTGCTGCTTTTTGCCTTCTCTTCAGAGGATAACAGCAGTGTCATGGCGCACTGGTAAGTTAGCACCCAGCTCTTTCTAAGCAAGCACATTGACCCACAGGGTAAAAGCATCACAGAGAAAACATGTTAAAACAATAACAGAACCTACACGCATGCTAGTCATCTGACCGGAGATCACCCCAACTGCAGCATGGGCTCTGGCAGGTGATTAGTCCTTCAAACCCTACCGAGGAATCGTTTCTGTGGTCACAAGTTCCTAACAGCCTCAGCTGAGAACTAGCACACTCATGAAAAGTTTAGACCATCCTTTCTACAGTTCAGTTGGATAGTTAGATCTGGGGTTCCCAGGTGCAGGTAATCAGCAAAGAGAGGGCTTTTCTCCTCAGGGCATTGCTTCAAAAGGCCTCCCATGTGCCTGCTATGAAACCCACTTCACACAGATTGTCACAGCCAGTTCTTTGAAGTGCTTAACATTTGCCCAAGGTTTACATTAGTCATGTCTCCCAGAAAAAAATTACATATAATTCTACAACACATGAAACAATTGCATTTGGAATACAATGGACCCCAAAGGTATTAAAATGAATTCAATAAGCTTTAGCTTACTTCAGTAAGGTTTATCCAGGATATTGTCCTTTGTTACAAGCCCATCCAGTCATTATTTCATTCACCAATTAGGTCTAATTTCTGACACACAAACTTTGGTCCATTGATTTCCAGTCCCTACCCTTCCCTTATTTATCAGTCACAATGCTAACACGGACATTTGGTGGCATCAGTAGCTATTTTTGTTTGGACTAATCCAGTCTTTGTTTCCTTTTCCTACCCCTACCAACTTTCATTGTCATCGGTTATCAGTGAAGACTGATGTAACAATTTCATTTAGCTTCTCCACAATGGCCTTGTGTTCCTTGAGTGCTCCTTTAGCATTTCAATCATTCAGTGTTCCCACTGCTTATTTGACAGACTTCCAATTCTGATGTATTTAATTTTGTCATTGTTGTTACATGTACCATCACCAGCTCCTCCTCAGCACTGCAGATAATTCTATCTGGATGTCTTGTACATCCAAAACCTTCACATTTGGCCCATAATTCACCATGCAATTCTCTCAGTTGTCACAAACCCAACTATCTGTATTTCTAATAATCAAATCCCCCATTACTATTGCCTGTCTCTTCCTAATAACTAGGGTCCCTTCCCTCGGAGGGGTATCCTTAGTGTGGGAGGACACCTTGAGATCTGAAAGGAGGGTCTCAACTAAGGGATTCTTTCCCTCGGCTCCAGCTTGATGTTCTCCTTCCCTGAGACTTTCATCCTCCTCAACAGCAAATAGGGTTTCATACTGGGAGGGGACCACTCTATTGTGTCCCGGAAAGTCTCCTCCGTGTACCTCTCTCTCTCTCTCCCTTAGCTCCCCCAGTTCAGCCACTCTTGCCTCAAGAGCTGACACTTGGTTTTTGAGGGCCATGAGTTGCTTGCACTAAGTGCACGCGTATGCCATCTGCCCACCAGGCAGGTCATCATACATGCTGCATTCAGTGCAAAAAATTGCATAGTCCCATCTCTGCTGCTGGACTTCTGCCTGCATTATTTTGATTCCTGCAGGGTTTTTTGTTTGTTAGTTCTTTGGGTTTGTTTTTGTTTTGTTTTTTTGGGTGGGGGCTACTGGTCTATGTTTACAGTAACTTAGTAAGATCTGACTGTCACGTGCCCTTGCAAAACTCCCATTTGCTGCCCCCAAAAGAGTCCATACTAGAACTTCAAACCAGGAAGCATACAACAAGCAAATTACCAGACAACAACTCATCCCAGCATCACATGGGCCCATTCCCGCCGGGGTACCGGGCACTGGTCACTGTTGGAAGACATAGTACTGGGCTAGATGGACCTTTGGTCTGACCCAGTATGGCTGTTCTTATGGACTTGGTACATCTGGACTGTCTAGGAGAGGGCTGGACAATGCAAACCTACATTGTGGGGGTAAATACATGACTGGGAGTGTGTTGGGTTCACCCTGCGGTAGTAACTGAAGCTGGTGAGAGCCAGAGTGTAACCAGTGTGTGCCTGGCAGCCTGCAGTTACATACAGACATTTAGGGGCACCTGCATGCTGATGGCTGTTTGTGAGCGATCCAGGTTGCAAGCTACAGCAGCAAAGCATTACAGGAACCCCAGGTTACAGGGCAGGGGATGACAGCCCCTCACTGGTCTGGATAACACCCTGGATCAACATAGAGAGACATGAGTCTCTATCTAATAGTGGTGATGGCTGAGGAGCCAGGATCCTTCATGGCACCATAGAGGGGAATACAGGTGCAGTTGTCCTGGACTGTGATGTTCCATTATCACAACAGGTCTGGGGTTAGGTGAAGGGCTATGTCTCAGGCTACAGTCAGCAATTGGCTTATGACTACTTCCATTGTATTTAATGGCATGTTGGACACTGTGATGGGGTGGACTAGGTCCAGGGGCCCACTGCTGGAGGCCTCCCAGCTCTGCAGCTCTGCACCCCAGAATAGAGTTGCAGAGAACTACAGTGGCTGCAGAGAAACAACCAATCGGAGGGGCTGCTGGAGCGACCAATCAGGTGCCAGAAGAGCCATATAAAAGGCAAGCAGCAGAGCAGAGAGTTCAGTTCCTGCCTGAAGCTTGAAGAGGGAGGATCAAGTGCCTGGCTGGCTAGGCGGCAGGACTGTGGACAGGTTAGTGTGGGCAGGCTGAGCTCAGGGGACTGAGCCCAGAACCTGGCCCTGCTGGTTTGGTTGCAGATTGAGCTCAGGGAGGACTGCTAAAAGGACACCAGCTGTGGGTACCGAGATGGGTTGTTTAAGAAGGCAGGGCCTCTGAGAAGAAGCCCTAGCACTACAGCCCCTACCAGGATTGGGAAATGAATCCGAGACTGTATACCCCGGAAGCAGGGGTCAGTGCATGCGCCTCGGGCTGATTTGCTGAAGACCTGCTCAAAAGAACTGTGATGGCAGGCACTACCAGCCAGGGAAGGAGGCACCAACTTGAGCATGCAGTGAGCTAGGGCCAGTGTTAGGTATGTCACAGTGAAGTGGTCTAGATAGTCATATGACACGCCCACAAGTAAAGCAGAGCACATTGAAAACAGAAAGTGGAACCAAAAAACCCTGTTGGACCCTGAGACATCCATTTGGTCAAACAGTGCCATTTTCATGGCTGTTACTTGGCAGTGCTATAGAGCAGGTTAAACACAAACATTTCACCACAAAAGGACCAAGTTCTATTAGATTTTATAGACATAGATTTTATGGACCCTAAAACACACATTAATTGGAATAGCACCAAATTCATGCTTTTAACTGTCATGTTAAAGTCAGAACAGAATCCCCCAAAGGCCCAGCTCTACTGGATTTCACAGCCTGTTGTGGTCCTAGCACCACCATTCATAGAAATCATGGAAATGTCCTACTGGAAGGGACCTCAATAGGTAAACTAATCTAGTCCCCTGCACTGAGGAAGGACTAAGTATTATCTAGACCAGTGGTCATCAACCAATCGATCGCGATCGACTGGCTGATCCTAGATGATCTCCCAGTCGATCGCGATCTCTGGCGGCACAGAGGGGCTGGTGACCATTGGGGTAGAGGTTTAGTGAGACAAATAAAGGAGAGAGAAAACAGGCTCAAGAAGGAAAAATGAAAAGTAAACCCTTTTAAAATATAAAGAAACTGAAAGTATTTGTCCCTCTTTGCTCTTCTGTGACCAGGGCTCTGGCCTTGGAGTTAGGACACCTGTGGTTTATTTCTGACTCAGTGACTTCTTTTGTACTGCTAGGTAAGTCACAGCTTCTCTCTGTGCTTCAGTTTCCCTTCCCCACCCTTTGTTTCATCGATATTTTTTTTTTGAGCTCTATGAGTCATCACCTATCTCTTGCAATGTGTTTGTGCAGCAGTTTGCACATATCCTTGATCTCATTCAGGATCTGTGCAACACCTGAAACAATGGGATCTGGATCATAGTTGGGATCAGAATTTGGGTGGACTCCAATCAGTCGTTGTGGTCACTCCAAATGGACTCTGGAGTAACTGAGGTTGAGATCTGGTTCCTTGTTCCATGATGCAGCTAAATCCCACAGCATTTCTGGTGTAAATCATTTGCAAAAAAAAACAAAAACAAAAAAACAAAAAAAACCAGCCAGTTTCTAAAAAGGACTAGGATGAATTCTAAAATCAGAATGAAGAACTTTCTGCAAGTGCCTGTGCCGCTGACTGTAGATTTACTTGCTCTTCCCTTCCTGAGCTGGGGTAAATTGGCATACCTCCATGGGTTACACCATCTGGGGATCTGGCCCATTGATTCCAATAAGGCAAGGCTGCTTTATGACACTTGTGGTTGTAATTTGTCTGTCTTTGATCTTTCTGTGTTTCACTTTCAGACTCAGGCTCTCCCACCTGCTCCTTCTGCTTTATTTACAAGGGGAAATCATACTCTTCAAGCACTAGAGAGGGAAGCCAAGACAAGTGGCTCTGGTGCACGACCACCACCAACTATGACAATGATGGCCGGTGGAAGTTCTGCTCACCCAAGGGTGGGTCCACCTCCTGCTCCATTCACCTGGATCCCACAGCAGTCATTCTGCTGGGCAGTAATGCCAAGAAAGCAGCCCCACTTGGTGCAAGGAAACAGTCCCAGGGCCAAATTCTTTGGCCAAACTTTTCTGGGACTCTAGTTAATTGTTTCCCTCTTTCTCACTCCTGCTCTCTTTCCACTTGCAAGAATAATTTTTACTTCTTCATGTGCAAAAATATACCCCCACTCAGCACAAGTAAACAGTGATGTCCCCACAGTCTTATACACTAATGCCCCTAACTGTATATGTGCATGTATGCACAGACATGAGTGGAATGAGAGAGAGAGAGAATGTGTGATGGTGTCATAGAATCATAGAATATCAGGGTTGGAAGGGACCTCAGGAGGTCATCTAGTCCAACCCCCTGCTCAAAGCAGGACCAATCCCCAACTAAATCATTCCAGCCAGGGGTTTGTCAAGCCTGACCTTAAAAACCTCTAAGGAAAGAGATTCCACCACCTCCCTAGGTAACCCATTCCAGTGTCATGCATTAATACTAGCAGACAAAGGCAGAAATGGCTGGAAGCTGAAGCTAGACAAATGTAGACTGGAACTTACATGTAGACTTGTAATGATGGAGATAATTAATTCCTGGAACAACATTTCACATGATGGAGAATCGAGCACGTACCTAGGTGTCTCAATATGGCGACTGGCTAGCTTTCTAAAAGGTCTGTTCTAGCTCTATTACAACTTATTGACTGGATGCAGGAATTCCTGAGTGCAAATCTGTTAAGCAGGAGGTCAGGCTAGCTAAACAGACTGGTCATTTGGCACCTTAAAAGGTATGAACCTACAAAGATTTTTTTTGTGTGCACCTGAGTTTGATTTGGCCACATAATTCCAGAAAGGAAAAGGAGGAGTTAATGTTTTCCATCGTAAATTTAAGCTGACAAAAGCTTCAACCTCTAGCATTGTGTGTCATGTACATGCTACACAGTGGGCAGGAGGTAATTCAGGAAAGTTTCAGAGTTTGTAATAATCAGGGGTAGGTGACTTTCCATGGGACGTGAACTTCTCAGTCATGGAGGCATTTTTGAATTTCCCACCCTACACAGGTACTATCATTAACTGTGAAATCATCGTGCTATTACGCCATCTGCAGCAGACTTAATGGGGAGCAAATAGAAAGAACACATTTTAGAGGTGAGACTGGAAGGGATGCATGTGGGAGGGGCCACAGGGTGGGGGAATCGAGTGGGGGAGAGTAAACAGGCTTGTGAATGGAAAATAGAAAGCAAACCCTGTGAAAATACAGAAAATGTAAAAAGAGACAAAAAAAGAGAGGAGGGGGGAAAAGACAAGAGAGAACCTTATCTGGCTGCTGATGAACCTATTCTAGCAGCAGGGAGGGCCAGGGCAGGAGGAAGAATCACATCTTCAGAGACTGGAGAATGTCAGGATCCTCAGGGTTTATTTTTAAATTTTGCCAGTCTCTGTCCCTTCTCTGCAGCAGTTACTAGGGCTCTGGCCTGGGATTAAGGACACCTGGGGTTTACTTCTGACTCAGGCAATGACTTGCTTTATAAACCAGGGTAAGTCATTTTGCCGCCATGTGCCTCAGTTTCCCCTCCAGTCCTTCATCTTGTTCATCTATTTTAACTTTGAGCTTTCTGAGCCATCACCTGTCTTTCAATCTGCATCTGGGCAGCGCCTGGCACAATGGGGCCCAGATCTTGGTCAGGGTCTGGGCACTGCCGGGCACAACAGGGCCTGGATCTCAGTAGGGGTCTGGGCAGCACCCGGCTCAATGGGACCCATTGGGATCCTGATCTACTTCAGGGTCTGTGCAGCACTGGACATAAAGTGGGACCTGAACTTGGTTGGGATTGTGGAGCGCCTGGTAAAATGAGGACCTGATCTTGGTGTGATGCTAATAATAAATAGGGCTACGATTTGGTCACGGAAGTCACGCAATCAGTGACTTCCAGAAACCTCCATTACTTCAGCCCCCAGTGCCTGGGGACTTAGGGTTCCCCACCACCCCTGGCAGCTGGGAACTGTGGGGCCAAGCTCCCAGGTGCAGAGGGCTACAGGGGTGCCCCACATCTCCGAGCTGGGGCGGGGGGCAGTAGTGCCCCAGAGCTCCCAGGCAGCAGGTGGCAGGGGAGCTCCGGAGCTCTCAGCCACCGTGGGCGGCAGGAGTGCCCCGGAGCTCCCAGCCGCTGCGGGCCGCCGGTGTGCACAAGAGCTCCCAGCCGCCACAGGCAGTGAGGGGACCCTGCAGCTCTGAGCCAGGCCCCCTGGGTGGTGTGGGGAGCTTGCAGTTCCCCATTTTATCATGCATATTTTTAGTAAAAGTCACGGGCAATAAAGAAAAAATCATGGAACCCTGTGACCTCTCTGTGACTTTTACTAAAAATATGCGTGACAAAATGTTAGCCTTAATAATAAATACTGGGATCAGAATCTGGGTGGAATCCAATTGCAGTCATTGAGGTGGCTCCAAAGTCCCATTGTCTCTTCTTCTCCTTCACCTGCATCAGGCAGGAGAGAATACCCACTGGTGGTACCGGTCATAGCTGGGAGTAGTGGAGCACCAGAATGGGCCATGGAGATCATCGAGGACAATTAGAAGCAGGTGTTGGTGTCACTAGGCATCACCCTAGGTAACTCGGGGGGTTGGAAGACCCGAGAGTCGATGAAGCCCCCGCGCTCTAGGTCAAAGTGAATCAAAGCCCCTGCATGTTAAACTTTACTAACCTCACAGGCCAGCAGCTGGGAAGCAGTAGTGATAAGGGAAACCTACATGCTTCTAGCTAAAGGACAAGATTACTTGCAGAAAGAAACCATGAGAACAAGCTGCACAGCCAAGGTCATGTAATGTAGCCAGAGGGAGAAAGGGGGAGAGGTGAGAATGGAGGGTATTTTGTTTGCTTTATTGCTATTTTACTCTGATTGGGGGGTGGTCATCGTGACGCATTTCACTCTTTGCTGCCATTTAAAATAAAGGCTCTTTTTGCGCTGTCTTTTTACACCTTTTCTCCCCAGTGCTGTCTTTGTTCACCCCTCATTGAAGGCACCACCTTCCTCCTGCACCAGGGAGACAGGGCTGTGTGCACAGGGCAGTCGCTGCTCAGTAACAAGGGATGATGGTGGCAGAAATGGATCAGGGGAGTGGGCAATAGCACCGAGGAGGGAGGGGAATTTGGACAACTAGAGTTGAGCAAGTCTGGGAGTGCAGATTGAAAATCTCTTCGTTTCTGAAGCTCCAATCTAAAGGGTGAGATGCTCCAGGGGACGCTGGGGTCAGGACAGCTGGGCAGAGCGTGGCTGTGACTGCAATAATATGGATAAGTGCGAACTTTTAAATGACCGCTGCTGGGCAGGGGCTCTGGAGCCATCACAGGAGAGGGGCCATCCAAGGGCAGGCAATATCTAGGGAGGAGTAGATATGCAGGCCCCAGGATGCTATGAAGCAGGACTGGTTTTTTATTTCCCATGAACATTTTTTGGATGAAAAGTGAAAACCCAACATGGAATATGTGACGGGGAGGTGGGGAAGGAGGTTGGTGCATGTAAACTTTTCAGTTTTCATATTTTTTCCCTTGGAAAAAAGGTTTATGGGGGAAGAATATTGAATTTTTTTTCTGTTTTCAAACAATAAATGAAACAATTTTTTCAATTCCTTGAACACTTTCTTATAACTGAAAAAAGGCATTTTTTATCAAAAAGAAAACAAGTCAACCAGCCCAGAATCAGGGCCTTGATCACAGGTAGCCAGATCCCTCCCCACCACCCCGTCTGCCCCTGGGGAAAACAAGGACTAGAGAAAACTCCATCTGCACAGCTGCCAGGCACATGGCTCAGTGTGTCGCTGGAAGGTGCTTGCATCCCCATGCTCAGGAGAGCAAGGTAAGACTGAACTACCCCACTAGACCAGAAGAGTTGGGTGTTATAAGTGGCCAGGCAAAGTGAGGCTTAAGAGTCATCTCCATGGCTTTGTTTGTCAGGAATGAGATAATTTTTGAACACCGCATCCACACCTTGGCTCTTACCAGCCTTGGTTATACTTCAAGATGACCCCAACTCACTCCCAGCCTTAGATTTTCCTCCAGAAATGTGTGCCCTGTACTGCCCAACCTTCTCCTGGACAATACAAGTTTATAGAAAACCCATCATTTCATCAATAGACATAATACGTACACAACTTATCACCCCAGATGGAGTTTCCCAAACATTTCAATTCAAACATACTGGATTAGAGAGCACTATAAAACAGGTTTATTAACTACAAAGACAGAGATTTTAAATGAGTACAAGTAATGAGGCATAAAAGTCAGAAATGGTTATAAGAAAATAAAGGTAAAATGCTACAGTGCCTAACTTAACAAACTGTATCAGATTCAAGCAAAGTTTCTAACCATATGCTTTCGGCAGTCTTAATGACCAAAGACTCTAGGTCAGGACCCCTTCTCCCAGAATCCAGTGAAGTCTTTCTTCGGTGCGTCATGAATGTGATAGGCAGGGAGAGAGAGAGAGGGGTGTCTTGAGGTGTTTGTCCCTCTTTTTTATAGTTTCAATCCTCCTTTTGAAAAACATTTCCAGCCGGGTACCAGGAGACAAAACATCTGTGGGGAAGGATGTTCCGAGCTGCTTTTTCTCACCTGTTTCAGCTTCCTTTGTTTCCCATCCTGCTTGATCACTCTGTTTACAGCTTAAATGCAAATCAAGCAGAGCACACATTCCTTTGTTTGAGGCAGACCTGTCTGCCAACCTCAGTTTGAAATGTGTGTTAATAACACCATAGTGTGGAATCTTATAACTTCACCTACAATGTGGCCACACATTTTTTATGAGGAAAATAATTGCCAGCAAAGTATGAGTTTTCAAAAGATACCTCACAAGCTATTCTTTGTGCAAAGATTATTACAATAGCATGTAGGGTGTGGACACAGGGACACATTGTGTCATACCAATCAATTCCAAAATTTCAGGAATGCTCCAGGTGTCACTGAGCAGAACCCTATCAATTTTGATGGGAAAATCAGGAAAAATGAAAGGGGGAAATGGTTTACATGTGATTGTGTTCTATTCCACGGGGAAAGGGGTACTACAACTCCTCCAGGAACTAAAGTAGCAGCGGTGATCACCCCTGAGACTGGAAACAGATGTTCCACCACCTGGAGTGGGTTGCATAGGCTGGATGAAACTGGGTTTGAGGGAGATAAGAAGGGAAAGAAAGGGCTTTGGGTAAAAAAGGATGAGCTTGAACTGACAAGGGGCCTTCTTTCTGATGCAGGAAACAAACAGGACCTTCTGTCCAAGAGCGGGGGGAGACCTTTGGAAGGGTTAGCAAGACTCTGGCCAACTAGGGCCCCATCAGGCTAATGGGAAGGGCTGTCCCTAGGGGTGTGTGGGGCCCAAGACATTAGAAACTCAGTGCCTATCTACCATGGGGTGCTCCCCCCGGCTCTGCCCAGGCCCCGCCCCCACTCCATCCCTTCTCCCAAAGCCCCCCCTCCATGCCTCTTCCCACTCAGTTCTGCCCCCTCCCCCAAGCGCACTGCACCCTCATTCCTCCCCCCTTCCCCCCAGCACCTCCTGATGCCACGGAACATCTGATCTGTGGCAGGCGGTAGGTGCTGGGAGGGAGGGAGAGGTGGTGATTGGTGGGGCCTGCCAGCAGGCAGGAAGCACTGAGGGGAGCGGGAGGTTCTGGGAGGGGGGTTCATCCTCAACCCCCACCCACCTGCCACTTGCTTCCCCATTCGCCTCCTCATCCTGCTCACCCACCCGCCTCACCTCCCCACCCGCAGGGACCCCCAAAGTGCGAGGCCCGGGGTAGTTGCTTCGGTTCGCCGTACCCAAGGGATGGCTCTACTAATGGGTGACCAGTGGTATGTTTAGCATCTGTTTACATCTGTTTGTTGTTTTTATTACAGATTCTCCATTGTGCTTTTACCTTAAGAATAAAGGTGCTGGCTTAGAAAGAGCTGGGTGGTAACTGCTGGAGAAAAAGCAAAGTGTAGGTGTTGGCCGTTAAGCAGACTGGCTTGCTGGGGATATCCCAGTGTAAGGCAAGGGGCTGTGTATCCTTAACACCCCCGGGTCAGAAGATAGTGGGACAAGAGTCCCTGTCCAGAGAGAGGTGATGGCCAGAGAGCTGAGACCTGAATGGGCACTGCTGGAGTGAACCACAGAGGTGTGTGTGGGGGAGTGCAGGTGCAGTTACCCTGCAGCTGTGAAAGCTGCCATTAATGCTTTCCTATATAACCACCTCCCCATCTCAGCTCTGCCCATTGTCCCAGTGGGGTTTAAATTGTTGGTACCCTGACTGATGTATTTCCAAAACAGACATGAGATTGGTGGGGGGAGTGGGGGGCACACAGAGCCCCTTGCATGTAGTGGAGGGGAGAATGAGGGGGAGGGACACACGGAGCCCTTGTGGCACAGGTCCAATTGAGCACCCCCTCTTGGCTATTCACCACACAGCTGTGAGGGGACCCAATCCTTGGGTCCTGTGTGTTTTAAGTCTGAATAGAGGTCAGGCCTTGTCCCTGCCTTTGTGTCCTCTGTCTAGCACCCACCCTGAGAGCTTAGACCACATGGTCCCCTGCCCAGCCCCTGGAACCAGGTCTGACCCCTCAGTCTTCCCTGTATATTAAACACACCCTTTGGCAGAGCTCCACCTGCAGGTGGGATCCCCATGGGTTCCCTCTTCACAGGCCAATGTGGGAGGTGCACCATAGACTCACAGAGACACACTATTGCTCTTTAATAGCATGAGAAATACACAGATCTGAAACCTGACACACATCTCAAATCACAAACCCGACATGCATTTCCCTGCCTCAATTTCCTCCCTGCTGTGGTGCATTCTCCAGGCCACAGCTGCCTGAAGCTGCCCAGGGTCCTTCTGCCACCATGCATGGTTTGTGATCTGAAACACAGATCCTTCCCTAGCCCAGCTGGCTTGCTAGGCTCTGGGCTGGGCTGTCCCTTCCTCTTTCCTCCCCAGTGCTGCCTGTTCCCTGGTGGCTCTCGCGCATCTTCCCCTGTGAATCCTTGTAGAACCCTTTGCTTTGCTCCATCTCTTTGTTGGTTACATCTCACTGTTCTCCATGGCCGCTTCCCTTCAGACAAAGGGAAGCCCTTCCCTGCAACAGCAAACCCACTGTCCCCAGGTAATTTCTCTTCAATAGATGGTCACTGAATCCTCGTGACCCCTGTTGCCCCTGGTCTGGTGGAGACGTGACCCAGCTCATGGGGCAGGCTCATCCAGAGGGGCTTTCCCTGGTACAGCACCTGCATAATAACAACTTCATAATATCAACCAGCATCCATCCACTGCACAGACCGACTCCCTGAGCCCTCCCACCATGGCATGGGTGGGAGGGGAAATGAGGGGATGGGGGCAAGAGAGGAACAGGGAGTGCCCAGAACCCCTGACATGGGGATAGAGAGAAAATAAGGGCCCTGCCATGGGGGGATGAGGGGCACACAGCCCCCGACATGGTGGTCCCAGCCCTTCCTGTGGCTACAGCCCTTCCACACAGTGGGGGCGAGGGAGTATCACAGCACTGGGAAGAGCCACGCTGTGAGCAGCCAGCAAAGGAGACGGGAGATGGATCCTGACTGACACATCACTCCCCGGTTACTGATTTCCTTGGGACGGCGGATGGAGATGCCCAGCTTAGGATGACCAGATGTCCCTATTTTATAGGGACAGTCCTGATATTTGGGGTTTTTTCTTATATAGGTGCCTATTACCGCCCACCTCTGTCACAATTTTTCACACTTGCTATTTGGTCACCCTAGCCCAGCTGGTGAGGTCTGTTTCTGCCCCCACCCTGCAGATAGCACAAGTTCTGATCCACCCCAATTTGTAGAGGACTGGCTGGCTAAGGGGGGTGGGGAATTTTGTACGCATGAAAAGGAGTCAATTTATGAATTAGCCTTCATGCCAGTTAGATTTTCAAACTGAAATCAAATGATGTTTGCCAATATATAACAGAACCCAATAGGATCACCACTTTTTTGAGTCCAGGGAGCATTAACTTACTAATTTAATGCTGGGTTATTTTCCGGTCAACTTTTAACTTGAACAGTATTTTTCTACTCAGGACTCTTGCTCATTCTTAACCAACCAACAATTGATTCATTTACCCAGAACCACCTTAGTATACAATCAGCTGTTCACCACACAAACGTAGACACAACCAATTGTGAGTAAAATAAGTTTTGCAAGCAATCAGCACCCTAGAGCTGAGGCTCAGGTGTTATATCAAGGAACAATGCAAATTACCAAGTTTTCTTATTACATTTACTTATGACCATATATTCTCCATTCCTAACACATTTATCACACTTCCAAGGATGCACTTGTCTTTAACGCACCTTTTAAGAGGGTGGTTACTATTCTTTGAGTGGACTTATCCAAAGGGGACAAGTTTGCAATATTAAAAGTGTAACCCTCTGAGTTGGCAGCAACAAAGGCTGGGTTCAGTATCTAGGGGTTCCGTTTCAATAACACAATGCAAAACCGGCTCGAGCCCCCACCCAGTGACCTGGGACAATTACATACCACCCCCCGGGCGCCTCTAGGAGGCAATACTTCCCCTCTTGCAAGCACGAAGTCTGAGTGTAGCAAAAGCCTTTTAATAAGGGAGGGAAACAATACAGCATCATGTTTGGGAAACACCACAAACAGGATTCATAACACAAACCATGAGCAAAAGACCCACCTCCAAGTAAGTTTGGCAGTGTCCTTTTCCCCTCAGGGTCTTAAGTCCAATCACCCCAGGGTCCAACAACCCAAAAAGTCTCTGTCCCTGGCCAGTGCCGCCCCAGAGTTCAAAAGTTTATCTACAGAGTTTTACACACACACCCAGCCTGTGTGGAAATGGGGGGGCCCACACAGGGTGTTAAGGGGTACCTTACATGGTCTGAGGCCAACTGCCCCGCCTCTCCGTGGAGTTCTGCTGCAGCCTTCACCACGAACGCTCCGCTCTACCAGCCAGTCCAGTCCGGTCCGGTCCTCCAGCCATCCCCATAAGCTGCTCCACTCACTGTTCCATGGGCCACTCCAACCATCCCACAAACTGCTCCACTCTGCCAGCCACTTAGTAATATAGCTTCAGGCTCCCCCACCAATTAACACAGAACTCAGTGATCTCAGCTCAGTAATTACACTCTTTTAGTGATTTCAGGGAGCCCCAGTGCTGTGCACCATTAGCCCAAAACAAATTCAACTCATCAGCCTCTAGTTAGACTCCTAATGGAATCAAAATTAGCTCCACTATTCAACACTGTAGGAAAAAAATGCAATTGGTGTTCCAGGCCTACAAAAGACATCCATCCCTCCAAATACACATACCTATCCCCAATCTCTCTCAATTCACTTGGTTTTGGAACCCATGTCCCTTGTCTAGTGAGTGCTACTTAGGTGATGGTGAGACCCTGTGTCATAAAACAGTTTCATTGTCCTTGATTCACATAATCAGGGTAACAACACTTTATTCCTCCTGCCTCAATAACAGTGAAACTGGGGATCCCACTGCTGCCAAAGTGACCATCTTGAGCTGCCGTGGGCTCATGCTAGGTGGGGTGGGTGTGCCTATGCAAACAAGATCAGCCCCTGAAGTTCTTTTCCACACTTGCCATAATTCACCACCAGATGTCAGGGTAGAACTCATTCTGACTCTGCTTACAAAAGCAATTGCTTAAAACAATTCTTTTCAGTCTCTTTCAATTTGCTTGGACTTACAAAAGAGTTAACATCAGAAATGTAGTTACTTGAGGTCTCTCTAGTGAGTGTAGACTCAGCAAGATACCTATAGTTATTTATATTAAAGAACAAACTTTGCAATGAAATCTCACCAATTCTTATCCTTTTAATGCTGGGATGGGGCTGAATCCTTTTCACATGACTGGTCCGAGCATCAGTTGCATTTAGGATTCTGCAGCTTCTTGTGTTACATTCAGTCAATTCTCTTGAGCACGTGGTGACTTCATTTCAGGGCATGTAGGGGTGGGGCCCTCTGATTCCTCTGGAACACTTGCCAAGTGAGTACTTAGATTTTAGTTCTTTCAGTTTCTTTGCTGCTTCCACTGGTATCCAGGAGGTGGTGATGATATATAACAAATTTCTTCAATCTTTTTTGCATTGCAGGCTTTTTAAGTTTGACTAATTTCAAGGACTATATTTCATTATTTACTCACTATCAGTTGGGATCCCCCCTTTAAAGCATTTTATCTTACTATCCCAAAGTTATACCCTGGTTTATATCATTTAACATTTTTTCTCACTTGGGCCAGGCCATTCCTATCTCTTCTAGACTGCAACAATTATTTACAATGAAAATCAAATGAAAATCAATGAAAATCCTTATAATCTTCTAAATCTGGAGGACACACTCCATGCGTTCTTTGATTATACATAGGCATTTCACATTATTTAGGATTTACAACAGCGTGAGAGACTTTTTCCACATATCCAGGGATGTAGCTCTGACTCACAAGGCAAACAAAAGTGAAACTTCAAATGTGGGGTGAAAGATTATCTCTGGTGAATTTATGTATAGTTTATAATTTGGGGTGGAAACATTTGGATTGGATTTCTAGGAGAAGAGATAGTTTGCCCTATTGGACCTTCAATTTTACAGTCACATTTTGAGTTTGTTTAACTGTCAGCATCCCCGCCCATCACTTGATCCACTCACAATGTGCAGTGGGACCCTTTGCATAGGAAAGCATTGCTAATTTGGAGTTCTTGTTAGCTAGGTTGAGAGGGAGAGAAAGGTTTTATCCATACACTAATTATGAGAGATTCTGCCTAGAGGATTAACAATACTCTCATTTAGCCATTTTAGGGCTTGTTTTCACATACCGTGCTACAGTGGCACAGCTACATCACTGTAGCGCTTAATGAAGATGCTACTATGCTGACTGGAGAGCTTCTACTGTTGGTCTAGTTAATCCCCTTCTGTGAGCTTCTCCCATTCACACAGCGCTGTCTACGCAGGAGGTTAGGTCTGTATAACTATGTTGCTCAAGGGGTTTCACACTAAGTCTGTTGTGTAGACCTGGCCCCAGTTTCTATTCTTAGGGAGGGGCACGCCTGACCATGGCTGAGCCGTGGGTCCTTAGACAAAGCATCTCACATGATATGAACAATTCTATTATTGTTTTCATAGGTGGATCCAGTTTTGTGATAATCAGAGGTGTGCAGCTTCTCTAATTTTAGAGTCCCAGAAAGAATCCATAGTTATTAATCATTCAAGTCATAGTTGTTCCATATAGCCCTTGCACTGGGACACGGGGCCTTTCCCTTCTAAGGGGTACTGGCTCTGATCCCACCTCAGGTGGGGGACTGTTTCAGGGAGTGGGGAGTGGGACACAGGGCCTTTCCTCTTTAGGGTGTCATCCCAGTGGTACAGCCCAATGCTTTCAGCTGCCACAGCCCACACCAAGGTAAGTGTTACTAGGGTGACCAGACATCCCGATAAAATCAGGACTGTCCTGATATTCAGTTGTTTGTCCCTCATCCTGACGGAAGTATGGTCGGGACTTCATTTGTCCCGATATTTTGGCTTGGGGCATTTATTTATTTATTTATTTATTTTTGCTTGGGCCCTGCCCCCCCCATGTGTCCCGATATTTTGTTCTTATCATCTGGTCACCCTAAGTGTTACAAACCCAGCACCCTGACCCTGACCATGGCCACAGCAGAGAGATGGGGTTTATGGAGCAGACCACTTCCAAAATGAGCTTACCTAGAGTTGTCCTCTTGGTTCAACCCCTCATGGCATGGAGTGGCCCTGCAGGTGCCCAGCCTCACTTTCCCCCCTCAGGTTCACTTCAGACACTCCTTGGACACTCTCTTGGACTGAGGCCCCCTGATCATGGGATAATTTATTATTACAGGTCTCGAAGATATGAACTGTAGTCCCACACTAAGTACGAACACCTCAGCCTCTGCTGCCTTTTGTTACTCCCGAGTTCTTTTCAATCCCCAGTCTTCCTTCAAACAAAGCAACACCATAAATAGTGTCCACCTGTCTCCTGCCCCTCCTGCGTTCCTTCTCTGCTCCCTGCCCCTCGTATGGGACAGTGGCCACAGAGCATCCCGTGAGCCTGCCTTCCCCCCAGTGCTCACAGCGATCAGCAGGGAAATGTCCACTCTGCAGCCCCATGGCTTTCTGCAGCCTCACTTCTCTCCCGTGACAAAGGACAGTGGCTCCTGTGGGCTTTCCTCTTGATGCTGAGTCTCCACCATCAGCCACCTGGCTCTCCCTGCTTCTGGCCCATCTCCCGAGTCCCAGGGTGGAGCTGCTGCACTTTCCACAGCTTCTCTGCTGCAGCTCTTCCTAGGGACCTCCTCTCCCCTTCTCAGCTGAGGTAGATGGGCTACCAAGACTGGCTGGCCCCAGGCCTCTGGACCTTCAATGGACACGTCACCAGCAAGGGTGCTGGAACAATTTGTATGGGAGGGGGTGCTGAGAGCCATTGAACCAAACTGTAAACCCTGTATATAATGGAAACCACTTCAAGCCAGGGCGTGCAGCAGCCCCTCCCTCCAGCATCCCTAGTTCCAGCACCTATGACCACCCTGGCACACTAGCCCTGGCAGGAGCCGTGCTGCCCCCATGGGGAGTGTGGGGCTGGGAGTCCGCCATCACCGAGAGCTGGCCCCAAATGCTCATCCAAACCCTTGTGAGGAATAAAACACCTGAGACAAAACACATTATGTTGTGAGTGAGTTGGAGGTGGGGACAGGGCGCTAGGATGGGGGAGGAGGGCAATCGGGGGGGTTACTACAGTGAGGACCTAGGGGTCATGGGGGGAATGGACACTGATGAAGGCCGTTGGTGAGGGGGCACATTCTGAGCCCAGGGGAGATAGACCCTGGGAGGGGCTAGGAGAGATTTGTGGATGGGGGGCACATTGAGAGCCCGGCGTGATGGGGGGAGCAGTGGGCCTGAGGACAAGGAGTGTTTGTGGGTCAGGAGAGTGAGTTGGGGAGGCTGTGAGATGGGGGCTTTTGAGAGATGGGGAGATTATGGGGGGGTGCAGGGGTAATTATTTATTCCTGGGTCCAGCAGCCAAACAAGAATTTGGAGGAGAAGGGGCAAAATCAGATCTCAGTGCAGGGGGCAGAAGGGACCGGTGCTGGATGGGCAGTTGGGGTGGATCTCAGTCCCTCTGACACATGTGTAGGATACAGCAATTGGACTAAAGGAGAATCTCCCCAGCTGGGAGCAGTACAGGGACTGTGACACATGACTCAGGAGGGCCATTCTCTCTCCATATGGGAGGGGGGGAAGTGGCTGCCTCTGGTGCTAGGAGACCCACAACTGTCTGGGAAGAGGCACCTCAGACCCGTGCTGGGAGGGGAGGTCACATAGGAAACGGAGGGCAGGTCATGGGCACAGGGAACTGGAGTGACCCAGCTATGGGGGGAAGAGCAGGGTAAGCCCCCCCATGCCCAGGGCCCTGCAAATGCTATGCCCCCACCCCTGAAGAGAAAGGGACCCTGCTCTATTGCCAGGAGTGGGGGAAGGGCAGCATCTCTTGGAGTTGATCCCGGCTGGGGTCGGGGGAGGAGTCATCTCCTTGCTGCCCCCCACCTGCCCATCTAGGACCCACATTCAGCAGCTCCAGCTACCCCTCACCCCCCTACTGCCACTGCCCTGAGGGGAGACCCAGGGATCCTCCTCAGCCTGGGGCCGCGGCACTATGCCAGAGACAGGGACCAGCTCCACAGACCCCCATGCAAGGCCCTGACCCAGAGAGACCGGGGAGCAGGAGTTTGCAATGGGCCATGGCTGCAGAACAGGCCAGGGGGGCTGTTTTGATGGTGCAGGCCAAGGCCTCCTGTTCTGCCGGGGGAAGGGAGACTCCCCTCCATCCAGCACTGGGGAGACACCCCCCACACACACCAGGGCCCAGTGCTCAGCTCAGGGCTCTCCCCAGAGAGACTGCCCAGCTAGGTGCTCAGTACAGAGACCCAGGGGGTCAGGGTAGTGACTGCAGGAGGAGCTGGACAGGGAGACATGGGACTGGAGGGGAGAACAACTGGGATCCCTGCTTTTCATGGAGGGGGGATAATTCCCTCTTGGAACCTCAGTGTCCCCAGCTGTGAGACAGGACAATCTGTCTGTCCATCGCCACAGATCCCCCCATCTGTCTGTGCCCATCCAGCCGTCCTTCCGTCTGCAGGGTCATGCCCCTCACTCCAGTGGCACTGAGACCCCAGGAAAGCAGCTCAGGGAAGAGAGGTGCGGGGGGGGGGGGGGAAACAGGGCTAAGAGAGACCATGGACTCCCCTGGCTTGGATGAGCCCAAGGGTCCCGGTTCCAGCACCACCTGCCCTTGCCGGAGCCTCCTTCCCCCAAAATTACTGCACTGAGGTGGAGAAAACAGGGAATTGTGATTAACATGAAAGAAAGGCTGGTGCTGAGTCCCCACTCTCCTCCCAGAGCTGGGGATAGAACCCAGGAGTCCTGGCTTCCAGCATCCCTGCTCTAACCACTAGATCCCACTCCCCTCCCAGAGCTGGAGTTAGAACCAAGGAGTCCTGGTTCCCAGTACCCCTGCTCTAACCCACTGGATCCCACTCCTCCCGACTAGGGCCATTGATGGACCCCAGGAATCCTGGCTTCCAGCTCCTACAGCTCCAGCCAGTCTCCTGTACGATCTGAGAGCTATTTCACCATTGCTGGAACAGGTTTCAGTCCGTTTCACAGGAAACAAACTCAATCTGAGATCAATAGTCAGCTCTGGGGTGGCTTATCCTTTTTCTGAATCTCCTCGCTTCTCCTTTTAGGATACTGTACCCCTACCAGGCAAGGGCTGGAATCTACAGCCACCCATGCCCTGGCCCCAGCTCCAGCTTCCAGAGATAGACTCATCTAACAAACGCATCTGCAGAGACACTGCCTGAGAATGGAATTGACCAGCCCCTTCAACTCTCCTGCTCCGTGATAGGAGCTGGGCCCCAGCTGCAGGTCAGGAAGGGACCTGTCCTTGCCCCATGAGAGAGCATCACTCAGTGAGGTGCATTCTGGGGGATTTTCACCCTCCTCTGGTCTGATCTGCTGCACCCAGGAGGCAGGGATTCTGGTCTAGCTGGATTCATTGCTGTGATCCAGCTCAGAAGGAGGGGAGGGGGAACCCTGGCTAGACCATGCAGTGGAGAAGGTCGGGAGCAGGCTGTCAATACTCGGGCACCTCTTGACATCTTCTGAGAGACTTCTCACTCCTGTGAGCTCAGGTGTGGGCTCGCGGGAGCCCCTGTCCTCTGGTCCCCAGGCGCTGGGAGGAGAGGCTGTGGTCAGCCCGGAGAGGCGATGTGGTTTGCTGTGCACCACAGGGACCTGCGTTTGCTCTGACTGCAGTAGATGTCCCCTGGACGTTGCAGAGAAACCACACAAAAAGGAAGAAATGGGTGGAGGACATCACAGGCTCCCTGAGGCTCAGGTCCTCACTTGGGCTCACTTGGGTGTCAGGCTCTGTGAAGCAGGGGCATTGGTGGCAGCGCTAACGGGTCCCTCGCTGCCCCCAACATGTGGTGTGATCTCACCGTCCTCTTCCTCCGTGAGTATTGGAGATGGGCAGCGCGTGAGTCCAAGGGGTCGGGGAATCTGAGACCAGGGCATGAGGCCAAGGTGTGGGGGCCAAACTTAGACCAGGGAGTAAAAGGAGACAAAGGCAGTGCTGGTATCACATCTCACTGGGGACCCTGAGAATTCAGGGGGGAAAGTGTCTCCTTTGCTCCGGGGTCTGTTCACTAACAAGCCGTCTCTGTTGCAGAGTGCTGGCTGTTCTGGCAGAGCGGGGTGTCGGTCCGTGAGTATCCACAGGGCGGGACAGGGTTAGGCAGGGGAGAGCTGAGGGAACATTAATGTTAAGGTCAAACCAGAAATCTTCTCCCTGAAAACTGAATTGAGCCCCAAATTCCAAACCCAACATGCTATCACCGTTCGGAGCCCTGCTGAGCAGAGAGGAGAGAGAAGAAAGATCCTCACTCACCCACTGCAGTGACAGAAGAAATGGATCTGACATCAGTGTCAGCCTGGAATCCAGCCCAGACCCCCATTCTGCCAGGGGGTGACTCTGGATTGCTCCTGGGCAGAGCCGGTGCTAGGCGTAAGCAGATTAAGCAATTGCTTAGGCCCGGAGCAGCTCAAGCCCCCACCCCCCTTTGCTTTGTATTATATGTTGGGGGGGGGGGGTAAATATTCCTGCTAGTGGTCCCCAATTATGCTGAGATCAGAGCCCGAGCAGGAACGTCCACACAGCTATTTTTAGTGCCAAAACAAGAGCCTGCGTCTGCAGAGTCAGTGTTGCTGAGGGGGTGGTAGTGAAGTGGACATACCTGTAGTGATTGCACTGGGGAGTGTTCAGCATCAACTGCCACTGCCTCTACTGCATTGCCTGTACAGCAGCTCTGTCCCCCAACCACATTAAAGCCTCATCCCCTTATCACGGAGCCACAGGATCAGGGCTACAGACCCAGCTTTGGAACAGTCCCTGGGAGGACCCCGTCAGTGTGCCAGACCCCTCCAGGGGAATCTCTGTGGCTTCACCACCTCCTTAGGCCGGACCTCTGTGCCCTCAGCCCCCCTGCACCACCCTGTGAGTTCCATTCAGGGAGTCCCACTGAGACAGACCCCTGAGGGAGACTTGTACAATCGTAGGGAGCAACGCACCCCTCCACCAGCATGTGCAGGGACACACAGCCAGCGCTGTCGCACGGGCGGGTTTATTAGTCGACTGGCCCCCAGTGCAGGAAGCCCTTGGTGAGCCCAGAGAAATGACGGTTACAGCAGAGCCCATTCTAGGTAGCCAGATCCCAAAGCTTTGTCCCTGTGTTGCTCAGTCTTACCTCCTCCATCCTGCACAAATACAAATTTCTATCTTTGGATGCGGATATCCACAGATAGAAATCGGTATCCACTGAACTACAGGGCTCTGCTGAGAGCCAAAGCAGTAAAAGGAGAAGAATGTGGGACCACCACTCCCAGGAGCCAGCGCTCCGCGCCGGCAGCTACTCCCAGCCGTGCGGCTGTACCATCCCCAGACCCGCTCCCATCCCTTCCACACAGCTGCCTCTCCTGTATGGGGTCGTACAGCCCAACTGGGGGCGGGGCTGGGGGCGGTACAGCTGCACAGCCAGGAGGAGCTGCCAGAGCAGGGCGCTTGCTCCTGGGAGTGGCAGCCCCATGTTCTTCTGCTTTCACTGCTGCGGTTCCCAGGAGAGCTCCGTGGTTTAGCAGATACCGATTTCTATCCACGGATAGAAATTTGTATCCACGCAGTGCTCTATCCATCAGACTCCAGGTGTACCCCAACTGCCTCCAGCAGCCAGCACTTAAACCCTCACCTCACACCCCTCTCCCAGTCCTTTATTCTCCACCTGGGGAAATGCTGCTCGGTGTTCTGCAGAGACGTGGGACAATCTATTGGCCTTGGTTGCTAGACACCTGTCAGGGTTCCCTCTCCACTCTGAACTCTGGGGTACAGATGTGGACCTGCATGAAGGACCCCCTAAGCTTATCTCTACCAGCTTAGGTTAAAAACTTCCCCAAGGCACAAATTCCTTGCCCTGGGATGGTATTGTTGCCACCACCAAGTGAGTTAGACAAAGATTCAGGAAAAGGACTACTTGGAGTTCCTGTTTCCCCAAAATATCTCCCCAAGTCTCTTCACCCCCTTTCCTGGGGAGGCTTGAGAATAATATACCAACCAAATAGGTAACCAAGGTGAGCACAGACCAGACCTTTGGGTTTTTAGGACACTAAAAACCCAATCAGATTCTTAAAAACAGAACTTTATTATAAAGAAAAAAGTAAAAGAAGCACCTCTGTAAAATCAGGATGGAAGGTAATTTTACAGAGTAATAAGATTTAAAACACAGAGGATTCCCCTCTAGGCCAAACTTTATAGTTACAAAAAAACAGGAATAAACCTCCCTCTTAGCATATGGAAAATTCACAAGCTAAAACAAAAGATAATCTAACACACTTCCTTGCTATTACTTACTATTTCTGTAATATTAGATGTATCATTTCATTAGGAATTGGATTACTTGCTTGGTCTCTCTCTTTGTCTCAGAGAGAACAACACACAGAGCACAAAGCAAAAACCTTCCCCCACAGATTTGAAAGTATCTTCTCCCCTTATTGATCCTTTTGGTCAGGTGTCAACCAGTTATTTGAGCATCTTAACCCTTTACAGGTAAAGGAGGGATTTTATGCTACCCTTAGCTGTATGCTCATGACAGCACCAAAGTCCCGGTCATTGGATTTGTCATCGTCATGGATTCTCCACTGCCATGGGGTCAACCTCAGCCAGGCCCTTTCCAGTGACCCATGTAGTCCCAGACAGCTAGGCACCATTCACACCTGTGTCTTAGCCTGCCCTGGAGCAAGCAGTCCCTTTCCACCCATTAGGCAACAATGCAGTACACAGGGGAAACTGAGACACAAACAGCATTCATAAAAATATTACAGAAAATTCCCACTTTGTCACATCTCTTTCCCCTTTGAGGCCGAACCAAGCAGGGTCACTTTTACCAGTGACCTGGGGAAGTTCAAACCCACAGATATTATTCATAGATAACACAGCATCTTTCCCATCCTCTCCGTAGCTGTTCCTCCCAGCACTTCCAAGATTCTTACAGCACAGTTGCAAATCAAACTCAGTTTCCTATACAGAGCATGAAACAGTTTGACATCCCCCCTTAGGTCTGGTCAGTTGTATGACACTAGCAGGGGGCACATGAGGAGTTGTCATGTGGTCCCCAGCCCTTCTGCTACCCCAAAACCTTTGGTTGAAACTGGGATGGGGTCCTGCCACTCCCTCCTCTCCCCTGTGCGCCAGCAAGTGACGTAGTGGCAGAACCCCACCTTCCTCCATGTGAAGCCATCTTGGCTGCAGCCTGGGGTGTCCTTACCCCTAAGCTGGGGTGGGGTAGGAAGTGACCACTTGAGCAGTTGCTCTCAACCCAGCCATGTCTCTGGAGCTCTGGTGTCCCAGGGGCTAGTGAGGCAGGGATGCAGAGTGCTCCCCCACATTGGCAGGCCCCTTCTGGGGTTGTGTCTCAACTCCAGGGCTGTGTGTAAGCAAGGAGCCCATTTCCCCCTTTGGGGTTAATCTGTTATCCTCACCCCCTGGGCTGAGTCCTCTCTCGACCCCCTTCCAGGTGGGCTGTGATTCAGGCTCTCTTGGTTAAGAAAACCCACCCTGGCCCCAGTCACATTCTGACCAGGTGTTTCTGCTACCAGCAGCGACATTCCAGCTGCTTTACTTTTCTCTGGGGCTTCTCTCACCCTTGGACAGGGCAACCGTGTCTGGCAGCTGTCCTGCCCTGTGTGTGTTGCCCTTGCTCAGCAGGGGTCTCAGCTACCACAGGGCTCAGCTCTGCCTCTGCTTCCCCAGTGAGGGCAGGTCCTGAGCTGGCGTCCTCAGTCAGAAGCATCAGGCTTCAGGGAAGTGACAGCTGAGCCAGTGTGACTCACATCTCCTGTGTGGAGATGGGTGGGAAACATTCCTCTGCCCCGCTCAAAGCCAGGTGTCTGGTAACAGACAGGAAGGTGTCTTGGGCTTACCAGTCTTTGTTTTGAGTTACAACCAAGGGGAAAATCCCGTCCTATTTGCTAGCTATTTGCATTTTTACTGACACCCCCACTCTGAGCCTTCTGGCTTGTGGGGTTCAAACCCTTGGCTGGTTCCGAAACAGGGTCTGAATTTTCTCCTAAGGGGATACAGTCATTCTCCACAACGATGTTAGAGCTGATATCCTGGAGGCCCCAACTACCAGCCTCCCCGATCCTTCCTGTGTCTGCCCAGGGATCTGAGCCATAGGCAAGGCAAAGGGCTCCACATTTGGGACCTTAACCCTAGTTACGCAGCCCTTCAGCATTTGATGGGGTTGCACCACACAGGTCTGACAAGGGTTCTCTCAGTCCCTGAATCTCTCCACCCATGAATGTCTTCCCATTGACCACGACCTTCTGCTCCCATTGGGGGTCAGACGTGCCTGAGCCCAGGAGGGCACAACAGGACATGTGCACCGCTGTCTGACTTGGAAGCCCATTTGTAACCACCCCCTGTGCCCCTGAGGAGCTGGCTGTGTGACTGCTTTCCTCTGACAGGTCAATCACATGTTTCACTCTCAGAGCCTGCCTTCTTGGATGGACAGAGGATGACCCAGCCTCTCTGTCCCAGGCAAACCTTGTTTCATCAAGCTTTGGGCATTTTGCCCACTTGTGCCCTGTTTTCCTACAAATATTTGTTGTTAAGTGCTGAGGAAGGTTGTTGCTGCAGCAGCGGCTTTGTTACTGTTCTTGGAGCCCCGGTGTCAGCTGTGCTAGCAGACAGGCAGCACGTTCATTCAGCAGCCCTCAGTGTTACTCATAAGGAAAGACCATCAGCATGGTTTGGTGACGAAGGCACTCAGCCAGGTTTATTGCCCTCAAGGCACAGTCCTAGCACCCTGGCTCTGTGGTTACAGGTACACAAACACGAGTGCCCATTGGCAAGGAGCGGCTCAGTCAGCAGCGAGAGTCTCTGTTGCCACACAAAGGGTTAAGGCAAAGTATCCCAACATTTATAGACTGGGGTAAACCCCTTATGTGTCCCATGGGATCTGTTTGTTACCTCCCCTTGTTCCTGATATCTTGGACAAAACATCCATATTCATTATTTTTTTCAAACCATATTATGTTGTACTAGAATAGGATGTAACTGTAGTAGCAGGAATATATTTATGTAAATATCTAGTGCCTAGTACACTAGCAACAACTTGCCAAGTTCATGTACTGGACAGTGAACTTGTAAACATCTGCTTTGATACATGGCCTGACTGGTTCACAGCCTCTGGTTCAAGTCTCAGGTCTTGCACCAGGGCCAGCACTCCCGATTCTCTCTTTCTACTACATTCCCCTGCTTTCTTCAGTCAATTGATGTCAGTCCCATATCGTGGGCATGGGAATGTTAGGGCTGGGACTTTGATTGAGGGGTGTAGTTTTAAATTCATTTTCCAAAACAGAGATAGGCACTATTACAACATATTCCACAGTGCTATGAAAGGAGGAGTAAACCAGGAATTTGGAATAGTGACATCACAAATGAAGCCTTCGTATCTAAATTTCTTATAATTAGTTACTACACAGTACTATCCATCCATGTTATAGGTTGCCCTTACTGCTGGTTATCTCCATCCGGTAAACTTTACTGGGCAAGAGACAGGAGCAGCTAGTTTCTCTATTCCATTAGATTGGCTTGAATTATTGTGGCCACACACTGGAGTTGTGATGTCAACAACATTCCTGGTATAACAAGTCGTGCTCTTTAGGTTTACACTGTTCTGTGATACATTAGCAGTTGATGTAGATCCAGTTGTTTCTCATAGAGGCGGTTTTCCAGATAACCTACTGAACTGACAGTAACCAATTTATCAAATATTGCTGTATCAGGATTCAATATTGGTAATCTGACACACTGAACAAGATTGTTTTGAACAACATGTGCCTTAGTTAGGATGCAGTGTCACTGACCCCAAATTATGACTGGTACTAATAGGAAATTTGTCTATGCTAATGGCAAGTTACAGACAGCAGTGCTACGCTGAGTTGATCAAATTCCAACAAGGGGGGATGGGATGGATGCAGGGTACATCACAGCTCCACAATTACACAGACATCTTCTCCCTTTATATACACTACACGTCTGATTGCATTTACTATACACTGCCTCACACATTTTTGGATTGGCTTGGTTACTTTGCAGGAACCAATCACTGTGCAGCATGCTCTGTCCACACACTGACCATGATTCAACTTCCTCTTTACCTCATCTCTACTTTCTTTAATCCTTGTTATCTAGTTAATAGTAAATAGTTCCCGTGCCTCTTATCTTAGTTGGCTCAGACATTATGTCTTCTTGGCCTGACCTGATTACTTATCTTATTTACCACTAACATTCTGTCTGCAACCTAATAATTTATTTCTGTCCCTAATTCTATCTTCCAGAAAATGAGGCCTTCCTCCATGTGTTGACTACCAGGCTGTAGCTACATCCCCTCTGCTTCTTTCTCTTTACATCAGCATTCATTTCCTTTGCATCATATTCCTGTCTTTCTGTGCTTTTGTTTCAAGTTTTTTTACCCAGAAGCATGTTCCCAAGACCACAGTGGTGGTAATCATTTGAACCACCATCATTATTAGGCTTAAAGTATGAACCAGGGGGTGCAAGCTCACCTCCTTTGGTGCAGCCCACCAGGATGTCTCCATTGTCTGACCAATATCATCCCCAATTGCGTGTTGCTTGGCTATTAGTTGCTTGCTCTATTTTCCATTGTACCAAATCAGTGGTGTTAATGGATGTAACCCTTCTGCCCATCTAAGTTAGCAGCAACAAGGGCCGGGTTCTGTATCTAGGGGTTCCGCTTCAATAACGCAATGCAAAACCGGCTCAAGCCCCCACCCAGTGACCTGGGACAATTACATACCACCCCCTGGGTGCCTCTAAGAGGCAATACTTCCCCTCTCGCAAGCACGGAGTCTGAGTGTAACAGAAAATGTTTAATAACATGAGGTAAACGACATCAGCATTAAATTGGAAAAACACCACAAACAGGATTCATAACACAACCCATGAGCAAAAAAAAACCACCCCAGCAAGTTGGGCTGTGTCCTTTCCCTTGGGTTCTTGAAACCAGCAACCCAAGGATCACCAAAGTCCCAAAAGTCCAACAACCCCCCAAAGTCTCTGTCCCTGGTCAGTGCAGCCCCAGAGTTCGGGGGGGGGGGCACACAGGGCGTTAAGGGGCACCTTACGTGATCCGAGGCCGACGGGGTTCCGCCGCAGCCTTCACCACGAGCCGCTCCACTCCACCAGTTGTCCCGTGAGCTGCTCCCGCCGTCCCACGAACTGCTCCGGCAGCTGCTCCACTCTGCTCACCGACCTGTGAGCCGCTCAGCTCTGCTCCATTTCAGCCGTCCCTTGGGCCGCTCCCACAAGGCTCCACTCTGCTAGCTGCTCCTCCAGCCGCTCCGCTCCACTCCACTCACTGACCTGTGAGTCGCTCAGCTCTGCTCCACTTCAGCCGTCCCTCGGGCCACTCCCACAAGGCTCCACTCTGCTAGCTGTTCCTCCAGCCACTCCGCTCCGCTCACCGATCTGTGAGTCGCTCAGCTCCACTCCAACCGTCCCGCAAGGCTCCACTCTGCTAGCTGCTCCGTCAGCCGCTTAGCATTATAGCTTCAGGCTCCCCCACTAGTTAACACAGCCTCAGTGATTTCAGCTCTTTTGTGATTTCAGCTCATAGTAGGGGAGCCCCAGTGCTAGTGCACCTTTGGCCCAAAGTGAATTCAGTTCAGCAGTCTGTAACTAGACTTCTAATAGAATCAAAGTTAGCTCTGATATTCAACAGTGGAGAGAGGAGGTAGTGCAATCAGTGTTTCAACCCCTCAGAGAGGGCCCATACCATCAGGTACAAATACCTATCCCCATCCTCTCTCCATTCACTGGGTTTTGTAACCCATGCCCCTTGTCAAGCAAGTGCTACTTAGGTAATGGTGAAGGACTCACTCAGTCCTTCTGTCATACAACAGGTTCACTGCCCTTGATTCACAGAATCAGGGTAACAAAACTTTATTCTTCCTGCCCCAATAACAAAGAAACTGGGGATCCCACACCAGCCAAAGTAACCACTTTGAGTTGCTGTTGTTTCATGCCAGGCGAGTGGGTGTGCCTATGCAAACAAGATCAGCCCCTGGAGTTCTTTTCCACACTTGCCATAATTCACCACCAGATGTCAGGGTAGAGCTCATCCTGACTCTGCTTACATGGATAAGAGAGGTATAGGTGCAAAGAGATTGGTCACCAGTGACTCCCATTCAGTATTCTTGGTCACATTCACCTTCATCTTCACACTTGGCCATCCTGGTTCCCCTGGCATGACATTGATTCCACTGAAAAGTTGTGGTATCCCAGAGCACATACCGTATCCCCAAGATGTACTGCCTCCTTCAATCTCTCTTTAATGACTAGTCAGACCCAACCTCCCTCGCTTGCGATCAGGTTCATTTGGGCCAAGCACTCACAAAACCATCTTTGCTTGGGCAAAAGCAGGCTGTGTTTATCTCATCTCCTCCTTGTGTTGCACCTTTACACTGGGGTAATGCTCTTTATAGGTCCCATTTTCTATTATACCCATAATGTTAACATACCAATTCCATAGGATTCCCTGTTCATCTAGGAATAGCAACCATAATTGGCACAGTCAAATTATTAATTTCATGAGGTGCCCAAGGTCCAGGACCTTCTAGCCTTGCAAATTGAAATTCTCCCGCCCCACCCCCTAGTACTAGGAATTCCTTTTTCCACTAGTGTGGTCGAGATAATTGGGCTATTTAACAATCTTGATCATTTCACCTTTTTTTAATGACTTGACCTAATCCACCGGTTAGTGAGTTAATTTTAAGGTTCAATTTCTTAATGTTTTCAGGATTTCATAGGGAGACCCAAATTTCTGTGGCACCAGTAGGGTTGCCACGGTGTCTCTTCTGGCTCTACAGCTGGGTTCTATCTACATACATGTCCACTGATCATTTGGGGCTTACTAAAGTACAATTGTTTTGCCTCAGAAAAAAACCCAGACTTGTGTATATGCCACAACATTCAACATTTCTTTACCAATCTGTTTTTTTTCTTGCCTTTATATTGTTTGCTGCCATTAGCTAGTTGATTTTTACTTGTATTTGGTTAAACAGTTTAGCAATTTCATGCACGTTGTAAATGATGTACTGTTTCATCAGTAGCCAGGCCCTCAATACCATGAATTACAGGTTCAGAGACAGTTTCCACCACCTGGTAGTAAAACATTTTTTTTTTTTGGTATATGCACATATATACAAACATATATTTCATATCATCCCTCTTTCAAATAGGTCTCTAGATTCAGATAATCTTGCAATATACCTAATAATTTTATCAAGATTTTGGAGTCTCCTATTTTGAGAGACGCCAGGTTGCAGAATAGTCTTTTGCCCAGCCCTGGTGCACATTCTTGTGCACATTCCTGATAAAATGCTAGTATATTAACTAACAAAGAAGTGTACATCAATAATACAGTTGCTTTTACACAGTAGCCAAATTCATCTATATTTCAGTGATAAAGATTTAAAACTACAGGCACGTGAACTTACTTTGCTCAATAATATACATTTTAACAACAGTTAAACCTGGCCCAGCTAGGTTTCTATAATGTCTCTGTAGATGATTGCATACTCAATTGTCCATACATGATAGACTGAAATTCATTGACCAATCTTCATTTTTTTTTTCCTGATACCTGGGGTTTCTTCACTGTGCACTGATCTCTTTTGGTGTCTTCGGGATGCACCCTTATGCAGCTTAAGTTGGTTAACGTAATAAAGATGTTGCTTGTTTGTTTTATTTTTCTCTTGTTTTCAGAAACCCAAATTTGATATACAGATTAACTTAATTTGTTTGTACTGTAATAGGGACCAGCGTTTCTACAACACAAGCTATGTTTTTGTTCTGATTTCCCCAAATTTTTAGCACAAATATAAATTGTTTCAGATGCTTTCGCAGTTTTTGCATAAACATTCATGTTTACTTCCTTAACATGTGCGTTACTTATTTTTCATATTAAATATAGGGCTTAGCTGATAAAATAGATGCTCACAATCTTCTGTGAGAAGGTGTATTGCTTCTGAGCACTCCATTTTAGCATAAGAGTAACAGGATTGTTACCCAAGCTTTTTAGAATGAATTTGCTTGTGATACCAATTCAACTTTTGTTAACATCTGGAAGCACAAACTTTAACAACCGCTACTTCCCTTTAACATAACATAACATAACATAAAAGAGAATAAACATTAAACCAAATGAATTTTAAATACAGGTCTATGCAAACACCTTGAAGGTATTTAACGTTCACGATACTTCGTTGTGTCTGGTGGAAACCTGTTGAAATTGTTTGGTGAGCGTTAACATTTTGCAACATATCCAGACATAGTACATATTATTATATTTTAAACATTTTTGATATAACATTTTATAACTATATTTTAATATTTAATAAAGGTGCAAATAAGTTTATAAAAAGCCAAACAAGAAATTAACATTTTCTTAATATTACCTTTGCAGTAATGTTGAGGTTTCCCCTTACATGTTTTTCATTTGTATAACAAAAAACTGTGATTAATAAAAGATAATTATTTTTGTTTGCAATTGCATTATTTTTTAAGGCAAAAATATATGTACATATATTTATAACTGAGGTCTTCTTGGGCATTGCAAAAAAAAAAAAAAAGTATTGGTATTATGATGGCTATACCCCAGCCGTAATATTAAAATAGGTGGTTCCCCTTACATTTAAAAACAATTATAAACTTGTTGAAACAAACAAAAAAAAGAGTCATGTGACACACATAACCTACAACACAGGACAACATACATGACATACAAAACAAATCTACATTTTAAAAAAATGCTATGAAATGGAAATAAGAAAAGCCCATATTTCAAATATTAGTCAGTGGTTAGGATTAGAGGCAGAGTTAACGCTTGTGTTGCTTGTCAACCATATATTCAAGAAAGTTAGGAATATATCCAGCTGTTGCATTCCTGAAGGATTAAAATAATTAATTTGCTGGGCTTATTTAAGGTAAAGTTTTTACCTTGTGTTCTCTTTGTTTATTTGTTGTTCTGTGTTTAGTTACTGCGTCTTTTTCACCAGTGGAGTTTCTGTAATAACTATAACTTTTAACTTTTAAAACAAAGAAAGAGCAGAAGTGAGGGGGCAGGGAAGAGCAACCTAGGAAGGGAAGGAGACCTGAGCCAAGATAAATTATCTCTGTCAAGTTATTAAAGTATAGACAGCAGCAGCAAATTTAGCAAACTGAGAGAGGATATAAAGTAAAACTTAACTCATATGTAAAACTATTTGAGAAAGAAGGTTATATTATTAGCTCTGAGCGAGGAGTGGGGGCTGTGTGGGTTAAAGCAGAGGGATGGGAACCCGTACCCCTGGTTTATATCCTGGCTCTGAGAGGAGAGTGGGGGTTGTTACCTGCTCTTGCAAAACTTAAATTTGTCTTTCCAGTCTCTGTTGCTTTTGTCTGCATGCCAAATAGATTGCAGTATTGCCCTTCTCTGCTGGGGATAACCATTTCTGAGCAACTCCATGTGTTAATGCATCAGTACCAGGTGTTAACCCACTCACTCCCAGTTTTTCACTTTGAAATTCTTTTTTACCCATCCCTCTGGGATCAAGTCACAGCCCGTCTTCTAATGTGCTATGTTAACTGTTCTATTTTCTCCTTTATCTGATTTACTAATTTAGTGGAAGTATTGTTTGCTATTTCTCCTTCCTGTGCTCTTACATTTCCTGTTCAAACAGGCACCAGGCTTGGGGCAGGTTACCCAGGTGGGTTTATTAGTTGACTGGCTCCCACCATAGGAAGCCTTGGTGAGCACAAAGAAATGAAGGTTACAGATCCCGTTCTGGGTAGCCAGAGCCCAGAGCTCTGTTCCTGTGTTGCTCAGGCTAACCTCCTCCATCTGCAGGTGTGCCCCAACTGCCTCCAGCAGCCAACATTTAAACCCTTACCTCACACCCCTCTCCCAGTCCTTTGTTCTTCACCTGGGGTTAGGCAGAGACATAGGGCAATCTGTGGGCATTGGTTGCTAGGCACCAAAGACCTGGTAATTGGATTTGTCATTGTTGTCATGGATTCACCACTGCTATGGGGTCAGCCTCAGCCAGGCCCTTTCCAATGACCCACATAGTCCCAGACAGGTAGGCACTGTTCTCACCTGCATCTTAGCCAACCCCACAGCAAGCAGTCCCTTTCCACCCAGTAGGTAACAATATAACACACAGGGGAAACTGAGGTACAAACCAGATTCAGACAAATATTACAGAAAATTCCATTTTGGGAATTCCCACACCCCAATCCAGTTTAAGAATTACTAAGCAAAAACAAGATCACCCCATAGATTATCAACAGCTATATCTTAAAACTCCACGGAAAAAGAGTCAAAAACTTTCCAAAACCCTACAAGGAGGGGCCACACCAGTACCCCTGCTTAGCGAATGAGGCTCAGCTTTGGGTATCCCCATCAGTTAGATCATATTAAGTACAGTTCTGCTGGCCTTTCATTGTACGACAAGAATAGCAGCATTTCATTGCCCCTGCACCCAAGACTTAAGTGAATTTTAACCAAAAAGATGTCTAATTGATTAATTTGGCATGGTAGGTGTGTCCATGCAAATACAGTGCGCTGCTGAGGTCTTCCCCCCATTGCATAGATAGATGGCAAGGTATAGGCTTACACATGGTGCGGCAGGGCACCGCCTTCTTCTCACCGGGCTCAGCATTTCTCCCTTGACAGTGGAGGGCCTGCAGCAAATCAGTCCCATTCCGGAGACTTTTTGTTCCTCACTTGGGCTTTATTTTTCAGTATTTACAAGGTGGATCTCAGGGTAGGTCCAAGCAGGACAGAAGCCTCAGGGTCAAAGGATTAGATCTGACATCTTGGCTACAGTAGCCACACAAGCAGCACTGTGACTGGATTTGGGTGTCTGTACTCAATAGTGAGGTGCCAGGAGCCATCTGGTTCTTAAAGGGCCAAACAGGGGAATTGACTGTTGATGTACAGCTATCAAGAATTCCCTGTTCCATTGAGGACTGAAGAGTTCTAGCTATGTAGGGTTTGGTCTGGTCTGTGTAAGGATATTGTTTTGTGCTGGTATGACTCCACAGTTCACAAAGATACTGATTGCCCTGTGTCAACCCTCATGTTTGTGTTTGGCAAATGTATCAGCATGACTGAGAAATAAGGCTTGTAATTTTGGCCTGCGTGTTCAGCCACTACTTTGTCCAGGTTGTACCAGCTGGTTCCTCCACTGGGGATACCATGACATATTCAGGCATGATTACTGGCAGATGATCCAGTTCCTGAGCTGCAGTAACACAGAACAACTGGTTAGTCAAATCCACAATACATCCCTACTCACATAGGAAATCAGATCCTAATAAGCTATTCCTTGTGTCGGATAATTTGAGCAAGGCGAAAGTATGAACTTTGTGCATGCTGCCCACCTGTATTTCTACTGGCTTAGTAAGCATGGTGGTGACTTGGTTACTAACAAAGGTTGCTAGGATTTTAGTTTGCCCTCATGACAAAAGGGAGGATCTAGAATCCTTGTCATGGATAATGCTGGTTGCTGCCCAGGTATAAACAATACAATGAATGTGGCAGCCCCCTACCACTGCAGATATTATGGGTCTCCCACTTGCCTCTCTGCCTCAAGTGGTTATGACGCTGTCTGGGGCCTGTTGTTGCTATGCAGGTTCAGGATTTTCCATTGGTTATTCCTCATGACCTTCCTTCATTTCTTCAGGGACTGCTAACCCTGCAGAAGGGGAAGCTGTGTGTGAGAGATGAGAAAATGAGACAACAGGGTGGTCTGAGTGTATTGGGCCTCCTATCACTAGGTCAGTCAAATGCATCTGGAGTTCTCAAACATCCTGGTATTTAGCCTTAAGGGCCTACTGCATGGCCTTGAACATTGCCACGACTGAGTCCTCCTCCTAGGGTCCCCCTCCACCCCTAGGGGGAGGAGCGGTGGAACCCCTGGGCCCATATGGCTGTTGTCACCCTGCATCTCACCAGGATCTCAGATTTCAATTGGGGGTAGTCTGTAGTATATTCCATTACCATGTCATAGTAGGCCTTCTGGGCCTCCCCATTCAGGAAAGGGGTGAGGATACCAGCCCAATGGTCTTTGGGCCAGGCCTCACAGAAGGACGTTCTTTCAAACATGAGGAGATACTCCTCAACGTCATCTTCTGTTGTCATCTTTTGTAGATGACGGCTGGCCCTTTGGGATCGGGTCCCAACATGGCCAGGTGCCAGAGCAGTCAGGGCTTTCAGTTGTTTCCCTACCTCCTGTAGCATAGCTCAGTCTTGGGCTTCCTGGTTCATCAGCAGTTGATTTCTCTCCTCTTGTACCCGTACAGATTCCTGCTTACCGGCCACCTTGACTCTGGTAGCCTCGTGTTGTACCACCCTGGCCTACACTGATACCAGAGAAACTCCATTTTGAGTCCCCAGATTCAGTTTTATATCCCTGGCTTCCATTTTAAATAAGCAAGAGTCACTCCACCATTAGATGGAAGTTGCAGGTCACGTTGTGTTGGTGGGAAAACTGAATTGAAAGGAAAAAGGATGGTAACAGCAGATCATGACACTGAGGAAAATAACGGTGGCAATTAGAAACAAGGCTAACAATTGAACTGTCAGTTGACAGGCGAACGTAAAGAAATAGGCAGTTGGCAGGTGTTCAAGAAAGATCAGACAGAAAGATAGTATCAGAAGCATCTAGAAAGTTCTGACAGAACAGTAAAAAAGTCAGCAGGCAGTTGAGAGCTGCTGGTGAGAAAGGTTCAGTTAGGTGTGGACAGTTTGATTGTCAAAGAAGAGACGGTGGAGAGATGGGTGAAGAGACGGTGCTGAGAAGAGCAAAGTTGAGAGTGTACAGTGGCACTGAAGGAGACAGAGAGAAAGCAGAAGAGAGACAGTGCAGTGTAGTCTAGTGGTGAGAGGTGAGGGGCCCGGCTTACCATCCCTGCTGCCAGCCCCACCACTAGCCTCATCCTCAGGAGGTCTATGTGCTGATGGGATGCTCAAAGCCTGGCTCTGCCCTTGGGCCTAACAGCGGGGACGCCCAGCCAGGCATGAGGGAATTGATGGGTGAATTTTCCACTGACGGGGGAGCAGCAGCAGCTGTTGATTTGGGGCAGAGGGAAGGGGGAACCCTGCCCCCAGGGGGAGCTGCAGAGCAGTGAGGCCTTTCCCAGGAGGATGCTCCCACTCTGGAAATACACACAGGAGTCGGGGCCCAGTGGCCACAGAACTGGCACCTTCCCCAGCTGTTAAAATCCATTAATCCCCTGGAGATTATACTGATCATAAAGACTGAACCATGAGGGAAGGCCCCAATTGCGGAGTCATTATTTCTGCCTCTTCACTCCCCTTGGGTGCCCATTTCACCCCCCACCCTGATAAGACTCTCCTTCTAATTCTACAGATGGAAATGACACAGTCTGGCTTGAAATGTCACCGGCTCCAGCCAGCTCAGGGACCACGGAGACAGATACTGGGGCTGGGATGGGGTCTCTGTGGAGTCACAGATTAAAGGGGCACCTTATAGATTTGAGGGGGACAGAGGCGGGATTCATAGACTCATAGACTCATAGACTTTAAGGTCAGAAGGGACCATTAAGATCATCTAATCTGACCTCCTGCACAATGCTAGGGTTACCATACGTCCGGTTTTTCCCGGACATGTCCGGCCTTTCAGCAATCAAACCCCCGTCCGGGGGGAATTGCCAAAAAGCCGAACATGTCCGGGAAAATGCCGGCCGGGCACTTCCCCTCCCGCGGCTCCTCTGCTCCTCCCCTGACTCTTTGGCTCTGTTTAAGAGCCGAGCTGCCCGAGCGCTATGGGCTTCAGGCAGCCCCCTTGCCTCCAGACCCCAGCCGCCGGCCGGGCACTTCCCCTCCCGGGCTCCGGCGGCGCAGGGTCCGGAGGCATGGGGGCTGCCTGAAGCCGGTAGTGCTCGGGCAGCTCAGCTCTTAAACAGAGCCGAAGAGTCAGGGGAGGAGCAGAGCCTCCGGCCGCGGCGGCTCTGCTCCTCCCCTGACTCTTCGGCTCTGTTTAAGAGCCGAGCGCTACGGGCTTTGGGCAGCCCCCATGCCTCCAGACCCTGCGCCTCCGGAGCCCAGGAGGGGAAGTGCCCGGCCGGAGGCGCAGGGTCCGGAGGCATAGGGGCTGCCCGAAGCCCAAGTGCTACCGGCTTCACGGTTTGCCGGGCAGCCTCCAGACCCTGTGCCCCCAGCTGGGTGCTTCCCCTCCTGGGCTCCAGCTGTGCTGGGGAAGCGCCGGCCGGGGGCGCAGGGTCTGGGGGCTGCCCGGCAAACCGTGAAGCCGGTAGCGCTCAGGCAGCCCTTTTCGCATGGCTGGGAGTGAGAGGGAGGAGGGGGCAGAGTTAGGGCAGGGTTGGGGCGGGGAAGGGGCAGAGTTGGGGCGGGGCTGGGGTGGGAAATGGGCGGGGCCAGGGTCCCATGGAGGGTCCTCTTTTTTTATTTGTTAAATATGGTAACCCTACACAATGCAGGCCACAGAATCTCACCCACCAACTCCTGTAACAAAACCCTAAACTATGTCTGAGTTATTGAAGTCCTCAAGTCATGGTTTAAAGACCTCAAGGTGCAGAGAATCCTCCAGCAAGTGACCCGTGTCCCATGCTGCAGAGGAAGGCGAAAAATCTCCAGGACCTCTGCCAATCTGCCCTGGAGGAAAATTCCTTCCCAACCCCAAACATGGCGATCAGTTAAACCCTGAGCATGTGGGCAAGACTCACCAGCCAGCACCCAGGAAAGAATTCTCTGTAGTAACTCAGATCCCACCCCATCTAACATCCCATCACAGGCCATTGGGCATATTTACCTGCTAATACTCAAAGATCAGTTAATTGCCCAAATTAGGTTATCCCATCATACCATCCCCTCCATAAACTTATCAAGCTTAGTCTTGAAGCCAGATATGTCTTTTGCCCCCACTACTCCTCTGGGAAGGCTGTTTCAGAACTTCACTCCTCTAATGGTTAGAAACCTTCATCTAATTTCAAGTGTAAACTTCCTGTTTCTAGAGTAAGCTTCACAGCAGGGAAGCCTTTTCCACAAGGATGTTCCCATGGACTGCTCCTGATCTAGGGACACACAGAGGAGTCAGGGCTCAATGAGCTGCCCAGATGGCACCTTCCTTATCAGAGTTACATTAGATCAGGGGTGGGCAAACTTTATGGCCCGAGGGCCATATCGGGGTGTGAAACTGTATGGAGGGCCAGGTAGGGAAGGCTGTGCCCCCAAACAGCCAGGTCCCGCCTCCTATCTGACCCCTCCCACTTTCCACCCCCTGACTGCCCCCCTCAGAACCCTCCACCCATCCAACCCCCCACTGCTCCTTGTACCCTGATCACCCCCTCCCAAGACCCCAACCCCTAACCGCCCCCCAGGACCCCACCCCCATCCAACCCCCCCTGCTCCCTGTCCCCTGACTGCCCCGACCCCTATCCACATCCCCGCCCCATGACAGGCCCCCCCCCGGGATCCCACCCCCTATCCAATCCCCCCTGTTCCCCATCCCCTGCCCCCCCACCTCTGCCCCATCCAACTGCCCCCTGCTCCCTGTCCCCTGACTGCCCCCTGGGGTCCCCTGTCCCATATCCAACTCCCCGGCCCCAGCCCCCTTTCCAATGCAGCTCAGAGCAGCATATCTGGAGCTGCACCACCCGGCTGGAGCCAGGCAGGCTGCTGGGCATGAGCGCGAAGCCCCACCACCCAGAATGCTGCCCGTGTGGTGGCATGGCTGGGGGGCGGGGTGACAGGACACAGAGGGGACAGGGCCGAGGGCTAGCCTCCCCGGCCGGGAGCTCAAAGACAGGGCAGGATGGTACTGTGGGCCAGATGTGGCCCGTGGACCGTAGTTTGACCACCTCTGCATTAGATAGATAGATTAGGGGCAAAGGATCAGAAACCAGCCTTCACCCCATTGCCATCATGGGATGACTCCAGATTGGCACTACAGGAGCTGAGATCAGAACCCAGCCATGATAGTTCCAAGAAGTCTACAGACCTGTGCTGTCACTGGGATTTATTACCTAGGGGACGTTAGACAGGGAGAGGGACATGAATACCCCAGACTGGGCACAGAGGGACAGAATGACTGACAGACAGACAGACTGAGGGGCCGGGGTTTGTGTGTCACCCAATGAAGTCCTGTGTCTTTGTGCATGCAGAGCTGTATCCCAAACCCTCCATCTCTGTGAGCCCCAAGGGGGTGATGGCCGTTGGGGGAGCCTTGACCATCCAATGCAAGTGTCGGTGCCAGGGCATGAGGGTTGTTCTGTACAAAGGAGGAGACCCCTCCCCGCTGCGATACATGGACAACGCTGGGGATGTGGCTGAGTTTCCCATCAGCAACGTGACACAGCAGGACAGTGGGAGATACACCTGCCGTTCTGGCAGCACATCAGAACCCTTTGTCTGGTCGGATCCCAGCGAGCCCATAGAGCTGGTGATGAGAGGTGAGGGGCCCAGCTCAGCGTCCTCGCTCCCCACCCCACACCCCAGCCCAGCCTTCACAGAGTCTATGCCCCAAGGGGAGGCTGAGAGACTGGCTCTGTCCTGGGGCTCTGCAGAGGGGACGCCCAGCTAAGGATCAGGGAATTGATAGGTGAGTTGCCAAGCTAGCAGGGAGCAGCAGCAGCTGTTGATTTGGGGCAGGGAGAAGGGGGAACCCTGCCCACAGGGGTCTGCAGAGCAGTGAGGCCCTTCCCGGAGGGATGCTCCCACTTGGGACGCACAGAGGAGTTGGGGCCAGTAGCTGCAGAAGTGACACCTTCCCGAGCTGATAAAATCCACTAATCCTGCTTGAGGTTACAGTGACCATGAAGGGGGAGGGGCCCAATCACTGAGTCATTTCCCCCACCTATTCACTCCCCCTGCAGGCCCATTTTACCCTCTAGCCCAACAAAATCTCTTTCTAATCTCATAGGTAGAAACGACCCCGCGGGGCTTGAAACATCACCAGCTCCAGCCAGCCCAGGGACGACATGGACAGGTACTGGGGCTGGGATGGGGACTCTGTGGAAGCTCAGATTAAAGGAGCACCTTTAGATTTGGTGTGGAGGGGCTAGCTGCAGAGCAGGGAGGTCTTTCCTAGGAGGATGTTTCCCCAGGCTTCCCCTGATCTGAGGGTGTACCAAGGAGGCTCCCCAGCCAACAGCTGCCTTATCAGAATTGTGTTTATTAGATAGATAGATAGATTCGGAGTAATGTATCAGTAGGGTTACCATTCGTCCGGATTTACCCGGACATGTCCTCCTTTTGTGTGCTAAAAATAGCGTCGGGGGGAATTTGTAAAGCACTCACAATGTCCGGGATTAGCAGAGCGAGCGGCTGGGAGGGCTGCAGGGAAGTCCCGGGCTGGACTCAGGAGCAGCTGTAGAGGAGCCGGATCCGCCCTGCATTCTGAGCCGGCAGCTCCCTTGCAGCCCAGTCCGGCAGCACTGTGCAGGGCCAGACCGGGTTTTGTTGTGCAGGGCCAGACCCGGTTTTGTTGTGCTGGGGAGCTCAGCCACGTGTCCGGCTCGGCTGCACAGAGCCCAACACCCTGTTCTGAGCAGCAGGGTAAGGGGGACCGGGGGCAGGAAGGTTCTGGAGGGGGCAGTCAAGAAACGGGGGGGGCTTTTTGGGGGGAGTGGAGAAAGTTTTGGGCAGTCAGGGTACAGGTAGGGGGTAGGGTCCTGGGGGGCAGTTGGGGGGGGTCTTAGGAGGGGGCAGTTAGGGGACTAGGAACAGGGAGTCTTAGGTAGGGGGTGGGGTTCTGGAGGGCAGTTAGGAGCAGGGGTCCCAGGAGGGGGCAGTCAGGGGACAAGGAGCAGTGGGGGGGTGTTTGGGAGTTCTGGGGGGGGCTGTCAGGTGGCAGGGGTGGGGAGATGGATCGGAGCAGTCAGGGGACAGGGAGCAGAGGGGTTTAGATGGGTTGGGAGTTCTGGGGAGGGGGTGGGGAGTGGTTGGATGGGGCGTGGGAGTCCCAGGGGTCTGTCTGGGGGTGGGGGTGTGGATTAGGGTTACCATTCGTCCGGATTTACCCGGACATGTCCTCCTTTTTGTGCTAAAAATAGCGTCCGGGGGGGAATTTGTAAAGCACTCACAATGTCCGGGATTTCCCCCCTCCCCCGGAGCGGCTGGGAGGGCTGCAGGGAAGTCCCGGGCTGGACTCCAGAGCAGCTGGAGAGGAGCTCCGCCCTGCATTCTGAGCAAGTGTCTCAGCACAAAGTCAACAAAGAGTCTGGTGGCACCTTAAAGACTAACAGATTTATTTGGGCATAAGCTTTCGTGAGTAAAAACCTCACTTCTTCGGATGCATAGAGTGATCCGAAGAAGTGAGGTTTTTACTCACGAAAGCTTATGCCCAAATAAATCTGTTAGTCTTTAAGGTGCCACCAGACTCTTTGTTGTTTTTGTAGATACAGACTAACACGGCTACCCCCTGATACTTTTCAGCACAAAGTGCAGCCCTCCCCTTTTGCAACTGGGAGCGGTTACTGCCATGCAGCGTAGCAAAACGGGAGCGAGAGCACTTTGTGCTGATACAAGGGCAGCTCTCTCCTGCAACCCGGTCCGGGCCAGGGACCGGGTTTTGTTGTGCTGGGGAGCTCAGCCACGTGTCCGGCTCGCACAGAGCCCAACACCCTGTTCTGAGCAGCAGGGTAAGGGGGGCAGGAGAAGGGGCAGGGAGGTTCTGGAGGGGGCAGTCAAGAAACGGGGGGGGGCTTTTTGGGGGGAGTGGAGAAAGTTTTGGGCAGTCAGGGTACAGGTAGGGGGTAGGGTCCTGGTGGGCAGTTGGGGGGGGGTCTTAGGAGGGGGCAGTTAGGGGACAAGGAACAGGGAGTCTTAGGTAGGGGGTGGGGTTCTGGAGGGCAGTTAGGAGCAGGGGTCCCAGGAGGGGGCAGTCAGGGGACAAGGAGCGGGGGGGTAGGGGGCTGGGAGTTCTGGGGGGGGCTGTCAGGGGGCAGGAGTGCGGAGAGGGATCGGAGCAGTCAGGGGACAGGGAGCAGAGGGGTTTAGATGGGTTGGGAGTTCTGGGGGGGAGCTGTCAGGGGGCAGGAGTGGGGAGAGGGATCGGAGCAGTCGGGACAGGGAGCAGAGGGGTTTAGATGGGTTGGGAGTTCTGGGGGGGGGCTGTCAGGGGGTGGGGAGTGGTTGGATGGGGCGTGGGAGTCCCAGGGGTCTGTCTGGGGGTGGGGGTGTGGATAAAGGTTGGGGCAGTCAGGGGACAAGAGGCAGGGAGGCTTAGATAGTCCTGGGGGGCAGTTAGGGGCAGGGGTCCCAGGAGGGGGTAGTCAGGGGACAAGGAACGGGGGGAGGGTTGGGAGGTCAGGGGGGGCGGGAAGTGGGAGGGGCAGGGGCGGGGCTAGGGCGGGGCTTCTCCCGTCCTCTTTTTTGCTCCCTGAAATATGGTAACCCTAGTATCAGAATCTGGCCCTCACCCCATTGCACTCAGCGGGTTTCTCTCGATTTACCCTGGGGGAGATGAGATCAGAACCCAGGACCACCAGTTCCAAGAACTCCACAGACCTGTGTTGTCGCTGGATTTTTTACCCAGGGGACATTAGACAAGGGGAGGTACCAGAATACCCCTCAGGGCACAGAGGGACAGAATGACAGACTGAGGGGCAGGGTTTGTGTCTCCCCCTTTGAAGTCCTGTGTCTTTGTGCATGCAGAGCTCTATCCAAAACCCACCATCTCTGTGAGCCCCAGGGGGGATGATGGCCCTGGGGGGAGCTGTGACAGTCCTCTGAAAGCGTCAGTGCCGGGGCATAAGGGTTGTTCTGTACAAAGGAGGAGATTCAACTCCTCTGCAATACATATGTAACCCTTCTGCCAGCTGCTGTAGGCAGCAACAAGCTCTGGCTTCAATATATAGGGGTTCCTCTCAAAATTACAACACAACACTGTCTTGAGCTTCTGCCCAGAAATCTGGGAAAACTAAACACCATCCCTGGGTGTCTCTAAGAAGCAATACTTCCTGTCTTGCAAGCACTGAGTCTGTGTGCGACAAAAAAATATTTTATTAAGGGGAGAAGGAAGAATGGCATTAATTTGAGAAAACATGACAATGACTCAAACGTATGCAAACAACGAGTAAATCCCTGGCCCCACTGTACCTGGAGCAGTGGCTTTGCCTCAGTTTCCCACTTTGTGAAAGTCCAGTGGACAAATGTCCTGTTAACACACCATTCCCCTTTCTGTCCACGACACTGCACTCTTGGTTTGTTGTCCACCATAAGTGAAGTCCTAGAGTCTAGGGGTGCCTACAGGTTCATTCACCTCCAGCCTTATGGGAGGAATGCAGGGAAAATTGAATGATGCCTCTGCGCACTACTGTCACTGCCTACTCTGACACTGCACACTCCTGTCACCTTCTGAAGTTTCTGCACTGGGCCCAGCCCTAAGTGATTTCAGCTCTTAGGTTATGGCTACATTGTAAAAAATACCAGCAGCCACAAATCTCAAAGCCCAGGTCTACAGACTGGGGCTCTCATTATGATACTAAAAATAGCCATGTAGTTGTTCCTACTGGGACTGGAGCTCAGGGTCTGAAACCCGGATCCCAGGTTTCAGAGCCTGAGTAGGAATGTCTACACAGCCATTGTTGTGCCGAAGCACAAGCCTGAGTCTGTAGACAAACCCTCAGTGATTTCACTGGGTAGTGCAGAGCTCCAGCTGCTGCTGCCACTTCTGCATTGTCTGGACAGCAATTCTGTCCATCAACAACAAAGACTCACCCCTTAATCTAGCTTCTCTCAGACAAAATAATCACTGAGCAAAACCAAAATCCCCATTGATCACTGTCAAGTGTTTCTCAAAACACCAGTGGGAAAAGAATCACAATTTTCCAAAACCCTAGAAGGGGGCATCACCCCACCCCACTGACTGAGCAAATGAGGTTCATCTTAGGGTGACCACATCGATTAGGGAATATTACGTACAGTGTTGCTGGCCTTTAGTCACACTGTGTATTGTGGGCCTAGCATAGTCACAGAAACACAAATGTGCGCACAGTGACTGATTCTGCACATCATAGAGAAAAAAAGTAACCCCTATATAACTGCAAATTCAACATAAGCAACTGTTTAGGTGTAACCCTTCTGCCAGGGGGAGTCAGCAGCAACCAGGGCTGGGTTCCTTTTGACAACACAACACAGAACCAGCTCCAGTCCTCACCCAGTAATCTGAAAAAAATTACACCCCACCACTTGGTACCTCTAAGAGCCAGTACTTCTCCTCTCACAAGCATTGAGTCTGTGTATAGAAGAGAAAACTTTTAATAAAAGGGGAAAGGAACCCAGCATTACTTGGGAAAACACCACAAGCATGATTTGAAAACATCTGACCATGAATAAAATACCCACCCCAGAATACATCGGCAGCATCCTTTTCCTCAGTCTCTCACCTTGCAGTGTGAAAGTCTGACAAACAAATGTTCCTTTAACACACCAGTCCCCTCTCCTTCCACTGCACCCCACTCACAGTTGTCCTTGGTCAGCGAAGACCCAGAGTTTGGAGGTGTGTTTGCATGAGTTAACCTCGGCATTGAGCAGTGCTTCAGCAGCTGTGGCTCTGCCACGGTTCACTCTGCATCGCTGCCTGCCGTTGTTCACTCCGTGGCCGGCCACTCCATCATCATTCACTGCACCACCAGCCACTCCGCCATCATTCCCTCTGCCACTCTCAGCTGCTCTGCCATCAGTCCGCCTGCCGCTGCCTTCTCTACTGCAACCTCCGGGATGTTCTGAGGTTCCACCACTTAACTCAGCTCTCAGCAATTTCAGTTCTCAGTGATTCCAGCAGTTAGTGGGGGAAACTCACTGGTAGTGCAGGCTGGGTAACCTCTTTCACCAGACACTGTCTCACAACAGGCCTAAGACTTAATATTTAGACCAGGTTATCAGTGATGTCAGCTCTAGTGAGCCAAACCAAGAGACTCTCAACTGAGTCTTAATAAACTCTGTTATTAAACACTACAGAGTCAAATATTAAACAGTGCAGAGTCAACTAGCATGTAAGGCCAGATAGGCACAAATAGCCTCTCTCAGCTCCACTGGCCTTTGGCACCCCTACCTCCGGCTTATTGAATGCAGTTAACTTGAGAGTGCCCCTCTCATTCAGGGCATACAAGTCCAGTTCTGCTCCCCTTGATTCACAAAAGGATAACAACACTTTATTACCCCTGCTCCCTCAATAACAAAGTGATTTGCAATCCAATACCAGACAAAAGTGATCATTTGGACAAAGCAACCCCATCATGCTGCTCACCTAGGCGGAGTGGGCGTGACTATTCAAACATGGTCAGTTCCTGATGTCTTCTCCCCAGCTCATCACTAGCTGTTGGGAAAGTTCATTCAGAGCCTCCTTACATAAGAAACTATAACTGCAAATTCAGATGCATCACATATCCAATGAGGCTAACAACATTTCCTTATCCCTGTATCCAAGGGGATGCCTAGCCAGGCATGAGGTAATTGATGGGTGAATTGTCCAATAAGGGGGAGCAATAGCTGTTGATTTGGGGCAGAGGCAAGGGGGAACCCTGCCCCCAGGAGGACCTGCAAAGCTTTCCAGGAGGATGCTCCTTCTCTGGGGGGACACAGAGAAGTCAGGGCCCAGTGACTACGGCACCGGCACCTTCCCTGGAGATTACAATGACCATAAATCCTGAGCTGTGGGGGACAGTCGAAATTGCTGAGTCATTGTTTCCACCTTGTCACTCCCCCTGGATGCCCATTTCACCTCCTGCCCCAACAGATTCTAATCCCGCAGGTGGAAACAACTCCATTGGGCTTGAAACATCATCGACTCCAGCCAGCCCGGGGACCACACACACAGGTAAAGTGGGGCCTCAATGGGGACTTTGTGGAATCACAGATTAACAGTGTACTTTATAGATTTGGGAGGGAGAGGGAGGAACCCAGCCCCCAGGGGGAGCTGCAGAGATTCCCAGGGGGATGCTCCTTCTCTGGGGACACACAGAGAAGTCAGGCCCCAGTGACTGCAACACCGGCATGGCACCCTCCCCAGCTGATAATATCCACTAACCCCCCTGGAGATTACAGTGACCATAAATCCTGAGCTGTTGGGGGAGAGTCCCAATTGCTGAGTCATTGTTTCTACCTTGTATCAGAGGGGTAGCCGTGTTAGCAGCATTTCATTGTAAAACATTCTGTAAAAAGCAACAGAGGTCCTGTGGAACCTTTAAGACTAACAGAAGTATTGGGAGCATAAGGTTTCATGGGTAAGAACCTCACTTCTTCAGATGCAAGTAATGGACATTTCCAGAGGCAGGTATAAATCAGTATGGAGATAACGAGGTTAGGAGAGGTTTAAGCTGAGGACTGTAGCTGATGGCCAGTGGAATTCTGTTGGTTTCTTTTCTGGGCCTGTCTTGTAGCAGGAGGTTTCTGGGTACACGTCTGGCTCTGTTGATTTGTTTCTTTACTTCCTTGTGTGGGTATTGTAGTTTTGAGAATGCTTGGTGAAGATCTTGTAGGTGTTGGTCTCTGTCTGAGGGGTTGGAGCAGATACGGTTGTAAGCTTAAACGTCTCCAACGCATCATCAGTGATCTACAACCCATCCTGGACAATGATCCCTCACTTTCACACACCTTGGAAGGCAGACCAGTCCTCGCCCACAGACAACCTGCCAACCTTAAGCATATTCTCACCAGCAACCACACACCGCACCATAACAACTCTAACTCAGGAACCAACCCATGCAACAAACCTCGATGCCAACTCTGCCCACATATCTACACCAGCAACACCATCACAGGACCTAACCAGATCAGCTACAACATCACCGACTCATTCACCTGCACGTCCACCAATGTTATATATGCCATCATGTGCCAGCAATGCCCTTCTGCTATGTACATTGGCCAAACTGGACAGTCACTACGCAAGAGGATAAATGAACACAAGTCAGATATCAGGAATGACAATATACAAAAACCTGTAGGAGAACACTTCAACCTGCCTGGCCACACAATAGCAGATGTAAAGGTAGCCATCTTACAGCAAAAAAACTTCAGGACCAGACTCCAAAGAGACACTGCTGAGCTCCAGTTCATTTGCAAATTTGACACCATCAGATCAGGATTAAACAAAGACTGTGAATGGCTATCCAACTACAGAAGCAGTTTCTCCTCCCTTGGTGTTCACACTTCAACTGCTAGCAGAGCACTTCACCCTCCCTGATTGAACTAACCTCGTTATCTCCATACTGATTTATACCTGCCTCTGGAAATTTCCATTACTTGCATCTGAAGAAGTGAGGTTCTTACCCACGAAAGCTTATGCTCCCAATACTTCTGTTAGTCTTAAAGGTTCCACAGGACCCTCTGTTGCTGTTTCTACCTTGTCACTCCCCCTGGGTGCCCATTTCACCCCCTGCCCCAACAGACTCTGATTCTAATCCCACAGGTGGAAACAACTCCATTGGGCTTGAAACATCATCGACTCCAGCCAGCCCGGGGACCACACACACAGGTAAAGTGGGGCCTCGATGAGGACTTTGTGGAATCCAGATTAACAGGGTACTTTATAGATTTGGGAGGGAGAGGGAGGAACCCAGCCCCCAGGGGGAGCTGCAGAGATTCCCAGGGGGATGCTCCTTCTCTGGGGACACACAGAGAAGTCAGGGCCCAGTGACTGCAACACCCTCCCCAGCTGATAATATCCACTAACCCCCTTGGAGATTACAGTGACCATAAATTCTGAGCTGTTGGGGGAGAGTCCCAATTGCTGAGTCATTGTTTCTACCTTGTCGCTCCCCCTGGATGCCCATTTCACCTCCTGCCCCAACAGATTCTAATCCCACAGGTGGAAACAACTCCATTGGGCTTGAAACATCATCGACTCCAGCCAGCCCCCAGGGGACCACACACACAGGTAAAGTGGGGCCTCAATGGGGACTTTGTGGAATCACAGATTAATGGGATACCTTATAGATTTGGGGGGGATAGGGAGGATCTCTGCCCTCAAGGGGAGCTGCAGAGCAGGGAGGCCTTTCATAGGGGGATGCTTTCCTTGGCTGCCCCTGATCTGGGGATGCATAGAGGAGTCGGGACTCAGAGGCTGCCCAGCCTGCTCCTGCCTTGTCAGAGTTTCATTCATTAGATAGATCGATCGATCGATCCAGGGCAATGGATCAGAATCAGACAGAGGGTAACTCCAGATTTATCCTGGTAGAACTGAGATCAGAATTCAGCCCAGATACTTCCAAGAACTCCACAGAGCTGTGCTGTTGCTGGGTTTATTATGCAGGGAACATTAGACAAGGGGAGGCAGCTGAATGCCCTAGGGCTGGGCACAGAGGGATCAAATTTAGTTGGTGTTGGTCCTGATTTAGTTGGTGTTGGTCCTGCTCTGAGCAGGGGATTGGACTAGAACCTCCTGATGTCTCTTCCAACCCTAATATCCTATGATTCTATGAAATGACAGACAGACAGACTGAGGAGCAAGGGTATATGTCTCCCGCACAGAAATCCTGTGTCTTTGTGCATGCAGAGCTCTATACCAAACCCTCCATCTTTGTGAGCCCCAGGGGAGTAATGGCCATGGGGGGCACCGTGACCATCAGGTGTGAGTGTAGGTACCAGGGGCTGAGGGTTGTTCTGTACAAAGAAGGAGACCACACCACGCTGCAGCACATAGAAAATATTGGGGACGTGACTAAGTTTCCCATCTGCAGTGTTACACAGGATGGCAGCAGGAGCTACACCTGCCGTTATGGCAGCACATCACAAGCCTTCATCTGGTCAGATCCCAGCGAGCCTGTGGAGCTGGTGGTGAGAGGTGAGGGGCCTGGTTTGGAGTCCCCACTCTCAGCCCCACACCCAGCCCAGCCTTCACAGAGTCTATGCCCCAAGCTCAGAGCCAGAATCTGCCCTGGGACCTTACAGAGGGGATGCCCAGCAAGGGACCAGGAAATCAGTGGATTTGTTGTGCAGCCAGGGGAAGCAGCAGCAGCAGCTGTTGATGTAAGACAGAGGGAAGGGGGAACTCTGCCCCTAGGGTGAGCTGTAGAACAGTGAGGCCTTTCCCAGGGGAATGCTCCCTATCAGAGGATGCCCAGAGAAGTCAGGTCCAGCAGCTGCAAAACCAGTCCCTTCCCCAGCTGATAAAATCCACTAACCCCCTGGAGGTTACAGTGACCAGAATTAGTGTGACCAGATAGCTAGTGTGAAAAATCGGGACAGAAGGTGGGGGGTAATAGGCACCCATGTAAGAAAAAGTCCCAAATATCTGGACTGTCCCTATAAAATTGGGACATCTGGTCGCCCTAGGCTGAGTTGAGAGGGGAGGGACCCAATTGCTGAGTCGCTTTTTCCACCTCTTCGCTCTCCCTGGTTGCCCATTTCACCCCCTGCCCTGACAGGCTCTCATTCTAATCCTACAGGTGGAAATGGCCTTACTGGGCTTGAAACATCACCATACCCAACCAGCCCAGAGACCACACGGACAGGTACTTGAGTGGCGAAATCATGCCTCACGAATCTATTAGAATTCTTTGAGGGGGGTTAACAAGCATGTGGACAAGGGTGATTCAGTGGGTATAGAGTAATTAGATTTTGAAAAAGCCTTTCACAAGTTCCCTCACCAAAGGCTTTTTAGCAAAGTAAGTTCTCATGGGATAAGAGGGAAGGTCCTCTCCTGGATCAGTAACTGTTTAAAAGATAGGAAACAAAGGGTAGGAATAAATGACCAGTTATCAGAATGGAGAGAGGTAAATAGTAGTGTTCTCCAGGGATGTGTACTGGGACCACTATTATTCAACATATTCATAAAGGATTTGGGAAAAGGGATAAACAGTGAGGTGACAAAATTTGCAGATGACACAAAACTAGTTAAATCCCAAGCAGACCGTTAAGAGTTACAAAGGGATCTCACAAAACTGGGTGACTGGGCAACAAAATGGCAGATGAAATTCAATGTTGATAAATATAAAGTAATGCTCATTGGAAAACATAATCCCAACTATACATATAAAATGGTGGGATCTAAATTAGCTGTTATCATTCAAGAGAGAGATCATGGAGTCATTGTGGATAGTTCTCTGAAAACATCCACTCAATGTGCAGCAGCAGTTAAAATGTGAACAGAATGTTGGGAATCATTAAGAAAGGGATAGCTAATAAGACAGAAAATATCATATTGCCTCTCTATAAATCCATAGTATGCCCACATCTTGAATACTGTGTGCGGATGTGGTCACCCCATACCAAAAAGATATGTTGGAATTGGAAAAGATACAGAAAAGAGCAACAAAAATTAGTAGGGGGCATGGAACAGCTTCCATATGAGGGGGGATTAATAAAACAGGGACTTTTCAGCTTGGAAAAGAGACAACTAAGGGGGGATATGGTAAAGTTCTGTAAAATCATGACTGGTGTGGAGAAAGTAAATAATATTTACTCCTTCTCATAACACAAGAACTAGGGGTCACCAAATGAAATTAATAGGCAGCGGGTTTAAAACAAACAAAAGGAAGTATTTCTTCACATAACGTGCAGCCAACCTGTGGAACTCTTTGCCAGAGAATGTTGTGAAGGCCAAGACTATAACAGGGTTCAAAAAAGAACTAGATAAATTCATGGGGGATAGGTCCATTCATGGCTATTAGCCAAGATTGGCAGGGATGGTGTCCCTAGCCTCTGTTTGCTAGAAGCTGTGAATGAGTGACAGGAAATTGATCATTTGATGATTACCTATTCTGTTCTGTTCATTCCCTCTGGGGCACCTGGCATTGGCCACTGTCGAAAGACAGGATACTGGGCTAGATGTACTTTTGGTTTTACATAGAATGGCCATTCTTATGTTCTTATGGGATGGGGACTCTGTGGAATCACAGATTAAAGGGGCGACTCTAGATTTGAGGGAGGCAGAGGTGGGATCCCTGACCCCAGGGTTAGCTGCAGAGCAGAGAGGTCTTTCACGTCTGCTCCTGTTCTGGGGACGCACAGAGGAGTTGGGGCTCAGAGGTGCCCAGCTGTCTTCTTCCACCCTCCCGTCCCCCAGAAAATCTCTGCTTCAGGGAATCTCACATTTATTCCGAGGTGCTCCCGACTCGACGGCTGGAGCCCTGGGAGCAAACCCCCGACCCCCGGCACCGACCACACCAGCCCCTGTGGCACCAGCTAAGGGAGCACCTGCCAGGGCCCCAGGGGGGTGGGGAAGTGGGGCCGTAGCAGGGCCCAATGCAGGGAAGGTGCTGCCTGCATCTGTGGGAAGCCCAGGGTGGGGCATGGGGGGCTGGGCACTGTATAGGGCCCCCTCAATAAATAACCCCTTTCCTGCCAGATTCCCAGCTCCTCCTGCTCCCCGCTAGGGATATGACGTGAGAAGATGAGGGAGGACTGTTAGTGCTTCTGTAATAACTATAAAGGGAAGGGTAACAGCTGTCCTGTGTACAGTACTATAAAATCCCTCCTGGCCAGAGACTCTAAAATCCTTTTCCCTGTAAAGGGTTAAGAAGCTCAGGTAACCTGGCTGGTATCTGACCCAAAGGACCAATAAGGGGACAAGATCCTTTCAAATCTTGGTGGGGGGAAGGCTTTTGTTTGTGCTCTGTGTTTGGGAAGTTGTTCGCTCTTGGGACTGAGAGGGACCAGACATCAATCCAGGTTCTCCAAATCTTTCTGAACAAGTCTCTCATATTTCAAACTTGTAAGTAAACAGCCAGGCAAGGCGTGTTCGTTTATCTTTGTTTTCTCTACTTGTAAATGTACCTTTTGCTGGAGTGTTTATCTCTGTTTGCTGTACTTTGAACCTAAGGCTCGAGGGGGGTCCTCTGAGCTCTTTAAGTTTGATTACCCTGTAAAGTTATTTTCCATCCTGATTTTACGAGATGATTTTTACCTTTTTCTTTAATTAAAAGCCTTCTTTTTAAGAACCTGATTGATTTTTCCTTGTTTTTAGATCCAAGGGGGTTGGATCTTGATCCAGCAGGAGTTGGTGGGAGGAAGGAGGGGGGATGGTTAATTTCTCCTTGTTTTAAGATCCAAGGGGTTTGGCTCTGTATTCACCAGGGAATTGGTGAAGAGTTTCTCAAGGCTTCCCAGGGAAGGGAATTAGCTTTGGGAATGGTGGCAGCAGACCAGATCTAAGCTGGTAGTTAAGCTTAGAAGTTTTCATGCAGGCCCCCACATTTGTACCCTAAAGTTCAGAGTGGGGAAGCAGCCTTGACATGGTGGCAGAGCGGTGGGATCATTTTAAACCAAAAGCCAGTAAGATTTTTTTTTCTCCTTTCTAGCTGCTTGGAAAGCAGAGCTGAAGGTAGATGCATATCTGATCTCTCCTTGCCTGAAGGCAGAGGTGTTAAGTTTTTTTTACAAGGGTTTTTGTTAAAGAGAAGGGTTCAATCAATGAGCAAACAGCTGGTAAAAGGAATTTACAAGCTGAATTATTTTTTTTTCTTTCTACTCGGGGATAGCTAGTTAGAAAGTCTCTGTTACCTCAGCAGCAGCCTGAGCTGAGTGCATCCCAGTTACAGTCAACTGCAGAGGGGTGTGGCCCAGCACAAGCAAACAGGAAAATGACTATCAAAGAAGTAGCTAACAAAATAGAACTGGTCAGACTAGAAGCAGAAGAAAATGAAAAAAACCATCAGAGACTGCTTCAATTAAAAAAACTCAAGAAAGAAGCTGATCAGAGAGCTATGGAGCAGAGAGAAAGAGAAGAGAAAGCCAAAGAGGAGGCCCACAAGAGAGCTATGGAGCAGAGAGAAAGAGAAGAGAAAGCCAAAGAGGAGGCCCACAAGAGAGCTATGGAGCTAAGAAAAAAAGAGATGGAGCTTGAACTGGAATTAGCACGGGCTAAGCCGGCTATAACAGCCAATTCTAACAACCCCTCTCCAGGTACCCTTTCCCATCCCAGAAAATTCCCCTCCTACAAGGCAGGCGATGATACTGAGGCCTTCTTAGAAAATTTTGAAAGGGCCTGCCTTGGATACAGCATCACTACAGACCAGTACATGGTAGAGCTGAGGCCGCAGCTCAGTGGACCCTTAGCAGAGATGGCGGCTAAAATGCCTAAGGAACACATGAACAGTTATGAACTTTTTAAAAACAAGGCCAGAATCAGAATGGGGCTAACACCCGAGCATGCCCGTCGGCGGTTCAGAGCCCTAAGGTGGAAACCAGACGTGTCATTTACCCGACATGCCTACCACATTGACAAAAATTGCAATGCCTGGGTATCAGGAGCAAATGTTAAGTCTCTGGAAGATCTGGTTTCCCTAGTAAAAATGGAACAGTTTTTAGAGGGTGTTCCTGAGGAAATAGAAAGGTACATCCTAGATGGGAAGCCCAAAACTGTAACCAAGGCGGGGGAGATTGGAGCCAAATGGGTGGAGGTGGCAGAAAAGAAAAAAACTAGTAGCAGTTGGAGCGAATATCAGAAGGGGCAAGCCGAAACAAAACCTTACCACCGGGGACAACCCAAGGCCCCACCCACATCCCAAAGGAAACCCCAGACGCCTTCTCACCCCACCACACCAGTCTCCACCAACCAACATCGCCCCGGTGATACCTTAGCAGGGCGATGTTTTAAATGTAATGAACTGGGACATATAAAGGCTCACTGCCCCAAGAACCCCAACCGATTATAGTTCATTACACCACAATCACACCAAAGATCCCCAGACCCAGATGCCTCTCTCATGCCCTCAGAGCGAAGGGAAACCTTGAGAGTGGGCGGAAAGAAGGTTATCGCTTGGAGGGACACTGGGGCACAAGTGTCAACTATCCACCAATCCCTAATGGACCCCAAACTCATCAATTCAACCCTTCATGTCACAGGCTGTAACCTGGCCTACAGCCAAGTTGCCTGTCCAGTACAAGGGCTGGTCAGGAATGTGGACTTTTGCAGTCTATGACAATTATCCCATCCCCATGCTGCTGGGAGAAGACTTGGCCAATCATGTGAAGCTAGCCAAGAGGGTGGGAATAGTCACCCTCAGCCAGGCTAAGCAAGCTTTCACCCCCATCCCTGTTCCTGAGCCGTCCACCAGGGCCCCGTCTGTGTTACCAAAGACCCAAACAAAGGTGGTGGAACCGGATCCCCTGCCAACGACTGCAACAGCTGTAGTGGATCCAATCCCAGAGACCCATCCAAAGCCAGTCCCAGAACCGGAACTGGCAACGCGACCAGCAACAGAACCATTGCCAGCACTGAGTCCAGCGCTTGCAAACCCATCCACCACTCCAACGCCAGAGGGCACCAACGAGCCTGAACTGGCAGAAGCAGCAGATAACCCTACCCAAGAGGCTCAGCCAGAGCCTGAAATACCACATAGTGCACCAGCGGACAGCGGTTCACAGTCAATGGAAACAGCCCCAGCACCTAGATTATAGGACTGGAAGGGACCTCGAGAGGTCATCGAGTCCAGTCCCCTGCCCGCATGGCAGGACCAAATACTGTCTAGACCATCCCTGATAGACATTTATCTAACCTACTCTTAAATATCTCCAGAGACGGAGATTCCACAACCTCCCTAGGCAAAACCTGCATCGCTTCCAGAGGGACCAAGTCCCAGTCCACAGTCCAAGGAGGAACTGATGTCTCCAGCATCAAGGGAACAGTTCCAGGCCGAGCAGGAAGCAGATGACAGCCTTCAGAAAGCTTGGGCGGCGGCACGGAGCACCCCACCGCCTCTCAGCTCTTCTAACCAATCCCGGTTTGTGGTAGAACAAGGACTTTTATACAAGGAGACTCTTTCTGGTGGGCACCAGGAAGACTGGCATCCTCAAAGACAGTTGGTAGTTCCCACTAAGTATCGGGTAAAGCTCTTGAGCTTAGCCCATGATCATCCCAGTGGCCATTCTGGGCTGAACAGAACCAAAGACCGGTTGGGGAAGTCCTTCCACTGGGAGGGAATGGGCAAGGACGTTGCTAATTATGTCCGTTCTTATGAGGTGTGCCAACGAGTGGGAAAGCCCCAAGACCAGGTTAAAGCCCCTCTCCAGCCACTACCCATAATTGAAGTCCCATTTCAGCGAGTAGCTGTAGATATTCTGGGTCCTTTCCCAAAGAAGACCCCCATAGGAAAGCCGTACATACTGACTTTCATGGATTTTGCTACCCGATGGCCGGAAGCAGTACCCTTAAGCAACACCAGGGCTATAAGTGTGTGCCAGGCATTAGCAGACATTTTTGCCAGGGTAGGTTGGCCCTCCGACATCCTTACCGATTCGGAAACTAATTTCCTGGCAGGGACCATGAAAAACCTGTGGGAAGCTCATGGGGTGAATCACTTGGTTGCCGCCCCTTACCACCATCAAACCAATGGCCTGGTGGAGAGGTTTAATGGAACTTTGGGGGCCATGATACGTAAATTCGTAAATGAACACTCCAGTGATTGGGACCTAGTGTTGCAGCAGTTGCTTTTTGCCTACAGGGCTGTACCACATCCCAGTTTAGGGTTTTCACCATTTGAAGTTGTGTATGGCCGTGAGGTTAAGGGGCCATTACAGTTGGTGAAGCATCAATGGGAGGGGTTTACGCCTTCTCCAGGAACTAACATTCTAGACTTTGTAAGCAACCTACAAAGCACCCTCCGACACTCTTTAGCCCTTGCTAAAGAAAACCTAAAGGATGCTCAGGAAGAGCAGAAGGCCTGGTATGATAAACATTCCAGAGAATGGTCCTTCAAAGTAGGAGACCAAGTCATGGTTTTAAAGGCGCTCCAGGCCCATAAAATGGAAGCATTGTGGGAAGGACCATTCACGGTCCAGGAGCGCCTAGGAGCTGTTAACTATCTCATAGCCTCCACCACCTCCAACATAAAGCCTAAGGTATACCATGTTAATTCTCTTAAGCCCTTTTATTCCAGAGAATTAAATGTTTGCCAGTTTACAGCCCGGGAAACAGATGGCGCGGAGTGGCCTGAAGGTGTCTACTATGAAGGAAAAAGGGATGGTGGCGTGGAAGAGGTGAACCTCTCCGCGACCCTTGGACGTCTGCAGTGACAGCAGATCAAGGAGCTGTGCACAAGCTTTGCACCAAATTTCTCAGCCACTCCAGGATGGACCAAACGGGCATACCACTCCATTGACACAGGTAATGCTCACCCAATTAGAACCCCACCCTACTGGGAGTCACCTCATGCCCAAACTGCTATACAAAGGGAGATCCAGGACATGCTACAGATGGGTATAATCTGCCCCCCTAATAGTGCATGGGCATCTCCAGTGGTTCTAGTTCCCAAACCAGATGGGGAAATACGCTTTTGCGTGGACTACCATAAGCTAAATGCTGTAACTCATCCTGACAACTATCCAATGCCACGCACAGATGAGCTATTGGAGAAATTGGGACATGCCCAATTCATCTCTACTTTAGACTTAACCAAAGGGTACTGGCAAGTACCACTAGCTGAACCCGCTAAGGAAAGGTCAGCCTTCGTCACCCAGGCAGGGGTGTATGAATTCAATGTACTCCCTTTCGGGTTGCGAAATGCACCCGCCACCTTCCAAAGACTTGTAGATGGTCTCCTAGTGGGATTGGAAGAATTTGCAGTTGCCTACCTCGATGATGTGGCCATTTTTTCTGACTCATGGACAGAACACCTGGAGCACCTGGAAAAAGTCTTCGAGCGCATCCGGCAGGCAGGACTAACTGTTAAGGCTAAAAAGTGTCAAATAGGCCAAAACAGAGTGACTTACCTGGGGCACCAGGTGGGTCAAGGAACTATGAATCCCCTACAGGCCAAAGTGGATGCTAACCAAAAGTGGCCGGTTCCAAAGTCAAAGAAACAGGTCCAATCCTTCTTAGGCTTGGCCGGATATTATAAGCGATTTGTACCACACTACAGCCAAATCGCTGCCCCAATGACAGACCTAACCAGAAAGAAACAGCCAAATGCAGTTCAGTGGACTGATGAGTGTCAAAAGGCCTTTCATCAGCTTAAGTCGACACTCATGTCTGACCCTGTGCTAAGGGCCCCAGACTTTGACAAACCGTTCCTAGTAACCACAGATGCGTCCGAGTGGGGCGTAGGAGCAGTTTTAATGCAGGAAGGACCAGATCAAGAATTCCATCCTGTCGTGTTTCTCAGCAAGAAACTATCTGAGAGGGAAAGCCACTGGTCAATCAGCGAAAAGGAATGCTACTCCATTGTGTACGCGCTGGAAAAGCTACGCCCATATGTTTGGGGACGGCGTTTCCAACTACAAACAGACCATGCTGCACTACAGTGGCTTCATACCGCCAAGGGGAATAACAAAAAACTTCTTCGGTGGAGTTTAGCTCTCCAAGATTTTGATTTTGAAATACAACACATTTCAGGGGCTTCTAACAAAGTGGCTGATGCACTGTCTCGGGAAAGTTTCCCAGAATCAATTGGTTAAAAATTGTTCTTGGAATGTGGAACATATTGTTAGTTTTTATATAATCAGTAGTATGTCTAAAGGTGCATGTGTCTTATTAACTCTGTTTTCTCCTAGAGCTCCAGGAAGAAATCACAGCCGGTGTGGAACCGGCTGTCCAACACTTTCTGTGATTTGGGGTGTGTGTCATAACTATAAAGGAAGGGTAACAGCTGTCCTGTGTACAGTACTATAAAATCCCTCCTGGCCAGAGACTCCAAAATCCTTTTCCCTGTAAAGGGTTAAGAAGCTCAGGTAACCTGGCTGGCATCTGACCCAAAGGACCAATAAGGGGACAAGATACTTTCAGATCTTGGTGGGGGGAAGGCTTTTGTTTGTGCTCTTTGTTTGGGAAGTTGTTCGCTCTTGGGACTGAGAGGGACTAGACATCAATCCAGGTTCTCCAAATCTTTCTGAGCAAGTCTCTCATATTTCAAACTTGTAAGTAAACAGCCAGGCAAGGCGTGTTCGTTTATCTTTGTTTTCTCTACTTGCAAATGTACCTTTTGCTACAGTGTTTATCTCTGTTTGCTGTACTTTGAACCTAAGGCTCGAGGGGGGTCCTCTGAGCTCTTTAAGTTGTAAAGTTATTTTCCATCCTGATTTTACAGAGATGATTTTTACCTTTTTCTTTAATTAAAAGCCTTCTTTTTAAGAACCTGATTGATTTTTCCTTGTTTTTAGATCCAAGGGGGTTGGATCTTGACCCACCAGGAGTTGGTGGGAGGAAGGAGGGGGGATGGTTAATTTCTCCTTGTTTTAAGATCCAAGGGGTTTGGATCTGTATTCACCAGGGAATTGGTGAAGAGTTTCTCAAGGCTTCCCAGGGAAGGGAATTAGCTTTGGGAATGGTGGCAGCAGACCAGATCTAAGCTGGTAGTTAAGCTTAGAAGTTTTCATGCAGGCCCCCACATTTGTACCCTAAAGTTCAGAGTGGGGAAGCAGCTTTGACCGCTTCCTTAGCCAGAAGCCGCTCCCCCAGCTGGAGCCCTCACCTCCTTCTGCACCGCAACCCCCGTCCCAGCCCAGTGAAAGTGAGTGAGGGTGGGGGAGAGCGAGCAATGGAGGGTGGAGGGATGGAGCAAGTGGGGAGCAGGACCTTGGAGAAGAGGTGGGGCAGGGGTGTTCGGTTTTATGAGATTAGAAAGTTGGCAATCCCCTAGGCTGACCTGGAGTGTTGCCTCTCCCCATCAGCCCTGGGGACTGTTAGTCTCAGGGTCCTGATTTTCCGTTGGTCCTTCCCCTTGGTACTGGTACTGGGAGATGGCCAACCAAACCTCCACTGAGTTTCAGTAAGGGACCAACAGTCCCCTTACATTCAGAATGAACGTCATGGCCTGGCACGGACACACACAGCGGATGGTGATGTTGACCCCTGGGGCCACCACCCTGCCGGGGCTGAGGGAGATGGTGGGTTTGGGGAAGCCGGGATCTGCACTGAAAGTGAACCAGGAGTTAATGGCAGGGATTCAAAGCTGTCATCCCATGGGCCTGGTTCCCTGCTGGGTTACACTAGCTGGGCCCTTTCCACTCCCACTGGGGAGTAAGCAGAGGGAGTTTACTGACCCACCCACCCCTCCTCTCACAGAACCTGGCATTGAAGGGCGGGGGAGGGACATACAGACGAATGAGAGATGAATGCATCAAAGGCCTGGGAAAAGTCTAAGTGCATTACATTAATACAGTGACCTTTAACACCCAGTTGGGTAATCTCATAAAAAAAACAATATCAAGTTCACTTGACAAGAACTATGTTCCATTAAACCATAGTGACTGGCATTAAATATGCTACCACCTTTTAATTCTATACTGACTGGGTCTCATATCAGCCTTTCCATGATTTTGCTCAGGATCACTGTCAGGATAACCAGTCTATAGTTACCCAGGGCATTCCATTCTTTAGAAATATCCGCACAACGTGAGTTTGTTTTCAGTTCTGTGGAACGTCTCCAGTGTCCCAAGATTTGTTAAAAATCAGCATTAATGGTACAAATAGCTACTTTGCCAATGCATTCAATACCTGTGGTTTCCAGTTGTGGTCCTGCTGATTTAACAAATTCATAAATTCCAACACCAGAAGGGACCATTGTGATCATCTAGTCTGACCTCCTGTATAACATAGGCCAGAAAATTGCCTCAAAATTATTTTTGGTTGTACGAGATCTTTTTTAAAAAATCCAATCTTGATTTTAGAGTTGCCAGGGATGGAGAATACAGCATGTCCTTTGGTACATTGTTCCAGTGTTTAATTACTCTCTCTCTTAACAAATTTTTGCTGTATTTTCAGTCTGAATTTGTTTGCCTTCAAGTTCCAGCCAATGCATCTTGTTATACCTTTAAAAAGTGTTTCATTCTAATAGTTGCTGTTTAACATCCTCGCTAGGTGCAGCTGGAATAGAAAGTATTTCACTATTACTGTAGGATATTGATACGTCATTCCACTTCTTCCCAAATACAGAACAGAAATATTTGTAATACTCCTCCTTTTTTTGCATCATGATTTGCAATGTTACCATCCTCATTTCCTACTGCACCAAAACTGATTGCTAGGATATTTTGTTCTCCATATGTTTCAAGAACTCCTTATTGTCCTTATCCTAAAATGCCATAGATTTTTCATTGATATTGTTAGTTTTTTCTTATCAAGTGTCTGCAAGTCCTAAGTCTTCAATTGCACCCATTGAGATGAAGTTCCCCATTTCCTAGTTGTTGAATATTATTATTTGTTATTTCTGCTTTCACTTCCCCTGATAACCAGGATGGGGGGTTAGCTGAAGAAGCCACTTCCACAATTCGCTGAATTATGTGTTTTTGTGGCATCTGATACATCTTAAACCACTCCCCAGCATTGGTCACATTTAGGGTTGCCAACTTTCTATTTACAGACAACTGTAACTCCCTGCCCTGCCTCTTTCCTCAAGGCCTCGCCCCTGCCCCATCCTTTCCCTCAAGCCCCTACCCCTGTTCGCTCCTCTCCTTCCCTCCCCCCTCCAACTCGCTGCTCTCTCTGCTCCCAGGTCTTTGTAGCTGACTCCTCTCCTCTCCACTTCCCTTCTCCCACTCCCACTGGGCTCCCTTTGCCTCAGAGCTGCATGAAGTCTGCCTACCTGTCAGCCCACGAGATGCAGGTAGGAGGCGGCCCCAGCTGAGCGGGGGCTGGCTCGGGTTGATGACCTGGCACCTCTCCCTTCCCATCTGTGGTAACCAGACTGTTGGTGTCCGGTCAGTAAATCTGACTGGACACTGTCAAGTCCCCTTTTTGACTGGACTTTCCAGTTGAAAACCAGGCACCTGGCAACACCTAGTCACATTTTTATCGGTCAAAACAAGGTCTAATATCCAATTACGCTGACTAGGTTGCAATATTTATTTTTATTTACTTTGGGATGAGAGATGCGAATGCAGCCCCTGATCTAACTGCAGTCAGTCAGTGACCCCAGAATGACCTGAGGCGAGCTGAGATCAGAATCTGGCCCTGTTGCCTTTGCAGGCGGTGGGTGACTCTGGCTTGACCCCGGGCACCTGATCAGGATGCAGGATATTGTTTCAGTTTTGGGGTGAAGGTTCAGGTCTCAGCTCCACAGTTTTGGCAGGCTCAGATTAGTTTTTCACTCCAACTAGCTCCTGAAGCTCAATCCTGCCCAAACTGCCCTGATTACAGGTTCCGTTATCACTGCCTCAGTGTTCCCCACCATTTGCAATTTGCAAAGCCAAACTGCTTTGGTTTAGCCTGTCCTTTTGTGGGGAGTTCCCAAACTGTCCTGTTATTTTAAAGTCTTTCTTGAACACTGGTTTTCTTTTATGGGATGGGACTCCTCTTTTGCTGTTAGCAATGACTTGAAAATCTTCTCTCTTAACGCCAGCAATGTAGACAATCCCTGATCTTCCAGCTGTTTTGGCCCTTCACTATTGAAATGAATACTTATATATTTGGGTAAGCTCAAGCAGCTTTTGGCTGCAGTTTCAATGTAATTTGTCCCAGAAATGCCCAGGGAGTCACAGACTTCTCTTAAATGCTCTTAAATGCTCATCCTTTAGCTGGTATCAGAGTCCTCCTACCTCCACTACAGGTCCTGTATCTGAAGAAGTGGGCTGTAGTCCACGAAAGCTTCTGCTCTAATAAATTTGTTAGTCTCTAAGGTGCCACAAGTACTCCTGTTCTTTTTACAGGTCCTTTAACTCTCTCCCAGCCATAGCGCTTGCAAACAATGAAATCTTCCCTGGCCGCTTTCTCTGGAACAGTCTGCAGCAGTTTGGTGGGTTCGTCTCTCGGAGAGGTCAGATCATTGCAATTCAGCCACTCCTGTGTGGGCTCACCAAATCCTACACTCCCGGAGCAGGGGCGGTTTGAATAGTGGCTTTACAGCAATGAGCTGCTCCAAACATACCTGGCTTGCCCAAGTCCCATTGCTGCTCAGTCCTGTTAGAGCCCACACAAGTCTGCTACTGCAACCAGACCCATCCCCACTGAGCCCCTCAGCGTGGCAGAACGTCAAGCCTTATGTGGTTCCCTTGGGAGTGCTACACTGCAGCTGAATTGAGTGGAGGCGAACGTGCGGCTCCTCTCACGGAGTGCACTAAAGACATGAAGTGATGGGGCTCGTTTCCCTTCTGGGGAGCTGCATTCACTCAGCTCCCATTGAGGCTAGCACAGGCCAGCGGGGGAGCATCTCCTCTTGTGCAGGGGTCGTCTCAGGAGAAGCACAAGGAGCAGAACAGCCTTTGGTCTGTACACGCCTGTCCTAGACAATATGCCACCTCTTCTTTCATCCTCACTTCATCTTCAGTGAGTCATATTTTACTGCATGCCATCTTCTCTGACCCCTTTTGTTGATACACAACAAGTGCACACTTAACCACCTTTGCCAGCGCTGCACATTTTCACAGCAAGAGGTGCGTGGCTCTGAAATTGTCATCACAGCATCCCTGATGCCGCCATCAGGCACATTGTCTTGTGTGGACTTTTTGCAGTGCATTGTGGGATACAAGCACCCCTCTCAGGGAATTGTAGGCATTTAGGATCGGCATTTAAGTCACTTTGGAGTCCATTGTATTAAAAATGCAAAGTTTCTGTATTATTGGGGGTTGTATGAAATTTCTCTAGGGGGAAGGCGTGGCCAGTGTAAACCTTTGGAAGCATTATAAGCTTCAAGGGACTATTTCAAACAACTCACCAGACAAACAAAGTTACATGGGGTTTGGGGGAAATACCTGGGAGAGGTGAATGGACATTACTAGGCATGGCAGGGTGTAGAAAATTCATGCAAGAATCCCCACTGACAAAAAACACAACCACTTCGTTGGGAGCTGTTCTTCATTTGGTCACTGTAACAGTTGCTTTGGCAAAAAGGGGCAGAAGAGGAATGGAGGAAGAACCCAATAGCCAAAACAGGGATTAAAAGCAAAGGACAAAGGTGAGATTGGTACCCACACATTCAGAACACAAGGGATTACCAATCCATTGTCTTAATGACTTGGCCAACTCATCTTGCAAAAGGACCCCATTGCCACCTGCTGTCCTTTGATCAGCCGAAGTCAGGAATAGAAGACATAGCCGTTAAAGCCTGCGGTGGTGCAGAGATATCTAGTAAGAGTCTCAGTCTTGCAAGCCAGATTCAAATCCCGGTTAGCAATAGCCATGCTATGGCATCCATTTTGTTGGAAGTTTTTCTTCTGCTGTTTATTGTAAGGGCTGCGTAGCACCTTGCTTGATTAGGCCTTTAAGCTTTAAGGGTTGGAGGAATAACCCAGCCATGGCCAAGACAACAAGCAAAGGCCAATGACCACAAGTGGGATTCAAACGCAGCCATACAGAGCACAACAGATTAGCAGTCCATTGCCTTAACCAGTCAGCCATGCCGCCAGTTAAAAGGGCTCTGGTGTCACCGGCTGTCCTTTGATCTGCTGACAACAGCGGCTGAAGCCTGTAATCATGCTAATGTTGGGGAAGCCTCCTGCAAGATTCCCATTCTCAAGAGGTGGCTGTAAATCCTGGCGGGTGAAAGACATGCTACAGCTATTGCTCCCTAGCTGCCACCACCAGAACAGGGAGGAAAGGCCAAAGATTAATGTGGTGTTTGAAATCACATGGGCAGATCACGATGAAGGTGGTAGGACATCATTTGGGGTGTGTGTGTGTGTGTGTGTGGCTGAGTCACATGACTGACCCCATAATATGTGCTGTGTCTGTTTCTGGATGATGCCCCCATGTGGCTCCCACGGTCTCAGCCCTGGGTTATAAATAGGCTTCGCAGAATTCAATTTTTATATAATTTTGATAATGTCAATGTTGATTTTTAAGGGTTTTAATTTTTTTTTTATCAATTTAAATGTCCACTATTGGTTAAAATCATGGGTTTTCAGCAATGTTTTATATTTATTGATTTATATTTTACGGTGGAGGAAATTAAAGGGGGTGTTAGACAATAATTATTTAATGACAGTAGACGCTGAGATTCAAAAAGTTAAAGCTTTATAACCATTAAAACACATATTAGTATAATCACATGTCAAAATATACACAGTAAATATCCTGAAATCAACCTTTAACAACATCTCGAGCAGCATTTCTCTTACTTTGCTTATCTGCAAATGTTTGATTATTATCGATGGAAATATTTTCTCGTGGGTTTGTGGGCGTGCAGGGAACTTGATGTTTACTGATATTTACCAATAACAATCACATCCATCCAAGCCTAGTTATAAACAGAGCCCCGCACTGTGTGTGAGATGAGCACGGAGACTGGGCCGTGGCTACAGGCTATGGTCACTGTTCCCAGCATAGGCGTGTCTCCTCGCCCAACCCCACCCCCTCAGCCCCGGCAGTATTTATAGATAGTCCCAGAGCGATGCTGCGCTCATGACACAGTCACTTGTGTGTTGTGCTTATTTCTGTCTCGGGGATGGTCGCTGTGCTGGGCAGCTGGGAGAATAACCCCCAGTCCAGTCCCAGGGAGGGCAGGCAAACAGCGCCCTTTGGGACAGCTAGTAGAGAGCAGCTCAGAGCGGGCTGGGAGCAAGGCCCACAGCTCTCTCTCCTGCTGGATCCGGCTCCCTCTCCCCAAGCCTGGCCCTGCAGGAGTGAAAATTAAATCCTTATGCAGTGAATGTGTCACTGCTCACACACGGGGCTGGACTCTGTCCTGGGGATGGGCACGTGATCCCAGAATGACACTGCTGCAAGCCGTATTTACACACACACAGAGCGGTGTGACTGAAGAGCATGGACTGCAGGGTGGTTACACACACACAGAGCGGTGTGACTGAAGAGCATGGACTGCAGGGTGGGGGGGAGACGGCCATTTTACACAGTCTCCTCACAACCTCTCCAGGACATGGTCACAGAGAGCAGGGGCTGCCATAGCAATGTTCCCTCTAATTTTTTTTCCATCCATGTGCGGAATCAATTTTGTTATGTGCACTGAGGTATGTGCCTACGTGTGCCACCAGTAGAAACAAATAACCTAGATATAATATAGATTTTTAAAAAGTTACCATAGGGATAATTACTCCAGCCAGGACAGGTTAGGCATTTTAGAACTCACTACTCAAAGAATTAAATTTACGTGTAAGAGAAATAAAAAGTATGAAATGCACAGACCAGTCAAAACACTAAACTAACACTCTTTGAAAGAATAAAATTACAGAGAATATATGAGCATTGCAGGAAGTACGAAGACGTAATAACAACAATAATACAAGTATGTGTTGGGAGGTGAGTGTGAAAGAGACAGAGCGTGTGTGTGTGTGTGAGAGAGAGAGAGACAGAGACTGTGAGCTGGCTGCTGGGGAAATCTCAGAAACAGTGCACTGTCTCTTTAAGAAAGGCACTCAGTCACACTCACCTTCACTGTTCATAGGTCTGTGTTTAAGGGCTTGTCTACACTGGCCCTTTACAGTGTTGCAACTTTCTCTCTCAGGGGTGTGAAAAAACACCCCCCTGAGCGCTGCAAGTTTCAGCACTATAAAGCACCAGTGTAGACAGTGAACCAGCGCTGGGAGCTATTCCGCTCGTGGAGGTTATTTTTTTAGAGCGCTGGGAGAGCTCTCTTCCGGTGCTCTGCTGCGACTACACAAGCCACGTTAGTGCTTTAACATTGCCAGTGAAGACGTGCCCTCAGATAAAGTTCAGCTCTCATCACTGAGGAGCGCCTGGGGGCTGCTTCTTGGAGCTACTTCTTGTTGTGCCTTGTTTATCAGCTACCCCCATCTAGTCTCATTAGTGAGTTACTCCCCCTGATCCCGAGTACCATGGACACATCGCTGCACAATTACGCAGCCCACTCACCCCTCTCTAATCCCAGCCACCCTCTGGTCTGCCCTGGTGACCCAGGAACTTCTTGGTGCCAGTTGACTGAGGGCAGAGGGGTGCACAGAGTTTTATGGAATCCCCTGGGACAGATATATAAACAATAGCTCACCAAAGAGTGGCCTGAGAGGTCTCTACCAAGAGCCAGTAGCCCACTGGGTGTCATCATTGCTGCAAGGTGTTTGTACGGGACACAGCTTAAGAGAGATGTGAAATGTAAGAGATTAGGCTCCAGAAGTGCTGAAATAAAGCTTCAAGGAGCCCGGTGGCACCTTAAAGACTAACAGATTTATTTGGGCATAAACTTTTGTGGGTAAAAAAAACCACTTCTTCAGATGCAAGTAAAGCTTGTTACCTGCACCATGGCAATCCCTTCAGCTGAGCCAATCAGCACATAGAACAAAGCACGGCCATGGAGACAGGCTATATTCACTGTCTGGGCCCAGTAGGGGCCTGAGAATCTACAAAGGGCTTAGCTCCACTTACAGTACTGCTTAGTGAAGACACTACCTATGAGAGAGCTTCTCAGTGTAGGTACTCCACCTCCATGAGCGGTGGTAGCTAGGCCAATGGGAGAAGTCCTCCTATCGACACAGCGCTGTCTGTACTGTGGGTTAGGTCAGTATAACTGCGTAGCTCAGGGATGTGGTTTTCCACACCCTTGATCAATGTAGTTAGACTGACATACACTGATAGTATGAACCAAGCCTAGGACAAAGGACACCCAGGATAAGTCTCAGAAGAGACACCTCCTCTGGGAAGAGACAATGGTCTGTCACTTCAAAGAAAGAGGAGAGGGGAGAAGAGCTCCCTTTCACCCAGGAGGCAGCTGACAGCATTTGTCTCAGGAACAGGAGATCACAGCCAAGCCTGGAGTAAAACCCTGGAAGGATTGTGGGGTGAGCATTGCTCTGTCAGACAGAAAAGTATCTTGTTCAATGAGTCTAGGCTCTAGTCAGCGTGGTATGATATTATTGGCCATGGAACTATTTCTTTCCATCCCTTCTCCTTCCTACCCCTCAAATCTCTACACTCTGTGAAATCACTTGTCCTTGGTGTGACTATGAAGGGATCTAGGACTGTCTGTTGATCGGGGCAGTGATTGGAGGTGGAGCTGGTCAGCTGGGGGTCCTGTTCCTTTGGGAGCAGCGGATCTATGACTGCTTTGAATGCCCAGTGGGACAGGGACTGGGCGCTGCAGGGGGACACTCGGAGGTTGGGGGCTGGAGTGTGCCTATTGCTAACCTGGAGAGAGGCCACCCCATGAGACCTAGAGAGCACGACTTGTATGGCCTGTGGCCGAGGGAGTCGGAGAGCTGATCCCTGGTGGGCACAGACAAGTCTTCCTCATGCTGGGGCAGCTGGTAGTGAAGTGCCTCACAGCCCTGGGTGCCCCCAGGGACCATCACGGGCCCCCAGAACCTCCAGCCTCCTCTTTTTACTCCCCCCCCCCTTCATTCCCCTCAGCATATGGGGGCTCTCCCCTGCCATTCCCCGCAGGCCTCTCCTGTTGCTGAGCGATGGCTGAGCGATGGCTCTTTTCTTCATGATGCAGGTGATGATCGGGGCAGACAGCATGAGGAGCAGGACCAGGGTGGAGCGCAGGATCCAGACCCAGAGCAGAACAGCAGGCGCTGGAACATGGGAGAGAGCAGGGTGAGAGGTCACACGCCATGGGGCTGAGTGTGGGAGCAAATGCACAAGAGAAGTCTCACTCCCCACCTGTGGCTAGAGGAGTCTTTGCTGAGTGCCCCCCCCCACACCACACACACGGTGGGTGGCAGGGGGCATTTCACCCAACAATGACACATCCTGGACAAGCCAGGGGGAGGCCTTGGACTGACCCCAGCCCTACTGGTTAGAGGCCTCATGTAACCCTGCCTGGCCCCGCTCCTGCGAGGATCTTCCTCACTGCTGCTTCTTTGCCCCCCGGTGTCCAGCCCTAGCACTTGGTCAGCTGGTGTCAGCCCCCTGCTCTGCACCCTTGGGGCCCTTTCTGAGATGTGCTGGCAACTGGAATCTGGGCTGATACATTGGAGACTGAACTGGGGACCTCCAGAGCCAAAAACATCAGCTGCTATTTCATGAACCAAAGAACCAAGCCTCTGAAGTCATCGGCTGTAACAAGCCACAGCCTCTGTGGCTAGGCAGTGAGGGAAACTTGTAATTCACTCACCGGTGGGTTCGGCTGTCACACTGGGGCTGCTCCTAATTAGGACAGGCCAAAATTGTCTAACCTCAGCACAAGGCTTCCCCCTTCTTACAGAGAAATCACACAGAACTAAAGAAAACTGGTTACCTTTGGTAGATGCTTCCCCTCCAGAGTTGCTGGCCCCAGGTATATCTGTAGGGTAGATGTACAGTAGATTATAGCTCCCCTTCAATAATCTGAATCCCATATATAAATCAGAAGCAAAATGTCAGTAATTATGAAGGAAGTACCTGGGCGTGAAAGCAATAGATTGGGGTTTCTTTCTAGGACACCAGCTTCATAAAATCACCCCATAAATCTTAGATTCTATTCCTCAATGTCTGACTAAAGGAACATTGACATGACACAAAATTTCAGGTGTATATGCCCCTCCCTCCCCGCCAAATGGAAACTTTAGAATCATAGAATCATAGAAGATTGGGGTTGGAAGAGACCTCAGGAACTGATCTAGTCCAATCCCCTGCTTAAAGCAGGACCAACCCCAACAAAATCATCCCAGCGAAAGCTTTGTCAAGCCGGGCCTTAAAAACTTCTAAGGATGGAGATTTCACCACTTCCCTAGGTAACCCATTCCAGTGTTTCACCACCCTCCTAGTGAAATAGTGTTTCCTAATATCCAACCTAGACCTCCCCCACTGCAACTTGAGACTATTGCTCCTTGTTCTGTCATCTGCCACCACTGAGAACAGCCGAGCTCCATCCTCTTTGAAACCCCCCTTCAGGTAGTTGAAGGCTGCTATCAAATCCCCCCTCACTCTTCTCTTCTGCAGACTAAATAACCCCAGTTCCCTCAGCCTCTCCTTGTAAGTCATGTGCCCCAGATCCCTAATAATTTTTGATGCCCTCTGCTGGACTCTCTCCAATTTGTCCACATCCTTTCTGTAGTGGGAGGACCAAAATTGGACACAATACTCCAGGTGTGGCCTCACCAGTGCCCAATAGAGGGAAATAATCACTTCCCTTGATCTGCTGGCAATGCTCCTACTAATACAGCCCAATATACCATTGGCCTTAGCAACAAGGGCACACTGCTGATTTATATACAGCTTTTCGTCCACAGTAATCCCTAGGTCCTTTTCTGCAGAACTGCTGCTTAGCCAGTTGGTCTGCAGCGTGTAGCAGTGCATGGGATTCTTTCTTCCTAAGTGCAGAGCTCTACACTTGCCCTTGTTGAACCTCATCAGATTTCTTTTGGCCCAATCCTCCAATTTGTCTAGGTCTCTCCCTACCCTACAGCATATCTACCTCTCCCCTCATCTTAGTGTCAACTGTGTACTTGCTGAGGGTGCAATTCATCCCATCATCGAGATCATTAATAAAGATGTTGAACAAAACCAGCCCCAGGACCGACCCCTGGGGCACTCCGCTTGATACCAGCTGCCAGCTAGACATCAAACCGTTGATCACTACCCGTTGAGCCCGACAATCTAGCCAGCTTTCTATCCACTTTATAGTTCATTCATCCAATCCATACTTCTTTAACTTGCTGGCAAGAATACTGTGGGAGACTGTATCAAAAGCTTTGCTAAAGTCAAGATATGTCACATCCACTACTTTCCCCATATCCACAGAGCCAGTTATCTCATCATAGAAGGCAATGACTTGCCCTTGGTGAATCTATGTTGACTGTTCCTGATCACCTTCCTCTCCTCCAAGTGCTTCAAAATGGATTCCTTGAGGATCTGCTCCACGATTTTGCCAGGGACTGAAGTGAGGCTGACTGGTCTGTAGTTCCCCAGGTTCTCTTTTTTCCCTTTTTAAAATATGGGCACTATATTTGCCTTTTTCCAATCGTCCGGGACCTCCCCCAATAGCCACAAATTTTCAAAGATAATGGCCAATGGCTCTGCAATCACATCAGCCAATTCCCTCAGCACCCTCAGATGCATTAGATCTGGACCCATGGACTTGTGCAGGTTCTGCTTTTCTAAATGGTCTTTAACTTGTTCTTTCACCACAGAGGGCTGCTCATCTACTCCCCATGCTGTGTTGCCCAGTGCAGAAGTCTGGGGGCTGCCCTTGTCTGTGAAGACCGAGGCAAAAAAAGCATTGAGAACTTCAGCTTTTTCTACATCATCTGTCACTAGGTTGCCTCCCCAATTCAGTAAGGGTCCCACACTTTCCCTGACCTTCTTCTTGTTGCTAACATAAATGTAGAAACCCTTGTTACCCTTCACATCCCTTTCTAGTTGCAACTCCAATTGTGCCTTAGCCTTCCGGATTACACCCCTGCATGCTCTAGCAATATTTTTATACCCCTCCCTAGTCATCTGTCCAAATTTCCACTTCTTGTAAGCTTTCTTTTTGAGTTTAAGCATATCGAAGATTTCACAGTTAAGCCAAGCTGGTCGCCTGCCATATTTGCTATTCTTTCTGCACTTTGAGATGGTCTGTTTCTACGCCCTCAATAAGGCTTCTTTAAAATACAGCTAGCTCTCCTGGACTCCTTTCCTCCTCATATTAGCCTCCCAAGGGATCCTGCCCATCAGTTCCCTAAGGGAGTCTAAGTCTGCTTTTCTAAAGTCCAGGGTCCATATTTTGCTACTCTCCTTTCTTCCCTTTTTTAGGATCCTGAACACAACCATCTCACGGTCACTGCTGCCTAGGTTGCCACCCACTTCTACTTCCCCTACCAATTCTTCCCTGTTTGTGAGCAGCAGGTCAAGAGGAGCATGGCCGCTAGTCGGTTCCTCCAGCACTTGTACCAGGAAGTTGTCCCCAACACTCTCCAAAAACTTCCTGGATTGTCTGTGCACTGCTCTATTGCTCTCCAAGCCGATGTGAGGGTGATTGAAGCCCTGCATTAGAACCAAGGACTGTGATCTGGAGACTTCAGTTAGTTGTCCAAAGAAAGCATCGTCTACCTCATCCTTCTGCTCCGGTGGTCTATAGCACACGCCCACCATGACATCACCCTTGTTGCTCTCGCCTCTAAACTTAACCCAAAGAGTTTGTGTCATGTCAATGTATTAAACCTAACAACTAAGATAATAGTATATAAACATTTTCCCTCCTGGGTGTGCGGGGGAGGAAGTTCTCAGGGGGATGGCCTGGGGGGCACTGCGAGTGCTGGGGGCAGCCCAGGAGGTGCCATGAGTGCGGGGGGTGTCCCAGGGGTTGCTGCGGGTGTATGTGGAGGCCTGCAGGTGCTTGGGGGGCAGTTTGGGTGGTGCCACAAGTGCTTGGGGATTGCTCTGCTGGTGCTGAGGTGGGAACAGCCCAGGACCCCCGCTGGTGATGGGAGAGGGGGGTTGCCGGGGCTGGCAGGTTCCCTACCTGGCTTCTTGGAAGTGATTACATGTCCCTCCCTAAGCATCTCGCTCTGCATGCTGCCAGCTCCGCAGGTCCCCTCATTGGCTGGGAACTGTGGCTAATAGGAGCTGTGGAGGTGGCGCCTTCAGGCAGAGGTAGCATGCAGAGCTAGGCACTGAGGGAGGGAGGGACATATTGCTGCTTCTGGGTAGCCCCACAAGGTAATCCTAGAGCCCTCACCCCCTCCCATGCCCCAACCCCCAGCCCTGAGCCCCCTCCCACACCCAACCTCCTGCTGCTGTTGGGGGGAGGGCGGTGACCCAAGACTGGAGCCAGCTGCACCAGTCTCTGCAGAAGTCACGGCGGTGACTTCCGTGACCTCCATGACAATCTCACAGCCTTATCTATGACATGTCTTAGATGTTGGGTTCTGAGGTGTACTGAAAACTGTTGCAGAATTGAGGGCTATCACTTTAATTTGTAAGGGAGTTCCTGGTACTGCTTGTAGGCTCATGGGCTCTGAGGGAAGTCATGTGATCTGTGTCAGTCTGGATTGCAAGAGCCAGCCCAGAGTAAAGTTGTGTGAGGTGTGTCTCGCTGCCTTAGGGAGCAGCCTGTTTTGTTTCCCTCTGGGGTGTTGTCAGTCTGAATTCTAAGAAATAAAGTCGTATTATGCTTTAACCTTCCAGCAAGAGTACTGATGTTTTTATTTAATTCTCTATGTATATGCTGGTAACATAACAGGGCAATCACCCATTTGATGGCCAGGCAGTAGGGGAGGAAGCACAGGACATAATGCCACATGGCTTCTGGAGTTGATGGTTTAGGCAGGGACACCATCTGCCTCCACTTCTAAAGATTCATGGCCATGCTTCCTCTGGAGTACTTTGACAATTCCAGGGCACTGCCCGTGGAGTTTCATCCAATCAGGATTGATTAGGTCATCTTTTTATGACAGATTATTTACCCAATATAGTAAATGTCATGAAGAAATTGGAAGACATTCAGAAGAATCATTCAATCTATAACTGTACATTGCTGGCTGTCTACTGGAAGTCCCAAAATATCAATCAGCCTACATGGATCATGTCACTTTGAGGAAAATGATCATAAGATCTTCTGATCATGAATGGGGTGAATGGTTAAATAACAAAATTGTTGAGCACTTGATAAAAGATCTAAGCTAAAAATCTATTAAAATTTGAAAACCAAAAATATGTAAAAAAATTCAGAGCTGGAGCTGAATTCTGCAGCTTAATTATTAATTATTATTATTATTATTATTAGTAGTAGTAGTAGTAGTAGTAGTATTACAGGCAAAAGAGTTTTCTTTATCTCAACACAAAAGTGGGATTTTAAATTCTCACAGGATTCTACAAATTGTAGAGTCATCACATATGACTGTTTGAAATCATCGTATGGGGACACCAAAAAAATCAATGATCAAATAAATAAAAGAATGTTTTGTGCCATACACAGACTAGAGGGCTCTAGCATCTCACCATGCTTTACTGTTACTTGGAGAGCAGAAAACGAACCAGTTCCTCAGTTGGTCTGAATCAGTAGAGTTCCACCAAAGTCCAGACAAGGAAAGATGAACTCAGAGCCCAAATACCCAAGCGGTGCTGGCTGCCCTCAGCTCCAGTTGGGCCTACTGAGATTTGCAGCTGCTCAGTTCCTTGCTTGATTAGTTCTTTAAGCTTTAAAGCATGTGACCAGGAAAACCACTGGTAAACTAAGGGAGTCACTGAAAAATTGAAGCTGATTTGAGAAACCCTAATGTGCTGAATTTACAGGCTATGCAACTGGTGGTGTGAACTGGACATTAGGAATACGTTGTCCAAAAAACAGATGCTAATCGGAAGCCTAATGAACTGGGTCCCAGAACTCCTATAGATTTCAAAGGGCTTTGGATCAAACTGTGAGCAATTGATATGCCTTTTTCACCTTGTCCCCGGCCTCACAAAGTAAAATATACAAAACCTAAATTTCTTCCATATGATACTGGGCAGAGACATATATATAAGGAGCTAACTCTGCTCTCACTGAAATCAATGAAAGCTTTTCTCTTGCATTCAAAGGAATTAGGATCTAGTTGGTCCTAGAACTAAAATATTTTAGCTCTATCTATTAATAGATTCATAGACATTAAAGGCCAGGAGGGACTTTTATGATTTGACCTCCTACATAAAAGAAGCGATTTCTGTATCTCAAGCCTACAACTTCTGTAGTGCTAGAACATATCTTTTAGTCTTGCTTTAGAGACTTCAAGCCATGGAGAATCCACCACATATTAAATGAGTTCCCATGCTGATCACCTGTTCATTAACCATGGAGTCTGTAATGAAATAAGCCCTAGAACATAAACGAGAGAGATGGGCCAGAGCTGCAATATTCAGATACAGATTTTGAACTTCCTCTTTCCCAGTGCCAAGAAAAGATGGAAGAGGTTTTAACCCAGGGTTTTGAGCAAGCTTATTAGATAGGGGAGAACTGCAAAATATGGATCTGGATAATGGGTGTCCAGAACATAGATATTCAACCACAAATAGTTTATAATTTAGCACCATTTCCTGCTGTGTATGTGCCCAGGGGGATTTTAAATGGTCCCAACCTGGTTAGTTTACCCCCGTCAGTTCTGAACGTCAAGCAAAGTCCATATAGACATTCCTGACGATGCACCTGACAAATTTATCATTTAAGGATTTATCAATTTTTTGAACAGGTTAAAGCTGCTTTTCACCTGGGGAAACTCAGAAAGGGCTGGTGGAATCTTGTTCAACTGTTAAATAAAATAAAACAAAACAATTGGCGTTGAGCTGGAGTTCAGGAATGGAGAGTACAGCACAAGAGATGAAAGTTTTAAAACTTTTACTCTAGCTGCCACTTGTTGCTCCCACCGCACCCCTGATGCCTGCCCCCTGCATGCTAAGCAGCCCTCTGTTTGTTCAGCATGTTACCTGGCGGACTCAGGTACCGGCGGGCACTGGGGAGAGAAGTCTTCTCCTGGTTCCTGTTGTCCTTGTGCTGGTAGCGGCAGGAATACTTCCCTGTGCTCTCTGGAGAGACTGGCTGGGCTGACTCAATGATGAATTTGTTTCTGTCCTTGGGCAGGATTGCAATTTCCTTGCCATCCTTACAGAAGATGATGCGTGTCACCGAGGTGTTCATAGGGATGAAGCACATCAGTATGATGGCTTCCTCTTCAGGGGTAGGGCCCTTGTTCAGGATCAGTGTTGGGGCAGGGAGGTCACCTAGGTGGGGAGGAAACATTATTTGATGAAACGGCTCCTCTCTCATGGAGCTGACATTTGAATTACGGCAGAGACTAGCCAGGCCCTTGTGTGTCACCCTGAACCGGGCTCACCTCAGCCTGGGACTTTAAGCCACGCGGAACAAGGGTCTTGCTCTCACAAGCAGCATTTGTAAATTCAAACCCAGATGCCCCACATAACTCAGGAGGAGCTGCCCCCTCCTGCTTTACATCCCTGTCAGCTCCCACCAGCTCCTCTGTTTTTATCCCTCTTGGGCCAGCGTCTCAGCGGGGATAAATCAGCAAAGCTGCCCTGACTCCAGCAGGGCTATGCCTGTTTACTCCAGAGGCTTCACCTAGGGAAGGGGACTGGCAGGACAGGCCCTGGGAAAGCAGCTGTGTGGAGTCACTAGCCTTCACTCGATGATTTATCCCCACCTGCAGCCATGTCCCGAGGGGCTGGTTCTCCCTGCCAGGCACTTTGGGTGCATCCACATTGCGATCCCATGTTGTGGCTGCCATACGTGGAGCAGACTCGCATTGGATTTGATCGCACGAGTTCGAGTAACCATAGAAGTGAAGCCACAGCAGGATGGGGTAGCTGCTTGAGGGTGAACCCAGTGTCTCAGGCTGCCGTGTCTTCACTGCTGTTGTTATCTGAACTAGCCCAGGCGTGTCTACACATGCTCTAGTCACACCTCTGATTGCAGGGGGGACAGGCCTCGGGTGTGGTCACTGCCATCTGTAAAAAGGGCGAGGGAGATGAGCTCAGACCCTGGTGTGCTGGCCAAGGTGGTGGCCATCATGTAAGCGGGGCTCATCCGAGACTCAAACTGCTGGGGGCTCCGATGCTCAGGAGAAGTTTGCTTTTAGAAGTGTGGGACCCTCTGGGGCATGTGTGTCCTCTCTGGGACATTCCACAGGGGGTGGGGAGTCTGTGACAGGTCCAGCGAGAGAGCTTCAGCTTAAGATACAAAAACTCACACCTTATGTGGACCAGGCACGGAGTGGGACATGTATGCACCAAGCAGGGCATTACTGAAGTATGTGGAACTCCACTTGAATTCAGTGGGAATTGCTCCCATTATTGCTCCCAGTGGCTGAACTTGGTCCTCACCTGATGCCAAATTGGTGCAAATGCCATTGCTTTGCTGCTTACAGTTTGAGCATTGGCCTGCTAAACCCAGGGTTGTGAGTTCAATCCTTGAGGGGGCCATTTAGGGATCTGGGGCAAAAAAAATAGTTGGGGATTAGGTCCTGCTTTGAGCAGGGGATTGGACTAGATGACCTGAGGTCCCTTCCAATTCGATGATCAATTTACACCCAATCCGGTGTAACCTGTGCTGCCATTTACACTCCCATTGGATTCGGGCCCCCCGCACTCCTCCCGTGGCTCTGACTCTGCTCCCACTGAAGTCAGAAGGAGTCTGGCCCAATGAATCAGCATCGGGCTTTTTATACAGTCAGTGGCGATATCCAAAATGTTCCCATGAGTCCTGATTCCCGGTGCTCTACTCTACCCGCCGGACACACAGGGCTTGCTTCTCATTTACACTAAAGCCCTGTCCACTGGTAAAGTGAGTGTGAATTTACACCCTCTTTTAGCCTCTTTACACTGCCTCAACAGGCCTTAGTGTGCCTGAGGATCAGGCCCCTCTGTTCTATAATTAACATTGTTACACGGCACCGACACTCACCTGGAGAGCTGCAGATTTCCTGACTTGCAGCCAGTGTCCCTGTGCAATAAAATAGAAATTCCAGTCATTAGTGCATCCAGATCAATTGGGAGCTTACCAAGCTACACAAACTTAAAATAAATGGAGCTTTTGCCCTCATGGCAATGAGCATACAGGCGCATTCTCCCGGTCTCGCGCTGCCGAGCGTCTCTGGTGAAAATCCCGTCCCCAGGTTGGTTTCCTCCACTACACATTTGTTCTGTCCTTCGTCAGTTCTGCCACCTTCTTAGTCAAGCAACTGCACCTCTCCCCTCGGATCAATAGCCACGTCAGCAACCCCAGCCCTTTATTCACCATCCTCAGACTTTCCCACTCCTGCCTCCTCTTCACTCTGCACTAAGGTATTTAGAGGGAAAGATGGCACAATATGACATGACCTTCCCCCCTCCCTGCTTCTTTCCTCCTCCCCTCCTACGGCTCTCTCCTTCTTCTCCCCTGTTACAGACACAGAAATTTCTCATCTACTCCTCTCATCCCAGCTCCTAATTGCCCTTGTGCCCACTCTCATCCTCTCCTTCCCCCTTCTGCTTCATCTCTCACTCTCTTCTGGCTTGTTCCACTCGCAGTGCAAACACTCATTAATCTCCCCTCTCTTGGCCCTACACTTGGGAGGAATCCCCATAAACATCCACAAAGCTACCTCGGTATCCTCCAGATCCTGCCGTGAAGCTCTCCATTGTCACGCTGCCTACAACAGACCTGACAATGGTGAGGCTACTGGTGAGCTGAGACCCTATCGTCTCACTGGGTCCATCTACACTGCAGCTGGGCGAGGGCTTCCCAGCACAGGGAGATGGACACGCGCTAGCTCTGCTCAAACTAGACTTACAAAGAATGAAAATAATCTAAGTTAATATAAAAATATAAATCCTGCTGTCATCAGTACTAAAACTCATCTTTATGGGTTACATGACTACAAACAGAACATATTTGGTGGCGTTTGCCTCTGAATCAAAGCCAGCAGCAGAAATATGAGTTGGAATGAAGCGTTGAAATCATTTTACAGTTGCTAAAAATTGTGATTATCTAGTCTGATGCTCAGCACGGTCCAGAGAACTTCCCTGAAATAATTCCTAGAGCAAATCTGTTAGAAAAACATCCAGTCTTGATTTAAAAATTGCCAGAGATGGAGAATCTGCTGCAACCCTTGGTAATGTGTGCCAATGGTAATTGGTGGAGCTGTGGAAGCTAAAAAGAGGAGACCTTGAACATACCTCCTAGAACAGAGATTCTCAAACTGCGGGTCAGGACCCCTGAGGGGGTCGCAAATTTATTACATTGGTGGTCGCGAGCCTCCACCCCACATCCCGCTTTGCCTCCAGCATTTATAATTGTGTTAAATATATTAAAAAGTGCTTTTAATTTATAAGGGGAATTGCACTCAGAGGCTTGCTATGTGAAAGGGGTCACTGGTACAAAAGTTTGAGAACCATTGTCCTAGAAATAATTAAGTGACTCATTAGCTGTTCTCAGTCTTCCCTTAAAGACAAGCTAAACCCAGCCAGTTGTGTCCATACTCACAGAGCAGGCAGAGGCCTAATGGCAGGACCATTGGGAGAAGTGGTGAGAATCGCAGCAGCCCCTCAGGGATTCGGCAGCAGAGAAGTCCTGTCTCTCTCTGCTCCTCAGTGTCTCAGGGAGAGACGTCTTCGTGGCTCTCTGATCTGACCTCTCCCTTTCTGATCTGCAGGGAGCAGGGAGCCTAGAAGCCGCAGATGCTCTCTGATCTGCCACGTACTCCCCGAGGTTCAGAGAGAAGAAAAGCCACAGCCCCTGTGAGAGACAGGGCCGTGTTTGCTACTGGCCTTGCTGCGGCCAGAGGGACGCTGCTCTCCCAGCTCTTCTGTCACAGGCCTTACGCTGAACATTGTGGTTTTAACATTGAAATCAGACCCGAGCCAGGGTCACAGAGGAGAGGAATGGCAGCTGGGTGGTCGCCTCTCCAGAGTTCAAGTTGCAGATGTGTCCCTGCTTAAAGCTGAATTTGGCACCTTCTTTAAACCCCTATGAAAAGTCAGATTGGTCTGAAAATTGGTAAATCAGGTCAGGGAGTGGTGTAGAGTTTGTGAAGGAAATTGGAAGTGAATTTAAGAAGACGTTACTCAGATAGCATCCGCTCCAAAGCTGCAAAGTCCTTCTAGCATCCGCTAGACAAAAATTGTCAAAACCTAGAGACTAGGGAGGGTCTGTGATGGTGAGAACTTCCACTAACATCCAGGTCCAAGCTGTCACTGGCAGCGGTCAGATCAAGCCCTTTCTTTGTAACTTAGCAGAAGCGTTCAGTGTCCCTTCAACTTCAGTAAAGTCTCACTTATGCTTAAATACCACACCCTGGGCAGCATTTCTTATTGGCATTGCACTGTGGGTTTAGCCACACATCCTTGTGTTTACAAGTTATTGAAGTCCTCTCCAGTGGCTTGCCTATAGATTTAAAGCCTTTACGTGAAATGAGTATACAGTCACAAATGCGAAATGACTGCAAACTGCATGGAAACTATTTAAAAAACACCATAATAGAGGCTCAAATTAAATGTATACACCCAATTAAAAAAACATAGTACGACCACCAGAAAAGTGCCACCATGGCCAAACAACAAAGTAAAAGAAATGGGTAGAGGCCAAAAGGCATCCTTTAAAAATTGGAAGTTAAATCCTACTCAGGAAAATAGAAAGGAGCATAAACACTGGCAAGTCAAGTGTAAAAGAATAATTAGATAGGCCAATAAAGCATCTGAAGAGCAAACAAACCAAAGATTCAAAAACTAGCAGCAATTTAGATTCCTACATCTGAGCCATAAATCTGAGGGACTGTCCCGGACTGAAGAGTCTATAGAGGAGGTATTAGAACAAACTGATAAATTAAACAGTAACAAATCACCAGGACCAGATGGTTCATCCAAGAGTTCTGAAGGAACTCAAATGTGAAATTTCAGAATTACTAACTGCGATATATCAGAGGGGTAGCCATGTTAGTCTGAATCTGTAAAAAGCAACAGAGGGTCCTGTGGCACCTTTAAGACTAACAGAAGTATTGGGAGCATAAGCTTTCGTGGGTAAGAACCAAAGGGCATCTGAAGAAGTGAGGTTCTTACCCATGAAAGCTTATGCTCCCAATACTTCTGTTAGTCTTAAAGGTGCCACAGGACCCTCTGTTGCTTTTAACTGTGATATGTAACCTATCATTTAAATCAGCTTCTGGACCAGATTACTAGAGGATAGCTAATGTGATGCCATTTTTTTAAAAAAGGCTCCAGAGCCAATCCTGGCAATTACAGGCAGGTAAGCCTAATTTCAGTACCAGGGAAACTGGTTGAAACAGAATTGTCAGACAAATAGATGAACATGATTTGTTGGAGAAGAGCCAACATGGCTTTTGCAAAGGGAAATCATGCCTCATTACTCTATTAGAATTCTTTGCGGGGTCAAGAAAAATGTGTACAAGGGTGGTCCAGTGGATATAATGTACTTGGAGTTTCAGAAAACCTTTGATAAGGTCCCTCAGCAAAGGTACTTAAGCAAAGTGTGTGGCCATGGGATAAGAGGGAAAGTCCTCTCATGGATCACCAACTGGTGAAAAGTAGGAAACAAAGGGTAGGAATAAATGGTCAGTTTTCAGAATGGAGAGACATAAATAGAGGTGTTCCCCTGGGATTGGTACTGGGACCACTGCTGTTCAACATATTCATAAATTATCTAGAAAAGGGGGTGAACTGTGAGGTGGCATAATTTGCAGACAGTACAAAATTACTCCAGATAGTTAAGTCCAAAGCAGACTGCACGGTATTACAAAGGGATCTCACAAAACTGGAAAACTAATCCCAACTATACATACAAAATGATGGAGTCTAATTTAGCTGTTACCACTCACGAAAAAGATCTTGGAGACATTGTGGATAGTTCTCTGAAAACATCCGCTCAGTGTGCAGCCGCAGTCAAAAAAGCTAACCGAAAGTTGGGAACCACTAGGAAACGAATAGAAAATATCATAATGCCTGTATATAAATCCATGGTTCGCTCACATATTGAATAATGTGTACAGTTCTGGTCATCCCATCTCATAAAAATATTTTAGAATTGGAAAAAGGACAAAAAAGGACAACAAAAATTATTAAGAGTGTAGAACAGCTTCCATATGGGGAGAGATTAGTAAAATTGGGACTTTTCAGGTTAGAAAAGAGATGACTAAGAAGGGATATGATAAAGGTGTATAAAATCATGACTGGTGTGGAGAAAGTGAATAAGGAAATGTTATTTATTCCTTCAAATGGCACCAGAACCAGCGACCACTCAATGAAATTAATAGGCAACAGGTTTAAAACAAACTAAAGGAAGTACTTCTTCACACAGCACACAGTCCGTCAGTGGAATTCGTTGCAGGGGGTGTTGTGAAGGCCAAAAGTATAATGGGGTTCAAAGAATCATTAGATAAGTTCCTGGAGGATTGGTCCATCAATATGAGCCAAGACGGTCAGGGATGCAACCCGATTCTCTGTGTCTCCCTAGCTTCTGACTGCCAGCAGCTGGGAGTAGACCGGGGATGGACCACTCACAAATTGCCTGCTCTGTTCATTCCTTCTAAGGGTCCTGGCACTGACCCCTGTCAGAAGACAGGACACTGGCCTAGATGGAGCATTTTTCGGACCCAGTATGGCCGTTCTTATGTTCTGATGTTCACCTCAGGCTGCGGAAGGTGTCAGTCCTTCCAAACCCACAACTGGATTTTCCCTGAGGTTACCAACTGTTTCATAACCAGAACCCAGATTGGGCAGATCAGCCTGTTTCTTTATGCAGATTGGGCCTTTGATTTCAGATTCCTGTAACAGGTAATCAGCATATAATCATTTTCTCCTCAGCGCATAGACACCCCTTTTCAGACCTCTCACCATCTGCTGACCCTACTGCCCATTATACAATATAGCCACCTGTTACAACCTCTGGTTCCCTATACCTTGGGGTTATGTATCTCCTGCCACCACCAAGCTTCACAAGTGGAAATTTTACTTGTGTCTTCCCCCACTGTTTTACCTTATTCCCAGCCTCCAGCCCCCAGGAGTGGGATACTCACTGATAAATATGGTAGGTGCTCTTCAAAGCACAGGCAGGAACAGACAGCCACCACGCTACTCTGGGCTTGTTTAACAAACTTTTACTTTATTACTTCCACGTAAAGCCAGGAATGAACTCAGTGACTGTCCATACAGAAGTGCCCTCTTTACCCTCTTGAACATGGGAAAGTCTCACTGCAGATCCCAGGACAAACATCATTCTCAGAAACTCCTGGATCTTACGTCCTCAGAACTTGGTCTCAGTGCTGCCTTCTCAGTTGCCTGGACCATACAGCCCCCAATGGACTAGTCTCTGGTGTCTTGAGCATCCATTCCTGGTGCCTTCATCCAGGCACCAGGAAAAACCCCACCTCTAGCCATCAACCCTCAACTCTCTCTTTGCACATTCCTTGCCCACCCACTGGAACTGGCATGAATGTGCCATAGGGGCTCCTAGCAACCCAATGGGTCTTTCCAGAGTCCTCACATGTTAAATCGCCGTCTTGTGTCCAAACCCAGGTTTTACTTCCCACAGCTCCAGCCCCAGTAACATGAATTCACCACATTATTCGCCCATAGGGCTTGTCAGTTCTATGGCTGAGCTGCAGCAGGCCCTGGCTTGCCCAGGTTGCCCGACTGAGGCTGATTTTCGCTCTGGAATGGGGAGATGGAATTCTGTCGTGGCCGTGTCTAGCTAGGTGCCCTCACCACTGTAGCATCTCAGCTCCTCCCAATCATACCTGGATTTCACCCTCCACACAGCTCTAGCAGGCAGGGGAGAATTATTCCCATTTTACCAGGCCCAAAGACATGAAGCCACTTGCCCCAGTTTCCCCAGTCGGTAGCTGACCGTAGGAGGAATTCTCCCCCATGACAGGGGAACACAACACCTGCTGTGGGGGTGTCTGCAGAGAAGCTGCTTTAGTGGCACAGAACAGGGGAGGACAGACTTGTGAGAGCTGCTTCTGGATTAGTCACAAACAAAACACGCAGGTAATGCAGAGTTCAGGTGCCCGGCGATAGCTCCTGCCCTGCCAGGGCATTGAGTCCAGCAAAGCTCAGATTGTGAACCCCAGGAAAGGCAGAGTTAAGGTTAAAGCCCATGCACCTCACCTCTGCTCCCCGGAAGCTGGCGACAGCCACTGGGTATTATTGGCCTGCATTCCGGTTGCATTCCCTGAGTTAGGTGCGGCTGTGTGAATGGTGGAGGGGTTTCTCTGAGAAGTGTGGCAGGGCTGTGATGAGCTCTGAGGCCATAGGGGAGGGGTGGTGAGTGAAGGCCCAAGAGGTGTTTGTACCTGAGAGACCCAGTTTGCCCTGTGCAGTGCTGCGTTGTGCAGGCTGTGCCAGTCACAGGGCTTAGGCGTGCTCTCGGCACGGGGACTGTCAGCAGGTAGGTGGGGGCGGGGACGCACTTTGGGTTTGCTGACGGGCGAGGGAAAGTTGAGCATTAAATGGTGTCGTGCGTGTAGGAGCGAGGAGCTGGGGGAAGGGGTGTTAATGTAGCAAAGGCAGAGTTCTTGGGGCAGAGCAGGATCAGTCTGTGAGGGAAGGGCAGGTGCGCGTAGCTTCTGCTTGCTTCAGTGCGAAGGCAGAGCCTGGAAGTATTGGGGCATTGATAAACGAGGGCAGAGTTAAGGTTGCGTGGGCCTGGCCCTTCCCTCGGTTTCCTGGTTTTAGGAAGCCTGAGTGTGAAATACATGAACTCGGAATGTTCTGGTTTTCAGATGTGTGAGTTTGGCTGGTCTCAGCGTTCTGCGTGGGCGCGAGATACCCTGGGGCAGCCTCGACTCTGTGCTAATGAAACTGTTTGTCAGAGTGTGTGGAGGGGAGTGAGGGGATGAAGAGGGAGAGAGAGAGAGAGAGAGGGAGAGAGAGATCAGGCCCTGGCCAACCCAATCTGTGATATTCATGACTCTCTGCATCTGGGAGTCTCTGCGGCCCCCATGGGGATGAGAAAATGTTGCTTGAACCAAGTCTGTGTAACCGCAAAGTTTCCCCAGGGACCCAGCAGACTCGGGTAGGCAATGGCCACGTGTGTGTCTCACCGTAACGCCTGGCACCAGGTGACGCTGTACGATGCTCCCAGGAGGGAGGTTGGGCAGAGAGACGGCAAATCACTTTATTCACTGCACAGGAGCAAACTCATACCCAGCCTGCCAGAGACCTCTTGGGACCAGGTCTTTAAAGGGATCAGGCACCTAACTCTCATTGACATCCATGGGAGTTAGGCACTTCAATACCGTCAAAAATCTGCCGCCTTGTTCATTTTCCGTGTGCTCAGAGGCTCAACACAGACACTGGCACATCCTCCCCCGATAGCAGCATTAACTATGCCCTCGCAGGTATCCCCACGCTGCCCCTCTTCCCACCCTCACTGTGAGGCCGGCACCAGAGAGTTTTTGCTCAGTTTCTGCGTCCTGGACATTCAGTAAATGCAGGAGCCACTTGGGTCCATGTTTTGAACCCATCTGGGACCCTGCATTTGCATTTCCCACGACCAGGTGTGCATGTCAGGCAGCTGCCTGTGCAAATGGCTTGTGTCCGCCTGTCACTCTGCATGCTCAGTCACTGAGGGGATTTTATGTGCAGGCCTCCAGGGTGGGAACTTCAGCCAGGAAGGTTCTGCTGTAACTAGAACAACGGGCTGTGACGCAAAGCCCGGCCTCGGCCACACCCAAGAAGAGTCTGAGCTTCCCTTGTCATTGATTGACCCAAACGTTGGTTCTCGCTGGCTGGTAAACTGGTCCCTTCACTGTCTCCTTCCCGGGGCTCCGCTCAGGCTGGCAGCGAGTGTGGGGCTCATGCAGGCTTGTGGGGTACTGGGAATCCTGTGGGGAAGTGAGAGGGAATCCCAGTGACCAGCTCAAATGCCGCTGCCTCCCACCCCTTCCCGGTATCTCCCTGAGCGTTGGGCAGGGGAGCATTCCCCAGCAATGGGCTGGTGACAGCCCTGGACATCCTGTGTTATCCACCTGTTCCCATATCTGCAAGGAGAGCTGGGGTAGTTCCCTGCCTTTGAGCCCCCTGGCTCAGATGCTGCTCACTTCCCAGTCCGAGCCGCTGGTCCTTGGGGTTATAAAATGCTGGGGAAGGGCTGGGGTGAGTGACCTCTGGGGCCTGGCAGGGGGAGCCAGTGAGGGGTCCCAGCACACACCTTGGTACCAGGTGGAGGAGATGGAGGCTCTGAGTTGGCAGGGAGGCTGGGTTAGATCCTGCACCCCCGACCGTTCCTTGCACTGGCTTTGTGGGGAGAACAACAACCCCAACCCACGTGGGACTAATCACAGAGCGTCACCCTTACCCAGCGCTACGGAGCCGTCTGAGTGTCCCACACTCGAGAGCTTCTCTTTTCTACCACTGCATACGTCACTGCCACGTCCCCATCCATTCTGGGCTGCTGGGATGTCAATACATTTACACGGTTAAACATTTACACCCTGTTTCCAGTCTGAATTTGTCTACAAGGGAGCACCAGGGCAGGAGCCCCGAGCAGGGCCCTGGGCTGAGCGGAGTGGGACGAATGGCCCCTCCTTAGAGACGGGGCAGGGGAGCGCCATGCTGAGGCGGGTGCTGGAGTAGGGGTCTTAACTTTAACCGTGTGTCTCAGTCTCATTGGAATCAATGGGATGGACGCAGGCACTTGGAGTCCCCCATACGATCGAGGGCTCCCCTCAGCCGCGGCTTCCGGGGATGAAACAAGCCGTGGGTCAGTCAGGGAAACTCCTCCAGTTGAGCTGGGATGTCATCAGGGACCCAGAGACAAACCCTTCTCCTTTCTTCTATTGCATGTATGGGGCCAGATCCCCAGCTGGTGTAAATCAATGTCGCTCCATTGGTGTCACAGGCGTGAGGCTGATTTACACTCACTGGGGATTTGGTTCATTGACATCAATGGAGCTACGGCTGATTTACACCAGTGCGGGATCTGACCCCACTGACTCCAGTGGAGCCACAGTGACATGAAACTGACTGGAGGATTAAACTCAGATTCTTCAATTCTTTCCCCCTTCATGCCAAGACAGTCACTATTTATCTCCCGGGGCCGGGATCACCCTGCGGTGACCCTCACTACTGGCCAGGCTGGAGGCGCTGGTGCTGGGAGCAGCCCAGGGGGTTCCCAGAATAGCATAACTCCTGGTGCCTGTTTCCATGTAACATTCTGCCCAAACCCGGCAAACTGTGTGCACCGGCACGGCAGCTCACCTGGTCAGCGCGGGCTCCGGTGACCACGGTGTCTGGGGGAGAGAACCGAGGTCAGTGCATCATCACCAGCCACCCCACACCCTGGAGAGACACTGACCCACGTCCCCCAGGGACACAGATCCATCCCTGACCCCAGTCAGGCCCACTGAGGGGAGACAGCACCGGGCACCGCAGTGTGAGCCCTAACGGGCTGGCTGGCCCAATGGACACTGGGTACCCAGCCTGCTGCCCATGTTGGGTAGGGTGGCCAGGTGTCTGGTTTTTGACTGGAACGCCCGGTCAAAAAGGGACCCTGGTGGCTACTGTCAGCACCGTTGACCAGGATATTAAAAGTCCTGTCAGTGGGGCAGCAGGGCTAAGGCAGGCTACCTACGTACCCTGGCTCAGCGCAGCTCCTGGAAGCAGTGGCATGTCCCCCCTCCGACTCCTACATGTAGGGGCAGCCAGGGGGCTCCTCACACTGCCCCTGCCCCAAGTGCTAGCTCCGCAGCTCCCATTGGTGGGGAACCACAGCCAATGGGAGTTGCAGAGATGGCACCTGTAGATGGGGCAGCGTGCAGAGCTGCCTGGCAGTGCCTCTACTTAGGAGCTGGAGGAGGGACATCCTGCTGCTTCCAGGATCTGCTTGAGGTAAGCACCACCTGCATCCCTGCCCCCGCACACTGCAACCCCCTGCCCCAGCCCTGATCCCCCTGCCATCCTCTGAACCCCTCGGCCACAGTGTGGGGCACCCTCCTGCACCCTAAACCCCTCATCCCCAGCCCCACCCCAGAGCCCACACCCTCATATGGAGCCCTCACACACCCCTGCACCCAACCCCTGCTCCAGCCTGGAGCCTCCTCCTGCACCCTGAACTCCTCATTTCTGGCCCCACCCCGGAATCCACACTCCCAGCCCAGAGACTGTTCCCCCTCCCACATCCCAACCCCCACCTCAGCCTGGAGCCCCCTCCCATACTCCGAACCCCTCAGCTCCACCCCCCAGCCTGGAGCCCCGTCCTGCAACCCCAAACCCTCATCCCCAGCCCCACCCCAGAGCGACATGCCCAGCCAGAGTCTTCACCTCCTCTCACATCTCAATCCACTGCCTAAGAACTGGAGATCCCTCTTCCAGCCTGAACTCCTCATTTCTGACCCCACCCCAGAGCCCGCACCCCCCAGACAGTGTGAAGGCAGAGCCTGGGCGTATTGGGGCATCGATCAACGAGGGCAGAGTAAAGGTTGCGTGGGACTGGCCCTTCCCTCGGTTTATGGTTTTAGGAAGCCTGAATGTGAAATACCTGAACTCAGAATGTTCTGGTTTTCGGACGTGTGAGTTTGGCTGGTCTCAGGTTTCAGACCTCCTCTGAGGCCTCGCCCCACCCACACCCTAATCCCCTGAGCCAGCCCGGTGAAAATGAGCTAGTGAGTGAGGGTGGGGAGAGCAAGCGAAAGAGGGAGGGGGGATGAACTGTGCAGGGGCGGAGCCTCCGAGAAGGGGCGGGGCCTCAGAGGAGGGGTGGGGCAAGGGTGTTCGGTTTTGTGCAAGTAGAAAGTTGGCAACCCTAATGTTGGGGGAGAGGAGAACTGGGCCAGGCCCCATGGATGCTAGGTGCCCAATCTGCTCCCTATATCAGCGGGGTGAGAACTGGGACAGGCCCCATGGACACTGGCTGACCACAGATAACGGGGCGATGTTGTTTGTTCCTGTCATGTGTCTCCTTTCTCCCCATGCAGGGAGGTGTCTGCCCAGGCCCCTGCAGCCACCCTGCAGTTTGTGGCAGACGCTGCCAGGGCTCCAGCCAGTCCCGTCCCTGCCCATGGCCGGGGGCTCCCGTCACCTCATCATTGGGCTGGGCAGAGGCTGAGGCGACAGGGAGAACAGTTCCCATCAGGGCAGAATTTTCTGGCCTGGCTACCCAGGGCCCCTTCTGGCCCCAACACCCCGGACTCTGACACTGGCCAACAGACGGACAAAAGGCGGAAGCCGAAGTCCCACCAGCGCAGTGCCAGAACAACAGGCTCTTACACTGGATCTGATCTTCAGAGTCCGGGCTGCTCCGCTCTGGGCCGGGATCCCTGTGTGGAATGAGAGCTGTGTCAGTCCCACGTGCAGCACCTGGTGCTGGGGCCGGGGCCCTGCTGCCATTAGTGATGGGGGAAGGAGGGAAGCAGCACCATTGCCCTCACTAGGGAGGGGGAGGATGAGGCTTCCAGACTAGGCTCAGGCCCCTGCAGAACCCAGGAGCATTTGCATTGTGGGTAGCCGGGGGCTATGGCCCAGGTCAGCTCCCCAGGGCAGAGTCCCAGGCAGGGCATCAATGAGCCCCCCTCCCAGACCTAGGCATCACCTGGGGAGCAGCCCCAGAATGGAGCTGGGGATCAGGGCGAGGTTCCCTCCTACCTGTGAGTCCTGCAGCGCAACACAACTACCGAGAGAAAGAAAATAGCGTTAGGGGAGCTCAGCGCACGTCCCGGCCTGGGGCGACTGCCAGGCCAGAGCCAGCCTGGTGATGTGCATCTCTGCCCCCGATGTGCTGCACCTCCCCACTGGTCTGTGGTGTCTAGCTACCCACAGAGCCCTGCAGCCACAGATCCACGGAGACAGCACAGGGCAGTAGTTAGTGCAGGGGACAGCTGCCCAGAGACCTCAGTGCCGGGTGATCTCAGACCAGTCAGTTCTGCTCCCCGTGCCTCAGCCGGGTTACAGGCTGCAGAAGTGCCCTTCACCCCACCGGCACCTACCTGTCTTCATGAGAAAACAGCCCAACAGCACCAGAGCCAGGCTGGCCGTGACGGCGAGTCCCACAATGGATCCCAGTCCTAGAAAACCATTGGAGCAGCCAGGAACAGAGAGAAAAGCAGGGGATTAGGCTGGGGCTGACGTGAGTGGGGCTGGGAATATCCAGAACACAAAAGGGATCCAGGATGAAGGGTGAGCCCCTGGGGCAGGGATCCAGGATGGGGGTGGGAGCCCCAGGGGCCAGGCACACTTGGACCAAGAGCCCTCCTCCTTTTATGGGGTCTCATTGATTAGATCTCTTATAGGGCATCAAATTACTCCATCCCTGGTTCTGCTTTGATTCAAGGTTCCCACAGACCTCCTGTGCTAACTTCCCCTTTTAGAAGATGAATATCACAGCCCTCTTTCTGGACAAAGAGCTGACATCTCAGGGGGTGGGGGAGAGGGTTCCCCTCCTGGGGGTCAGGAGTCCCACAACCCTCCTTCCTGGGGCTGTGTGGAATCATTGAGGCCAACTTCAGCCCTCACTCAGCTTCTCTGCGCCTGCCCATTTAACCCACGCAGCCATCTAGGGTGACCAGATAGCAAGTGTGAAAAATCTTTTTTTTTCCTGAGGTGGAGGGAGTATATTGGCCTATATAAAACAAAGCACCCAACTCCCACTGAAATCACTGGTTCCTTAGCGACCACCTAGCAACATAACTATGCATATAACCCCATCAGCCCAGCTTCAGTTATAGCAGGGGAAGAGTGTTTCTGTGGGTGTAGCTAACATTGTTTGGGGACATGGTGTTCCTCCAAAGCAGAGCAACTGCTTCCATTGGTGTATGTTGTGTGTACACTCGGAGGCTATGTTGGTAACGGTTCTGTAGTGTAGCCATAGCCACACTTTCATTTTCCCGTTCACTAATTTTGCCAGAGTTGGAGATGTTTTGAAAAGTTACAGAGCAGAAAAAAGAGAAAAATAAAAAGGTAAAAATGAAAACAAAAAACAACTCTGGTCATCATTCATTCTGCTGCACTGGGGGGCAAAAAAAAAAAAAGGGAATGGGGAGGCAGGGGCAGGGGGAAGAAAGTAAAAAAAAAAAGTTGTGATTTTTGAAAATGGAAATAAAAAAAAATCAGTTAGGAATGAAACATTTTTGGCTATTTTTGAAAGTTCTCATTTAAAGTAAAATAAAAATGTCAAAAATAACATTTTTCAGTGAATATTTTTTATTAAATCCTATTATTTTGTGGAATGTTTTTCGGGTGACATATTTCCAGCAACTCTAGTTTGACCTCCATTAGTTTACAGCTTTGTTTTCTGAACTGCAGCAAAGCATGTGCACGAGCACCTGAATTGCAGCCAAACTGACAAGGATCACACCTGCCACTAGCACCTGTGCAGCAGCCACACTATGGGCTCAACGTTTCCTCTATTTTCCTGCTACGGCCCCAAAAACCATTCGCCCAGGGACAGTGGCAAGCATGGAAAAGGTCAGCACAAGACACGGAAGTTTCCCAGAGTGAGGAGTGACTGACGACAGGGGTTATAACAGAAAGTGATTTCCCCGATTCACCCTTGTGTGATGCCAGCTTGACACCAGTGCAACACCACTGATTGCAATAGATGACTGCGATGGAGTGACACCGATGGCAATCCGCGCGAGCACGGAGGTGAGCTGGGCCCCTCGACTATAGCTGGTGCCACATTAACGACCATTATCTGAATCCTCATCACTTGGGCTGAGATTCTTTGCCGGGGCCGGCACAGGTCACCAGCTCAGTCCCTCTTTGCCCCTCTGCCCAGCAGGGTCTTCACCCCTCGATAACGCTAGCTGAGAGCATTACCAGCCACGTGCAGATACCAGGGCTCACTGGGGAGCAGATGGTGGCATGTGGGGCTGCCTGGACATTTTACATTCCCCACACGGAGGTTTGCCCCGTGGCCTCTTCCCCACCTGGCACCTGCAACAGGATAAAGTCTCCCCTCTGAGATTGACATGTGCTCCCCCCTCATCCCAGCCCAGCCCTCCCACCTTCCTACAGGCAAATCCCACAGCATGGAGCAAAACCATTTACCTTGGGGTGATGCGTCCCCTCCAGAGCCATCGCCACCTGTGGTGCAGATACACAGCGATCACAGATCATTTCAAACAGCCAAAAGCCTCATACAAAGGAGGGGTAGAAGACCAACCTCAAGCAGGTTTTTCTCAACTTTTTGATTTACTGAAAATGTTGAAAAAAAAATTGTTTGCAAGTTAATCTGAAACAAGTTTCCCCACCCCCGGATTTTTTGAAATAGCCAGTGAGGCAAAAAATCAGTTAGTCGTGATGCTCTGTTCCGTACTTGTATTTCATGAAGGTTTTAGTAAAATAGGCCATGATGACACTAAACCTGCCGAATATCTGTGAGGGTCTGTCCATTTTCACACTCTGCCCTTCAGAGAAGGTCACAATATTTTGTCTTTTAATTAGTGGGAAAAACCTGCTCTTCCTCACCATGAAACTCAGCAGTGGCTGAGAGGATGATGATTAGTCACTAAAAAAATTGTGAAATTCCCCCAGGGACATGTCCCCCTGGGAAATGTCGGGGAAGGAGGGGGAAGTTTTACATCTTAACCCTAGATATCACAGTGTGACCCCAGCCCATCCCAGCCCCCTGACCATCTGCACCAAGCCCACCATTAGTGCAGTGCATTACCGGCCATGTGCAGGTACCAGGGGTCACTGGGGAGAGAATTGTTCTCCTTGTTATTGTCATCCTTGAGTTGGTAGCGGCAGGAAAAGGCCCCTGCGCTCTCCCTGGACACGAGGTAGGGTGAGTCATAGACAAATTTGTTTCCTTCCTTTGGCTGGACAGAAATCTCCTTCCCATCTTCGCAGAAGACAATGCGGGTCATAGGGGCGTCCAAAGGGACTAAACACGACAGCATGGCCGTGTCCCCTTGGCGGGCAGACAGCCTGTCCAGGAACAGCCGTGGGGCAGGGAGATAGCCTGGGGACCAAACACACCAGTGTTAAACACCTGGGGCCAGATTCCCCGCTGGGTGTCAATCAGCAAAGTTGCATTTACTCCTTTGGCCAATTTATGTCAGCTGGGGATCTGGCTCCATTGACTCCAATGAAGCAATGCTGATTTACACCGGCTGGTATCTGGCCCCTTGGTGGTGTCATTCTGTATGGCTGTGCTGTCTGGAGGGGGGGACAGGATGCACTGGGAATGCGCAGAGTTTTTAGCCTTTGCTTGTCCCACTTTGGGGTCCGATGCCCCTGTGCATGCCGCCCTTCCACGCCAGCACAGTGCTATGGATTACAAGGGTTCAGCCAGGAGACAGGCAGAGGGGCAGAGATTGCGATTTGCCCCCATTTGGGATTGAAATTGGATGTCCCGGGTGTGTCCCAGTGGCTTTTTGCTGCCGTGTGAACCCATGTCAATGGGCCATTTCTGGTGGGATGGCAGACGCTGGGGGTCACTGGAGTAGCGCACAATGTCCAGAGTATCCCAGGGGCCCGTCCCATTGGGAATGTAAAGGGTGTAATGGGATTGGAGGTGTGAGTGTTACAGGAAAAGTGTCTCCCGACTGTGTGCAAGGAAAAGCAGCCACCCCACTACCCCCCAAGTAGCTGTCTCTCCACCCACACTGGTGTAAATCAGGAGTAACTCCCTTCAAGCCAGTGGAGTCCCACCCGAGAGAGGGGAGTCAGGCCCCAAGACACTGATGCTGCACCGACCCCAATACTCTGAGTCCTCAGGGTCAAACCCAGCTCTGGTCTAAGAGGACATGAGCCCACTTACGCCAATGGTTGAATTCAGTCCCCACTGAATACCAAATGGGTGAAATTTCCATTGCTCGGCAAAGTTGGATCTATCACCGCTCACTGGCCACCTCACGTGTCACAGTGCTGTCTACACAGTCACTGGATTTGGCCCTCAGTGGTTTAAATTAGGTGCTGAAATTTGATGGGACTAATTCTCAGTTGGTGTAAATGGATGCGGCTCCTTTGACTTCAGTGGAGATGAACTGGTTTACACCAACAGAGGATTTGGTCTGATCTTGTTCCCAATGAAGTTACAAGGAATTGTACCACAGGAAGCAGGTTTGGGCTTTGTGTCTCAGAGTTAAAAATGGAACCCAGGAGTCCTGACCCCCCAGTGATCTGCTCTAACCCACTAGACCCCACTCCCTTCGCCGAGTCCTGACTCCCAGCCCCACTGCACTCATTATTAGGCACCTTCTCTTCTTCTAATGTAGATGACACTCACCTGGAGAGCTACAAATTTCCTGGCTTACAGCAAGTGAACCTTTTAAATAAAACACATATTCCTGTTAGTAGTGCAGCCAGATGTGCTGTAGAACACTTCATTCAGTTTAAAATCAATGGACAGTCTCCCAGCAAGGCAACATACTGATGCAGGATGGTGACAGCTGTGGAATCCCCTCCTTTAAATCTCTCCTGTGCAATAAACTGCATTTGTTAATCGCACTCTTCTAACTAATCCCTCTCCCTTGCGACTGCTTCTCACCCAACAAGCTGCACTGCTGAGTAAAGGGGTCCCTAGACTCATGGATTCTCTGGCTCTGACCTCCTACAAAGGACTGTCCAGAGAACCTGACAAGTCCTACATCTAGCCAAGAACCTGTGTTTGAGACAGACAGCATCGCTTAGAGACGCATCCACTATCATTTAATATCTCCAAGTGACGGAGAATCAAACTGCTTCCCTTGTTAATCTGTTCCAGTGGTAAACAAGCCACCCTCACTATGTGGGGCCTTATTCCAGTTTGAATTAGTCTTACTTCACTTTCCAGCCATTGGCTCTCATACAGCCTTTGTCTGCTCGATTAAGGAAATCTACCGCTGCTGTCAGAAATCTCCCTGCAAAGGGGCTTCTATGCTGTGATCAAGTCACCTTTTAACCTTCTCTCCCATCAGCTCCCCAGACTGAGCTCCGTCAGCCTCTCGCTGTCAGGCAGCTGTTCCAGACCTCGCATCATTCCTGTAGCTCTTCCCCGAACTCCCGCCTTTCCCCCACGTGGGGATCAGGTGAATGGGTGATTTAAAATGGCCCTGGCAACATTCAGTGCTGGGTCTGTGCTAGGGCTAGGGCCTGAGATCGCACAGACATTGCAGCTGTAAAATATGTGGATTTTGCCTGAAGGGTTGAAAGTGTTTTAAATCCTCTGACATAGAAAACAATAAGCAGGGAAAAGTAACAGTGTGTGGCAGTGCTAGGGATGTACTGGAGACCAAAGGTGTGTGAGGGGGTGGGGGACTGGTACAGGCCTCTGTGGGGTCTAGGACAGCGATGCCAGTCTAACAGCCCACCTGGAACATGCCTCTCAGGACTCATTAAAATAGGGTGACCAGACAGCAAATGTGAAAAATCGGGACGGGAGTAGGGGGTAATAGGAGCCTATATAAGAAAAAGACCCCAAAATTGGGACTGTCCCTATAAAATCGGGAAATCTGGTCACCGTAAATTAAGCAAACAATTCTCGGCCTGTCTCATCTTAGCCTTCTCCTAAAGCCTGACCCGGCCCGTTGGACACATACTCACAGAGAAGCCATAGGCCCAGCGGCAGGATCATGGGGACAAGCCCTGATAACCCCACAGTCTGGCAATGCCACAGCGGCATCTGCCTCTCGGGGATCCAGGCGCCGTCTCTCGGGCTCTGCTCCTTAGTGTCTCAGTGAGAGAAATGCCGTGGCTCTCTGATCTGGCCTCTCCGCTGCTGATCTGCAGGGAGCCAAGAAGCTGCAGGTGCTCTCTGATCTGCCACGTGCTCCTCAAGGTTCAGAGAGAAGAAAAGCCACAGCTCCTGTGAGAGACGGGGCCGTGTCTGCTACTGGCCTCTCAATGGCAGGGGACCTCGCTCTCTTGTGAGAGTGGGAGGTTGCTTGCACAGCTCCTCGCTCACGGGTTGAGCAGTTTCTCTGTTGTTCACAAATGCTGAGGATTGGGGGGTTGATACCAGATCAGATCAACCCATCTGAACTCAACTTCTCACTTTTGGAGTTTGATAATGGATCAGACCAGACCATCTGAATCCAAATCTCCCCCTTTGGGGCTTGATACTGGACTAGACCAGTCCCTCTGAGCCCAGCTCCCAGCCTTTAGGGTTTGATACTCGACTAGACCAGCCCCTCTGAGCCCAGCTCCTGGGCTAGCCCAGAGTGAGAATTACAGAGCAATAGTGGCTTCTCCATAGTAATTGCAGCAACCAAGTTTCTGTTTAAAGCAGAATTTTAAACTGTGCCTAAAATCGACAGGACAAGCCAAATCCACCTGAAAAGGGGAAGCCTGGGTGAGTGGCTGAGGCAGAGTGTGTGAAGGAAATCTGAGGCCCTTTGAGAAAGAAGTTCTCCATATAGAGCCCCTAAAAATGGAGCAGTTTCCAAAATAACAACAGTATTTTAGGTTAGGTGTTGAAAAGGCCCCAAAGGAGTCAGGCATCCCTCATTCCTGGGCTTTCACGGCAGTCAGCGCCTCAGACATTCAAGCCCCTTTGGAAATTCCTCCCCTCATGTCCTGCTGTCAGAAATGGCAGCCATTTTTATTAAGGGAAGCTTCCCTTTGACATCCCGAGGGTATAGCAACATGGCAGCTATAGAGGGAAGCCTGTGACTTTAATGCCATTATTAAGAAAGCCTGAAGCTGCCCACGGGGAAGATGGTTGCCATGACACTATAGTCTTGGAATGTGAAATTGAAGTTGCCCCTAGTAAAGATGGCTCCCATCTCCCATTGTTCCCAATAAGACTGAAGTTGCAGGCTGCCTTCAAGGAAAATGGCTACTACGTCATTAAATACCGTGGATGTGAAAGAGAGGTTGCCCCTCGTAAAGATGGCTGCTATTTTCCATTGTTTCCGCTAGGCCTGAAGACGTAGACTACCCTCTGGGTAATGGTTATCATTTCCCTAAAGCCTTGGGATGCTGCCCATGGCATAGATGTCCAATTTCCTCCTTGTTTTCAAATGGAAGTGAAGCCAAAGGCTGACCTCAGAGAAGATGGCCACCCATATTCCTGATGTGGCAGAGGGGTTGCCCCAAGTAAAAATGGCCACTCTTTCTTATTGTGGCTGGCAGGATTGAAGATTGTGGCTTCATTCCCCTTAGAAACAATGGGAAATTGTAGCTATCTTTACTTGGGGCACCCTCACTGTCATACCCCAAGGTGTCACTAACATGGCAATGTCAGACGAATAGGAAGCGGTGGCCAGCCTCATAACAATGGCCTCCATTTCCCCTCATGCTAGAGTACCATCTACTCCTGCCCTCCCCCCAACTAATTCATCCCATTCCCCAGTTTGTTCCATTTCCCCAGCATGGCTCTATGGGGCTCTTCATAAAGAAGCAACCAGCCCCCTCCCCCCGCCGACAATCCCCTTGTCCCTTTTCTAGCCATGTGGGGGTGTCGCTGCACCCGCTCCCCACACTGCCCTGGGAAAGGCCCTTGTTGAGCGTTGTGCCTCCATCTAATTGACAGGATGCTGGATCCAGAACACCCCACGTCCCATCCCTCTCTGTGTGTGGACAATGCTATGCCCAGCTGCCCATGGGCAGATCACAATGGGGGTGCTGGGACATCACTTGGAGTGTGGGGCTGAGTCACATGACTGACCCCATAACATGTGCTGTGTCTGTTTCTGGATGATGTCCCCAGGTGGCTTCCGCAGGTCCCAGCCCAGAGTTATAAATAGGATTCTCAGAATTCAATTTTTATTATAATTTTGTCAGATAATGTCAATATTGATTTTAAAGGGTTTTTTTTAACATTTGTTATCAATTTAAATGTTCACTATTGGTTAAAATCATGGGTTTTCGGCAACATTTTTATGTTTATTGATTTATATTACACAGTGGAGGAAATTACAAGGGGGTGTCAGACAATATTTAATGACAGTAGACATTGAGATTCAAAAGATTAAACCTTTATAACCATTAAAACACTAATTGTCATAATCACATGTCAAAATATACACAGTAAATATCCTTAAATCAGCCTCTAATAATGTCTTGAGCAGCATTTCTCTTACTTCACTTAACTGCAAATTTCTATTATTATCGATGGAAATATTTTCTCGTGGGTTTGGGTGCATGCTGGGAAATTGATGTTTGCTGACATTTACCAATAACAATCAAATCCATCCAAGCCTAGGTCTAAACAAAGCCCCGCACTGCCTCTGAGGTAAGCAGAGAGACGGGGACGTGGTTACTGGCTGTGGTCGCTGTTCCCAGCGCAGGAGTCTCCCCCCGTCCCCCTGCCCCTGTCCCCACGGCCCGGCATTATTTATAGACACACAGTCCCATAGCGATGCTGCGCTTGTGATGCAATGACCTCCACATCACTCGTCTGCCGTGCTTATTTCTATCTCAGGGATGGTCGCTGCGCTGCAGCCAAGGGGCTGGAAGAATAACCCCCGGTCCAGCCCCTGATAGAGCAGGTGACCATACATATTGTTCTAGGCCTGGCCTGACAGAGTAAAACAACAAACTGCAATTTATTTTCTGTAACCACTTTGAACCATTTCATATTTAGGCAACAAATGTTTCAGACTCTTTACAGCATAAACTTGTAGCACAAGCCTGTAATGCAGAGCCGAGGGTGACTCAAGGGGCTGTATGGAAAAGGGCTCATACTTAAATGATGGGTCTTTTCCTCAGGATGCAGGTGATGATCGGGGCAGATGCCAGCAGGAGCAGGACCAGGGCAGAGCGGAGGATCCAGACCCAAAGCGGGATAGCAGGCCCTGGGACAGGGGATGGAGCAGGGTGAGCAGTCTGAGGGTGGGGGTGAACTTGCAACATGAGTCCTGCTCACAGCCTGTCTGGAGGGGCCTCTGCCGAGCACTGGCCCTTCTGCACAGGGGACATTGCACCTGGCCATGATACGTCGGGGAGCCTGTGAATGACCCACAAGCCCAGCTGTTTAGAGGCTTCATGACCAGCTCCGAACCCCGCAGGGATCTTGCTCAGCACTGGTTCTTTGCCACCCCATACCCAGCACGAAGGCAGGTGTATCTGGGGTTGGCCCCTCACCTGTGCCATGGAGCCATTTCCAAGGGGCAGCACTGACACCATGGTCTAGGGTTACCACGTTTCAAGTTCCCAAATACAGAACACTACTGGGGGAAGGGGGAAGGATGGTAGAAAGTTTCTTTCTGCTTTGAATGGGGAGGGGGCGGCCCCCTGCAGCGCACATAGCATTGCCTTCAGGGCAGCGCAGAAATAAGAGAGGACCAAAAGAGACGTCATGTCCAGGAAAATCCGGATGTATGGTAACCTTACCATGCTCTACTGCTGATTGGCATGGAACAGGATCACAGCCTGGCAGCCACTGACTCCCCGGCCATATGTTGGTGCCTCATGCTGCATCACAAAGCCAGAGCACACCTGAACCCTGCCATTGCAGGGCACCTCCCCAGGCCCTTTTCACAGGGACACACATCTAGGACATCGCTAGGGGCTCTGCGATAGGAGAACAGGCTAGTTCGTTTATCTCCCGGCTCTGCTGCCTGTGGAATCCGAACCCCCATCTCTGTCCCCACCAGGCTCTGCACAGCCATGACCTCAATTGCCATTGGATAAGAGCCCAGCTCCCTCCAAACCGCAGCCACAGCACGGGGACATGGCAGCCCCTAGCCTCCTGGAGAGCCGATAGTGGCATGTGGGGTTGCCTGGACATTTTACATTCCGCAGATGATGGTGAGCTCCTGCAGCCTCCTGCCCCCCAGGTACTTCCAGTGAGGTTAAGTCTCCCCATTGAGATTGGCATGTGCTCCCCACATAATCCCAGCCCAGCCCTCCCACTTCCTACAGGGAAATCCCACAGCAGGGAGTAAAACCATTTACCTTGGAGCAATGTCCCCTTTCCAGAGCCGTCACCATCTGTGGGGCAGATACACAGCAATTACACATCACTTCAAACGCCAAAAGCCTCATACCAGTGAGGTGTAGAACAGCAGCCTCAAGGAGAGTTTTTTCAACTTTTTGATTCACTGAAAACTTTGAAAAAAATTGTTTTCAAGTCAATCCAAAACAATTCCCCCCTCCCAATTTTTTGAAATAGCCAGTGAGCCAAAAAATCAGTGAGTCGTGCTGCTCTGTTCCATACTTGTATTTCATGATGGTTTTAGTAAAGTAGACCATGATGACAATAAACCTGTCGAATATCTGTGTGACGGTTTGTCCATTTTCACACACTGCGCCTCAGAGAAGATCACGATAGTTTGTCTTTTAATTAGTGGGGAAAACCTGCTCTTCCTCACCATGATGAGAGGATGGTTCCTCCTCACTAAAAACATGTAACCATTGCCCCAGGGACAGAGTTCTCACCTGGGAAATGTCGTGGATGGAGAGGGAAGTTTTACATCTTAACTCTAGATATCACAGTGTGTTCCCAGCCCGTCCCGGCTCCCTGACCCTCCGCACCAAGCCCACCATTAGTGCAGTGCATTACCGGCCATGTGCAGGTACCAGGGGTCACTGGGGAGAGAATTGTTCTCCTTGTTATTGTCATCCTTGAACTGGTAGCGGCAGGAAAAGGCCCCTGCGCTCTCCCTGGACACTGGGTGGGGTGAGTCGTAGACAAGTTTGCTTCCTTCCTTGGGCTGGACAGAAATCTCCTTCCCATCTTTGCAGAAGACAATGCGGGTCATGGGGGCGTCCAAAGGGACTAAACATGACAGCATGGCTGTGTCCCCTTGGCGGGCAGACAGCCTGTCCAGAAACAGCCGCGGGGCGGGGAGAGTGCCTGGGGAGCAAACACACCAGTGTTAAACACCTGGGGCCAGATCCCCTGCTGGTGTCAATCAGGAAAGCTCAATTCACTCCATTGGAGCAGGGACAATTTACACCAGTTAGGGATCTGACCCACAAGCCCTCCAATCCCTGCTGCGCTTACAGGTACCAGTCACTCACCGGGAGAGCTGCAGATTTCCTGGCTCGAGACAAGGGAGCCTGTGAAATAAACACAAAGGGGTCTCAGTGCAGGAGGGGAGGTGGAACGGGGAATTATAGTGACTGGAGCTGGAAATACAGTCTCATCCTCTAAAGGAAAGTGAGAGTCTCTGGCCTTTGCGGGCCCAGGCAAATCTAGCCCCAGCCAGTAGAGAGAAATTCAGTCCCAGAATAAGGATGGGCCATGTTCTGCCCCTGTGTTTATCCCTTCACCAGAGACAGAATGAATTTGCAGGTAAGCTCCCAGGAGCCAATTTCCTCTCACCACAGGGGGATTTTCACAAGCAGAAAGTGTGAACTGGCCCGAAGATCCCAGCTAGGAATCTGCCCCGTTGCAGCAACGGAGCCAGGTACATTTACACCAGCCGGGGATCTGGCCCACAGTCTATAATTCGTTATTTGCCCGGGGAGAAGTCCGGGGTTTGCTGGTGTGTTTCAGTCTGAGTGCGGATAAGGAACGGCTCCCTGTACCAGCATGTAAAGCTCGCTGGACCCAGACACATGGCTGAAGGCTGGTGTGAGCATGCCAGAGACCCACTGCAGATGGGTTTGGCCAACAGCCGACCCTGACCCCATGTCGTGTTATGAGCCAGATCCTACACTATTGGGGTCACTGAGAGCTTTCCCATTCATTGCAGTGGGAGCAGGGTCAGGCCTGACATGTCCATGGTTCTAATCATGCAGGCTGATGATCCATCCCTTCCATTCACACGGGCATCTCTTGACTTGAATGTGCTCTGGGCAGGCGTCAGGGCCTGTACCAGCAAAGCAATGTGAAGGATAGGGCCCTGAGCACATACGCGCTGGGGAAATGCAGCTAGGAGAGTCAGTGGGAGGCTGAACCCATGTTTGTCTCCTGATCCTGAGATCTTTAGCTCAGCATATTTTGCATTCACCATAAATATCAGCAAAGAGCAATTCACAGAACACCCTGTGCAGCAGGCACAGCTGGTATCCCCATTGTACGGAGAGGCTAAGTGGCTGGCCCAAGGTCACCCAGAAAGTCTGTGGCAGAGCAGGGAATTCATCCCTCATCTCTAAAGTCCCAATCATGGACCAGCCTTCTGGTAGTGTTAATGATCACAGTAATTAATGATTAATTGCTATTTTCATAAAATCATAGAAAATTTTAATTAATTTAAACTGGGTTTTTCTAATCTCAGGGAAATTCCATCGTTACCCCATAAAATATAATCACATTTGGCCGTGTATGTGGCAGTTCTGCTGTTTGCACCCGTGTGCAAGGTGAACATGTAGCATTTTCCCTCCCTGGATGTCATCTCCAGTTTAGGTTTCATCAAACAAAATGTCTATAAGCTTGAACCAGTGATTCTGTGCATGCCAATATTTACACCTGAATCTAAGTGTGCAAAACAGCATCTCAGTGTGCAAATGGGCATCCACTTCTGTGTCCAGCCCAGCCTGCTTGCACGGGCTAGTACCTTTTGTGTGTGCAGCAAGTGGGATGGTGCAAATCTGGAGGGTTCGTTGGCAGGGATGGGAGCCCCAATGTTGTGCTCACAGACATCTGCACCCCCATGTGACACGCTGTGGGTGTGAAGGTGGCAAACACACCTACACTGGCAGCTTTGGGGTGTGAGTGCAGGGTGGTGTGTGTAGGCTCAGGACCAGGGTGCAGCCCTCGGAAAACGACAGAGCATTTCGGGGTTATGCAACAACCTTGTTGCTAAGGTTCAGCACTGGAATCTAACCAGTGATTTCCATAGTCCTTAACCCTGAGTCAGGTGGTGCTAATTTAACATGCAATTGCTATTATTAAATCTCTTGGAAGCTTTGTGAGATGGCAAGCTCTGATCCCATCCTGTGCAGTGTTGGCACTTTCAGGTCCACACAGCACGTCACCAGAGGGCTTGGCACATCACAGGATTGGACACTAATTAAGCAAACGATTCTCTGCCCCGTGATCTCACCCTTCCAGCTAAACCCGACCAGTGCTGGCCATACTCACAGAGAAGCCAGAGGCCCAGCGTCGGGATGCTCAGGGGACGTGGTGATAACGGCATGGTCCAGCAATGCTGCAGAGAAGGCCTGTCTCTCTCTGCTCCTCAGAGTCTCAGCGAGAGATGTCTCCGTGGCTCTCTGATCTGACCTCTCCCCTTCTGATCTGCAGGAAGCAGGGAGCAGAGAAGCGGCAGGCGCTCTCTAGTCTGTATCTTGGCCATAAGATTAAGGTATGAAAAGCCACAGACTCTCTGCTAAGGTGGGGCTGTGTCTGCTATGGGCCTGGCTGCGGCCAGGGGGACACTCGCTCCTTTGTGCGGGTGGAAGTTGCTCTCTGAGCTCTTCTCTCACGGGTGCTGGGCAGGTTCTCTGCTGTCCCCAAGCTCTGAGTGTTGGGGGTTTGAGTACTGGGTCTGACGAGCCCTTCTGAGCCCAGCTCCCAGCCTTTGGTGTCTGACTCTGGATCAGACCAGCCCCTCTGAGCTCAACTCCCAGCATTTCAATTTTCATACTGACTGGATTTTTCAATATCAGACCACAAAGCCTCAGAGAACCCCAAAGACTGGGAGCTGCTTTCAGAAGGGCTGGTCTGATCCAGGATCAGATCACTGCAGTAATAACTGGGCCTACCAATGTATCCTAATATGGGCCCTACTTTGGGAAAGAGGATAAACGTTTATGTAGTGCCACAAGACAGGTTGATGGGAAAAGCTGAAAAGGGGAGACAGGAAGACTGAATTAGACTAAATAAAAAGGCCTAGTGATATAATTCAAGGACCAAATTAAGATCATGCTTGATAAACAGGAGACGTGTGGGATGGGAAATTAATTAATCAAAATTGGTGTGTCGGAAATCAGGCCTGATGGATAAGAATATGAGAATGGCCATATTGGGTGAGACCAATGGTCCATCTAGCCCAGTATCCTGTCTTCCAACAGTGGCCAATGCCAGGTCCTTCAAAGGGAATGTCATCCACTCCCAGCTTTTGGCAAGAAGATGCTAGGGACACCCAGTGCATGGGATTGCATCCCAAACTATCTTGGCCAATAGCCATTGCTAGACCTATCCTCCAGAAATGTATCTCCCTTTTTTTTTTTTTTTTTTTTGACTCTCATTATAGTTTTGGCCTTCACAACATCCCCTGGCAACAAGTTCCAAAGGTTGACTGTGCATTGTCTGAAGAAATACTTCCTTTTGTTTGTTTTAAACTTACTGCCTATTAATTTCATTGGGTGATTCTTGGTTCTTGTGTTATGTAAAGGAATAAATAACACCTCCTTATTCACTTTCTCCACATCATTCACAATTTTATAGACCTCTGTCATATCCCATCTTACTCTTTCTTTTCCAAGATGAAAAGTCCCACTCTTTTTAATCTCCCAACATATGGAAGCTGTTCCATACCTTTATTCAATTTTGTTGCCCTTCTCTGCACCTTTTCCAATTCTAATATATCTTTTTTTGAGATGGGGCAACCAGAACTGCACACAGTATTCAAGATGTGGTCATATCATAGATTTATACAGTGGCATTATGATATTTGCTGACTTGCGATCTATCCATTTCCTAATGGTTCCTAACATTCTGTTTGGTTTTTTGACTGCTGCTGCACATTGAACAGATGTTTTAGAGATCTACCCACAATGATTCCAAGATCTCTTTCTTGAGTGATCACAGTTGAGGGTAGGTCTACACGGGGGTGTGGGTTGACCTAAAATACGCAACTTCAGCGAAGTCGGTGTATCTTAGGTTGATTTATCTGGCCGCGAGGACGGTGGCGAGTCGACTGCTGCCACTCCCCCGTCGACTCCGCTTCTGCCTCTCGCCGCGGTGGACTTCCGGAGTCGATGGCAGAGCGATCGGGGATCAATTTTATCGCGTCTACACTAGATGCGATAAATCGATCTCCGATAGGTCGATCACTACCCGCCGGATTGGCGGGTAGTGTAGACATACGCTAAAATAGACTCCATCATTTTGCATGTAGAGTTGTGATTGCATTTTCCAATGTGCATTACTTACAGAGGTGGCATGTAATTGTGGCTCATGGGGGAGCACAAATGAAATGTTCTGGGGGAGTCACATCCCCCCCCCCATTTCTCGCACGCCTCTAATGGGGATGCCTAGCAACGAGGAGGCAGCACTCCCCCTGGCAGCGGCACTTTCCCTGTGTCCATGCAGAGCGGGGAGGGAGGAAGCTGGTTGCTGACTGAGCCCCTTCCCTCTACATGGGGCAGCTTTATCTTCCCTGCTGCTGGGGTTCCACAGCTTGCCTCTGCCTCTACCCCCTGACTCAGCGCATGGTCTGCAAAGCAGGCAGCATGACTGGGACTCCAGCAGCAGGGAAGGAGAAGCAGCAGCTGTGAAGGGGGGAGGAACAAGGCCTAATTAGTGAACAAAATAATGAGAGGGTGGGGTATGCTGCCCATCACACACTTTTGGGATCTTTTAAAGAAAGGGGTGGCAGGGGAGAATCCAGCTGTCTGTCAGCCACAGTGCTGTCTGAGGGAAGAACTGGAAGAAGCAAGCTTCACTGCTATGACTCCTCACACAGGTGTGCCCAAAGTGGTGTATTAATTTTGATGGAATGTTTGGGCCCAAAGAGTTAACATGCTGATGTGACCATGTCACTGTTTATTACTGGAGAGTGACCGAGCCATGTTAACTCCTTGAACTCTTTGGACCCCTTTGCTGTATCAAACCAGCCCCTGTGAGCCCAAATCCCGGTCCATAGGCTGCGATATTGGCTCACGTTAGCGCCTCTGGGCTGAGCGATGAGGCTGTAGGATTTGATACTGGTGCCTCCCTGGGAGCAGCGCACTGTGGAAACCCTGGCCCTGTGTCTGTGGGGCAGCTCAAATAATGGCAGCGAGAATGGTTTGATCATTGGGGAATGTGCATTTTTCCATTTTCCTCCCACTCCAAAGCAGATCAGCTGGTTTTGCTCAAACTTTTATTTCTGGACAGCGAACAAGCCTGGTAATTTTCACCCCCACAGGCGAACTCTGAGTGAAGCTTGAAAAACAGAAGCTACGACCACTTGAAAAACAGATTTACAACAAAGCTGCTTTGGAAGCTACTCCTGCCGCGGGTTCTGACTGCACCACATCGCTCATGATTGTGCAGTGTGGGAAAGTCATTACCACCTCGTCCATAACCAGGGCAGCTGGGGTTATAATACACTGGCAGGGCTGCATGCAGATGTGCCCCTAGATTGCAGCAAAGTAAGTCTAATGGGGATTTATCTTTGGAGAGGCAACACCTAGATGGATGTCTAAGGGGGGGGTGAAGGTGGAGAGTGGAGAGAGAGCAGGACATTTTGATGCCTTTAATAGAACATACACATGCAGCAGATGCTACTTCTTATAAATGCATCTAACCTACTGCCATCTGATGGCAGATGGGTGCGACTGAGCTGGCATTGTATCAAAGACAGGGACTCTCAGAGTTATGGCACCTGCTTTAGCTGGGAGGTGGGTTCTTTGCTTTGATTTTGGGAGGGGGCTCATGATTTGTAAATAAATAGAAATTTGGGGCTGGGTGTTAACAGGGGAGATGCTGAGAAATTTTTACTGTAGGATCAAAATATGGAATATGAAACCAGAGGTATTTTCATGATGCTGTTTTGACAGCAGTCACCAGGTAGTGACACTACATAGTCTGACAAGTTCTTTTGCATGCAAGCTGTACGCAGTCATTGAGGACGTGCTATATTGTTGTCAGCTTTGTGATGCACGTTACTTTGGGGGGAGCTGTGGAAAGGGGCAGGAGAGTTTGCCCTTTGCCTTCATCTTTCTACATATGTGATTGTTGGAGAGAAGCTGGTCCCTGGAAACCAGGCACTGGGTGTTGAGCTGAGATCCCTGAAAGAAGGGCAAAACCACACACCAGCAGTAACAGCTGCACTGCCAAGTGTGTTTTGTTCCAGGACTGAGGGTCTCTAGTGGAGGAGGCCTGAGAATGTGAAACCAGAATCCGAGGGGCACCGGCAGAGCTGTGGGTGGGTGGGAGCCCAGGGATAGGACAGCAGGACGCAGAGTGTCAGGATTGAGAAGAGAAAATATAACAGAAGAAATTGCAGGAAGAAAGAGCAAAGCCACAAGCCACCTATAAATAAGCCCAGCCTGAGCTGTGGTCAGGAAGTGAGTTTGTGCGACTCTAGAGACACGTGCTGCTGGTGCAATGCACAAACACAGAGACCCGGCCGCAGGTCGCCCCTGGGCTGCGGTCACTGTATTACCAGAGACATCTCCGGTGCAGAAGCTGTCCACCCCCACCCCCGCGGGCCTGGCTTAGCTAGCAGCTCATAGCCCTTCGTACCACGGCGCTGAGGAGTATTTTTAACAACACAGACCCAGAGGCTGCTCCCGTGACACAGAGACCTTCCCATCACCCGTCTGCTGCAACCTCTTCTACCTCAGGCACTCAGCACGGCCGGGCGTCTCGGAGAGCAGCACCTGCATCCCCTGCACCATGTTCCCCACAATGCTAATGCAGAGTCACTAGGCCAGACTGCTCCCTATGGGGGTGCTTTGCCCTGCACCTGCCTGACCCTAAAGCGGGTGCAGCTGGTCCCAGCAGGGTCACCCCAGTGCAGGGATTCTGTGCAAAGAGCTGTTCTGCCTGCTCCTACACCTGCCCCCATCCCAGCTGCAGGCATAGGGGGCGTGGCCTGATGTAAGGAGGTGTGGCCAGGACTTTCCTGAGCCCAGCCAATCCCTCGCTGCTTGTCAGCCCCAGCCCATGGGATGGCTGGTGTGAGTCAGTGCTCAGCTGGATCTGTGGGGTGGGGGCACAGTCTGTGTGGAGCAGAGCAGCTTGTGGCTAATCAGGCACAGGACAGAGCTTCCAGCCCCCAGCTGCTCTGCAGGACTATGAGACTTGGATCCCTCAATATGGGGTGTTGCTGCTGTTGCCTGATCTATTGGTTAGCTATTGATCAGGTTATTAATGTGGATCCCCCCACTAGCACTCTGTGATATGGTAGATTCCTGTCCCAAGACATTATGAGAGTCACTGCTTTGGGAGCTCCATGGGGCACGACAACGATGCTCGCACTCAGGGAAGACCCTCCGTAACTGGAAAAGTTTTATCACTACAGTGATTGGTTCAATACATAAAACAGCCCAAACGTGTCGAGAAATGTAATACAGCCCCGTAAGGACCGCCCGCCCCACTGCAGGTGTGTACTCGTTCTGTCCTTGGGGAGAGCTCCAAGGGTGGACACAGATCCTGGTCCGGATCTGACTTGCCGATGAAGAACTCCAAGGGCTGTACCTGAGATCAGATGTTTTCATAGGCCATGATGGTCCTCATGCAGCTGTGTGCATAGCTCTTCCCTGATTTGCCACAGCTTCACTTCCTCACCCTCATCGTATCATGGTGCCCTTATCCTATAGGTTAATTAGTTTATACTCATTAACATATGCATCAGTTGGATTACTGTGGGTACCTCCAAAAATACTCTAAACTGGCACAAACTACCTTCTTGCAGTTATCAATGAGCAGTTTGCAACACTTGTGATTATTACAAAACAATAAACACAACATCATGCCATCTTGTGACTTAAGGTCACTGTTATTTACTTACTTATACTAATTTATTGAACAACTCCTCCTGCACAAGACCTTATACTTATGCTAACTGCTTGAGCTGTTCTTATAGGACTAGGCCTATAGGTCTCTTGCGTTCCTGAGGTCAGTTTCTTATCCATTTATCTTCTACTTTCTATGTATTGTATTGCTACACTGTCCTCCCCTGGGGTAGCCCTTACACATGCACTCATGGGCCTGCTCAGTGCCCAGCAGGTCGAGTGGGGCCCCCACAATCAACCCCACCCAGTGCAAACGTCTCATGTCAAGTGCTGGTGCAAAGAGTAGCCAGGGGAAGCCACTGGAAGCCCCCACAGCAAGTGTGGTTGGTCACCCAGCACCCAGGCACTACGCCAGCACTCCTGAGAGCCACTTCTCTATTAACTGGCTATTGACGTAGACACAAGGCTAGAGCACTGCTGTAACATTGGATATGGCCCAAACCAGCAGTCAGTGATGGCAACCTCTCCCCTCCCACATATGCGGGCTCAGCTGTGCTGGGAGGTGCATTAGCAGGGGGAACTAAGGCAAGTTAATCAGTTCTCGTGGTGTCTGGGACAACAGAGATTCATAGATTCCAAGGCCAGAGGGGACCTTTGTGATCCTCTAGTCTGACCCCATGTGTAGCACAGGCCAGAGAACTGCCCCAAAGTAATTCCTAGAGCAGATCTTATACAAAAACATCCCATCTTGATTTAAAATGGTCAGGGATGGAGAATCCACCACGACCCCTGGTAAATTGTTCCAGTGGTTAATTGCTCTCACTGTTAACAATTTAGGCTTTATTTGCAGTTAAACCTTCCTCTGCTAGACTGAAGAGCCCATGATCAATTATTTGTTTCCCCTCTAGGTACTTATAGACTGAGATCCAGTCACCCCTTAACATTCTCTTTGTTAAGCTGAATAGATTGAGCTCCTGGAGTTTATCTCTATATGTCAGGTTTTCCAATCCTGTAATCATTCTTGTGGCCACCAAACGCATCATGAACCTCCATCAGAGGCATAGCGAGCGCCCTCCGTACCCTCCGACCGGAGGGGGCCCCGCAAGGAAGGGGGCCCCTAAAAGTGGCAAAATAAATACCGCATTCCAGTTTCTGCATTGTAAGGGGCCCCGCCCGGACATATGTTCGGAGGGGGCCACCGTTCGGAGGGGGCCACGTTCTTTGTTGCTATGGCCCTGGCCTCCATGATGTTCTCTCCTGAACCAGATCTGCTATCTTACAGGGTAGTATGCCTGTGAAGGAGAGGCATCTGTTGACACCAGCCAGTCATCATCTTTTGTGCCTTCCCGGTGGTATTTTCCATCCTATTTTCATTGGGTTTTTCATTGGCTTAAGACAAGGCCCTGCCCATTCCCTGCATTGGGGTGGTTCAGGCCTGTTACTCCAGCGAGTCTGATGGCCCATGCTGTGAGTTCTTTCCTACTTCCTCCCCTAGGCAGGCACACAGCCCAACTCAAATTTTAAACCAGAACTAATTAACCTCTTAGCTGCTTGAGGAAACGTTCCACAAAGCTCATCTCTAGTGACATCACTGAGGGTGTTGACGGGTATGTGGGACTCTCCGCACCCAGCCCATACTAATGCTGAGCTGTGACGGGGAAGGGCTGGAGGACACAAATTGATTCTGGTGGGCGGGGAGGTGAGATGGTTTTCGGGTACCTAGGACTGTGAGTCACCTTGTTACTGCCCATCTCTCCACCCCCCATTCCCCCGCCTCCAGCATGCGAAGTCTTGCTTGTGCCCGGCTCCCTGACACCACCAGCCTGCCAGCTGCTCAGGCCCTCTTGTCTGGTTGACACCTTGCAGGTTAACAGTAGGTGCAGCCCAGACCCTGAGTCCCTGTGAATCATTCCCTGGTGATACCTACCACCTGGCACTGGCTACTCACAGACATTCCAGAGCCTCTGACCCCCCCAGGAGCAGGGTACCCCAATTTACTGGTTTTACCTTAACCTCGCATACCGGTAAACCACACAGTGCCTGTGAGCACTTTAATAAAACCCAGGCAGGTTTATTTAAGAAAGGATAAAGATTTAGCTAGAAACAAGAGAAAGTGATGGCAATAAATGGTTACACCAGAGAATAAAATCATAAACCACAAACCTGGGTCTACACTGATTAAGTTACCTTTCCTATCTGATAAAGCAGGTTCCCCATACCTGAATGGGCCATTACCAAGACATATTCTCCCCTGGTGACTAATTTCTACTCCAAGTCTGTACATAAATTCATTATTCCTTAAATATTACCTGTACAAACATCTTACAATGATTATGAGTCTTGACAAGTTACTTGCTCTCTGTAACTATTTTACACGTTACTCTTTATGGATAATATCCTGTAAGATGTATGTTCAGTGTAGTGAATTTGTCTGAGTTGAGGGTTGTTTGCAAAGAACAAGGAACCCTTTGTCCAGGAGTCTCTGTGTCTCTGCTCTGTCTTTGCCCTTTGGGGCTCTGGGTGTATCCACAGGGCTAGACTGTGAGAAAAATCAGTGTGAGAGGCAGGGTGTTCCTTTAACCTGGTTCCGTCACACCTGGGGGACCCTGGCCCAGCACACACAGGGACCCTACATCTGTCAGCTAGGAGAGACCCTATACCTGTGACACCTGGGGGACCCTGTGCCTGTCACATCCAGGGGTCCCTGCCCCTGTTACTCCTGGGGGACCCTGCATCTGTCACATGGGAGAGACCCTGCACCTGTCATAACACAGGGGATCCTGTGTCTGTCACATCCAGGGGCACCTGCCCCTGTCACATCTGAGGGGCCCTGCTCCATCACACCTGGGGGACCATGCCCCTCTCACACCCAGGGATCCTGTGTCTGTCACATCAGGGGGCCCCTGAACTTGACACAACTGGGGGGCCCTTCCCTTGTCACACCCAGGGGGCCCTGTGCCTGTCACACCTGTGAGACCCTGTGCCTGAAACACACGGGGGGCCCTGCCCCATCAGACCTGGAGGACCCTGTGCCTGTCATGGGGGGAGGGCTGTCTCTGGGGAACCCTCATATCTGACACTCCAAGACAGAGCCCATCCTGAGTCTCACAAGAGAAGCATCTGAGAATCGTTTCCATCTCGTCTCAGTGGGGGAGGGCCCCTCTGGCCACAGACACACGTCAGGGCTGCTCCCAGACGTGCTACTAGAGCCCACAGCCTGTCCGGTTCCTCTGCTCCACACCCTTTGGTGAGAAGGAGGGGACTGGAGGCACAGAGCCGTGGTGGATTCTCTTTAGAGACCCAGATGCTGCTGCAGGGTCCCCGGCTCAGTCCCCGTCTCCTGCTCCCCATGATCCTGCTGTGGCTGATCTGTGAGATTGGGGGAGCTCCCTTCCAGTGGATTGGGGGAGGGGTCTCTGGGCTGTGGGGAGCAGGGGTAGAGGCAGACTCATGGCTCTGCCTGGGCCGGGGAGACATGTGGACTGGGCTGGGGGAGAGTGACCAGCACAAGTGGGGAATAGCAGGAATGTGGGGATGGGTCACTGGGAGCCACATGGTGCAGGAGGAGTGAGGAGCTGGGTATCAATTCCTGGCACAAGTTTCCTAGGCAGGTCAGAGAGAATACTTAGCCCTCAGGAGACGTTTGTAACAATCCCCTGCTCTGCAGTACAGATAACACCCCCGGGGTTATATAAATTGTTTCTAATTATACTAATGTATAATAATCTCCATGGCTGAGATTTTCAAAGCCACTCAAAGGATTTGGACACACAACTCCCACCATACCCCTAGACGGCTTTGGAAATAGGCGCCTACCTGTACACGTAATATTGCGGACAAAGGAATTAGTGAGAGATGGTCACAGAGTTGACAGTGTCTACACTGCAAAGAAGACACACGGCAGCAAGTCTCAGAGCCTGGGTCCACAGACTTGGGCCTGCGGAGCTCAAACTATGGGGCCAAAAATAGCAGTGTAGATGTTCCCTCTTGGGCAGGAGAGTGAGCTCTGAAACCTGGCGAGGTGGAAAGGTCTCAGACTTTGGGCAGGAACTCTCCACTGTTACTTTTATCTCCACTGGTTTAAGCAGCAAAGCTGAATTGCTGTTGTCACCTGCCTCTTAATCTCTCTCTGTAGCAGTCACAGTAATCCAGCTAATAATGTGTCTGCCATGACCTAGCGATATATCACTCTGTTGTTGTGTCATAGGGATTGTATTGCACAATGAGCCAATCCCCAGCTGGTGGAAATCCATGCTGATGTCGGTGCGGTGTGCCCTTTTCCACCAGTTGAGGCTCAGCCCTTATATTGTTATATTTGTATTGATATTGTCTCAATTGCAATAGTATCTGCACTGGTGTGTGGGCTCCAATGGCAGGGTGAGGTCCAATTAAGTGACTGATCTTTCAGTCAAATCCACATGTATCCTGTTGAAGGATTGGGGTCTACAAATCTTGCAATATCCTGAACTTGGGGTTTCCTGGCTTTTATTTGCTTAACTATCAATGTTAACCTCGCCCCAGGGTAGCTGTGTGTATTGTCAGAGCCGCGGAGACTGCCACTCACCCCTCTCTTGCTGTCTGGTGGAGGTGCTGGAGTCACAGGCCAGGAGCCCTGCAGCTGCCCAGGTGAGTGAGAGCACAAGAGACGTGGAAGAAGGGGAGACACAGAAAGGAGTGAAACTCCCGACAAGGCAACAGGAGGGCAGATGGGAAGGTGTAGGAGGGGGATGGGTGGGGAATGCCTCTCCCATGATTCCTGCTTCAAATCCTATTAATCACTCTGCAAATGGGACTTCTCACAGTGCCACACCATAAACATGACTGGAAATGAAGCACATTTGGGCCAGATCCTCTGCAGGTATAAATCAGCAGAGCTCTGCTGACTGTCCATCTAGAAGTGCCCTCTTTACCCTCTTGAACACTGGAAAGTCTCAATGCAGATCCCAGGACAAACGTCCTTCTCAGAAACTCCTGGGTCTTATGTCCTCAGAACTTGGTCTCAGTGCTGCCTTCCCAGTTGCCTGGACCATACAGCCCCCCCATGGACTAGTCTCTGGTCGCTTGAGCGTCCCTTCCTGGCGCCTTCAGCCAGGCCCCAGAAAAACCCCACCTCTAGCCATCAACTCTCAACTCTCTCTTTGCACATTCCTCGCCCACCCGCTGGAACTGGCATGAATGTGCCATGGGGGTGCCTAGCAACCCAATGGGCCTTTCCAGAGTCCTCAGATGTAAAATCGCTGTCTTGTGTCCAAACCCAGGTTTTACTTCCCACAGCTCCAGCCCCAGTAACATGAATTCACCACATGATTCGCCCATAGGGCTTGTCAGTTCTATGGCTGAGCTGCAGCAGGCCCTGCTTGCCCGGGTTGCCCGACTGAGGCTGATTTTCGCTCTGGGAAAGGGAGACGTCCGTGTCTAGCTAGGTGCCCTCACCGCTGTAGCATCTTAGATCCTGCCAATAATACCTGGATATCACCCTCCCCACACCTCTGGCAGGCAGGGGAGAATTATTCCCATTTTCCAGGCCCAAAGACATGAAGCCACTTGCCCCAGTTCCACCAGTTGGTAGGTGACTGTAGGAGGAATTCTCCCCCATGACAGGGGAACACAACACCTGCTGTGGGTTGTCTGCAGAGAAGCTGTTTTAGTGGCACAGAATAAGGGGAGGACAGACTTGTGAGAGCTGCTTCTGGATTAGTCACTGACAAAACACGCTGGTAATGCAGAGTTCAGGTGCCCGGCGATAGCTCCTGCCCTGCCAGGGCATTGAGCCCAGCAAAGCTCAGATTGTGAACCCAAGGAAAGGCAGAGTTAAGGTAAACGCCCACGCACCTCACCTCTGCTTCCCGGAAGCTGGCGACAGCCACTGGGAATCATCAGCCTCTATTCCAGCTGCATTCCCTGAGCTAAGTGCGGCTGTGTGAATGGTGGAGGGGTTTGTCTGAGAAGCGTGGCAGGGCTGTGATGGGCTCCGAGGCCATAGGGGAGGAGTGGTGAGCGAAGGCCCAAGAGATGTTTGTAGTTGAGAGACCCAGTTTGCCCTGTGCAGCGCTGCGTTGTGCAGGCTGTGCCAGTCACAGGGCTTAGGCATGCTCTCGGCACGGGGACTGTCAGCAGGTAGGTGGGGGCAGGGCCACTCTGTGGGTTTGCTGACGGGTGAGGGAAAGTCGAGCATTAAATGGTGTTGTGCATGTAGGAGCGAGGAGCTGGGGGAAGGGGTGTTAATGTAGCAAAGGCAGAGTTCTTGGGGCGGAGCAGGATCAGTCTGTGAGTGGAGGGCAGGTGCGCGTAGCTCCTGCTTGCTACAGTGCTAAGGCAGAGCCTGGAAGTATTGGGGCATTGATCAACGAGGGCAGAGTTAAGGTTGCGCGGGCCTGGCCCTTCCCTCGGTTTCCTGGTTTTAGGAAACCTGAGTGTGAAATACCTGAACTTGGAATGTTCTGGCTTTCAGACGTGTGAGTTTGGCTGGTCTCAGCGTTCTGGGCGGGTGCGAGATACCCTGGGGCAGCCTCAACTCTGTGCTAATGAAATTGTTTGTCAGAGTGTGTGGAGGGGAGTGAGGGGATGAAGAGGGAGAGGGGGAGAGAGAAAGAGAGAGAGAGAGAGAGAGAGAGATCAGGCCCTGGCCACCTCAATCTGTGATATTCACGACTCTCTGCATCTGGGAGTCTCTGCGGCCCCCGTGGGGATGAAAAAACGCTGCTTGAACCAAGTCTGTGTAACCGCAAAGTTTCCCCAGGGACTTAGCAGACTCGGGTAGGCAATGGCCGCGTGTGTGTCTCACCATAAGGCCTGGCACCAGGTGACGCTGTACGACACTCCCAGGAGGCAGGTTGGGCAGAGAGACGGCAAATCACTTTATTCACTGCACAGGAGCCAGCTCAGACCCAGCCTACCAGAGACCTCTTGGGACCAGGTCTTTAAAGGGACTCAGGCACCTAACTCTCATTGACATCCATGGGAGTTAGGCACTTCAATACTGTCAAAAATCTGCCGCCTTGTTCATCTTGCGTGTGCTCAGAGGCTCAACACGGACACTGGCACATCCTCCTCCAATAGCAATATCACAGAGTGTCGCTGGCACAGCTACGCCCACGCACACTTCCCCTGTGTCATCGATTGACCCAAACGTTGGTTTTCGCTGGCTGGTAAACTGGCTGCATCACCATCTCTTTCCCGGGGCTCCACTCAGGCTGGCAGCGAGTGTGGGGCTCACGCAGGCTTGTGGGGCACTGGGAATCCTGTGAGGAAGGGACAGGGTATCCCAGTGACCAGCTCAAATGCAGCTGCCCCCCACCCCCTCCCAGTATCTCCCTGAGCATTGGGCAGGGGAGCATTCCCCAGCAATGGGCTGGTGACAGCCCTGGGCATCCTGTGTTATCCACCTGTCCCCATATCTGCAAGGAGAGCTGGGGTAGTTCCCTGCCTTTGAGCCCCTCTGCTCAGGTGCTGCTCACTTCCCAGTCCGAGCCGCTGGTCCTTGGGGTTATAAAATGCTGGGGAAGGGCTGGGCCTCAGGCTCCAGGTGAGTGAGCTCTGGGGCCTGGCAGGGGGAGCCAGTGAGGGGTCCCAGCACACACCTTGGTAGCAGGTGGGGGAGATGGAGGCTCTGAGTTGGCAGGGAGGCTGGGTTAGATCCTGCACCCCCGACCGTTCCCTGCACTGGCTTTGTGAGGAGACCAACCCCCATCCCATGTGGGACTATTCACAGAGCGTCGCCCTTACCCAGCACTATGGAGCCGTCCGGGTGTCCCGCACTCGAGAGCTGCCCTGCCCCACCACCGCGTACGTCACTGCCACGTCCCTGTCCATTCTGGGCTGCGGGACATCAATACATTTACACGGTTAAACATTTACACCCTGTTTCCAGTCTGAATTTGTCTACACGGGAGCACCAGGGTGAGAACCATGATCAGGGCCCTGGGATGCGGCAAGAGGGACGGGGAGGAACGGCCCCTCCTTAGAGCCGGGGCAGGGGAGTGCCATGCTGAGGCGGGTGCTGGAGCACAGGTCTTAACTTTAACCACCTGCCTCAGTCTCTTTGGAATCAATGGGATGGACGCAGGCACTTGGAGTCCCCCATACGATCGAGGGCTCCCCTCAGCCGCAGCTTCCGGGGATGAGACAAGCCGTGGGTCAGTCAGGGAAACTCCTCCAGCTGAGCTGGGATGTCATCAGGGACCCAGAGACAAACCCTTCTCCTTTCTTCTATTGCATGTACAGGGCCAGATCCCCAGCTGGTGTAAATCAGTGTCGCTCCATTGGTGTCACAGGCGTGAGGCTGATTTACACTCACTGGGGATTTGGTTCATTGACATCAATGGAGCTACGGCTGATTTACACCAGTGGAGGATCTGACCCCACTGACTCCAGTGGAGCTACAGTGACATGAAACTGACTGGAGGATTAAACTCAGATTCTTCAATTCTTTCCCCCTTCATGCCAAGACAGTCACTATTTATCTCCCGGGGCCGGGATCACCCTGCGGTGACCCTCACTACTGGCCAGGCCGAAGGCGCTGGTGCTGGGAGCAGCCCAGGGGGTTCCCAGGATAGCATAACACCTGGTGCCTGTTTCCATGGTAACGTTCTGCCCAAACCCGGCAAACTGTGGGCACTGGCAAGGTGACTCACCTGGTCAGTGCGGGCTCCGGTTACCACCGTGTCTGGGGGAAAGAACCAAGATCAGTGCATCCTCACCAGCTGCCCAACGCTCCAGAGAGACACTGACCCACGTCCTCCAGGGCCACAGATCCATCCCTGACCCCAGTCAGGCCCACTGAGGAGAGACAGCGCCGGGCACCGCAGTGTGAGCCCTAACGGGCTGGCTGGCCCAATGGACACTGGTTACCCAGCCTGCTGCCCATGATGGATAGGGTTGCCAGGTGTCTGGTTTTTGACCAGGCATTCTGGTTGAAAAGGGACCCTGGTGGCTCCGGTCAGCACCACCGACCAGGCCATTAAAAGTCCGGTCAGCGGCGCAGTGGGACTAAGGTAGGCTTCCTACCTGCCCTGGCTCCACGCAGCTCCTGTAAGCAGCTGCATGTCCCCCCTCTGACTCCTATGCGTAGGAGTATCCAGGGGGCTCCGCATACTGCCCCTGCCCCAATTGCCAGCTCAGAAGCTCCCATTGGCTGGGAACGGCAGCCAATGGGAGTTGTGGGGGTGGCATCTGCAGATGGGGCATCACGCAGAGCTGCCCGGCAGTGCCTCAACATAGGAGCTGGAGGGGGGACATGACGTTGCTTCCAGGTTTTGCTTGAGGTAAGTGCCACTCGGAATCTGCATCCCTGCCTCCCTCCACGCCCCTATCCCCTTCCCCAGCCCTGATCGCCCTCCTTCCCTCCAAACCCCTCAGCCACAGCATGGAGAACCCTCCTGCACCCCAAATCCCTCATCCCCAGCCCCACCCCAGAGCCCAAATGCCCAGCCTGAGCCCTCACCCCCTCTCGAATCCCAATCCACTGCCCCAGCCTGGAGCCCCCTCCTGCACCCTGAACTCCTCATTTTTGGTCCAAACCCGGAGCCCGCACCCCCCAGCTGGAGCCCTCACCCCCTCCCACACCACAGCCCCCTGAGCCAGCCTGGTGAAAATGAGCTAGTGAGTGAGGGTGGGGAGAGCAAGTGACTGATGGAGGGGTGAAGGAGTGAGCGGGGGCGGAGCCTCAGAGAAGGAGTGGGGCCGTGGAGGAGGGACGGAGCAGGAGTGGGGCAAGGGTGTTCGGTTTTGTGAGTAGAAAGTTGGCAACCCTAATGAAGGGGGAGAGGAGAGGAGAGGAGAACTGGGCCAGGCCCCATGGATGCTGGGTGCCCAGCCTGCTCCCCATATCAGGGGGATGAGAACTGGAACAGGTCCCATGGACACTGGCTGACTACTAATAATGGGGAATGCTGTTTGTTCCTGACATGTGTCTCCTTTCTCCCCATGCAGGGAGGTATCTGCCTAGGCCTCTGCAGCCACCCTGCAGTTTGTGGCAGACGCTGCCAGGACTCCAGCCAGTCCCGTCCCTGCCCATGGCCGGGGGCTCCCGTCACCTCATCATTGGGCTGGGCAGAGGCTGAGGCGACAGGGAGAACAGTTCCCATCAGGGCAGGATTTTCTGGCCTGGCTACCCAGGGCCCCTTCTGACCCCAACACCCCGGACTCTGACACTGGCCAACAGACGGACAAAAGGCGGAAGCCGAACTCCCACCAGGGCAGTGCCGGAACAACAGGCTCTTACACTGGATCTGATCTTCAGAGTCCGGGCTGCTCCGCTCTGGGCCAGGATCCCTGTGTGGAATGAAAGCTGTGTCAGTCCCACGTGCAGCACCTGGTGCTGGGGCCAGGGCCCTGCTGCCATTAGTGATGGGGGAAGGAGGGAAGCAGCACCATTGCCCTCACTAGGGAGGGGAGGGGGAAAAGGCTTCCAGGCAAGGTCAGGCCCCCACAGAACCCAGGAGCATTTGCATTGTGGGTAGCCGGGGGGTATGGCCCAGGTCAGCTCCCCAGGGCGGAGTCCCAGGCAGGGCACCAATGAGCCCTCCTCCCAGACCTAGGCATCACCTGGGGAAAAGCCCCAGAATGGAGCTGGGGATCAGGGCGAGGTTCCCTCCTACCTGTGAGTCCTGCAGCGCAACACAACTGCCGAGAGAAAGAAAATAGCGTTAGGGGAGCTCAGCGCACGTCCCGGCCTGGGGCGACTGCCAGGCCAGAGCCAGCCTGGCGATGTGCACCTCTGCCCCCGATGTGCTGCACCTCCCCACTGGTCTGTGGTGTCTAGCTACCCACAGAGCCCTGCAGCCACAGATCCACGGAGACAGCACAGGGCAGTGGTTAGTGCAGGGGACAGCTGCCCAGAGACCTCAGTGCCGGGTGATCTCAGACCAGTCAGTTCCGCTCCCCGTGCCTCAGCCGGGTTACAGGCTGCAGAAGTGCCCTTCACTGCCATTGGAGTGGGATTTAAGGTGTCAGAGTGATGCTCTGGAGCAGCCACCCGCCCCAGCTCATGCTCCACCCCACCGGCACCTACCTGTCTTCATGAGAAAACAGACCAACAGCACCAGAGCCAGGCTGGCCGTGACGGCGAGTCCCACAATGGATCCCAGTCCTAGAAAACCATTGGAGCAGCCAGGAACAGAGAGAAAAGCAGGGGATTAGGCTGGGGCTGACGTGAGTGGGGCTGGGAGCATCCAGAACACAAAAGGGATCCAGGATGAAGGGTGAGCCCCTGGGGCAGGGATCCAGGATTGGGGGTGGGAGCCCCAGGGGCCAGGCACACTTGGACCAAGAGCCCTCCTCCCTTTATGGGGTCTCATTGATTAGATCTCTTATAGGGCATCAAATTACTCCATCCCTGGTTCTGCTTTGATTCAAGGTTCCCACAGACCTCCTGTGCTAACTTCCCCTTTTAGGAGATGAATATCACAGCCCTCTTTCTGGACAAAGAGCTGACATCTCAGGGGGTGGGGGAGAGGGTTCCCCTCCTGTGGGTCAGGAGTCCCACAACCCTCCTTCCTGGGGCTGTGTGGAATCATTGAGGCCAACTTCAGCCCTCACTCAGCTTCTCTGTACCTGCCCCTTTTAACCCAGGCAGTCATCTAGGGTGACCAGATAGCAAGTGAGAAAAATCACAACACTTTTTTTTTTCTGGGGTGGGGGGAGTATATTGGCCTATATAAAACAAAGCACCCAACTCCCATTGAAATCACTGGTTCCTTAGCGACCACCTAGCAACATAACTATGCATAAAACCCCGTCAGCCCAGCTTCAGTTATAGCAGGGGAAGAGTGTTTCTGTCGGTGTAGCTAACATTGTTTGGGGACATGGTGTTCCTCCAAAGCAGAGCAACTGCTTCCATTTGTTTATGTTGTGTGTACACTCGGAGGCTATGTTGGTAATGGTTCTGTAGTGTAGCCATAGCCACACTTTCATTTTCCCGTTCACTAATTTTGCCAGAGTTGGAGATGTTTTGAAAAGTTACAGAGCAGAAAAAAGCGAAAAATAAAAAGGTAAAAATGAAAACAAAAAACCACTCCGGTCATCATTCATTCTGCTGCACTGGGGGCAAAAAAAAAAAAAAAAAAAAAGGGAATGGGGAGGCAGGGGCAGGGGGAAGAAATTTTAAAAAAAAGTTGTGATTTTTGAAAATGGAAATAAAAAAAAATCAGTTAGGAATGAAACATTTTTGGCTATTTTTGAAAGTTCTCATTTAAAGTAAAATAAAAATGTCAAAAATAACATTTTTCAGTGAATTTTTTTTAGTAAATCCTATTATTTTGTGGAATGTTTTTCAGGTGACATATTTCCAGCAACTCTAGTTTGACCTCCATTAGTTTACAGCTTTGTTTTCTGAACCGCAGCAAAGCATGTGCACGAGCACCTGAATCGCAGCCAAACTGACAAGGATCACACCTGCCACTAGCACCTGTGCAGCAGCCACACTATGGGCTCAACGTTTCCTCTATTTTCCTGCTACGGCCCCAAAACCCATTCGCCCAGGGACAGTGGCAAGCATGGAAAAGGTCAGCACAAGAGACGGAAGTTTCCCAGAGTGAGGAGTGACTGACGACAGGGGTTATAACAGAAAGTGATTTCCCCGATTCACCCTTGTGTGATGCCAACTTGACACCAGTGCAACACCACTGATTGCAATAGATGACTGCGATGGAGTGACACCGATGGCAATCCGCGCGAGCACGGAGGTGAGCTGGGCCTCTCGACTATAGCTGGGGCCGCATTAACGGCCATTATCTGAATCCTCGTCACTTGGGCTGAGATTCTGTGCTGGGGCCGGCACAGGTCACCAGCTCAGTCCCTCTTTGCCCCTCTGCCCAGCAGGGTCTTCATCCCTTGTTAACACTAACTGAGAATATTACCAGCCATGTGCAGATACCACGGCTCACTGGGGAGCAGATGGTGGCATGTGGGGCTGCCTGGACATTTTACATTCCCCACACGGAGGTGAGCCCGGTGGCCTCCTGCCCACCTGGCACCTGTGGCAGGATAAAGTCTCCCCTCTGAGACTGGCATGTGCCCCCCCTCATCCCAGCCCAGCCCTCCCGCTTTCCTATAGGGAAATCCCACAGCATGGAGCAAAACCATTTACCTTGGGGTGATGCGTCCCCTCCAGAGCCATCGCCACCTGTGGGGCAGATACACAGCGATCAGAGATCACTCCAAACAGTCAAAAGCCTCATACAAAGGAGGGGTAGAAGAGCAACCTCAAGCAGGTTTTTCTCAACATTTTTATTTATTGAAAATTTAAAAAAAAATGTTTTCAAGTCAATCTGAAACAAGTTTCCCCACCCCCGGATTTTTTGAAATAGCCAGTGAGCCAAAAAAATCAGCTAGTCTTGCTGCTCTGTTCAGTACTTGTATTTAGTGAAGGTTTTAGTAAAGTAGGCTATGATGACACTAAACCTGACGAATATCTGTGAGGGTTTGTCCATTTTCACATTCTGCCCTTCAGAGAAGATCACAATATTTTGTCTTTTAATTAGTGGGAAAAACCTGCTCTTCCTCACCATGAAACTCAGCAATGGCTGAGAGGATGAGGATTAGTCACTAAAAAAATTTGTAAAATTCCTCCAGGGACAGAATTCTTACCTGGGAAATGTCAGGGAAGGATAGGGAAGTTTTACATCTTCACTTTAGATATCACAGTGTGACCCCAGCCCGTCCCAGCTCCCTGACCCTCCGCACCAAGCCCACTATTAGTGCAGTGCATTACCATCCACCTGCAGGTACCGAGGGTCACTGGGGAGAGAATTGTTCTCCAGGTTATTGTCATCCTTGAGTTGGTAGAGGCAGGAAAAGGCCCCTGCACTCTCCCTGGACACTGTGTAGGGTGAGTCGTGGACGTGTGAGTTTCCTCCCTTGGGCTGGACAGAAATCTCCTTCCCATCTTTGCAGAAGGCAATGCGGGTCACTGGGATGCCACAAGGGACTAAACACGACAGCATGGCTGTATCCCCTTGGCGGGCAGACAGCCTGTTAAGGAACAGCCGTGGGGCGGGGAGAATGCCTGGGGAGCAAACACACCAGTGTTAAACACCTGGGGCCAGATACCCCGCTGGTCTCAATCAGCAAAGGGCCAATTGACACCAGCTGGGGATCTGGCTCCATTGACTCCAATGAAGCAATGCTGATTAACACCAGAGTAGCACACAATGTCCAGAGTATCCCAGGGAGCCCGTCCCATTGGGAATGTAAAGGGTGTAATGGGATTGGAGGTGTGAGTGTTACAGGAAAAGTGTCTCCCGACTGTGTGCAAGGAAAAGCAGCCACCACCACCCCAAATAGCTGTCTCTCCATCCACACTGGTGTAAATCAGGAGTAACTCCCTTCAAGCCAGTGGAGTCCCACCCGAGAGAGGGGAGTCAGGCCCAAGACACTTACACTGATGCTGCACCGACCCCAATACTCTGAGTCCTTAGGGTCAAACCCAGCTCTGGTCTAAGAGGACATGCACCCACTTACGCCAGTGGCTGAATTCATTCCCCAATGAATAACAAATGGGTGCGATTTCCACTGCTCGGCAATGTTTGATCTATCACCACTCACTGGCCACCTCACGCCCCTCATGTGTCTGTCTACACGGCCACTGGATTTGGCCCTCAGTGGTTTAAATTAGGTGCTGAAACTTGATGGGACAAATTCTCAGTTGGTGTAAATGGATGCGGCTCCTTTGACTTCAGTGGAGATGAACTGGTTTACACCAACAGAGGATTTGATCTGATCTTGTTCCCAATGAAGTTACAAGGAATTGTACCACAGGAAGCAGGTTTGGGCTTTGTGTGTCAGAGTTAAAAATGGAACCCAGGAGTCCTGACCCCCCAGTGATCTGCTCTAACCCACTAGACCCCACTCCCCTCACCGAGTCCTGACTCCCAGCCCCACTGCCCTCATAATTAGGCACCTTCTCTTTTTCTAATGTAGCCGACACTCACCTGGAGAGCTACAAATTTCCTGGCTTGCAGCAAGCGAACCTTTTAAATAAAATACACCACATTCCTGTTAGTAGTGCAGCCAGACGTGCGATAGAACACTTAATTCAGTTTAAAATCAATGGACATACTCCCAGCACGGCAACATACAGACGCAGGATGGTGACAGCTGTGGAATTCCCTCCTTTAAATCTCTCCTGTGCAATAAACTGCATTTGTTAATCGCACTCTTCCAACTAATCCATCTCCCTTGCGACGGCTTCTCATCCACCGAGCTGCACTGCTGAGTAAAGGGGTCCCTAGACTCATGGATTCTCAGGCCAGAAGGGACCATTGTGATCATCTGCTCTGACCTCCTGCAAAGGACTGTCCAGAGAACCTGACAGCATGATTCCTGCATCTAGCCAAGCACCTGTGTTTGAGCTAGACAGCATCTCTTAGAGACTCATCCACTCCTCATTTAATAACTCCAAGTGACAGACAGTCTAACTGCTTCCCTTGTTAACCTGCTCCAGTGTTAAATAAGCCACCCTCCCTACGTGGGCCTTATTCCAGTTTGAATTAGTCTGACTTCACTTTCCAGCCATTGGCTCTCATTCAGCCTTTGTCTGATTGATTAAAGAAATCTACCGCTGCTGTCAGAAATCTTCTCCCTGAGGAGGGGCTTCTATGCTGTGATCAAGTCACCTTTTAACTTTCTCTCCCATCAGCTCCCCAGACTGAGCTCCGTCAGCCTCTCGCTGTCAGGCAGCTGTTCCAGACTTCGAATCATTCCTATAGTTCTTCCCCGAACTCCCGCCTTTCCCCCACATGTGGATCAGGTGAATGAGTGATTTAAAATGGCCCTGGCAACATTCAGTGCTGGTCCGTGCTAGGGCTAGAGCCTGCGATCGCACAGACATTGCAGCTGTTAAAATATGTGGATTTTGCCTGAAGCGTTGAAAGTGCTTTAAATCCCCTGATATAGGAAACAATAAGCAGGGAAAAGTAACAGTGTGTGGCACTGCTAGGGATGTACTGGAGACGAGGGAGGTGTGAGGGGGATGGGGGGCTGGCACAGGCCTCTGTGGGGTCTAGGGCAGTGATGCCAGTCCAACAGCCCACTTCGAACATGCCTCAGAGGACTTATTAAGCAAACAATTATTTGCCTGTCTCATCTCAGCCTTCTTCTAAAACCCAAACCCTCCCACTGTGCCCGTACTCACAGAGAAGCCATAGGCCCAGCGGCAGGATCATGGGGACAAGCCGTGATAACCCCACAGTCTGGCAATGCCACAGCGGCATCTGCCTCTTGGGGATCCAGGCGCCGTCTCTCGGGCTCTGCTCCTTAGTGTCTCAGTGAGAGAAATGCCGTGGCTCTCTGATCTGGCCTCTCCGCTGCTGATCTGCAGGGAGCTGAGAAGCCGCAGATGCTCTCTGATCTGCCATGTGCTCCCCAAGGTTCAGAGAGAAGAAAAGCCACAGCCCCTGTGAGAGACGTGGGCCGTGTCTGCTACTGGCCTCGCAATGGCCAGGGACCTCACTCCCTTGTGAGAGTGGGAGGTTGTTTGCACAGCTCCTATCTCACAGGTTGGGCAGTTTCTCTGTTGTTCCCAAACCAGACCAGCCCCTCTGAGCCCAACTTCTCACCTTTGGGGTCTGATAATGGATCAGACCAGCCCATCTGAACCCAACTCTCCACCTTTGGGGTTTGATACTGGACTAGACCAGCCCCTCTGAGCCCAACTCCTGGGCTAGCCCAGAGTGAGAATTACAGAGCAATAGTGGCTTCTCCATAGTTATTGCAGCAACAAAGTTTCTGTTTAAGGCAGAATTTTTTAACTTTGCCTAAAATCTGCAGAACAAGTCAAGTCCACCCGAAAAGTGGAAGCCTGGGTGAGTGGCTGAGGCAGAGTGTGTGAAAGAAATTGGAGGTCCTAGAGAAAGAGGTTCTCCATATAGAGCCCCTAAAAATGGAGCAGTTTCCAAAATAACAACATTATTTTAGGGTTAGGTGTTGAAAAGGCCACAAAGGAGTCGGGCACCCCTTACTCCTGGGCTTTCATGGCAATCAGCACCTCAGATGCTCAAGCCCCTTTCAAAATTCCTTCCCTCATGTCCTGATCTCAGAAATGGCAGCCATCTTTACTAAGGGCAGCTTCCCTTTCACATCCCAAGGGTATAGCAACATGGCACCTATCTCTCTAGAGGGAAGCCTGTGACTTTAATGCCATTATAAAGAAAGCCTGAAGTTGCCCATAGGGAAGTTGGTTGCCATGACACTATAGCCTTGGCATGTGAAATTGAAGTTGCCCCTAGTAAAGATGGCTCCCATTTCCCATTGTTTCCGCTAGGATTGAAGTCACAGACTGCCTCTGGGTAATGGTTATCATTTCCCTAAAGCCTTAGGAAGCTGCCCATGGCATCAATGTCCAATTTCCTCCTTGTTTTCAAATGGAAGTGACGCCATAGGCTGCTCTCTGAGAAGATGGCCACCCATGTCCCTGGTGTGGCAGAGAGGTTGCCCCAAGCAAAAATGGCCACTCTTTCTTATTGTGGGCAGCAGGATTGAAGACTGTGGCTTCAATCCCCTTAGAAACAATGGGAAATGGTGGCCATCTTTACTTGGGGCACCCTCACTGTCATACTCCAAGGCGTCACTGAAATGGCAGTGTCAGACCCATTGGAAACAATGGGAAGCGGTGGCCATCCTCATAATGATGGCCTCCATTTCCACTCATGCAAGAACACCATCTGCTCCTGCGCTCTCCCCCGGCTAATTCATCTCATTCTCCAGTTTGTTCCATTTCCCCAGCAGGGCTCTCTGGGGCTCTTTATAAAGAACCAACCAGCCCCCTCTCCACACCAGACAATTCCCTTGTCCCTTTTCTAGCGATGTGGGGGTGTCGCTGCGCACTCTCCCCACACTGCCCCCATGCCCTGGGAGAGGCCCCTGTTGAGCGTTATGCCTCCATCTAATTGTCAGGATGTTGGATCCAAGAACACCCCATGTCCCATCCCTCTCTGTGTGTGGACAACACTATGCCCAGCTGCCCATGGACAGATGACAATGGGGGTGCGGGGGCATCACTTGGGGGGTGTGGCTGAGTCACATGACTGACCACATAACATGTGCTGTGTCTGTTTCTGGATGATGTTCCCAGGTGGCTCCCACAGGTCCCAGCCCAGGGTTATAAACAGGCTTCTCAGAATTCAATTTTTAATGTTGATATTGATTTTAATTTTTTTTTAACATTTCTTATCAATTTAAATGTTCACTATTGGTTAAAATCATGGGTTTTCGGCAACATTTTTATATTTATTGATTTGTATTTCACAGTGGAGGAAATTACAATGGGGGGTCAGACAATAATTATTTAATGACAGTAGACATAGAGATTCAAAAGGTTAAAGCTTTATAATCATAAAACACAAATTGTCATAATCCCATGTCAAAATATCCTTAAATATCATTAAATCAGCCTCTAATAATGTCTCACACAACATTTCTCTTACTTCACTTAACTGCAAGTTTCTATTATGATCGATGGAAATATTTTCTCGTGGGTTTGGGTGCATGCTGGGAAATTGATGTTTGCTGACATTTACCAATAGCAATCAAATCCGCCCAAGCCTAGTTCTAAACAGAGCCCCGCACTGCCTGTGAGGTGAGCAGAGAGACTGGGCCGTGGTTACTGGCTGTGGTCGCTGTTCCCAGCACAGGAGTCTCCCCCCGCCACCCCGCCCCTGTCCCCATGGCCCTCCCCCCCCAAGTTTGATCATTCAGTTACTCCCCCTGAGTCTCATGGACATGTTTCTGCACAATGGCATAACCCACAGAGCTCTCCGTAATCCCAGCCGACCCTCCAACCTGCCCAGGACAGGGGGGACACCCAGAGCCATCGGTCACCTCTCCTTCCTCTTCCTCCCTGCCATTCCACCCAGAGCCTTCCGGATCGTACGGAGTGATGGGTCTTTTCCTCAGGATACAGGTGATGATTGGGGCAGATGCCAGCAGGAGCAGGACCAGGGCAGAGCGGAGGATCCAGACCCAAAGCAGGATAGCAGGCCCTGGGAAAGGGGATGGAGCAGGGTTAGCAGTCCGAAGGTGGAAGTGAACGTGCAACATGAGTCCTGCTCACAGCCTGTCTGGAGAGGCCTCTGCCGAGCGCTGGCCCTTCTGCACAGGGGACCTTGCACCTGGCCATGATACGTCGGGGAGCCTATGAATGACCCACAAGCCCAGCTGTTTAGAGGCCTCATGACCAGCTCCTAACCCCACAGGGATCTCACTCAGCACTGGTTCTTTGCCACTCTGTACCCAGCACCAAGACAGGTGCAGCTGGGGTCAGCCCCTCACCTGTGCCATGGAGCCATTTCCAAGGGGCAGCACTGACACCATGGTCTAGGGTTACCACATTTCAAGTTCCCAAATACAGGACACTACTAGGGGAAGGGGGAGGGATGGTACAAAGTTTCTTTCTGCTTTGAATGAGGAGGGGACGGGGCCCTGCAGCGGGCATAGCATTGCCTTCAGAGCAGCGCAGAAATAAGGGAGGACCAAAAGAGAGGTCATGTCCAGGAAAATCCGGACGTATGGTAACCCTACCATGGTCTGCTGCTGATTGGCACAGGGCAGGATCACAGCTTGGCAGCCACTGACTCCCTGGACAGATGTTTGTGCCTGATGCTGCATCACAAAGCCAGAGCCCAGACAGACCCTGCGGTTGCTGGGCTCCTCCCCAGGCCCCTGTCATAGGGACACACATCCAGGCAATCGCTAGGGGCTCTGCGATAGGAGAACTGGCTAGTTCGTTTATCGCCCGGCTCTGCTGCCTGCGGAATCGGAACCCCTGTCTCTGCCCCCGCCAGGCTCTGCACAGCCGTGACCTCAATTGCCATTGGGTAAGAGCCCAGCTCCCTCCACACCGCCAGCCACAGCACGGGGACATAGCACTTCCCGCCCTCCTGGGGAGCAGATGGTGGCATGTAGAACTGCCTGGACATTTTACATTCCCCGGAGGACAGAGGTGAGCCCCTGCGGCCTCCTGCCCCCCTCTCCCCTCAGACACCTGTGGTGGGGTAAAGTCTCCCCACTGAGATTGGCATGTACTCCCCCTGTAATCCCAGCCCAGCCCTCCTGCTTTCCTACAGAGAAATCCTACAGCAGGGAGCAAAACTATTTACCTTGGAGCAATGTCCCCTCTCCAGAGCCGTCACCATCTGTGGGGCAGATACACAGCGATTACACATCACTTCAAATGCCAAAAGCCTCATACCAATGAGGTGTAGAACAGCAGCTTCAAGGAGGGTTTTTTTCAACTTTTTGATTCACTGAAAACTTTGAAAAAAATTGTTTTCAAGTCAATCTGAAACAATTCCCCCCTCCCAATTTTTTGAAATAGCCAGTGAGCCAAAAAACCAGTTAGTCGTGCTGCTGTGTTCCGTACTTGTATTTCATGATGGTTTTAGTAAAGCAGACCATGATGACAAGAAACCTGCTGAATATCTGTGTGACGGTTTGTCCATTTTCACACTCTGCCCCTCAGAGAAGATCGCAATATTTTGACTTTTAATTAGTGGGGAAAACCTGCTCTTCTCACCATGATGAGAGGATGGTTCCTCCTCACTAAAAACATGTAACCATTGCCCCAGGGGCAGAGTTCTCACCTGGGAAATGTCGGGGAAGGAGAGGGAAGTTTTACATCTTCACTCTAGATATCACAGTGTTACCCCAGCCCGTCCCAGCTCCCTGACCCCTCCACACCAAGCCCACCATTAGTACAGTGCATTACCATCCACCTGCAGGTACCGGGGGTCACTGGGGAGAGAATTGTTCTCCAGGTTATTGTCATCCTTGAGTTGGTAGAGGCAGAAAAAGGCCCCTGCACTCTCCCTGGACACTGTGTAGGGTGAGTCGTGGACGTGTGCGTTTCCTCCCTTGGGCTGGACAGAAATCTCCTTCCCATCTTTGCAGAAGACAATGCGGGTCACTGGGATGCCACAAGGGACTAAACACGACAGCATGGCCGTGTCCCCTTGGCGGGCAGACAGCCTGTTAAGGAACAACCGCGGGGCGGGGAGAGAGCCTGGGGAGCAAACACACCGGTGTTAAACACCTGGGGCCAGATCCCCCTCTGGTGTCAATCAGCAAAGCTGCATTTTCTGCAATGGTGCGGGACTGATTTACACCAGCTGGGGATCTGACCTGCGCTTACAGGGACCAGTCACTCACCGGGAGAGCTGCAGATTTCCTGGCTCGAGACAAGGGAGCCTGTGAGATAAACACAAAGGGGTCTCAGTGCAGGAGGTGATCTGGAACAGGGAATTATAGTGACTGGAGCTGGAAATACAGTAACATCCTCTAAAGGAAAGTGAGAGTCTCTGGCCTTTGCGGGCCCAGGCAAATCTAGCCCCAGCCAGTCAGAAATTCAGTCCCAGAATAACGATGGGCACGTTCCGCCCCTGGGTTTATCCCCTCGCCAGAGTTGGAATTAATTTGCTGGTAAGTTCCCTGAAGACAATTTCCTCTCAGCACAGGGGGGATTTTCAGAGGCACAAAGTATAGCTCCAGCTCCCAGTGTGAATCGCCCCTGGAGGATCCCAGCTAGGAATCTGCCCCTGTTGGAGCAATGGATCCAAATGCATTTACACCAGCCGGGGATCTGGCCCACAGTGTATAACTTGTTATTTGCCCGGGGAGAAGTCCGGGGTTAGCTGGTGAGTTTCAGTCTGAGTGCGGATAAGGAACGGCTCCCTGTACCAGCATGTAGAGCTCACTGGATCCCAGACCCCTGACTGAAGGCTGGTGTGAGCATGCCAGAGACCTGCTGGAGATGGGTTAGGCAAATAGCCAACCCTGACCCCATGTTGTGTTATGGGCCAGATCCCGCACTATTGGGGTCACTGAGAGCTCTCCCATTTATTTCAGTGGGACCAGGGCCAGGGTTGACATGTCCATGGCCCTGATCCTGCAGGCCAATGATCTGTCCCTTCCACTCGCATGGGCATCCCTTTACTTGAATGGGCTCTGTGCAGGTGTCAGGGCCTATACCAGCAAAGCAATGTGCAGGATCAGGCCTATGAGCACGTACGTGCTGGGGAAACACAGCTAGGAGAGTCGGTAGGAGGCTGAATGCAGGTTTGTCTCCTGATCCTCAGCTCTTTAGCTTGGCATATTTTGCATTTACCATAAATATCAGCAAAGAGCAATTCACAGAACACCCTGTGCAGCAGGCAGAGCTGGTATCCCCATTGTACGGAGAGGCTAAGTGGCTGGCCCAAAGTCACCCAGAAAGTCTGTGGCAGAGCAGGGAATTCATCCCTCATCTCTAAAGTTCCAACCATGGACCAGCCTTCTGGTAGTGTTAATGATCATAATAATAAATGATTAATTGCTATTTTAATTAATTTAAGCTGGGCCTTTTCAAATCTCAGGTAAATTCCATCGTTACCCCATAAAATCTAATCACATTTGGCTGTGTATGTGGCAGTTCTGCTGTTTGCACCCATTGTGCAAGGTGAACATGTAGCATTTTGTCAAGTATCAGAGGGGTAGCCGTGTTAGTCTGGATCTGTAAAAAGCAACAGAGAGTCCTGTAGCACCTTTAAGACTGATTACATGCATCCGACGAAGTGGGCATTCACCCACGAAAGCTTATGCTCCAATACATCTGTTAGTCTTAAAGGTGCCACAGGACTTTCTGTTGCTTTATGTAGCATTTTCCCTCCCTGGATGTCACCTCCAGTTTAGGTTTCATCAAACAAAACGTCTATAATCTTGAACCAGTGATTCTGTGCATGCCAATACCTAAATCTGAATGTGCAAAACAGCATCTCAGTGTGCAAATGGGCATCCACTTCTGTGTCCAGCCCAGCCAGCTTGCAGGGGCTAGTACCTTTTGTGTGTGCAGCGAGTGGGATGGTACAAATCCGGAAGGTTTGTTGGCAGGGATGGGAGCCCCAGTGTTGTGCCCACGGACATCTGCACCCCCATGTGACACGCTGTGGGTGTGAAGGTGGCAAACACACCCACACTGGCAGATTCGGGGTGTGAGTGCAGGGTGGTGTGTGTGGGCTCAGGGCCAGGGTGCAGCCCTTGGAAAACGACAGAGCATTTTGGGGTGACGCAACGACCTCATTGCTGAGGTTCAGCGCTGGAATCTAACCAGCGATTTCCGTAGTCCTTAACCCTGAGTCAGGTGGTGCTAATTAAACATGCAATTGCTGTTATTAAATCTCTGGGAAGCTTTGGTGTGAGGTGGCAGGTTCTGATCCCGTCCCGTGCAGCGTTGGCACTTTCAGGTCCACACAGCACGTCTCCAGAGGGCTCAGCACATCACAGGATCGGACACTAATTAAGCAAACGATTCTCTGTCCCATGATCTCACCCTTCCAGCTAAACCCGGCCAGTGCTGGCCATACTCACAGAGAAACCAGAGGCCCAGCGTCGGGATGCTCAGGGGACGCGGTGATAACAGCATGGTCTGGCGATGCTGCAGGGAAGGCCTGTCTCTCTGCTCCTCAGAGTCTCAGTGAGAGGTCTCCGTGGCTCTCTGATCTGACTTCTCCCCTTCTGATCTGCAGGAAGCAGGGAGCAGAGAAGCGGCAGATGTTCTCTAGTCTGTTTCTTGGCCCTAAGATTAAGGTATGAAAAGCCACAGACGCTTTGCTAAGGTGGGGCTGTGTCTGCTATGGGCCTGGCTGCGGCCAGGGAGACACTCGCTCCCTTGTGCGGTTGGAAGCTGCTCTCTGAGCTCTTCTCTCATGGGTGCTGGGCAGGCTCTGCTGTTCCCAAGCTCTGAGTGTTGGGGGTTTGGGTACTGGATCAGACCAGCCCCTCTGAGCTGAACTCCCAGCATTTCAATTTTCATACAGACTGATTTTTTCTGTATCAGATCCCACAGCCTCAGAGAACCCGAAAGACTGGGAGCTGTGCTCAGAAGGGCTGGTCTGATCCAGGATCAGATCCAGGGCCGGCTCCAGGCACCAGCAAAGGAAGCAGGTGCTTGGGGCGGCCAACGGAAAGGGGCGGCATGTATGGCTCTTCGGCGGCAATTCGGAAGCAGGTCCCTGAGTCCCTCTCGGAGGGAAGGACCTGCCACTGAATTCCTTCCGAGGAATAAAGTGGCGAAGTACCGCCAATCACGGCTTTCTCCCCCCCCCACGCCACTTGGGGTGGCAAAAACGCTGGAGCCAGCCCTGATCAGATCCCTGTAGTAATAACTGGGACTACCAATTTATCCCAATATGGGCCCAACTTTGGGAAAGAGGATAAACGTTTATGTCGTGCCACAAGACAGGTTGATGGGAAAAGCTGAGAAGGGGAGACAGGAAGACTGAATTAGACCAAATAAAAAGGCCTAGTGATATAATTCAAGGACTGTATTAAGATCATGCTTGATAAGCGGGAGACGTGTGGGATGGGAAATTAATTAATCAAAATTGGTGTGTCAGAAATCAGGTCTGTTGGATAAGAATATGAGAATGGCCATACTGGGTGAGACGAATGGGTCCATCTAGCCCAGGTCTTGTCTTCCAACAATGGCCAATGCCAGGTCCTTCAAAGGGAATGAACAGAACAGGCAATTAACGCGCGATCTATCCCTTGTCGTCCACTCCCAGCTTCTGGAAAGAAGAGGCTAGGGACACCCAGTGCATGGGGTTGCATCCCAAACTATCTTGGCCAATAACCATTGATAGACCTATCCTCCAGAAATGTATCTGCTTTTTTGTTTGTTTGTTTGTTTTTTGTTTGATCCACGTTACAGTTTTGGCTTCACAACATCCCCTGGCAACAAGGTCCAAAGGTTGACTGTGCATTGTCTGAAGAAATACTTCCTTTTGTTTGTTTTAAACTTACTGCCTATTAATTTCATTGGGTGATTCTTGGTTCTTGTGTTATGTAAAGGAATAAATAACACTTCCTTACTAACTTTCTCCACATCATTCACAATTTTATAGACCTCTATCATATCTCATTTTACTTGTCTCTTTTCCAAGATGGAAAGTCCCACTCTTTTTAATCTCCACACATATGGAAGCTGTTCCATACCCTTATTCAATTTTGTTGCCCTTCTCTGCACCTTTTATAATTCTAATATATCTTTTTTGAGATGGGGCAACCAGAACTGCACGCAGTATTCAAGATGTGGTCATATCATAGATTTATACAGTGGCATTATGATATTTTCTGTCTTGCGATCTATCCCTTTCCTAATGGTTCCTAACATTCCGTTAGCTTTTTTGACTGCTACTGTACATTGAGCAGATGTTTTAGAGAACTATCCACCATGACTCCAAGATCTCTTTCTTGAGTGATCACAGCTAATATAGACCCCATCATTTTGCATGTAAAGTTGTGATTTTGTTTTCCAATGTGCATTACCTACTGAGGCGACATGTAACTGTGGCTCATGGGGAAGCACAAATGAAATGTTCTGGAGGGGACATGTGCTCCCCCCCCATTTCTCAGCACTGATGGGGATGCCTAGCAACGAGGAGGCAGCACTCCCCCTGGCAGCTGCACTTTCCCTGTGTCCATGCAGAGCGGGGAGGGAGGAAGCTGGTTGCTGACTGAGCCCCTCCCCTCCACATGGGGCAGCTTTATCTTCCCTGCTGCTGGAGTTACACAGATTGCCTTTGCCTCTGCCTCTACCCCTGACTCAGCGCATGGTCTGCAAAGCAGGCAGCATCGCTGGGACTCCAGCAGCTGGGAAGGAGAAGCAGCAGCTGTGAAGGGGGGAGGAACAAGGCCTAATTGGTGAACAAAATAATGAGAGGGTGGGGTATGCTGCTCATCACACACTTTTGGGATCTTTTAAAGAAAGGAGTGGCAGGGGAGAATCCAGCTGTCTGCCAGCCACAATGCTGTCTGACGGAAGAACTGGAAGGAGCAAGCTTCACTGCTATGACTCCTCACACAGGTGTGCCCAAAGTGGTGTGTTAATTTTGATGGAATGTATGGGCCCAAAGAGTTAACATGTTGATGTGACCCTGTCACTGTTTAACATTGGAGACTGACAGAGCCATGTTAACTCCTTGAACTCTTTGGGCCCCTTTGCTGGATCAAACCAGCCCCTGTGAGCCCAACTCCCAGGCCATAGGCTGCGATATTGGCTCATGTTAGCACCTCTGGGCTGAGCTCTGAGGCTGTGGGATTTGATACTGGAGAGGTGACTATTTCCAGAACAAACTGCAGCTCAAGCGCCAGACATTTGGGGCTAGTCCCACTAATGAGCTCCACTCAGATGCCTCCCTGGGAGCAGCGCACTGTGGAAACCCTGGCCCTGTGTCTGTGGGGCAGCTCAAATAATGGCAGCGAGAATGGTTTGATCATTGGGGAATGTGCGTTTTTTCATTTTCCTCCCACTCCAAAGCAGATCAGCTGGTTTTGCTCAAACTTTTATCTCCGGGCAGCGAACAAGCCTGGTCATTTTTATCCCCTCAGGTGAACTCCGAGTGAAGCTACGACCACTTGAAAAATAGATTTAAAACAAAGCTGCTTTGGAAGCTACTCCTGCCGCAGGTTCTGACTGCACCACGTCGCTCCTGATTGTGCAGTGTGGGAAAGTCATTACCACCTCGTCCATAACCAGGGCAGCTGGGGTTATGATACACTAGCAGGTCTGCATGCAGATGTGCCCCTAGATTGCAGCAAAGCAAATCTAATGGGGATTCATTTCTGGAGAGGCAACACCTGACCCATACGGATGTCTATGGGGGGAAAGTGGAGAGAGAGCAGGACATTTTGATGCCTTTAATAGAACATACACATGCAGCAAATGCTACTTCTTATAAATGCATCTAACCTACTGCCATCTGATAGCAGATGGGAGCGACTGAGCTGGCATTGTATCAAAGACAGGGACTCTCAGAGTTATGGCACCTGCTTTAGCTGGGAGGTGGGTTCTTTGCTTTGATTTTGGGAGGGGGCTCATGTTTTGTAAATACATAGAAATTTGGGGCTGGGTGTTAACAGGGGAGATGCTGAGAAAATTTTACTGTAGGATCAGTCACCAGGTAGTGAGACTACATAGTCTGATAAGTTCTTTTCCATGCAAGCTGTACGCAGTCATTGAGGATGTGCTATATTGTTGTCAGCTTTGTGATGCACGTTACTTTGGGGGGAGCTGTGGAAAGGGGCAGGAGAGTTTGCCCTTTGCCTTCATCTTTCTACATATGTGATTGTTGGAGAGAAGCTGGTCCCTGGAAACCAGGCACTGGTGTTGAGCTGAGATCCCTGTGCCGTTTATGGCCATCTCTGTTCCAAGACTGGTGCATAGAGTGTAACTAAACAAGCTGCATTAAGGCTCCATCCAAAGTCTACATCTCTGAATTCTCCTCCAATGAGAATCCAATCTGCATGGCCCTGAGACCTGCCATCACTTTCCAAAGGGCCACATTATGATGAAGCCTCAGAAGCCAGCTGAGAACACAGTGCCCCCAATATGGAGCAATCACAGTTGGGTCACACTTGGGTCAAATCCTGGTCCCATTAAAGTCAAGGGCAAAACTCTTGTTGATTTTAGTCGGGCCAAGATTTACTCCCTAGTTTTGGAGCTAGATTTCATGCTGACTAATAGCAATGCTCTCACCAGAACCCCTCCTGATGGTGTTTAGTTGTTAGAGCATTTTATCAGCTGCAGATTGGTGGACACTGGGGGGCAGTGGAGTCACTTTAGAGGTCTCTGAACTGGCAGGACTTGGAGTTCAGGTTTTGTTTTAAAAAAACAGGCCCCTTGGCTAAGGGTTTTCAGATCCCAATCATTGTGTTAAGCATTGAAAGACACACACAGGGGACACTGCACTTTACACACATTGATTGCCAGGGCAAAACCACACACCAGCAGTTAGAGCTGCATTGCCAAGTGTGTTTCGTTCCAGGACTGAGGGTCTCTAGTGCGAGGAGGCCTAACAATGTGAAACCAGAACTCGAGGGGCACCGGCAGAGAAGGGAGTGGGTGGGTGGGAGCCTATGGCTGGGACAGCAGCGCACTGAGTGTCAGGATTGAGAAGAGAAAATATAACATGAAAAGAAATCGCAGGAAGAAAGAGCAAAGCCAGAAGCCACCTATAAATAAGCCCAGCCTGAGCTGTGGTCAGGAAGCGAGTTTGTGCAACTCTAGAGACACGTGCTGCTGGTGCAATGCACAAATATAGAGACCTGGCCGCAGGCCGGCCCTGGGCTGCGGTCACTGTATTACCAGAGACATCTCCGGTGCAGAAGCTGCTCCCCCTGCCCCTGCGGGCCCAGCTTCGCTAGCAGCTCGTAGCCCTTTGTACCACGGCGCTGAGGAGTATTTTTAACAACACAGACCCAGAGCGAGACCTGGAGTGTGGCTTCTTCTACCTCAGGCACTCAGCACGGCCGGGTGGCTGGGAGAGCAGCACCTGCATCCCCTGCACCATGTCCCAGGCAATGCTGATGCAGAGTCACTAGGCCAGACTGCCCCCTATAGGGGTGCTTTGCCCTGCACCTGCCAGCCCCAGAGTGACCCTAAAGCGGGTGCAGTTGGTCCCAGCAGGGTCACCCCAGTGCAGGGATTCTGTGCAAAGAGCTGCTCTGCCTGCTCCTACACCTGCCCCCGTCCCAGCTGCTGGCATAGGGGGCGTGGCCTGATGTAAGGGGGTGTGGCCAGGACTTTCCTGAGCCCAGCCAATCCCTCGCTGCTGTGTCAGCCCCAGCCCAAGGGATGACTGGTGTGAGTCAGTGCTCAGCTGGGTCTGTATGGAGCAGATCAGCCTCTGGCTAATCAGGCACAGGAAGGAGCTCCAGCCCCAGCTGCTCTGCAGGACTATGAGACTTGGACCCCTCAGTATGGGCTGTTCTTGCTTTTGCCTGATCTATTGGTTAGCTATTGATCGGGTTATTAATGTGGATCCCCCCGCTAGCACTCTGTGATATGGTAGATTCCTGTCCCAAGACATGATGAGAGTCACTGCTTTGGGAGCTCCATGGGGCACGACAACGATGCTCGCACTCAGGGAAGACCCTCCGTAACTGGAAAAGTTTTATCACTACAGTGATTGGTTCAATATATAAAACAACCTAAATGTGTCAAGGGATGTAATACAGCCCCGTAAGGACCATCCACCCCACTGCAGGTGTGTACTCGCTCTGTTCTTGGGAAGAGCTCCAAGGGTGGAGACAGATCCTGGTCCGACTCTGACGTGCCGATGAAGAACTCCAAGGGCTGTACCTGAGACCAGATGTTTCATAGGCCATGATGGTCCTCATGCAGCTGTGTGCATAGCTCTTCCCTCCTTTGCCATATCTACACTTCCTCACCCTCATTGTATCATTGTGCCCTTATCCTATAGGTTAATTAGTTTATACTCATTAATATATGCATCTGTTGGATTATTGTGGGTACCTGCAGTTGACCATCTGCTGATATTCCTCTCCAAAAATACCGTAAACTGGCACAAACAACCTTCTTGCAGTTACTTATGGGCAGTTTGCAACACTGGTGATAATTACAAAACAATAAACACAGTTTCATGCCATCTTGTGACTTAAGATCACTGTTATTTACTTACTTATGCTAATTTATTGAACATCTCCTCCTGCCCAGGGTACAAGGCCTTATACTCAGGGCCGGCTCCAGGCACCAGCCGACCAAGCATGTGCTTGGGGCGGCACCTTAGAAGAGGCGGCCAATGTTGGGGCGGCGGGGGGTGCTCGCAGTGTTTTTTTTTGTTCGGCGGGGTGGCGCTCGAGGGTTTGTTTTTGTTTTTGTTTTTGTTTCGTCCGGGCAGCACAGGGGGGCGTTTCGGCTGCATGGCGCTGGGGGGACCGGGTGATTTGGCGGCGCGGCCCGGCGCTCTGGGAGTTTGGGCGGCGCGGCGCTCCGGGGGTTTGGCCGGCCCGGTGAGGCGCAGCGCTCGGGGTTTTGGCCGGCCCAGCGAGGTGCTCGGGGGGGTCAGGAGTTTGGGTGGCCCGGCACAGCGCTCGGGGGGGGAGGGGGTTTGGGCGGCCTGGCCCGGCCCGGCGCTCCGGGGGGGTGTGGCCGGCCCAGCGCGGGTCTCGGGGGGGGAGCGGGAGTTTGGCTGATGTGGTGTTCCAGGGGTTTAGGAGGCCCGGCGAGGGGGGAGGGGATTTCGGCGGCCCGGCACCGTGCTGGGGGAGGGGGTTTGGCAGCGCAGTGCTGGGGGGTGGTTGGCGGCACGGCGTGCCGCTGGGGTGTTTGAGCGGCCCAGCGCTCCGAGGGTTTGGATGGCCCAGTGCGGAGCTGTGGCGGGGGGGTCTGCGACACAGGGCGGTGCTGGGGGGAGGTGTTACGGCGGGGTGGCGCTCTTCTTTTTTGCCTGAGGCAGCAAAAAAGTTAGAGCTGGCCCTGCTTATACTTATGCTAACTGCTTGAGCTGTTCTTATAGGACTAGGACTTTAAATCTCTTGAGTTCCTGTGGTCAGTTTCTTACCCCTTTATCTTCTACTTTCTATGTATTGTACCCTGTCCTCCCCTGGGGTAGCCTGTACACAAGCAGTCATGGGCCTGCTCAGTGCCCAGCAGATCGAGTGGGGCCCCCACAATCAACCCCACCCAGTGCAAATGTTTCATGTCAAGTGCTGGTGCAAAGGGTAGCCAGAGGAAGCCACTGGTAGCCCCCACAGGAAGTGTGGTTGGTCACCCAGCATCCAGGCACTACGCCGGCACTCCTGAGAGCCACTTCTCTGTTAACTGGCTATTGACGTAGACACAAGGCTAGAGCACTGCTGTAACATTGGATATGGCCCAAACCAGCAGCCAGTGATGGCAACCTCTCCCCTCCCACATATGCAGGCTCAGCTGTGCTGGTAGGTGCATTAGCAGGGGGAACTGAGACAAGTTAGTCAGTTCTCGTGGTGTCTGGGACAACACAGATTCATAGATTCCAAGGCCAGAGGGGACCTTTGTGATCCTCTAGTCTGACCCCACGTGTAGCATGGGCCAAAGAACTGCCCCAAAGTAATTCCTAGAGCAGGTCTTATACAAATACATCCCATCTTGAATTATAAATGGTCAGGGATGGAGAATCCATCACGACCCCTGGTACATTTATCCAGTGGTTAATTGTTCTCACTGTTAACAATTTAGGTTTTATTTGCAGTCTGAATTTGTCTAGTTTCAACTTCTAGCCATTGGATTGTGTTAGCCCTTCCTCTGCTAGACTGAAGAGCCCATAATCAATTATTTGTTTCCCCTGTAGGTACTTATAGACTGAGATCCAGTCACCCCTTAACATTCTCTTTGTTAAGCTAAATAGATTGAGTTCCTGTTATAAGGCAGATTTTCCAATCCTGTAATCATTCTTGTGGCCATCAAACACATCATGAACCTCCATGATGTTTTCTCCTGAACCAGATCTGGTGCCTTACAGGGTAATATGCCTGTGAAGGAGAGATGTCTGTTGACACCAGCCAGCCATCATGTTTTGTGTCTTCCTGGTGGTCTTTTCCATCCTGCTTTCATTGGGCTTTTCATTGGCTTAAGACAAGGCCCTGCCCATTCCCTACATCAGGGTGGTTCAGGCCTGTTACTCCAGCAAGCCTGGTGGCCCGTGCTGGGGGTTCTTCCTTACTTCCTCCCCCGGGTGGGTGCACAGCCCAGTTCAAATTCTAAACCAGAACTAGTTAATCTCTTAGCTGATGGAGGAAATGTTCCACAAAGCTCATCTCTAGTGACATCACTGAGGATATTGACGGGTGTGTGGGACTCTCCATACCCAGCCCATACTAATGCTGAGCTGTGATGGGGAAGGACTGGGAGGGCACAAACTGATTCTGGTGGGCTGGGAGGTGAGATGGTTTTCACGTACCCTGGATCATGAGTCACCTTGTTACTGCCGCCCCCCCAGCGTGCGAACTCTTGCTTGTGCCCGGCTCCCTGATACCAGCAGCCTGCCAGCTGCTCAGGCCCTCTTGTCTGGGTGACACCTTGCAGGTTAACAGTAGGTGCAGCCCAGACCCTGAGTCCCTGTGAATCATTCCCTGGTGATACCTACCCCCTGGCACTGGCTACTCACAGACATTCCAGAGCCTCTGCCCCCCACAGGAGCAGTGTACCCCAATTTACTGGTTTTACCTTAACCCCCCATACCGGTAAACCACACAGCGCCTGTGAGCACTTACAATAAAACCCAGGCAGGTTTATTGAAGAAAGGATAAAGATTTAACTAGAAACAAGAGAAAATGACAGTAACAAATGGTTACACCAGATAACAAAATAATAAACCACAAACCTGGGTCTACACTGATTAAGTTACCTTTCCTAGCTGATAAAGCAGGTTCCCCATACCTGAATGGGCCATTACCGAGATGTATTCACCCCTGGTGACTAATTTCTACTCCAAGTCCATAAATAAATTCATTATTCCTTATTCGTACAAACATTTCACAATGATTATGAGTCCTGACAAGTTACGAGCTCTCTGTAGCTATCTCACACGTTACTCTTTATGGATAATATCCTGTAAGATGTGTGTTCGGTGTAGTGAGTTTTTCTGATGTGAGGGTTGTTTGCAAAGAACAACGAACCCTTTGCCCAGAAGTCTTTGTGTCTCTGTTCTGTCTTTGCCCTTTGGGGCTCTGGGTGTATCCACAGGGCTAGACTGTGAGAAAAATCAGTGTGAGAGGCAGGGTGTTCCTTTAACCTGGTTCCATCACACCTCGGGGACCCTGGCCCAGCACATCCAGGGACCCTGCATTTGTCATGGGAAAACCTTGCATCTGTCACACCTGGGGAGGGGGGAGGTGTCCTGCACTTGTCACACCAGCAGGGAACCAGCATCTATCCGCTGGGAGAGACCTTCTGCCTATGACACCTGCGGGACCCTATGCCTGTCAGATCCAGGGGGCCCTGACCCTGTCACTCCTGGGGGACCCTGCATCTGTCATATGGGGGAGACCCTGTGCCTGTCATATCTGTGTGGCGGGTGGTGGTGGTGTCCTGCATCTGTCACATGGGGGAGACCCTGCATCTGTCATACCTGGGGGATCCTGTGTCTGTCACATCTGGGGGGGGGGCTTCCCCTGTCACATCTGGGGGACCCTGCCCCTGTCACACCCGGGAGATCCTGTGTGTGTCACATCATGGGGGCCCTGCCCCTGTCACACCTGGAGGACCCCATGCTTGTCATATGGGGGACTTTGCACCTGTCACACCTGGGGATCCTGTTTCTATCACATCTGGGGGGGCCCCACCCCTGTCACATTGAGGGGGGACCCTGCACCTGTCACACCTGGGGGACCCTGTGCCTGTCATAGAGGGGCCATGCCCCAGTCACACCTGGGGGTCTCTGAACCTGTCACAACTGGGGGGCCCTTTCCTTGTCACACCCAGGGAGCCTTGTGCCTGTCACACCTGTGGGACACTATGCCTGTACACTCAGGGGGCCTTGCCCCATCACACCTGGGGGACCCTGTGCCTGTCATATGGGGCAGGGCTGTCTCTGGGGAACCCGCATGTCTGACACTCCAAGACAGAGCCCATCCTGGGCCCCACAAGAGAAGCATCTGAGAGTCGTTTCCATCTCGTCTCGGTGGGGGAGGGCCCCTCTAGCCACAGACACACGTCAGGGCTGCTCCCAGACATGCTACTAGAGCCCACAGCCTGTCCGGTTCCTCTGCTCCACGCCCCTTGGTGAGAAGGAGGGGACTGGAGGCACAGAGCCGCGGTGGATTCTCTTTAGAGACCCAGATGCTGCTGTAGGGTCCCCGGCTCAGTCCCAAGCTCCTGCTCCCCATGATCCTGCTGTGGCTGCTCTGTGAGTTTGGGGAGCTCCCTGCCCATGGGTTGGGGGAGGGGTCTCTGGGCTGTGGGGAGCAGGGGGAGAGGCAGGCTCCTGACTCTGTCTGGGCCAGGGAGACATGGAGACAGGGCTGGGGGAGAGTGACCAGCACAAGTGGGGAATAGCAGGAATGTGGGGATAGGTCACTGGGAGCCACATGGTGCAGGAGGAGTGAGGAGCTGGGTATCAATTCCTGGCACAAGTTTCCTGAGACAGGTCGGAGAGAATACTTAGCCCTCAGGAGACGTTTGTAACAATCCCCTGCTCTGCAGTACAGATAACACCCCAGGGGTTATATAAATTGTTTGCAATTATACTAATGTATAATAATCTCCATGGCTGAGATTTTCAAAGCCACTCAAAGGATTTGGACACACAACTCCCACCATACCCCTAGACGGCTTTGGAAATAGGTGCCTACCTGTACATGTAATATTGCGGACAAAGGAATTAGTGAGAGATGGTCACAGAGTTGACAGTGTCTAGACTGCAAAGAAAGACGCATGGCAGCAAGTCTCAGAGCCTGGGTCCACAGACTTGGGCTTGTGGAGCTCAAGCTATGAGGCCAAAAATAGCAGTGTAGATGTTCCCTCTTGGGCAAAATTGTGGGCTCTGAAACCTGGCGAGGTGGAAAGGTCTCAGATCTTGGGCAGGAATTCTCCACTGTTACTTTTATCTCAGCTGGTTTAGGCAACAAAGCTGAATTGCTGTTGTCATCTGCCTCTTAATCTCTCTCTGTACCAGTCACACTAATCCAGCTAATAATGTGTCTGCTATGACCTAGCGATTTATGACTCTGTTGTTGTGTCATAGGGATTGTATTGCACAATGAGCCAATCCCCAGCTGGTGGAAATCCATGCTGATGTCGGTGTGGTGTGCCCATTTCCACCAGTTGAGGCTCAGCCCTTATATTGTTATATTTGTATTGATATTGTCTCAATTGCAATGGTATCTGCACTGGTGTATGGGCTCCAATGGCAGGATTAGGGTCAATTAAGTGACTGATCTTTCAGTCAAATCCACATGTATCCTGTTGAAGGATTGGGGTCTACAAATCTTGTAATATCCTGAACTTGGGGTTTCCTGGTTTTTATTTGCTTAACTATCAATGTTAACCTCCCCCCAGCATAGCTGTGTGTATTGTCAGAGCCGCGGGGACTGCCGCTCACCCCTCTCTTGCTGTCTGGTGCAGGTGCTGGAGTCACAGGCCAGGAGCCCTGCAGCTCCCCAGGTGAGTGAGAGCACAAGAGACGTGGAAGAAGGGGAGACATAGAAAGGAGTGAAACTCCCAACAAGGCAACAGGAGGGCAGATGGGAAGGTGTAGGAGTGGAATGAGTGGAGAATGCTTCTCGCATGATTCCTGCCTGAAATCCTCTTAATCACACTGCAAATGGGACTTCTCGCAGTGCCACACCATAAACATTACTGGAAATGAAGCACACGTGGGCCAGATCCTCTTCAAGTATAAATCAGCAGAGCTCTGCTGATTCCAATGGAGCTGGGCCAATTTACACCAGTCAGGAATCTGACCCAGTGTCACTGGAATACATGTCTAACAAACTTTCCATATGTAAATCTTGACAGGCTTGGTGCTAATACAGGCGTGTATTAATGAGACCAGGGGACTGCGCTAGAATGAATTTGTCTTAAGTCTCCTGCTTTGCACCGTATTTATTTTGATTTCAATGAGAAGAGAGATGGCTCGTTCCATCAGCCAAGAGTGTTTCTCATCTAATTCATCACTAATGCTTAGCTCCCTGCCTGGGTCTGCCTTCACGGGTTAAGAGTTAAGTTATCCCCTCTAGTGACTCATCTCGAGTTAGCTGAGCTCCTGTGAGAACAGCCACACTGCTGTGCCCATACTGGTTCTGCACTCGCTTGCATGTGGGGCTGTGGTTTCTGGGGGCACGTCTCATCGCTCTTAGAGATGAATTGTGGGAGAACTTATCTGTCCTTTCTGGGCACACTAGGGGAATTGTGGGAAGGCACTGGAGGACTGGTGACATGCAAGTGGCACATGTCTGGAGCTACACTACAGAGGGGTTGTGTTGACAACTGATGATTTGATCTCACTTGAGTTTTACCTATACCCCCTCTTGGACTGGCCAACTCCAGCTAACAGCACCACCACACTTGAGTTAAGGGATTTGTATGGGGATGGAACTCAAGTTAGGGGCAACATCTGAGTTACAACTCAAGTTAATGCTGCAGTGAAGACAAGTCCTTAGTCTCCTCTCAGAGACATGTTTTAACATCTCCTTTTTGTTGCAGGTGACTTCCCTTCTCCTACACTGTCCCTGAGCACCTCTTCAGCTCAGGTGGGGGACTCCGTCTTGGCTCAATGTTCCCTTCGTCCCAACAGTTTAGCTGATCTAATTATTTTCTGTCAGGATGGCAAACAAATCTCCAGCCAACTGGCCACACCAGGCCAGTCACTGTATCAATATGACATATCTGTGCAGAGCTCAGGACAGTTTAGATGTATGTACCAGTACAGGAATGACCAGAACCAGGTGAACAATTCTCATCTCAGTCTCCCGCGGACCTTGAATGTAACAGGTGAGTTGTTGGACTCCTACAAAATGTGAGGAAGGGGAAGGGAACAGCTGGCTGGTGTCAGGCATGTTAAAATTTTGCGGGCTTCTGCCACAGGAACCTGTTAATGTCGAGGCAGGTAGCGAGCTGTGATCACTACTGAACTGGATTGGGATTGTGCACAGCCTATGAAATCTGAGGGACTGTCCCAGATCGAGGTGTCAATCAATGAGGCTTTGGATCAAATGGATAAATTAAACAATAATTTAATAATAAATAAATAATAAAAAATAATAATAATTTAATCCCCAGGACCAGATGATGTTCATCCAAGAGTTCTGAAGGAACTCAAATGTGAAACTGCAGAATTACTAATTGTGATATGTAACCTATTGCTTAAATCAGCCTCTGGACCAGATGACTGAAGGGTAGCTAATGTAATGCTGATTTTCAAAAAAAGGCTCCAAAGGCAATCCTGGCAATTACAAGGTGGCAAGCCTGACTTCAGTACCAGGCCAATTGGTTGAAACTATAATAAAGAACAGAATTATCAGATGGATAGATGAGCACAGTAAGTTGGGGGGAGACTCATTCCCTCTAGGGCACCTGGCACTGGCCACTGTCGGAAGACAGGATACTGGGCTAGATGGACCTTTGATCTGACCCAGTAGAGCCATTCTTAGGTTCTTATGAAATCATGTCTCATAAATCTGTTAGAAGTTCTATAAAATCATGAATGGTGTGGGGAAAGTGAGTAAGGAAGTGTTATTATCCCTTCACATAACAGAAGAACCAGGGGTCACAAGATGAAATTAATAGACAGCAGATTTAAAACAAACATAATGAAGTATTTATTCACACAACTTATGGTCAACCTGTGGAACTTGTTCGAGGGAGGTTGTGAAGGCCAAAAGGGTAACTGGGTTGAAAAAAGTATGAGATAAGTTCATGGGGGATAGGTCCATCAATGGCTATTAGCCATGATCTGGGTGTTACTAAACCTCTGACTGCCAGTAGCTGGGAGTAGATGACAGGGGATGGATCACTCATTAACTGTCCTGTTCTGTTCATTCCCTCTGAAGCACCTGGCATTGGCCCCTGTCAGAAGATATTGATCTGATCAAGTCTGGCCATCTTTATGTTCTTATTAGATTTGTAACTCCATTTTCCAACCCCACCTCCGTGGCAAGTTTGTCTGTCTCATCCACCCATGATGTTTGGGGGCAGGGACTGATGTTTATCATGTCTGTAAAGCTAGCAGCTCAATGAGACCTGACCTGGATTTGACTATCAGGTGCTAATGCATTATTATTAATAATTATTATTACACCAGCTGGGACTCTGGACCACTGATGTGGGAAGGGATAGCTCAGTGAGCTAATGTGAGTTCAATCCTTGAGGGGGCCACTTAGGGATCTGGGGCAAAAAATCAGTACTTGGTCCTGCTAGTGAACGCAGGGAGTTGGACCTGATGACCTTTCAGGGTCTCCATATATTATATTATTATTATGTCAATGGAGCAGGGCTGATCTGCACCAGCTGGAGATCTGGCCCATTGACTCCCAATTTACACCCGCTGGGATCTGGCTCAGTGTGTCTGAGGCTCCTCTGGAGAGACATGATCTAGGGATTCATAGCAACTCCGTCTCTGGGATGATCACTGCTTGGTCGGCCACCGAACCGCTGAATGTCCCTGATGTTGTCTGTGTTTTTTGCCTAGGACGGAAGCTGATCCCGAACACCGGCCTCAGCCCTGAGGATCCAACATCTCAGGAAGGTGAGTGACTAGGGTTGCCAACTTTCTAATTTCAGAAAACTGAACACCCTTCCACCGCTCCTTCCCCGAGGCCCTGCCCCCACTCTCTCCATCCCCCCTCCTCTGTTGCTCGCTCTCCCCCACCATCGCTCAATTTCACCAGGCTGGGGCAGGGGATTTGGGTGTGTTGGGGGGTGAGGGCTCCACCTGGGGGTGCAGGCTCTGGGGTGGGGCTGGGGATGAAGAGCTTGTGTTGAATGAGGGGGCTCCGGGATGTGGCCAAGGGGTTTGGAGTGTGGGAGACGGGTGCAGACTCTGGGAAGGCGTTTGGGTACAGGTGGGGATGTGAGGTGCAGGCTCTGGGAGGGAGTATGGGTGTGTGAGGGGGGTCTGAGTTGGGGCAGGGGGTAGGGGCATGGGAGGGAGCTTGGCGTGCAGGCTCTGGGTGGCTCTGACTGGTGCTCTTTATAGGGGCTCTGGGAGGTGCTGATGTCAGGCGGCCCCTTAAATAGCAGCAGTACCAGCACTTCCCTGGCATTTCCTAGGCTTCAGAGGCTGCTCTATCTGCCATGAATCCTGGACATATGGCTCGGAGAGGACAAAAGTTTTTCCTGTTCTCTGGAATACGGGGGAAGAGAATTCCCCGCAAGTGACACATCCACCCCACTGCTGCCCCTGACTCACTGCTCCCCCAGCATAGCCCAAATCACAGCAACTCTAGGGAGAGAGCTGCTGCAAGTCCCCTCCTCCTCCCCCTGCATTTGCAGTGACCCCCAGCCCTTCTCTTTCGCCCCATCCCCCAGCCCAGTTTCTGGTTGGAGCCTCCACACCCAGCTGCTGCCTGACCCTGCTCAGACCTGTTCCCAAGGAGAGCAGCCCGACTTTAGCCCCATGCTTCCACGCAGCCCATTCATCCCCGGGAAGACACTGACCAGCCCACAGCCCCTTATCTGCTGGCCACATGGTCCCGAGAAAGCCCGGCACAGCAGCCTCCAGGGAGCAGGCTATGGGGCCAAGGACGGGCGGCAGCGGTGGCTTCCCCTGACCCCCTTCACTCTCAGCTCCCACTGCCTGGGGAGCAGCAGGCCGGGTAGGGAGGGGGCTGAAGGCACTTCTGAAAGGCCACAGTGGCCACTGAGGGGGCTGCTGCCCGGGGTTAACCCTGCTGGCCCCAGCCTGCAGCCTAATGCCTTTCCCAGCTCCTCTGCTGGGATCCACCCCCTGCCTGCCAGGGCTCGCACCACCCCTGAGCTCCACAAAGAGAGCTGCTGCAGGCGCCCTCCTCATCCCCCTGCTGCCAACTGGACTTTTAACGGCCTGGTCGGCAGTGCTGACCAGAGCCGCCAGGTTCTCTTTTCAACTGGGCTTTCCGGTTGAAAACCAGATGCCTGGCAACCCTATGAGTGACTGTGTTCAGGCCTAATTCCCAGCGCTCAGCACGCTGAGAGCACGTTGAGTTGTGAGCTCTCGAGAATCTCACTCTGAGTGCCTGACCCACAGCCCATCAGTGTCCATGGGACCCTGGCACTGAGTGCAGTGCGCCGGGCTTCTCCTATGTTCAGAACTGGGAGGAGGTGTCCTGTTCTAGGCCTATCCTTGAGCAGCCCCTCTCCAACCTGCCCCACAGCAGAGTGTGTGGGGAGGGGAACAGCACACACAGGAGCATCCACAGCTGAGGGAGACCTATCTGTCTCCTCACAGCCATTCCTCCCTCTCACCCTGCAGCTGGCAGCATCTCCTGGGGATGGAACGAGTGAAGAGCACATGGGGGTACTGCCTTTTAGGGGGCTGCCACTGCAGAGCCCTCCCTTCCCCAGTGGGGTGGGAGGCATGATAGGTCGTGTTCCAGTACCAGATATGGACTGGCTACAGAGCTTCTCTCTTAGCAAAGTACACACCAGATGTATTCATAAGATCCTTTAAGGTTCTGCCAAGTATGGCTGAGGTTAGCTTAAATAAATATTTTACATATAGTGCTAATCAGTGGCTGAATAGTAGAATACAGTTCAGCATTCCGTTCCCTGATCTGCAAACCCCTTCCCCTCCAGGGAGCAGCAGCCAGGGATCAGAGTATCCGGCAGTGCCCTGGGTGTGTCTAGGGCAGAGAGAAGTGTCTGTAACCTGTGGAGGGAAAGTGTGAGAATCATCCGGAGATAGATCCAGCGTCCAATTATCCCCCAATGCAATATCTTGATACCTAGCTCTCATCTGCAGCCCCCTCCAGGAGAACAGTCAAGGGGGTGCTTGCCCTGGTGTAACAGGCCCTGCTTGGGGTCTCTATCATAGGGTGTTAGTTCGCCGTGTGCCCTCTGTGCTGAATGTGCTGCACAGTTCTGAACTATCTCATCCCCAAGGGGGATTTTCTATGAGGTCTCATGACACTGGGCTTCCTCTTCTCAGAGCACGGCCCCCGGGAGTTCTGGGGCACACAGCTGCCCAGCTGGAGGCAGAGCTGCTTTGTGGGGTCCTCACTGTGATGGGTTCGGTCACAGAGATCCCTTTGGGACTGTCACCTGATGTGCTGAAATTACCTCTGAGCCCGTTTTCCCTGCCAGCTTGGGACTCCAGAACCCTGCCTTGTTGAGCCAGACACGCTAGCCTGCTGCAACACAGACCCAGGGTCTGGACCACGTCCCCAAAGCTGCAGACTTTAAGTGAAACCAGCTCTGCAGGTTACCTGTCTCCAGCACCCAGACACCCAGATCCCAATAGGATCCAAACCCCAAATAAATCCATTTTACTAAGTATAAAGCTTATATAGTGTAAACTCATAAATTGTCTGCCCTCTATAAAACTGATAGAGAGATATGCACAGCAATTTGCTCCTCCAGGTATTAATCACTTACTCTGGGTTTATTAATAAACAAAAGTGATTTTATTAAGTATAAAAAGTAGGATTTAAGTGGTTCCAAGTAATAACAGATAGAACAAAGTAAGTTACTAGGCAAAATAAAGGAAAAACACACATGTCTAAGTCTAATATATTAAGAAACTGATTACAGGTAAAATCTTACCCTCAGAGATGTTCCAATAAGCTTCTTTCGCAGACTAGACTCCTTCCTAGTCTGGGCCCAATCCTTTTCCCCTGGTACAGTCCTTGTTAGTTCCAGCAGACATCTCAGGTAGTAAGCAGGGGCTTTCCCATGACTGGCATCCCCCTTTTGTTCTGTTCCACCCCCTTTTATCTTTTTCTCTCTGGGTCCCCCTGTCCCCTTCTAAATGGAAAAGTACCAGATTTTAAGATGGATTCCAGTACCAGGTGATATGATTACATGTCCTGTGATACCCCAGCCTCCACTCTTCCTGGGCTGACCCAGATGTACACAGGAAGTTTTGAAAGTAAGCAAAGCCATTCACAACCAATAGTCCTAGTCAATGGGAGCCATCAAGATTCCAAGCCACCATTAATGGCCCAGATCTTGCATAATTACAATAGGACCTCAGAGTTATACTTCATATTTCTAGCTTCACATACAAGAATGACACATACATACAAACAGGAGGAATATATTCACTAGGCTATAACTTTTCTTATGATATCTTAAGAGAGACCTTTTGCATAAAGCATATTTCAGTTACATCATATTCACATTTATAAGCATATTTCCATAAAACATATGGAGTGCAATGTTACACCCACTCTGAGCTGAATACCCTCGAGCCATTTCCCTGCCCTCCAGCTTCCCATCAAATGTTCCCTTGTGTGTTCCAGGCCCAGCCATGTCTGTCTACATCTGGATCCTGCGCTCAACCCTGGTTCTTCTCCTCCTGGTGTCTGCCCCGATCATCACCAATGTCCTGGAGAGAACAAGCCATCGATCTGCCTGAGCCTCCAGACTGGAACTCCCTGGGGATGTAACGCAGCCCCATTCACTCCACCCACCTGCTTCCCCAACCCCATACACCTGGCTCCCATCTTCTCAACGCAGTTCCCATTGTGCTGCCTCCCAAGCACCCCTCTGCTCTGTGCTCCTCCCCAAGGCCCTCGGTTCTCCATATTTCAGTCCCTCCGAGCAACCCCATTGCTTCACCTGCCTAGAACAAAACATGGGAATTTTCACAGACAATTCTTGTCTTGTTCCCTTACCCACTTCTGAGCTGTCCTCAGACTGCGAGCTCCTCAGTGATTGTCCCCTCTGCTGGGTATGGGAGGCACCTGGCACATTGTGGGCACTGCCCCACACAAACAGTAATAACTATGACCCAGGTTGGGGTGTGGCTTAGAAAGTTCAGCAAACAGGCCAAAGTGACTGAGCCCCTAGGTTCCCACAGGAGATGATGGCCAATGGGGGGGCACAGCACTCACGTTTAATATTTTCATCTTCCTCCCACCGACCCCAAGAAAGGGCAGCTGCATTTCCCCAGCCTGCACCCCATGCCCAGGTCCCAAATGACAAAACCCCTGGACAATCCCTGGGCAGGGGCAGTGCTGGGTTTGGTCAGGCCCCACACGACAAGCCCCACGGACAATCACTGGGCAGGGGCCTGGTTTAGACTTTGCTAAATCCTCCAGTCTCCTGTCTTGCTGATCAGCGTTTTCTCCATCGGCTCTGGGCAGAGCTTGGGCTCACTGGCTCCCATGCAGGGCTGGTGATGGCTGGGGCTGGTGGATAGAAAACTCTTGCTGGGATATTCAGAAGTGCTCAGTGCAGGCCGCACTCAGTGATGTCAATGGGAGAACCCCTCATGCCCCATGGGGACAACATCACGCCGGCATTTGTGAAACCTCCACCTGGGAGCTGAGTGTCAATCATGCTTCCAGGGCACTGAACCCTAAACTGCCCTTTGCTTCCCAAATTAAATATGATGCAGGGAGTCAAACTCCAGCCCTGAACCCAGATCAGAATGTCCCAGCCCAGGCCCACCTCAGCACTGGGTCCCACCCATCCAGGGCTGGAGCACCTCACACATATGGGGACTCAGGCTCAGGCTATAACCAGGGCCGGCCTTTGGTACGGGTGAACGGGGCATTCTAAGCAGGGTGCCTCCAACTCAAGAGTGCCCCCGACCCGCTGCTCGGCAGCCCTCTGCATCCGCAGCTGCTCCTGTCCCGTGCTTTGGAGCCGCCTCTGGCCAGCTGCTCCCAGGAGCCTCCTGTTTGCTGTGCAGAGTGGGGGATAGGGGTGGGAGGGGGCATTGATGTCTGGGTGTCCCCCCATCTATTCACCCCATCTCTGCTGAGCTGGGGTCAGGGGACAGGGGTCAGGAGTGGGACAGAGATGCTGGCAGCTGCTGTTGTTTGAACAAGCCTTTAGACTGGTGAATGCTGCTCTGCTTAAAGAGGCAGCGCGCTGTGTCTCATACACTCCTCCATCACTCTCTCTCTCTCTCTCTCTCTCTCTCTCTCACACACACACACACACACACACACACACACACACTCTGCATTTCACTCCCCCAACACACACACTCACCCCCAAACACATACTTGTATTATGTTCTTGTTATTACTTCTTGGTACTTCCTGCAATGCACATATATTCTCTGTAATTGTATTCTTTCAAAGTGCTGTTGTTTTCGGTTTTTGACCGGTCTGTGCATTTCATAATTTTTATTTCTCTCTTATGCTTACATTTAATCCTTTGTGTAGTGAGTTCTAAAGTGCCTAATCTGTCCTGCCTGGAGTAATTCTCATTATTACTTTTATTATCATATTGTGCTTTGTCATTTATTATTTAAAGTGGTACAATCAAATTATAGTTTTCATAGTAGCAGCCGTGTTAGTCTGTATCCGAAAAAAGAACAGGAGTACTTGTGGCACCTTAGAGACTAACAAATTTATTAGAGCATAAGCTTTCGTGGACTACAGCCCACTTCTTCGGATGCTGTAGTCCACGAAAGCTTATGCTCTAATAAATTTGTTAGTCTCTAAGGTGCCACAAAGACTCCTGTTCAAATTATAGTATCCTTCTAGAATGTAACTTTAGCTTGTACTAACCTTAGCAGTGCCAATTTAAAAAACCATTAGCTAAACACATAACTTTAGACACTGTGCAGATGAAGGTCGCTTATTTTCAAATTGTATTTTTAGTTATATCTGTAAAATAACTTAAAATTTGCATGAAAATAGATGCAGTTCCAACTATGATACCAATAGCAATGATGGAGTCAAATGTTAGTGAGTCACGTTCATAATTGTGATTGGTCAACATAAATACAAAAATAATTAGAAAAAATAAATTTCATTTCTTAATAAAAGAGAAAAAAAAACCTTAATCACATATGTTAAATTAAGTATATTTTTAGTGGAATGAAAAACAATTGACTAAAATAGAGCAGATAATGGCAGTAACGCAGAGTATGTATGGTAGAGAAAGTAAGAAGACTTTAAGCAGATTTTATATATTTTTATTTATCTCTACTAAAGTTAGTGTAAAAAGTATCAAACGTGTGTTTCTGATATCTGTTCCTGAACTGATACCTCAAGGTTTGGGATTAGGAATATCTGCTGTATTATCTCCTGATTGTTCCAAATTTACATATAAACTTTAAACATGGCTTTAACAATTAGATACAGTGCTCCTGACAGCTAATTCCTAACTTATTATCTGCAAAAACCCTAGAGTTTTCAGGTGCCTAAGTAGTCCCTACAATCATTATTAAAGTTTCCTCACTCCCCCCAAAATCTGAAATGACACCCTGATAAGCCAGGAGTGGCCAGAGGGCTGCATGAGGGCTGTGGGCTATGGCAAGATGCAGTCCCTGTGTAACAGTGCAAAGCCCGTCTTGAGCCACATGCCAAGCATCAGGCACCACAAGCCACAGCAGCAGCGCAGAAGTAAGGGTGGCAATGCACCATACGCCATGCCACCATTACTTCTGCGCTCCTGCCTTCAGAGCTGGGCGCCCGGCCAGCACCCACCTGTATCAGGCAACCCTGCCAGTGCTTAATTTGTGCCAGGGCAGAGCTCTGGCACCTCTTTCAATACAAAGTAAACCCGGGAGGAGGCAGCAGAGACCAGAGGTGATCGGGGGTAACACAGGGTACCCATGGGGGCCAAGGAGATGGAGGGGCGCCAAAATACAAGTTCGCCCAGGGTGCCATTTTCCCTAAGGCTGGCCCTGGAATAACAAAGACACCCAAACCTCTTTGCACGCATGGATCTTATCTCTCAGAACATACACAGCCCCACAGAGTCTCCAGATAAATACATAAATACAGCCCCAATACATGTGGTTCGCTCAGTTGTGGCTATGTAGGTGCCCAGCCCCAAAGAGCCCCAGGGCACAGCCTCACCCCACCTGCAGCCTCTTGGGAGAGGGAGGAAAAACAGCATAAAAATGGGTAGGAAAAAAACAAGTGCTAGAAAGTGTTAGTGCAAAGGGAAGTGAACGTGTGTTAGCAAGCTGGGGGTGGCATCAGAGTGCAGTGGGGGAGGGGCAAAGCCTTCCAGTCCATGTCTTGGGGGCTAAGTGCTCATGACACCTGTGCAAATCCATCTCCAGGCTGTTACACAGGCCAAAGGCAGCTCTCGAGTTGAGGGCGGCAGGTCAGGGCTTAGCGCACAGGAATATTTAAAGCAGAAATACCCAGCTCTGTGGCCCATTCTCCTCTGCCTGGCACATGGGGTCAATCCATGTCACCTGGGCACAGTGAGTGTGAAATGACCCCAGAGTTACACACCCACTGCACTGGTACAAATGGCACACTGTGGGCTGGGCAGGAGATGCGGACCCTGAAATCCGGGATTAGGGAAGAAATCGCGATTAGTACAAAGATAATGGCTGAGAGAGACTGGAGAGATCACAGCCAATGGCAGTTTGATAGAAAGTGACAATTAGATTAATTAAAACCTAGATGGTCCCTTCTGGCCTTAACATCTTTGGATCGCTGATGCCCTTTGGGGGAGTTTGTAACATCAGATTCAATAACGACAGACCCAGACAGGGCTCTCGCTGAGTTGCCTGTTGCACTGTTCTATCAGCTCCCCGCCACATTGCTCGGCCTGCGGTCCATCCTAGAGCAGGTGTCTGAGTGCTTGGGAGAAGGAGCCAGGACTCCCTCTCACAGTTGATTAGACATGTGCTCCCATGTAGCAGGAGCGACTCTGAGTGGGTCATGCATCACAACCAGGCTACTCACAGGCAGCATGAGATCCAAAGGCTGAAAACCGATGCTAGAAAAATCCATTCTGGAACAAAGATGCAAGTGTTTCGCAGAGAGGGGATAAACCATTGGAACAGCTCACCCAGGGACATGGGGCACTCTGCAACGCTGATGTCAGTGCAGTGTTAGAGGATGGCTGGAAAGATAAACACTTGTTCCAGGCTGTGAGATACAGAGTCTTTGCCACTGGGGACATGGATTCATAGATTCCTAGGCCAGAAGGGAGCACTGTGATAATCTAGTCTGACCTCCTGTGTAGCACAGGACTCAGAGTTTCCCCAAAATAATTCCCAGAGCAGATCTCTTAGGAAAACATCCTATCCTGATTTAAAAATTGTCAGTGATGGAGAATCCACCACACTCCTTGGTAACTTATTTCAGTGGGTAATTACCCCCACTGCTAAAAATGTACTGTGAAGCTGGAAGACCAGGTGCCAGCTCATGCCAAGGTCCTGAGGCCTCCAGTGAACACTAGCTGGAAACCAGTCTGACTCACCCATGTGTTAGTAGTGTTAAAATGGGTATTAGCCTTGTAACAATGTGTTTAGCGTGTAGACTTCATGAAATGCTTGTAAGTTGCTACCTGCGTTATTCTCATTTATAATATCTGTAAGCCACGCTATAAGGTAATGCTTCAATGTTTGTTGGGCAACTGAAAAAATGTTTCCTCTGAAACTGAAAATCCAGTCAGGAAAGAAGCATCACCCGGTGTGAAATACTGGTTTTATACCCATGAGGAGGGATTATCTCTGGCCCATCAGGCAAGCCTATTGAATCCAAAGGGCCATTTTAAACCATCAAAGAGGAAGGACTTTGTTGAGTGCTCCTGGCACACCCACGAAGAAGGGGATGTGCAGAAGCGCTCGTCCCATCAGTTTGTACTCTAGGGAGATGGGGATAAAAATCCCTCACCAGTGACAGATCTTTTGGGACTGGGGGTAACCTGAATATTTTGTGATCTTTTGTGGGATGTGCCAGGTTTTCATTCCCTCCCTGCACATGTCTGGTTGCTTTAAGGCTGCAAGGTGTCTGTTCGAGCCGTGTGCCTGGACTGAGCGGGACTGGCTCTGTGTGACAGGGACACACGATCCCTGGAGAGATGCTTGGGGCCTGAGCTGAGGGTGGGGTAGAGGCTCATGTACTAAGCTCCCAAGGTCACCAGTTCAATCCTGCCCACCAGCAACTGGGGTCTGTTGGTGTTACCTGTAAACTCACATCAATTGTAAACTCTTTGGGATAGGGGCCATCTTTTTGTTCTGTGTTGGTACAGCCCCTAGCACAATGGGGTCCTGGTCTATAATAGGCACTCCTAGGTGCTACTGCAGTACAGAATACTAATAATACATATAAATAAATTACATTAAAAAGATGTTACTGAGGTTTCAAATAACCTCTCTACTCCTATGCGAGATTCCCATTTATGCATCCAATGATCGTATTTGCCTTTTTGGTCACAGTGTAACACTGGGAGTTCATGTGCAACTGATTATCCACCATGGCACTCCTATCTTTTTCAGTGTCACTGCTTCCCTGGATAGAGTCCCCCTCCTGTAAGTATGGTCGACATTCCTAGTTCCTAGATGTATGAATTTACATTTAGCCATATTAAATGCATATTGTTTGTGTCAAGGCTCCTTCCCCACTCTGAACTTTAGGGTACAAATGTGGGGGCCTGCATGAAAACTTCTAAGCTTAACTACCAGCTTAGATCTGGTCCGCTGCCACCACTCCCAATGTGCTAATTCCCTTCCCTGGGTAGCCTTGAGAGACTCTTCACCAATTCCCTGGTGAATACAGATCCAAACCCCTTGGATCTTAAGACAAGGAGAAATTAACCATCCCCCCTCCTCTCTCCCACCAACTCCTGGTGGATCAAGATCCAACCCCCTTGGATCTAAAAACAAGGAAAAATCAATCAGGTTCTTAAAAAGAAGGCTTTCAATTAAAGAAAAAGGTAAAAATCATCTCTGTAAAATCAGGATGGAAAATAACTTTACAGGGTAATCAAACGTAAGAGCCCAGAGGAATCCCCCTCTAGCCTTAGGTTCAAAGTTACAGCAAACAGAGGTAAACGCCCTAGTAAAAGGTATATTTACAAGTTGAGAAAACAAAGATAAAACTAACACACCTTACCTGGCTGTACTTACAAGTTTGAAATATGAGAGACTTGTTCAGAAAGATTTGGAGAGCATGGATTGATGTCTGGTCCCTCTTAGTCCCAAGAGCGAACTCCCACCAAAACAAAGAGCACAAACAAAAGCCTTCCCCCCACCAAGATTTGAAAGTATCTTGTCCCCTTATTGGTCCTTTGGGTCAGGTGTCAGCCAGGTTACCTGAGCTTCTTAACCCTTTACAGGTAAAAGGATTTTGGAGTCTCTGGCCAGAAGGGATTTTATAGTATTGTACACAGGAGGGCTGTTACCCTTCCCTTTATAGTTATGACAGTTTGCTTACACCCAACTTACCTAGAGATCCATAATTTGCTTTGTATCAGTTACCTGTGCTCTTGATTATTTACACTTCACTCTATTTTTGTGTCATCTGCAAACTTTTTCAGTGTTGATTTTATGTTTTCTTCTGGTTATTAATAAAAATGTTCAATAGTTTAGAGCCAAGAACTGATCCCTGTGGATCCCCACTGGAAACACACCCACTCAATGATGATACCCTGTTTACAATTACAATTTGAGACTTATCAGTCAGCCAGTTTTTAATCCATTCAATGGGTCATGTTGAGTTTATATCATTGGAGTTTTTTAATCAAAATGTGATACTAAGTCAAGTGCCTTACAGTGCCTTTAGCAATCAAGCTAGAAATCTCATAAAAAAAGATATCAGGTTAATTTGAGGAGATCTATTTCTTCATAAATCCATGTTGATTGACATAAATTATATTAATTATATCAAGCTAGCAAACAGGAGAAGCAAAAACATTAGAGTTTTGCAAGGGAGTTCTGCAGAGGAAGGAGGATCAACTACATGACTCTTGGGGTGAGTTGCTGTCTGGTAATTTGTTTGGTGTTGTCCCAGATTGAGGTGCCCAGATTGAGGAGGTTTTGGAATAAATTAATAAATTAAACAGTAATAAACGACCAGGACCATACGGAATTCATGCAAGAGTTCTGAAGGAACTCAAGTGTGAAAGTGCGGAACTACTAACTGTGGTATGTAACGTATTGCTTAAATCAGACTCTGTACCAGATGATTGGAGGTTAGTTAATGTAACTCTGATCTTTTAAAAAGACTTCAAAGGCGATCCTGGCAATTACAGGCTGGTAAACCTAACTTCAGTACCAGAGAAATAGATTGAAACTACAGTAAAGAACAGAATTATCAAACACATAGATAAACATGAATTGTTGAAAAAGAGTCAACATGGCTTTTGTAAAGGGAAATCATGCCTCACCAATCTATTAGAATTCTTTGAGTGGGTCATCAAACATGTGGACAAAGGTAATCCAGTAGATATAGTGTACTTGGAGTTTCAAAAAGCCTTTTACAAGGTCTCACACCAAAGTCTATTAAGCAAAGTAAGTGGCCATGGGATAAGAGGGAAGGGCCTCTCATGGATCAGTAACTGGTGAAAAGATAGGAAACAAAGAGTAGGAATAAATGGTCAGTTTTCAGAATGGAGAGACATAAATAGAGCTGTTCCCCAGGGATTGGTACAGGGACGATCGCTGTTCAACATATTCATAAATGAGCTGTAAAAGGGGTAAATTCTGAGGTGGCAAAGTTAGTATATGATACAAAATTTCTCAAGATAGTTAAATCCAAAGCAGACGGCAAAGAGTTACAAAGGGATCTCACAAATATGGGTGAATGGGCAACAAAATGGTAAATGAAATTCAATGTTAATAAATGCAAAGTAATAGACATTACAAAACATAATCTCCACTACACAAGCAAAATGATGGGAATCTAAATTAGCTGTTACCACTCAAGAAAGAGATCTTGGAATCAATACAAGTTCTAGGAAAACATCTGCTCAGTGTGCAGTGGCAGTCAAAAAAGCTAACAAAATATTAGGAACAATTAGGAAAGGGATCACTAATAAGATAGAAATTATCATAATGCCACTATACGAATATAATAAATAATATGGAACACTCAAGGACATGGAAACTCAAAAATATCACTATATAAATACATGGTATGACCACATCTTAAATACTGCATGGAGTTCTGGTTATTTTATGTAAAAAAAGATATATTAGAATTGGGAAAAGGATACAGAAGGACAACAAAAATGAGTAGGGCTATGGGATAGCTTCCATATAAGCAGAGATTAAAGACTTGGACTGATCAGTTTACAAAGGGGTGACTAAGGGGGATGCGATACAGGGGTATGCAATCATTAATGGTGTGGAGGAAGTGAATAGGGAAGCGTTATTTACCCCTTCACATAACACAAGAACCCAATGAAATGTATTGCTGTCAGGAATAAAACAAACAAAAGGAAATACTTCTTCACACAATGCACCATCAACCTGTGGAACTCGTTGCCAGGGGATGTTGTGAAAGCCAAAAGTATAATGGGGTTCAGAAAACACTTAGATAAGTTCCTGGAGGACAGGTCTATTAATGGCTGTTAGCCAAGACACAACCTCATGTTCTGGGATTCTTTAAATCATTGACTTCTGGATGCTGGGCCTGGATGACTGAGGAGGGATCACTTGATAATTTCCCTGTCTTATTCATTCTCTCTGAAGGATCTGGCACCAGGTGCTGTTAGATGGCAGGGTACTGGGCTAGACAGACCATTGAGCTGATCCAGTATGGTCATTCTTATATTACAAAGAATCATAGAATATCAGGGTTGGAAGGGACCTCAGGGGGTCATCTAGTCCAACCCCCTGCTCAAAGCAGGACCAATCCCCAACTATATATATATATTTTTTTTGGCCAGATCCCTAAATGTCCCACTCAAGGATTGACCTCACAACCCTGAGTTTAGCAGGCTAATGCTCAAACCACTGAGCTATCCGTCCCCAAATTACCTTACTTTAATTCTTGCTAGGAAGCCACATCAGACTGACAGGGCTATAATTATCTGGGTCATCCGGTTTACTCTTTTAATATATTGGCAAAACATCAGCTTTCCAATGCTAAGGTTCTATGCCCAGCCAATCCCTGGCCTTTGTATGACCCCCAGCCAAAGGGAGTACTGTATGGAGACTAAGTCCTGGTGTTACCAGCATAGTCCCCATTTTCCATGTGATGCCAGTGTCCCAGGTCCCCTTCACACGAACACCTGGGGCATGCTGGGTTTTCATTCCTTCCTTCTCCATGTCTGGTTGTTCTACAGTCATAGTGTCTGCCTGAGCCATATGCCTGGGTCGAGCAGGCCTGGAGCAGTGTGACAGGGACACACGGCCCCAGGAGCCATGGGCTGAGGGTGCACAGTGAAGAGGCCAGTGGAGTGAGAGCTGACACTACCAGAGCAGTCTGGCAGCTCAGAACAGATATTAATGACCCTTGTGCATCATTTTCTGATACATTCACCCCCACACACAACTCTCGCCCCAGCAGTGGTGCATGTGACGGGCTGTGGAGGGTGGAGATGCCGAGACAGACACCAGCTCACACCAACGACATGCCTTTGTGTCTCCCATCTCAGGGGACAGCTGGAGCTTGTGGAAAATGGTGGAAATTGTCAAGAGGAATTTGGCCTTTTCCTGGGAATGGATTTAGAAATTCACTAGTTTTGGCTTAGCGGGACTGAGCCTGTCACAGGGAGATTCCTATGGGAAACCAGGGGGTCCAGCACTCCCCAATGCAGAGAGCAGATGGGGGTCGGGGGATGGTGAATAATGTTTCCATTCTCATCTCATGAGGGAGGGCCCCTCTGGCCACAGACACATCAAGGCCTCCCTCAGACACGCTACAAGAGCCCAGAGCCTGTCCGGGCCGGAAGAAGGAGGGGAGAAGGAGGGACCTGGGGCACAGAGCCCAGGTGGCTGCTCATCAGAGACCTAGACTAGATGCTGCTGTGGGATATTCAGGCTGAGTCGTCGGCTCTCGATCCCCCCATGATCCTGCTGTGGCTGCTCTGTGAGTGTGCAGTGAGCTCTCTGCCTAGGGGCTTGAGGAGCGGCAGGTTTATGGCTCTGCCTGGGCTGGGGGGACGTGGGGAACAGCCGGGAGGTGGGGGGGAAGTTCTGGTAAAAATGGTTTAAACGAACAGCTGCACGTTGATATTATACTGAGATATAAGCAGTTATTTCATGTTGGGTTTAAAAACTGGTTTGAAATTCATGGACCAAAGTTCCTTACCAATATCTGAGAGAATATTTAATGCTCAGAACATTGTTTTGATAACTAGCTATTTTATTTAATATATAATGTCCCGGTGTGTGTGTATTGTATTCACATATATTTTACACCCTGTGGCTGAGATTTTCAAAGCTGCCTATGGGATTTGGACACCTTGTTCAAATTCATGGCAACTGACGATCCAGATCACCCACAGCTCTGAAAGTCTGATCCAGTGAGCAGATTTTTAATAGTACGTAGACTGGACCTGCATTAAAAGGATGATATTGAGGTTACAAACCAGGAAATGACAGGGTGAGGGCTGGCTGTGCGGAGCTCATTTCAGGAACGAGGACAAGGAGTCAAAGCTGATTAGAAAAGTAGAGACAGTGAGAAACTGTTGCGAAGATCATTAATGTTCATGTTCTGTATTTTCAGCAGGTTACATGGTGAGGAGTGTTTTACTATTAGAACAAATTTCTTAAACATTAATGGAAATTTTAATCCTGCCTTGCAAATATCCAAACTTTGTAAGATTCCCACTTGGGGCTTTCCATCGATAGCCATGGTGAGACCCAGGGCACACAGATGGATCCGATTGTGGGATCGGGGCCTACGACTGTTGCAACCTGATCCTGAGTTGGGATTTCCTGACTTGTCTTGGCTTAATTATTAATATTAATGTCACCCTAGCGTAGCTGTGTGTATAGTTAGAGCTGCTGTGTCCGTCACTCACCCCCTCTGCTGTCTGGTGCAGGTGCTGGGGTCACAGGCCAGGAGCCCTGCAGCTCCCCAGGTGAGTGAACGCACAAGAGATGTGGAGGAAGGGGAGACATAGAAAGGAGTGAAACCCCCAGACAATAGCAACGGGAGGGCGGCTGGGAAGGTGTAGGAGGGGGATGGGTGGGGAATGCCTTTTGAATGATTCTTGCCTGAAATCCTGGTAATCACACTGTAAATGGAACTTCTCACAGTGCCAGACCATAAACTTTACTGGAAATGAAACATATTTTGGCCAGATCCTCAGCAGGTATAAATCAGCGTAACTCTGTTGACTCCAATGGAGCAGGGCTGATTTACACAGACCGGGGATCTGACCCAGTGACACTGAGATACATATTTAACAAACTTTCCATGTGTGAATCTTGGCAGACTTGGTGCTAATAGAGAAGTGTATTGATGAGACCAGGGCACTGCACTAGAATGAATTTGTCTTAAACCTCCTGTGTTGCACTTTATTTATTTTAATTCAAACGTGAAGAGAGATGGCTCTTCCCATCAGCCAAGCGTACTTCTCACTAATTCATCACTCATGCTTAGTTCCCTGCCTGGCTCTGCCTTCACTGCAGAGATAATTCGAGTTATCTGCACTTAGTGACTCCTCTTGGGTTAGCCGAGCTTGTGCGAGAACAGGCACGCTGCTGTGCCCACACTGGTTCTGTGCTCCCTCGAGTGTGGGGCCTGTTTTAGAGCACATCTACACTGTATAAAAAAACACACGGCAGTGAATCTCAGAGCCCTGCTCAGTTGACTCGGACTTGTGGGGCTTCTGCTACAGGGCTAACAATAGCAGAGTAGACATTCCTGCCTCGGCAGAGCTCCAGACAAAGCGGGAGAGTCTACACTTCAATTTTTAGCCCCCTAGCGTGAGCCTATGAGGCTGAGTCAGTTGACCTGGACTCTGAGCCTTGGTGTCACGTTGGGTTTTTGTCATGTAGATGTACCCTTAATCTCTCTTTCTTGTTGCAGGTGACTTCCCTTCTCCTAAATTGTCTCTGAGCACCTCTTCAGCTCAGGAGGGGGACTCTGTTTCCACTCAGTGTTCCCTTCTTCCCAACAGTTTAGCTACTCTAGTTATTTTCTGTCAGGATGGCAAAGAAATATCAAGCCAAAAGGCCATGCCAGGCTGGTTACTGTATCAACATAACATCTCTGTGCGGAGCTCAGGCCAGTTTAGATGTATGTACCAGTACAAGAACAACCAGAACCAGGTGAAAAATTCTCGTCTCAGTCTCCCCCGGACCCTGAATGTACCAAGTGAGTTGTTGGATCCCAACACAATGTGAGGCAGGGGAAGGGAACAGTTGGTTGGTGTCAGGCATTTTATAATTGTGTGGGCGTCTTCCATGGGAACCTGTTAATGGCGAGGTAGGTATTGAGCCGTGATCACTGCCGAAGTAGTGAGGTTTGTGCACAGCCTGTTAGTTTTGTTACCCCATTTTCAACCCCACCCCTTGGCCTTTTTGTCTGTCTCATCCACCCACCATGTTTTGAGTTGGGAGCACGGACTGACATTTATCATGTCTGTAACACTCCCAGCACAGTGAGACCCGACCTGGATCAGGCCTTCAGGTGCTAGTGCATTATTATTCATTGTTATTATTATTACACCAGCTGGGGATCTGACCCATTGACTCCAATGGACTGACACTGATTTACACCAGATGGGGATCAGGCCAATTGACACAAGTGAAGTGACGCTGATTTACACCAGCTCATTGATGTCAAAATTCCCCTGGAGTGATCAGCTATGGGAGTCATCATGTGTCTGATTCACTGTATCTTCAGATTCAGCTGAAAGGTGCCAAAATGTGATTCTGTGTGTGTTTTTTCCCCAGACAGGAGCGTTTACTCCAGTGACACTGATCACAGCACTAGCGGCAGCTCTGAGAAAAAATCAGTTCCTTATGGTAAATAATTTGTATTTGCTAATGGCCAGATTCACAACCCACTGAGGGCAGTGGGATGATTTCCACTGAGCGCTTTGGGCTGTGCCTGAGGTACTAATTTGGCATCTCTCCAACATGCCAAGCTAGAAGGGGGTGTCTTGTTCTTATCTTGTCCATGAGGAGCCCAGCTGAGCATCTCCCTCCAACCTGCCACACAGCAAAGAGTTTGGGGGGAGTTCAGGGCAAACAGGGGTGGCTAGGCCTTTGCGAGACTATTGGCTTTTCTCCCCACAGCTCCTTCTGCCTCTGATCCTGTAGCTCCCAGGGCTGGCATGATCTCTCAGGGCTGTCATGACTGTTGGGCTGCACAGGAGAACTAGAAGGAATTCCATCAGCACTTTTTTCCCCCAAAATTGAGTTTTTGACCAAATCGAGAGTTTGGTGGCAAAATTTGACTTTCCTTGGAAATTTCTTTTCTTTTTTTTTTAGTCAGTAAATTGAAAAGTGAAAACATTTTAGTCTTTGGCTGACAATTTGTTGTTTTTCGGTGACTTTCTGACTCCCTAAAACAAAACAAAAAATGTTTTCAGTGTTTGGGTTTCTGCCACAGGAACCTGTTAATGGTGAGGCATGTAGTGAGCTTTGATCACTACCGAACTGGATTGGGATTGTGCTCAACTTATTAAATCTGAGGGTCTGTACCAGATTGTGGTGTCAATATATGAGGCTTTGGATAAAATAGATACATTAAACAGTAATAAGACCCCAGCACCAGATGGTATTCACCCAAGAGTTCTGAAGGAACTCAAATATGAAACTGCAGAATTACTAACTGTGATATGTTTCAGAGTAACAGCCGTGTTAGTCTGTATCCGCAAAAAGAAGAACAGGAGTACTTGTGGCACCTTAGAGACTAACAAATTTATTAGAGCATAAGCTTTCGTGGACTACAGCCCACTTCTTCGGATGCATATAGAATCTATATGCATCCGAAGAAGTGGGCTGTAGTCCACGAAAGCTTATGCTCTAATAAATTTGTTAGTCTCTAAGGTGCCACAAGTACTCCTGTTCTTCTTTTAACTGTGATATGTAACCTATTGCTTAAAACAGCATCTGGACTAGATGACTGGAGGGTAGCTAATGTAATGCTGATTTAAAAAAAAAGGCTCCGAAGGCGATCCTGGCAATTACAAGGCGGTAAGCCTGACTTCAGTACTAGGCCAACTGGTGAAACTATAGTAAAAAACAGAATTATCAGACACATAGATGAACACAATGTGTTGGGGAGAGTCAACACAGCTTTTGTAAAGGGAAATCATGCCTCATCAATGTGTTAGAAGGTCTATAAATTCATGAATGGTGTGAGGAAAGTGAGTAAGGAAGTGTTATTATCCCTTAACGTAACAGAAGAACCAGGAGTCACAAGATGAAATTAATATATAGAAGATTTAATACAAACATAATGATGTATTTCTTCACACAATATACAGTCAACCAGTGGGGGCTGCTGCCCGGGGTTAACCCAGCCAGCCCCAGCCTGCAGCTGAATGCTTTTCCCAGCTCCTCTGCTAGGATCCACCCCCTGCCTACTTGGACTCACACCACCACTGAGCTCCACGGAGACAGCTGCTGCAGGCGCCCTCCTCATCCCCCTGCCACCAACCGGACTTTTAACGGCCTGGTCAGCGGTGCCGACCAGAGCCGCCAGGGTCTCTTTTCAACTGAGCATTCCAGTTGAAAATCGGATGCCTGGCAGTCCTAAGAGTGACTGTGTTTAGGCCTAATTCCCAGCGCTCAGCACGCTGAGAATACGTTGGGTTTTGAGCTCTTAAGAATCTCACTCTGAGTGCCTGATCCACAGCCCATCAGTGTCCATGGGACCCTGGCACTGAGTCCAGTGCGCCGGGCTTCTCCTATGTGCAGAACTGGGAGGAAGTGTCCTGTTCTAGGCCTGTCCTTGAGCAGCCCCTCTCCAACCTGCCCCACAGCAGAGTGTGTGGGGAGGGGAACAGCACACACAGGAGCATCTACAGCTGAGGGAGACCGATCTGTGTCCCCACAGCCATTCCTCCCTCTCACCCTGCAGCTGGCAGCATCTCCTGGGGCTGGCACGAGTGAAGGGCTGGGCACGAGTGGGGGTACTGCCTTTTAGGGGGCTGCCACTGCAGAGCCCTCCCTTCCCCAGTGGGGTGGGAGGCATGATCGGTCATGTTCCAGTACCAGATATGGACTGTCTAGAGAGCTTCCCTCTTAGCAAAGTACACACCAGACGTGTTCATAAGATCCTTTAAGGCTCTGCCAGGTATGGCTGAGGTTAGCTTAAATAAGATATTTTACATACAGTGCTAATTAGTGGCTAAATAGTAGAATACAGTTCAGCTTTACGTTCCCTGATCTGCAAACTCCTCCCCCTCCAGGGAGCAGCAGCCAGGGCTCACAGCAGCCAGCAGTGCCCTGGGTGTGTCTAGGGCAGAGAGAAGGGTCTGTAACCTGTGGAGGGAAAGTGTGAGAATCATCCGGAGATAGGTTCAGCGTCTGGTTGTCCCCCAGTGCAATACCCTGATGTCTAGCTCCCATCTGCAGTCCACCTCCAGGAGAACAGTCCAGGGGACTGGTATGACAGGCCCTGCTTGGGGACCCTTCGGGTCTCTATCATAGTGTGTTAGTTTCCTGTGTGCTCTCTGTGCTGAATGTGCTGCGCAGTTCTGAACTATCTCCAGGGGACTTTCTATGAGGTCTCATGACATTGGGCTTCCTCTTCTCAGAGCACGGCCCCCGGGAGTTCTGGGGGCACACAGCTGCCCAGCTGGAGACAGAGCTGCTTTGTGGAGTCCACACTCTGAGCCTGAACATCCTAGAGCCATTTCCCTGCCCCCCAGCCTCTCATCAAATGTCCCCTTGTGTGTTCCAGGCCCAGCCATGTCTGTCTACATCTGGATCCTGCGCTCCACCCTGGTCCTTCTCCTTCTGGTGTCTGCCCCGATCATCACCAATGTCCTGGAGAGAACAAGCCATCGCTCAGCCTGAACCTCTAGACCGGAACTACCAGGGGATGTAACACAGCCCCGTCTGCTCCACCCACCTGCTTCCCCAGCGCCATCCACCCAGCTCCTAGCTTCTCTACGCAATTCACACTGTGCTGCCTCCCTCGCACTCCTCTGGTCTGTGCTCCTCCCCAAAGCCTTCGGTTCTCCATATTTCAATCCCTCTGAGCAATCCCATTGGTCCACATGCCTAGAGTGAAACATTGGGATTTTCACAGACAAGCCATGTCTTGTTCCCCTGCCCCCTATTCTGTCTGTCTGTCCGCTGACTGCAAGCTCCTTGGGGACTGTCCCCTCTGCGGGTCTGGGAGGCGCCTGGCACATTGTGGACGCTGCCCCACATAAACAGTAATAACTATGACCCAGGTTGGGGTGTGGCTCAGAAAGTTCAGCAAACAGGCCAGAGTGACTGGGCTCCTAGGGTCTCACAGGAGGTGATGGCCAATGGGGGGGGGGCACAGCACTCACGTTTAATATGTTCATCCCCCTCTCCCCCGAAGGGGCAGCTGCATTTCCCCATCCTGCGCTCCATGCCCAGGTCCCACACGACAAACCCCACGGACAGTCCCTGGGCAGGGGCAGAGCTGGGTTTGGACAGGTCACACACAACAACCCCCATGGACAGTCACTTGGCAGGGGCCTGGTTTAGACTTTGCTAAATCCTCCAGTCTCCCTGTCCTGCTGATCACCATTTTCTCCATCGGCTCTGAACAGAGCTTGGGCTGAGTGGCTCCCACACAGGACATCGTCTCTCTAGAGACTGGGGTGGTGCAGGGCTGGTGATGGCTGAGGGTAATGCATAGAAAACTCTTGCTGGGATATTCAGAAGTGCTCAGTGCAGGCTGCACTCAGTGACGTCAATGGGAGAACCCCTCTTGCCTCATGAGGACAGCATCATGCTGGCGTTTGTGAAACCCCCACCTGGGAGCTGTCAGCCATGCTTCCACGGCACTGTACGCCACAGTGCCGACTGCTCCCCAAATTAAACAGTCAAACTCCAGCCCTGAACCCAGAGCAGAATGTCCCAGCCCAGGCCCACCTCAGCACTGGGTCCCATCAATCCAGGGTTGGAGCGGCTCACACATATGGGGCCGCAGGCTCAGGTTTTAACAAGGGACGGCCTCTGGTATGGGCGAAAGAGGCAAAGACCCGGGGTGCCATTCTAAGCAGGGTGCCTCCAACTCAGGAGTCCCTCCACCCTGCTGCGCTGCAGCCCTCTGCATCCATGGCTGCTCCTGCCTCCTGCTTTGGAGCCGCCCCGGCCAGCTGCTCCCGGGAGCCTTCTGTTTGCTGTGCAGAGTGGGGAGTAAGGGTGGGAGGGGGCACTGATGTCAGGGTGTCCCCCCATCCATGTACCCCATCTGTGTGATCTGGAGGTAGGGGTCAGGGGTCAGGAGTGGGACAAAGATGCTGGCAGCTGCTGCTGTCTGAACAAGCCTTTAGACTGGTGAGTGCCACCGCTTTGCTTATACACTCTGCCAGCACACTCTCTCTCTCTCTCTCTCTCTCTCACACACACACACTGTCTCTCTCACACTCCCCCAGCACACACACACACACTCTCTGTCACTCCCCCAACACACTCACTCACCCTCCAACACATACTGGTATTATGTTGTTGTTATTACTTCTTGGTACTTCCTGCAATGCACATATATTATCTATCATTTTATTCTTTCAAAGTGCTGTTGTTTTAGTTTTTTGACCGGTCTGTGCATTTCATGATTTTATTTCTCGCTTATGCTTAAATTTAATTCTTTGTGTAGTGAGTTCTAAAATGCCTAACCTGTCCTGGCTGGAGTAATTAACATTATTACTTTTATTATCATATTGTGCTTTGTCATTATTTAAAGTGGTACAATCAAATCATAGTATCCTTCTAGAATGTAACTTCAGCTTGTACTAATCTTAGCAGTGCCAGTTTTAAAAACATTAGCTAAAAACATAACTTTAGACCCTGTGCAGATGAAGGTCGCTTATTTTGAAATTGTATTTTTAGTTACATCTGTAAAATAACTTAAAATTTGCATGAAAAAAAGTTCCAGCTATGATAACAAAAGCAATGATGGAGTCAAATGTTAGTGAGTCACATACATGATTGTGATCAGTAAACATAAATGCCAAAATACTCTAGAAAAATAAAAGACCAAAAAAAAAAAAACGTAATCACATATGTTAAAATTAAGTATATTTTTAGTGGAATGAAAAACAATTGACTAAAATAGAGCAGAGAATGGCAGTAACGCAGAGTATGTATGGTAGAGAAAGTAAGCAGATTTTATTTTTATTTATCTCTACTAAAGATAGTGTACAAAGTATCGAACATGTGTTTCTGATATCTGTTCCAGAACTGATACCTCAAGGTTTGGGATTAGGAATATCTGCTGTATTATCTCCTGATTGTTCCAAATTTACATATAAACTTTAAACGTGACTTTAACAATTGGATACAGTGCTCCTGACAGCTAATTCCTAAATTATAATCTGCAGAAACCTTAGAGTTTTCAGGTGCCTAAGCAGTCCCTGGAATCACGATTAAAGTTTCCTCACACACCCCCAATCTGAAATGGCGCCCTGGAAAGCCAGGAGTGGCCAGAAGGCTGCAGGAGGGCCGTGGGCTATGACAAGATGCAGCCCCTGTGTGCAGGGCCGGCTTTAGGAAGTGCGGGGCCTGATTCAAATACCCAGGGGTGGTCCAGGTCTTCAGCGGCACTTCAGCAGCAGGTCCTTCACTCGCTCTGGGACTTCCACAGCACTGAAGGACCAGCTGCCGAAGTGCTGCCGAAGACCCGGTCCGCCGCCAGGTGAGTACAAATTAAAAAGTTAGGTGCTCTTCTTTAGGGCGCGGGGCCCGATTCGGGGGAATCAGGGGAATGGGCCTAAAGCTAGCCCTGCCTGTGTGACAGCGCAAAGCCCGCCTTGAGTGACATGCCAAGTACCAGACACCACAAACCACAGCAGCAACGCAGAAGTAAGGGTGGCAATACACCATATCCCATGCCACCCTTACTTCTGCGCTGCTGCTGGCTGTGGTGTTGCCTTTAGAGCTGAGTGCCTGACCAGCACCCACCAGTATCAGGCAGCCCTGCCAGTGCTTAATTTGTGCCAGGGCTGATATCTGGCACATCTTTCAATACAAATTAAACACTGGAGGAGGCAGTGGAGCCCAGAGGTGATGGGGGGTAGCCCAGGGTGCCCATGGGAGCCAAGGTAATGGGGGAGGGGGAGTGCCAAAATACAAGTTCGCCCAGGGTGCCATTTTCCCTAAGGTTGGACCTGGAATAACACACCCACCCAAACCTCTTTGCCCCCATGGGGCTCACCTCTCAGAGCACACACAGCTCCACAGAGTCTCCAGATAAATACAGCCCCAGTGCATGTGGTTCACTCAGTTGTGGCTATGTAGGTGCCCAGCCCCAAAGAGCCCCCAGGGCACAGCCTCACCTCATCTGCAGCCTCTGGGGAGAGGGAGGAAAAACAGCATGAAAATGGGTAGGAAAAAAACAAGTGCTAGAAAGTGTTAGTGCAAAGGGAAGTGCAGTGTGAGGGGGCAGGTGGAATCAGAGTGCAGTGGGGAGGGCACATGTGTTAGCGAGGTGGGGGTGGGATCAGAGTGCAGTGGGGGAGGGTCAAAGCCTTCAGAGCTGTTGATCCAGTCCATGTCTTGGGGGCTAAGTGCTAGTGACACCTGTACAAATCCATCTCCAGGCTGTAACACAGGACAAAGGCAGCTCCTGAGCTGAGGGCGGCAGGGCAGGGCTTAGCGCACAGGAATATTTACAGCAGAAATACCCAGCTCTGTGGCCCATTCTCCTCTGCCTGGCACACAGGGTCAATCCATGTCACCTGGGCACAGCGAGTGTGAAATGACCCCAGAGTTACACCCCCGCTGCACTGGTACAAATGGCACACTGTGGGCTGGGCAGGAGAGATGCAGACCCTGAAATCCAGGATTAGGGAAGAAATCACAATTGGTACAAAGATAATGGCTGAGAGAGACTGGAGAGATCACAGCCAATGGCAGTTTGATAGAAAGTGACAATTGGATTAATTAAAACCTAGATGATCCCTTCTGGCCTTAACATCTTTGTATCACTGATGCCCTTTGGGGGAGTTTGTAACATCAGTTTAAATAACGACAGACTCAGATGAGGCACTCGCTGAGTGGCCTGTTGCACTGTTCTAACAGCTCCCTGCCACATTGCCCGGCCTGTGGACCATCCTAGAGCAGGTGTCTGAGTGTTCGCGAAGAATCCCATGCACTGCTACAGACTAGGGACCGAATGGCTAGGTAGCAGTTCTGCTGAAAAGGACCTAGGGGTCACAGTGGATATGAAGCTGGATATGAGTCAACAGTGTGCTCTTGTTGCCAAGAAGGCTAACGGCATTTTGGGCTGTATAAGTAGGGGCATTGCCAGCAGATCGAGGAACGTGATCGTTCCCCTTTATTCGACATTGGTGAGGCCTCATCTGGAATACTGTGTCCAGTTTTGGTCCCCACACTACAAGAAGGATGTGGAAAAATTGGAAAGAGTCCAGCGGAGGGCAACAAAAATGATTAGGGGTCTGGAGCACAAGACTTATGAGGAGAGGCTGAGAGAACTGGGATTGTTTAGTCTCCAGAAGAGAAGAATGAGGGGGGATTTGATAGCAGCCTTCAACTACCTGAAGGGGGGTTCCAAAGAGGATGGAGCTCGGCTGTTCTCATTGGTGGCAGATGACAGAACAAGGAGCAATGGTCTCAAGTTGCAGTGGGGGAGGTCCAGGTTGGATATCAGGAAAAACTATTTCACTAGGAGGGTGGTGAAACACTGGAATGCGTTACCTAGGGAGGTGGTGGAGTCTCCTTCCTTGGAGGTTTTTAAGGCCCGGCTTGACAAAGCCCTGGCTGGGATGATTTAGCTGGGAATTGGTCCTGCTTTGAGCAGGGGGTTGGACTAGATGACCTCTTGAGGTCCCTTCCAACTCTGATATTCTATGATTCTATGATTCTATGAACTCTCTTGCATAGTTGGTTAGACACGTTCTCTCATGTAGTAGGAGTGGCTCTGAGCAGGTCACGCATCACAGCCAGGCCACTCACAGGCAGGGTGAGAACCAACGGTTGGAAACCGATCCTAGAAAAGTCCATTCTGGAACAGAGATGCAAGTGTTTAGCAGGGAGTGGAATTAACCATTGGAACAGCTCACCCAGGGACATGGGGGACTCTCCAACGCTGATGTCAGTGCAGTGTTAGAAGATGGCTGGACAAACACTCATCCCAGGCTGTGAGATACAGAGTCTTTGCCACTGGGGACATGGATTTATAGATTCCTAGGCCAGAAGGGAGCATTGTGATCATATAGTCTGATCTCCTGTATAGCACAGGACTCAGAGTTTCCCCAAAATAATTCCCAGAGTAGATATCTTAGGAAAACATCCTATCCTGATTTAAAAATTGTCAGTGATGGGGAATCCACCACATTCCTTGGTAACTTATTCCAGTGGGTAATTACCCCCACGGCTAAAAATGTACTGTGAAGTTGGCAAACCAGGTGCCGGCTCTGCCAAGGTCTGGAGGCCTCCAGTGAACAATGTCAAATGCATTGCTGGAAACCAGTCTGACTCACCAGTGTGTTAGTAGTGTTAAAATGGGTATTAGCCTTGTAACAATGTGTTTAGCATGTAGACTTTATGAAATGCATGTAAGTTGCTTCCTGCGTTATTCTCATTTATAATATCTGTAGGCCACCCTATAAGGAAATGCTTCGATGTTTGTTCGGCAACTGAAAAAATGTTTCCTCTGAAACTAAAAATCCAGTCAAGAAAGAAGCATCACCCTCATCAGGAAGGCCTATTGAATTCAAATGGGCCATTTTAAGCCATCAAAGAGGAAGGACTTTATTGATTGCTCCGGTCACACTCACGAAGAGGGGGATGTGCAGAGGTGCCCATCCCATCACTTTGTACTCTAGGGAGATGGGGATAAAAATCCCTGACCAGAAGGAACTGGGGTCTTTTCATGCTGTTTGGACCCTTAGGGGTAAAGCTTCCTAAACATAAGCAGGAGATCCCCCAGGATGAACCTGGGTTAGCCCTAAGGGCATATAGAGCTGGCAAATGTCAGCCTCTCTATCACCATCTGGTCCCTAAGACTGCAACTCATTTGTGTGTGTATGTTCACCTGTTTTACCTTTGGAAATAACTCTCTTATTTCTTGTTCTTAGTTAATAAATCCTTAAATTAGTTCACTGGAGGATTGTCTTTGACATGAGATCAAAGGTACAAATCGACCTGGGGTAAGTGATGGGTCTTTTGGGACTGGGAGTAACCTGAATATTTTGTGATCTTTGGTGTAATGTGGCCATTTATCACGAAGACAAGCTTGTCTGGGTGGCAAGATAGATTGGAGGGCCCAAGGGGACTGTCTGTGACTGCATGATAAGGCTGTATAGTGCCGGAGGAGTTCACACTTGTTCCTGGGCTGGTGAAATGTAAGTATAGAACTCACAATCAATTTGGAGTTTGTGCTCCACTTCTTAACAGTCTGCTCTGGGATTGGTATTCTGGCTTGTGAGCCAATCCATGTCGTGTGACATTTACTCCTAATTACCTGTCTGAATTTGTCTAGCTTCCACTTCTAGCCACTGGATCCTGTTATATTGTCTCTGCTTGATTGAACGGCCCATTATTAAACATCTTCCCCATTGTAGATACCTACAGACTGTAAACAAGTCACCCCTTAACCTTCTCTTTTTTAAGCTACATAAATGGAGCTTCTTGAGTAAGGCAGGTTTTCTGATCCTTTAATCAGTCTCATGGCTCTTCTCAGACCCCCTCCAATTTCTCTACATCTTTCTTGAATTGTGGGCATCAGAAATGGACACTGTATTCCAGCAGTGGTCGCACTGTTACCAAATATAGAGGTTAAATAACCTCTCTACTCTTACTCAGGATTCCCCTCTTTATGCATCCCAGGATTGCATTAGCCCTTTTGGCCATAGCATTGCACTGGGAGCTCAGGTTCAGCTGATTCTCCTTCACAACCCCCAAATCTTTTCAGAGTCACTGCTTCCCAGGAGAGAGTCCCCCACCCTGTAAGTAAGGACTGAATTCTTTTCCTAGTGGTATGTATTACACATAGCCCAGGGTTTCTCAAACAGGGGTCACCACTTGTGTAGGGAAAGCCCCTGGTGGGCCGGGCCGGTGTGTTTACCTGCCCCATCCGCAGATCCGGCCGATCGCGGCTCCCAGTGGCCACGGATCGCTGCTCCGGGCCAATGGGGGCTGCTGGAAGCGGAGGCGATCAGCCAGACCTGCGGACGGGGCAGGTAAACACACCAGCCCAGCCTGCCAGGGGCTTTCCCTACACAAGTGGCGAACCCTGTTTGAGAAACCCTTACTTAGCCACATTAAAACACCTATTGTTTGTTTGTTCCCAGTTTACCAAATGATCTAGGTCGCTCTGAATCAGTGACCTGTCCTCCATTATGTACCACTCCCCCAAATTTTGTGTCCTCTGCAAACTTTATCAGTGGTGATTTTATGTGTTTATGATTTTATGACATGGAGGATTCTCCAGCACTTGGAGTGTGTAAGTCAAAATGGGTGTGTGTAAAAGACACGCTCTAACTGGACCCTAAGCTATGGGCAGGATGTAGGGATCAGTGGGTGAGATTCTCTGCCCTGTGTAATGCAGGGAGTCAGACTAGAGGAACACAATTTTCCTTTCTGGCCTTAACCTCCATGGATCTATGGGGCCCGGGCTGTGCAAACACGCCATTGGGAGACCAAACTCCAAGGCACATTTTAAAGACATGTCATAAATAAAACAAGAGCAAGAGTAGATGGAGGAGAGAGCCAAATAGGGCTGCCTGTAAACTAATATAGACAGAGCTGTGGTTATTCACCTGTCTAGGGACTCGCTCTGCCTGTGCTATATACAGACCCAGAAACCCAGCCACAGGCCTCTCCCCATCTGTGCTCATGGCATTATCAGAAGTGTTTGCATTGCAGGATCCTCTACCCTCACTGACCCCGTCCCCATGGCCCCGGCTGCACTAGTAGCTCAGAGCAGCATGTGCCGCGTGACTTAGTGCCGAGTGTATAGCAGTGCAGACCGAGAGTGATGCTGCTCCCCTGAGGCAGAGACCTCCCCATCGGCCATCTGCTGTGCTCACTTTTATGTTGGGGACAGTCCCTGTGCTGCATTCTCAGCAGGGCCGGGCGGCTGAGAACAGCACCTTCATCCCCTGCACCTTGTCCCAGCCAACGTGGATGTCACCTTACCTGGGGTCCTGGCATATGGGAGTGGTCTGGGAAAGGGGACAGAGCCAGGACATTCCTCTGCCCAGCCAATCCCTGGCTGCTGTATCACCCTGAACTTGGATGGGGGGCTTGGCTTGGGAATGGGGGCGTGGTCAGTACTTTCCTGAAGCCACCCAATCACCAGCTGCTGTATCATCCCCAGCCAATGAGAGTACTGTACAGAGGTCACATGTCCCATATTAGCAGCAAAGTCCCCGTTTTCCATGAGATGCCCAAACACCTGGGATGTGCCAGTTTTTCATTCCCTCCTTCTACATGTCTGGTTGCTTTACAGCCACACAGTGTCTGTCCGATCCGTGTGCCTGGGCCAAGTGGGACTGGCTCTGTGTGACAGGGACACATGGCTCCTGGAGGGGCTCTTGGGGTCTGGGCTGAGGGTGTGCAGTGAAGAGCAGCGGATGAGGGCTGATGCTACCAGAGCGGGGCTAGAGGTCAGAGCCCAGGTTAATGTCACTCGCTCAGTGGTTGCTGATAAACTCACCCACATGCTAAGCTCCTGGTCTGGGCACAATGTGCTTGGGAGGCTGTGGAGACCAGAGCTCTGCGGACCGACACCAGCTCAAGCCAACCACATGCCCCTGTGTGTCCTGTCTAAGTATTTCACGATCCTAAAAATTGCCCCTGGGAAAGTTCCCCAGTTTGTGATGATGAACCTCCATGGATTTCACACTACTGGTGTAGGTCACTGCCTCTGGTGTGAGCGAGGGGGTCCCCCTTGGAGACATGGGGAGCACTGGCCTGGTGGGGGGAGGATGTGACTGCTCCCTGTGAGTGAGACCAGCCTTGGCGTGTGGCTAGTCTGTGTGCTGCGAAATGTAAATGGGAAATCTGCGCATTCAGTCCTGAAAAACACCAGCCTGGGGTTGGGGGGGATGGTGGATAATGTTTCCACTCACATCTCTGGCCACACACACATCAGGGCTGCCCCCAGACATGCTAAAAGAGACCACAGCCCATCCGGTTCCTTTGCTACTCCTCCTCGGGAGGAGGGGACTGGAGGCACAGAGCCTCGGGGGTTCTCCTCGGAGGCCCAGACGCTGCTGCAGAGTCCCCTGGCTCGGTCACCGGTTCCAACTCCCCATGATCCTGGTGTGGCTGCTCTGTAAGTTTGGGGAGAGCTCTCTGCCCACGGGCTCGGGGAGGGGTCTCCGGGTTGTTGGGAGCAGAGGGAGACGCAGAGGGAGACGCTGCCTGGGCTGGGGAGATGTGGGGACCAGCCTGGGGTCAGAATTCCATTAGAAATATTGAGTAGTTGAAATGGTGACTACACATGGCTATTTCACTGAGATCCAGACAATTAATTCATGTCAGAGTGAAAAGCTGGTTGTACATCCATGGTGTGTGTTTCCTAAAGATGTCTGACATGATTTTCAATACTCTTCCAATGTTTGTTATAGCCTCCCGCCCTACATGCCATATAATATAATGCCCTGGTGAAGGCATCACAGGCTCATATATATAATGTACACTTAAAGTGGCATAGTGGTTGAGAAACCTATTTAAAATTATGGAATTTTTAAATCGCCTAGACAGCTTTGAAAATTAGAGCCTGTAAATTTACTTAGATTGTAAACACTTTGGGGTAGGGGCCATCTTTTTGTTCTGTGTTAGTACAGCCCCTAGCACAATGGGGCCTTGGTCTCTAACAGGCACTGCTATGTGCTACTGCAGTAGAGAATACTAATAATACATATAAAGAAATTACATGAAGAGGATATTACTGAGGTTTCAAATTCGAGAAGTCTGATGTTAGGAAATGCTCATGTTAAGTTTTGTCCACTCAAAGCTCATTAAGATTATGGGGCCAGAAAGTCTAACATTCTTCTTGGGGAGCATATTAATGATAATTTGGGACTTTGTGAGAAAGTAGAAATATTGAAATGTTTACAATGCCCCATGTTCTGAGTTTCCAAGGGAATTATGGGGGAGAGGGATTCTTTAAAATTAATGGTAATTTATTTATACTCAGATTATTGAAGTTAAGGAGAGTTTTTCAACTGACTTCAACCGACTTCTGGTCAAACCCTCAAACTGTACTGAAGACTTTATAATGCTCCCCTGCAACTATTCAGACTTTGTCATATTCCTAACCGAGTCTTTCCACCGATATCTGCGTTGAGACCTATTAAACTTGCATTGATTGTGTCTTGATTATCAAACATTCTGGGAAGATTAATTAATCACGTCTGCAGAAAACAAGGTAATTAGAGAGGATCACAATTTAGGCAATGTTTTTCAAATTTGCAAATAAATGGGAAAATTTTAGCTAAATATTTGCTAATTCCCCCCCCTCCAATTTTTCATCCACCCTTTGTTTGTCCATCTGTACAATGGGGATATTGATACTGACTTCCAACAGAAAGGCTATGATATTGAAAAGAAATCTGAGAATATTCTACATCAACTGGGAGACTTTGCAAAGGACCCCCCTAATTAACATTACAAGGCTGTTCAATTGTTTTAGAGACAGACAAGAAGGAAAAAGCGACATTTCTCACTTCAAAAAACATTGTTACAAAGAAGTTTGTGCTTAAATTAATGACAAGTTTCAGAGTAACAGCCGTGTTAGTCTGTATCTTCAAAAAGAAGAACAGGAGTACTTGTGGCACCTTAGAGACTAACAAATTTATTAGAGCATAAGCTTTCGTGGACTACAGCCCACTTCTTCGGATGCATATGCATCCGAAGAAGTGGGCTGTAGTCCACGAAAGCTTATGCTCTAATAAATTTCCGAAGAAGTGGGCTGTAGTCCACGAAAGCTTATGCTCTAATAAATTTGTTAGTCTCTAAGGTGCCACAAGTACTCCTGTTCTTCTTTGTGCTTAAATTGATGACCTTTAAGATGTCACCCTTTCTACATGGCCACACCCCAGTGAGGAATCCCAGCTTTCCTAGTTTGGAAGGAAAACACCCCTTAAATACTGAGACCCTGCACCTGCTATCACTTGTGCAATTATGTCACTTTACTCTTGTGAGTAATCCCATTGACGATAATAGGGCTACTCTCAAGAGTTATGCATGTGCTTAAATGTCTGCAGGACCAGGGGCTAGAGATCTGCATCATTTACTTAAGCTGTAAACTCTCCAGGGCAGTGACTGTCTTTTTATTCGGACTAGGTTTGGAAGGATTCGATTTTATCAGAAAAAGTAAATAAATGTTGATTTCACTGTACACTCACAGAAACCAATGAATACCTATTAACATCAGTAATAACAGAAATGTATAGCTGGCAAAGTAAGAAAAGTGCGTCTTGAGAACTTCTTAGAGTTTGATTTCAGGATCTTTACTCTGTATATTTTGACATGGGTTATTGACAATTTGTGTTTTGACAGTTTGAATCTCAGCATCTACCGTCATTAAATAATAATTGTCTGAACCCCCTATTGTTTGACACACCCCCATAATTTCCTGCAACTGTGAAAATTGCAATAGTAAAATTTGAAAAAAATGCTTAAAACTCCAAATTTTGTAAAATGTAAAAATGTTACTCGATAAAAATTGCAAAAAAATGCTTAAAAATAAACATTGATGTCATATTCTGAAATTACACAAACATAAACATTAAATTTTGCTTAAACTAATTATGACTGTGTTCAGCACAAGGAGTTGGAGTCTCTAGGTGATACTGCAACACAAATATTATTATTATTATTATTAATTATTTAATAATTTAATTTGTATTATTATTAATAATAATAATTATGACAATACTCATACAGTAATTGTTGAAATTGGTATGTTCTGCAAGCAGAATATGAAATATCTACTAGAGGCCAAATCCTTCAAACTCTAAGTAGTGAGTGCTCATTGGTCTCGTTGGTAAGTCGAGGTTTTTCAGAATTCAGCCTTTAGCTCTGTAGCTGCACATGGCTGTGACCCCATCGCTTGGGACTTTTAGAAATTGTTCAGCTAAAGGGGAGGCCCAGCCTGGGATTGTTGTTGTTAATGCTCAGCCTGGGATTCCAAGAGATCTGGGGTGAATTTCGGACTCTGCCACGGAGTCTCTGTGTGACCCCTGGATCACTCTGTGCCTCAGTCCCCACCTGTTACATGGGGAAAATTATACTCCCCCATCTCACCAAACTCCATTCATTAACATTTGGTGCTTAGACACCATGGTCTCTGCACAGACAGAAATGCCCAAACCCTAGAGAATATTCCCATGGCAGGGAATGGACAAGATGGTCTAATACTACACCTCTCCTACTGCTGTGAGCCCTGTGTGATCCTGTAAGCCATGGTGTGCAGAGCGTATGGGAGGGGCAGTTAAGATCCTACCATCAGATCTGGGTGTGAAGACCCCATGCCAGCATCGATCTCACTGTAGGGCAGGGGCTTCAGATTGCTTGGATTTTCTGACTATTATTTGTTTAAATGTCAATGTTAGCATTTCCCCAGCACAGGCTAGTTATTGTTAGATGCTACTCACCATCTCTGCTGTTTGGTGCAGGTGCTGGGGTCACAGGCCAGGAGTTATGCAGCTCCCCAGGTGAGTGTGCGAGCACAAGAGACATGGGAAGGAAAAGAACTGCAGATCAAGGAACAAATTGCCCTTTGGGAGGCAGGGCCGGCTCCAGGCACCAGCTTGGCAAGCAGGTGCTTGGGGCGGCCACTTCGGGGAGGGGCGGCACGTCCAGCTATTCGGCGGCAATTCAGCAGACGGTCCCTCACTCCCGCTCGGAGCGAAGGACCTGCCGACCGATGGCGGCTTTTTTTTTTTTTTGGCTGCTTGGGGAGGCCAAATCCCTGGAGCCGGCCCTGTTGGGAGGGCAGAAACCTTCTGTGCAATCCCTGCCTGAAACCCTGTTAATAAAGCAGTACATGGAACTTCTTGCAGTGGTCGAACATAAATATTAGTGAAAAGGAAATGTGCTTGGGACAGATTCTCAGATGGCGGAAGCTGATGTAACTTTACACCCGCTGGGGGATCTGGCCTACTGTCTCCATTGGAGCAACACCAATGTATAGTTTTGTCTGGCCCAATATAGAAGGTATTCAGACCCCCCAGCTAAAACAGACTAAACAGGCAAGTCTGACATGTGTCTGGTGTATGAATTAAAGCAGGATGTTGCCTCAAATTTGCTGTTTTAAATTCCATATTTATGTGAATTCCCAAGCGAATAGACCCTTCTCCTTTCACCAGTCAATACATTTCTCATCTTAGTGATCGCTAATGCTCAGCTCTCTGTCATTCCCCTCTCAGGCACACGCATCCATATCTCTTTGTTGTTCCAGGTGATCTCCCTGCACCTATGATGTTCCTGAACGTGACGTCAGCTCAGGAGGGGGACCCAGTTTTCGCCCGATGTGCATATCTTCCGAAGTATCATGTTACCAAAGTTATTTTCTGTAAGGATGGGGTGGCATTTTCAAGTCAAAAATCCAAACCAGAACAGATGAGTTCTGCAGTGCTCCTTAAGACCTCCATGAAGAGTGCAGGGTGCTACTCCTGTGGGTATCAGCACAAGGATGAGAAAAACCAGGTGACCAGTTCCAACTACAGTGCCCCCTTGCAACTGACAGTCAGAGGTGAGCATCTTTTAGCGTCACAGTGTGGGCAGGGGAAAGGGCTCAAATGGAGGGTATCCGGCATTTAGTAGATTATTCCGTGCTACCCCTCCCCCACCCGGCCATATCAGGCTTGTTTGTAACATTTTCTGCCCCCAAAGCTGTGCCTTCAGTCGGAAAACAGCCGTGTTCTGCATTAGAATCAACAGGTAAAACTGCAGTGAAGACAGGGCAGTTTGGAAATGTCACATGTGTTAGCAGGCCGAGTTATGGCTACAGGGGAGCCAGATGTGTAAAGGTATTCATGGTAGATGCAGACCCCACTTTTACTCATTCCCAGCTAAGACACTGTGATATTTCCTGTGTTTATTGACCAGACAGAAAGGCTCCCCCCGATGGCAGCAGTGTCACTGACCGGCCTGAGAATACTCCACCTCACAAAGGTGAGTGACTGTATTCACCACGGGCCTGATTCCACAGAGCACATTGGGTTCAGAGCTCTTGAAAATCTCACCTTCAGTGCCCGATCCACAGCCTGTCACAGTAACTGGGCAACAAAATGACAGAAGAAATTGAAATCTAGAGAAGGGCAACAAAAATGATTAATGGTATGGAACAGCTTCCATATGAGGAGAGATTAAAAAGACTGGAATTGTTCAGTTTAGAAAAGAGACCATTAAGGTGAGATTTGATAAAGGTCTATACAATTTTGAATGGTTGGGAGAAAGTGAATAAGGAAGTGTTATTTGCCCCTTCACACAACAAAAGAACCAGGGGTCAGCTGATGAAATTAATAGGCAGAAGGTTTAAAATAAACACAAGGAAGTACTTGTTCACTCAACACAAAGTCAACCTGTGAATCTCATTGGCAGGAGATGTTGTGAAAGCCAAAAGTATAACCGGGTTCAGAAAACAATTAGATAGATTAATGGAGGATAGGTCCATCAATGGCTATTGCACAAGATGGTCAGGGATGCTAGAGTTGCGCTAGACTACATCCAGTTGCCACTACTATTGTTGATCTGTAACTGAGAGGAGCAAGGAATGGCTCTTCCTTCTGTAGGATTTTCTTGGCTAGCTGTACAGTTCTCTCCATTCACTTGTGGATAATGTGAATCGCTAGGAATCTGATCGAAATTATATTTCATTCAGAATGACTTAAATTCTGCTGCAGTGAATTGTGGTCCATTGCCCATCACTAGTGGCTCAGAAAAATACCGAAGTGAGCAAAAGTGCACTTCAGATTCTCGAACATACTTAGCATTTGGGTTAAATCACATTTACCGTATCAGTAGACGTTGGCATCTCAGTGGTGTTTGATCCAGCTCTTTTCAATTGATGAGGGTTATAAGCACTTTATGGTCTGTTATCACTGTAAACAAATCCAATCCACAAAGATATCTGTTTAAAACTTCTCACATGCCCATACACTGGCCAGGCACTCCTTTTCAGTCTGTGCATATTGTTTTTGTACTTCTGTGAGTGTGCCAGGGCAAGATGCAACTGGCTTCCACTCAGATCCATCTTATTGCAACAATACACTACCTAGGCCAGAGCTGCTTGCATCTCCACTGATGATTGTGGACTTGTTCCCATCATAGTACTTGAGAACTGGAGCTGTTGAGGTCATTTCTTTTACCCTTTTGGAGGTAATTTCTTGATTTGGTCTCCATAGCCAAGACATGCTGGACTGTAATTGTTCATTCTGTGGTTTTGTCACTGTGGCAAGGTTTGTAGGTATCACCCAAGATAATTTACCATCCCCAGTACACATCTCAGTTCTGGTACATTAGCTGGTGCATTCAGTTCTTGAAGTACTTGTACTTTTTCAGAGGTAGGACTGATTCCATCTTTGTTTATTGTATGTCCCAAAAATAATGATTTTGGGTGGGTGGAAAATGCATTTTTCCTTGTTCAGCTTCTGTCCAGACTGCCTGATTAGGCTTAGGACTTTATTGATGGTTTTGTTGTATTCTTCCATGGAAGAGCCATATATCAGAACATCATTGAAAACATCATATGAAAACTACAACTCCATTTGTGTTCATTAATAAATTCTGCCATCTTTCTTTACAAAACTTCAGTGGCACTGGTAATCCCAAAATACAATCTTCTAAAGCAAAATGTCCCAAAGGGTGTGATCAGTGTGGTCAATTTAGCACTTACTTTGGCTAATCCGTTTGAGGAGCCAGGAGAATACTGTAGCTCCTTTCACTTTGGGGAGGAAGTCATCCAGTAGTTGGAGGATAGATTTTTCACTCACATTTTCTTCATTCTTTTCAGAGCCACATAGATTTGTATTTACCCATATTTCTTTGTAACTGGTACAGTTGGGGAACACCATACTGTGGGCTCAGAGATTTTCTTTGTTATGAATCCATTCCATAAAAAAACATAAGAATGGCCATACTGGGTCACACCAAAGTTTCATCTAGCCCAGTATCCTGTCTTCCAACAGCGACCAATGCCAGGTACTTCAGAGGAAATGAACAGAACAGGTAATCATCAAGTGATCCATCCCATGTCATCCACTCCTAGCTTTTGGCAATCAGAGGTTTACACACACCCAGAGCATGTGGTTGCAACTGTGACCATCTTGGCTAACAGCCATTGAGGAATTTATCCTCTATAAACTTTTCTAATTCTTTTTTGAACCCCCCACCCCACCTTATAGTTTTGGTCTTCAGAACATCCCCTGGCAATGAGTTCTACAGGTTGACTTTGTGTTGTGTGAAAAAATGTTTCCTTGTGTTTGTTTTTAAAGCACCCTTTTGTTTGTATTAAACATCCATTCTTTTTAACTCAGTTTCCACTTTATGAAGTGATGTGATAAGAATCCTGTGAGGTGTATGTACACTCTACGGTTCATCATTGTCTTTCTTAAGGTTATTCAGATTGGAGCTTCTTTCAAAGTTCCAATGTCAACAAATGTTCCATCCAGTTCTTTCACATTTCTCACTAGGCCCATCGTGGCTCTTAGGCTGTAGCTGAGAAGGTTGTTGGTCTGTGGGCCTTTGATCACATAAACACTGAATGCAAAGCTTTTGTCTTAGTAAGTTGTTTCTGTGGTGAACTGGCTCAGGCAGTTCAGATACCTCCAGGGCTAGTCACAGCTGTGTCAGGTGACCTCAGCTCTGGGAGATGTTGAAGGTGACTTTTAGTGCTCCTGTTGCAGCTGTTAACAGCTTCTAAGTTAGTTTCTTGTTTTTCAAGTGTGGCAAGTTACTCTTGGTTTTGCTGTCTCACCAGCACAGACTGCTTTGTTTTCTGCATATCTGTTTGTAGGGCTAAATCTCTCTTCAACTGTAGCTGCTGCGAGAGCTTTATAATCTGTTAATCCAATAACCAGCCTGTCTCTGAAATTTTCATATTTTGCATTCCAAAAGTCACAGTTTTCAGACAATATATGCAGAGCTTTTATCAAATATTCAACGTTTTCCTCTGCTTCTTGAATTCTCTGGTTGAAACATGCTCTTTCATAAACCACACTTCTCTGTGCTCTAAAGTACATATCAAGTATCAACAGAACCCTTTTGCAGTCTTCTCTGTGACTGTCTCCAGTAAAGTCAAAGGATTTTAAGATATGCTCTGCTTGTGTCCCCATAACATAAATTACCCATAAGATACCCAGATATTTCCATTTTCTTTGTGGGGCCTGTTTGCAATGTGAAATCTTGCACAATGCTGTTTCCAGTTTGTCCATTGTGAAGGCTTGTCACAGGTGAAGTTCCCTGGAGGTTTGAAGAGTGGCATGTTTATGAGATCCTGAAACCTACGTTGCTTTGTTCCCTCTGTCTGCAACCTTTGTTGCTGCTTTCCTTCTGTTTCTGTTCTCCTCTGTCTCTAGTATACTTCTGACACCATGTCATGTTCGGGTACCAGATATGGACTGGCCTCAGAGCTTCCTAAAATACACACTAGATGTGTTCATCATAAGATCTTTTAATGCTGTGCCAGGTATAGCTGAGGTTAGCTTAAATAAGATGTTTTACATACAGTGTCAGTTAGTGGATGAACAGTATAATAGAATTCAGCAGTCCATTCCCTGATTCATGAAACCCTTCGCTTCGAGGGATCAACACCCAGAGCTCAGAGCATACAGCAGTGGCCTGGGGTGTCTAGGGCAGGGAGATGTCCACTCTACAGGGACTGGGAGGCACCTGGCACATTGTGGGCACCACCCTGAATAACCAATAATAACAATGACCTGGGTGGGCATGTGGCTGAGAGAATCCAACAAACAGGCCCAGGTGGCTGAGCCCCAGGGTTCTCATTGGGATATATGGCCCATGAGGGTTGCGGGGCTCATGTGTAATAGGCTCATTCCCTTCCCCTATGCAGAAGTGGGCAGCCTGTACCCCATGCCAAGTGCACTGCACTGCAGGAGTGAGGTCTAGGAGTTACCCTGCAATGGCCAGGTCTGAGCCTTGTCTCTCGCTCAAACCCTGAGGAAAAGCATGTCTGTGCAGTATGACACAGTCAGGAATCCACGAGCAGGGAGGAGTTTGGCCAGACTCCACACAGCAAACCCCAGGGACAATCACTGGGGAGGGTCCCAGTTTAGATTTTGCACACAGCTAGTGAGGCATAGACCCTTCCCCAAAGATCTCATCATCTAGGTAGACCAGACAAAGAGCAATGTGGGGACTTGCCCACAGTTACCTCAAAGAACCAGGACTAGAACCTAGGTCTGCTGATTCCCATGCCTGTGTCCTAGTTACTAAATTTCACTGCCTCTTCCTTATATCTATGGGTTGTCCATGCCTCTGGGTGTAGGAAAGGGTGGGACACTCTCTGGGGTCATTCCAATGTCCACTTTCCTTCTTGGCTCAGAAACAGCTTGTACGCTCGGTCCATGTAAGAGAGAAACCAAACCAAGGAGGTTTCTGCTTGGCTCACGTCTCATTCAGGGCTTCTCAAGACAAAGTTAAAGACATTTCCCAGAAATACCCAGTTGTTAACTCTCCTCCATGAATGTTGGTGTCTCCCAGTCACACTGCTCCAGGCCTGGGCTTCTGGCTCAGTCAGGGGGGTTGGGAAGATCTGATGGGAGAGCCCCCAAGAGACAGAGTATTGCCGAATGTGGAGCTGGTGACTGAGCAGGGTCGTCCCTGGGAGCCAGTCCCAAGACCAGGTCTCTGTGCAGTGTTAGGAGACTGCTGGTCTGACTGAGGAGATGTTCATGCCTGGCCCTGGAGTCTTTGACATTGGTAACATGGGGGATGTTCCAACACTCAGTGATTGTAAATCAAAGTTCTTGTTACTAGAAGACACTCTCCAGCTCCACCACAGAGATGGGCTGGACTCAGGGATCACTGCATGGGATTCTCTGGCCTGGGTGATGCAGGGGGCCAGACAGATGATCACAATGGTTCCCTCTGGCTTTAACATCCCTGGATCTGTGCCAAATTCCAAAGCACATTTTACAGAGAAAAAAATAGATGGAGGAAAGAGCCAAAATGGGAGGGCCTGTACATTAATATAGACTGATCTGTGGATACTGACCTATCTGGGGACCTGCCCTATCTGTGCTATGTACAGACCCAGACACCCAGCTACAGGCCCCACCCAGGCTGTGCTCACTGCATTATCAGTGATCTCTCCAGTGCAGGCACCTCTCAGGCAAAGACCCCATCCCCACAACTCAGCTGACCTAGCAGATCAGAGCAGTGCATGCCACATGGCTCAGTGGGCTATATATAGATACACAGACCCAGAGCAATGCTGCTCCCCAATGCAGCGACCTTCTCGTGACCCATTTCCATGTACCTGGGGGGAGGGATAGCTCAGTGGTTTGAGCCTTGGCCTGCTAAACCCAGGGTTGTGAGTTCAATACTTGAGGGGGCCATTTAGGGAACTGGGGCAAAAATCTGTCTGGGGATTGGTCTCCCTTTGAGCAGGGGGTTGGACTAGATGACCTCCTAACAGGTCCCTTCCAACCCTGGTATTCTATGATTCTATGATACCTCCTGGTGCCAACTGGGAGAGGGCATGGGGTACATGAAAGTTACAGGAATTTCCTGGGTCTGATGTCTACACATTAGTGTGCCAAAAATGCCATGGAAGGGCTCAAATAAAAGCCTGTGTCACACTGGTCATCACAATCATAGTGAGACGTATGTATGGATAATACGTGAGGAGTCATGTCTATATACTAGAAAATATGTTCTCCAGGTCTGTGAGATAAGGCAGGCCACATAAATGTGATTCCCAAGCTCCTGGCAGGCAGGGGAGAAGAAATGCTTCTCTACTTCTGGTTGGTTATGTGCAAATTGACTATTAACTTATTACAGTCTGAGCAAAATGCTAATCAATAGACAGAGGGGTTTCTAAGAAGAAACAAAGACAGCAGTGGTTCTGTTTATGGGTAAGAGAATGAACTTTTCAAACTATGTCTGGGGTGCAGATGGAACCCCCCCCCCCGCCATTTCATTTACTCTGTGAGGATAAGTTGCCAGTGGACTTGATTGTCTTGAAGGGATCTCAGCCAACTGGTTGAAAATGCTGGGAGAATCGCTTGGGGTAAGCTATCTGGCAGGGGACAGGGGAATGCCTTGTTAGCTACGTTTCAGCTCTAGAAAGCATGTTGTGCCTCTGTTTGATAGGTAACTGTTTGTTTCCAATATTCTTACTTACGGTTACTCAAATCTTTGATAACAAACCTGTCCTTGTTTTCACTATAAATCTATCTCAGTGCTGTGTGTGAAGCAGAGTGGTGATCCTGTGTGGAACTTGGTAAGCTGGTGTATGCTGTTCCTTTGAGAAAGGAGAATCTGAGAGCTCGGTGCATGTCCATTGGAACAGGGGCTGGCACCCCAGAGGGACAATCAGAGGACTCGGGGGTTGGAGAGTGCCCATCATGAGCCTATACAGAGATAGTGAGGCCTGCAGAGCCCTGGAAGGCCGTGATTGTGCTGCCAGAAGCTGGAGGATTCAAGGAGCTGGCCCACAGCAGGTACAGAGAAGACTCCCTCTGACTAAGGTGTGATTCTTAGGACCCCTCAATTCCACCTGGCAAAGGGGTCTCTCTTCCATCATTGTAGCCCCTGACAGGCCTGAAAAGCTCACTACACACAATACATTGCGGTCATATTATTTAGCTATAAAGAATGTTTTATGAAAACTTAAATGAAAGCCAGGAGCACATTGATTCTCAGAACTGTTGGGTGACATATGTAGAAGCTGATACTGAAGAAGCTGCGTCTATGTACTAAACGATGGTTTAACGTCTAACTCAAGGCAGGACTGACAAAGAGGGGCTGAGTTAGCAGGGGCGGCTCTATATATTTTGCCACCCCAAGCAGGGCAGGCAGGCTGCTTTTGGTGGCATGCTTGCGGGAGGTCTGCCTGTCCCGCGACTCCGGCGTACCCGCCACCGTATTGCCACTGAAACTGTATTGGGCCGGGAAAAGACTGTAGACAAGGATTTTAGCAGGTGACAGTTAAGCTTAGATTCTAAGAAGCATATTATACTATTTTTTATATGTAACCGTTGCTATGTCCATTCTCCTTACTCTGTATCTCTTTAATCTTTATCTTTGATAACAACCGTACTATTGTTTTCACTCGAACTCAGTCTCTGTGCTGTGAGGTTTTCAAGGACTGCCCCTTATTCGTACCAGTCAGGCTGTGTGTGCACTTCTTCCTTGGAGACAGTAAAGCTGGTCATTTCTGTGAGTCTCCAGTGGCTCGGGCTGGATACTACAGGGGGAGGCTTTCCAAGAGGTGCAGGGGCTGGAGTGCACTTGTTGTTCTCCTGCAAAGCTGGCAGACTGGATGTGTCAAAGGAGCTGATACCCAGCTAAGCACCTGCAAGTCTTCCTCTAGCTGGAAACAGGAGGGAGTAACCAAGTGACTCACGGTCCTGGACAACCCAAGAAAGTGTCATGTAAGGCAAGGTGGTAGCAAGATACCTTACAATCCTGGGTACCCCTAGGTAGTGTCATGGTGTCTCAATGCCCATCTGCTGCAGTCACTTCTATCCCGGGGATGGTCCCTTTGCTTCATTCTCAGCAGAGCCAGGTGGCTGGGAGAATGGCACCTTCTCCCCAGCACCGAGAAGTCTGAAGGAATTCCTAACATAGTGAATGCTAATGGGAAGGGGGTAGGTTTAGAAGATAAAATAAAAAAAGAACATGTTAAACATCACTTAGAAAAGTTAGATGCCTGCAAGTCACAGGGCCTGATGAAATGCATCCTAGAATACTAGAATCAAGGAGCTAATAGAGGAGGTATCTGAGACTCTAGCTATTATCTTTGGAAAATCATGGGAGACAGGAGAGATTCCAGAAGACTGGAAAAGGGCAAATATAGTGCCCATCTATAAAAAGGGAAATAAAAACAACCCAGGAAACTACAGACCAGTTAGTTTAACTTCTATGTCACGGAAGATAATGGAGCAAGGAATTAAGGAAATCATCTGCAAACACTTGGAAGGTGGTAAGGTGATAGGGAATAGACAGCCTGGATTTGTAAAGAACAAATCATGTCAAACCAATCTGAAAGCTTTCTTTGATAGGATAACGAGTCTTGTGGATAAGGGAGAAGCGGTGGATGTGGTATACCTAGACTTTAGTAAAGCATTTGGTATGGTCTCGCATGATATTCTTATCAATAAACTAGGCAAATACAACTTAGACGGGGCTACTATAAGGTGGGTGCATAACTGGCTGGATAACCGTACTCAAAGAGTAGTTATTAATGGTTCTGAAACCTGCTGGAAAGGTATAACAAGTGGGGTTCTGCAGGGGTCTGTTTTGGGACCAGCTCTGTTCAATATCTTCATCAAGGACTTAGATATTGGCATTAGAAAGTACGCTTATTAAGTTTGCAGATGATACCAAACTGGGAGGGATTGCAACTGCTTTGGAGGATAGGGTCATAATTCAAAATGATCTGGACAAATGGAGAAATGGTCTGAGGTAAACAGGATGAAGTTTAATAAAGACAAATGCAAAGTGCTCCACTTAGGAAGGAACAATCAGTTTCACACATACAGAATGGGAAGAGACTGTCTAGGAAGGAGTACAGCAGAAAGGGATCTAGGGGTTATAGTGGACCACAAACTAAATATGAGTGAACAGTGTGATGCTGTTGCAAAAAAAGCAAACATGATTCTGGGATGCATTAACAGGTGTGCTGTGAGCAAGACACGAGAAGTCATTCTTCCGCTCTACTCTGCGTTGGAGTATTGTGTCCAGTTCTGGGCACCGCATTTCAAGAAAGTTGTGGAGAAATTGGAGAGGGTCCAGAGAAGAGCAACAAGAATGATTAAAGGTCTTGAGAACATGACCTATGAAGGAAGGCTGAAAGAATTGGGTTTGTTTAGTTTGGAAAAGAGAAGACTGAGATGGGACATGATAGCAATTTCCAGGTATCGAAAAGGGTGTCATAAGGAGGGAGAAAACTTGTTCATCTTAGCCTCTAAGGATAGAACAGGAAGCAATGGGCTTAAACTGCAGCAAGGGAGGTTTAGGTTGGACGTTAGGAAAAAGTCGATAACTGTCAGGGTGGTTAAACATTGGAATAAATTGCCTTGGGAGGTTGTGGAATCTCCATCTTTGGAGATAGTTAAGAATAGGTTAGATAAATGTCTATCAGGGATGGTCTAGACAGTATTTGGTCCTGCCATGAGGGCAGGGGACTGGACTCGATGACCTTTCAAGGTCCCTTCCAGTCCTAGAATCTATGAATCTATGAATCCATTTCCCAACCTATGCTGATACCATAGGATCCTGGTACAGTCACTGAGCCAGATTTTCCGTGGGGGGGAGGGTGGTTACATACAGTGCACTTGCCGGTCCTAAAATGATCCTAAAGTAGGTGCATCTGGTCCCAGCAGGATGTCTCAAGTGCAGGGTCCTCTGGGGGCACAGTCCTGTCATAAAGAGCCTATTATTAAATATTTGTTCCCCATGTAGGCACTTACAGACTGTGATCAAGTCACCCCTTAACCTTCTCTTTGTTAAAATAAACAGTTGGCACTCTTTGAGTCTATCACTATAAGGCAGGTTTTCTAATCCTTTGATCATTCTATGGATCATTTCTGAAACATCGCCAGTTTATCAACATCCTTCTTAAATTGTGGACCCCAGGACTGGACACAGGATTCCAGCGGTAGTCACATCAGTGACAAATACAGAGGTAAAATAACCTCTCTACTCCTATGCGAGATTCCCATTTATGCATCCAATGATTGTATTTGCCTTTTTGGCCACAGTGTCACACTGGCAGTTCATGTGCAGCTGATTATCTGTCATGGCACTCCTATCTTTCAGTGTCACTGCTTCCCTGGATAGAGTCTCCCATCCTGTAAGGATGGCCGACATTCCTTGTTCCTAGATGCATGCCTTTACATTTAGCCATATTAAATGCATATTGTTTGCTTGCACCCAGTTTACCAAGCGATCCAGAATTTGCTTTGTATCAGTTACCTGTGCTCATGATTATTTACACCTCACCCTATTTTTGTGTCATCTGCAAACTTTTTCAGTGTTGATTTTATGTTTTCTTCTGGTTATTAATAAAATGTTAAATAGTTTAGAGCCAAGAACTGATCCCTGCAGATCCCCACTGGATACACACCCACTCGATGATTATTCCCTGTTTACAATTACAATTTGAGACTTATCAGTCAGCCAGTTTTTAATCCATTTAATGTGGGTCATGTCGAATTTATTTCATTTGAGTTTCTTAATCAAAATGTGGTACCAAGACAAGTGCCTTACAGAAGTCTAAGTCTTATTACATCAACATTATTACCTTTACCAATCAACCTAGAAATCTCAAAAAAAAAAAGATATTAGGTTAGTTTGAGAAGATCTGTTTTTCATAAATCTATGTTGATTGATATAAATTATATTGATTATATTAATTATATCAAGCTAGCAAACAGGGGAAGCAAAAACAGGAAAGTTTTACAAGGGAGTTCTGCAGGGGAAGGAGGATCGACTACATGACTCTTGGGGTGAGTTGCTGTCTGGCAATTTGTTTGGAGTTGTCCCAGATTGAGGTGCCCAGATTGAGGAGGTTTTGGAACAAATTAATAAATTAAACTGTAATAAACCACCAGGACCATACGGAATTCATGCAAGAGTTCTGAAGGAACTCAAATGTAGAAGTGCGGAACTACTAACTGTGGTATGTAACCTATTGCTTAAATCAGACTCTGTACCAGATGATTGGAGGTTTGTTAATGTAACTTTCATTTTTTTAAAAAGACTTCAAAGGAGATCCTGGCAATTACAGGCTGGTAAACCTAACTTCAGTACCCAAGAAGTAGGTTGAAACTACAGTAAAGGACGGAATTATCAAACACATAGATGAACATGAATTGTTCAGAAAGAGTCAACATGGCTTTTGTAAAGGGAAATCATGCCTCACCAATCTATTAGAATTCTTTGAGGGGGTCAACGAGCATGTGGCCAATGTAATCCCGTAGATTGGATTTTCAGAAAGCCTTCTACAAAGTCCCTCACCAAAGTCTATTAAGCGAAGTAAGTGGCCATGGGATAAGAGGGAAGGGAATCTCATGGATCAGTAACTGGTGAAAAAATAGGAAACAAAGAATAGGAATAAATGGTCAGTTTTCAGACTGGAGAGACATAAGTAGAGGTGTTCCCCAGGGATTGGTACGGGGACAAGTGCTGTTCAACATATTCAGAAATGATCTGGAAAAGGGGGTAAACTCTGAAGTGGCAAAGTTTGTATATGATACAAAATTTCCAAAGGTAGTTAAATCCAAAGCAGACTGCAAAGAGTTACAAAGGGATCTCTCAAATATGGGTGAATGGCCAAAATCTGGTAATGAAATTCAACATTAATAAATGCAAAGTAATAAACATTAGAAAACATAATCTCAATTACACAAGCAAAATGATGGGATCCAAATTAGCTGTTACCACTCAAGAAAGAGATCTGGGAATCAATACAAGTTCTCTGAAAACATCTGCTCAGTGTGCAGTGGCAATCAAAAAAGCTAACAAGATATTAGGAACAATTAGGAAAGGGATAAATAACAAGACAGAAATTATCATAGTGCCACTATATGAATATATTAAATAATATGGGGAACACTCAAGGATATGGCAACTCAAAAAATATCACTATATAAATACATGGTACACCCATATCTTAAATACTGCATGGAGTTCTGGTTCTTTTATGCCAAAAAGAATTGGGAAAAGGATACAGAAGGACAACAAAATGAGTAGGGGTATGGGATAGCTTCTATATGAGCAGAGATTAAAGACTTTTACTGTTCAGCTTAGAAAAGCGCTGACTAAGGCGGGAGGGATAGCTCAGTGCTTTGAGCATTGGCCTGCTAAACCCAGCGTTGTGAGGTCAAACCTTGAGAGGGTCATTTAGGGATCTGGGGCAAAAATTAGTCTGGGGATTAGGCCTGCTTTGAGCAGGGGGTTGGACTACATGACCTCCCGAGGTCCCTTCCACCCCTGATATTCTATGAATAGGGAAGTGTTATTTACCCCTTCACATAACACAAGAACCCACTGAAATTTATTGCTGTCAGGTATAAAACAAACAAAAGGAAATATTTCTTCACACAATGCACCATCAACCTGTGGAACTCGATGCCAGGGGATGTTGTGAAAGCCAAAAGTATAATGGGGTTCAGAAAACACTTAGATAAGTTCCTGCAGGACAGCTCTATCAATGGCTATTAGCCAAGATAGCCTGTGATACAACCCCATGTTCTGGGGTTTAATTCTGTTTAAATCACTGACTGCCGGATGCTGGGACTGGATGACTGAGGAGGGATCACTTGATAATTTCCCTGTTTTGTTCATTCCCTCTGAAGGATCTGGCACCAGCCACTGTCAGATGACAGATACTGGAGAGAATAAGCCATCGTTCTGCCTGAGCAGCCAGACTTGAGTCCCCAAGACAGACACCAGTTAATGTAAAGAACATGCCCTTGTGTCTCCCATCTGAGGGGACAGCTGGAGCTAGTGGGAAAACGGTGGAAATTGTCAAGAGGAATTTGCCCTTTTCCTGGGAATGGTTTAGAAATTCACTAGTTTTGGCTCAGCGGGACTGAGCCTGTCACAGGGAGGTTTTTATGGGAAACCAGGGGGTCCAGCTCTCCCTGATGCAGAGACCAAATGGGGCAGGGATGTTGAATAATGTTTCCATTCTCATCACACGGGGGAGGGCCCCTCTGGCCACAGACACATCAGGGCCTCTCTCAGACACGCTACAAGAGCCCAGAGCCTGTCCGGGCCGGAAGAAGGAGGGGAGAAGGAGGGACCTGGGGCACAGAGCCCCAGTGGCTGCTCATCAGAGACCTAGACTAGATGCTGCTGTGGGATATTCAGGCTGAGTCGCCAGCTCTCGATCCCCCCATGATCCTGCTGTGGCTGCTCTGTGAGTGTGCAGTGAGCTCTCTGCCTAGGGACTTGGTGGGCGGCAGGTTTATGGCTCTGCCTGGGCTGGGGGGACATGGGGAACAGCCGGGAGGGTGGGGGGGGAAATTTATGGTAAAAATGGTTTAAACAAACAGCTGCACATTGATATTATACTGAGATCTTAGCAGTTATTTCGTGTTGGGTTTAAAAACTAGTTTGAAATTCTTGGGCCAAAGTTTCTTATCAATTTTTGAGAGAATATTTAATCCTCAGAACATTGTTTTGATAACTAGCTATTCTACTTTATATATAATGCCCCTGTGTGAGTGTATTGTACTCATATATATACTACACCCTGTGGCTGAGCTTTTCAAGGCTGCCTAAGGGATTTGGACACTTTGTTCAAATTCAGGGCAGCTGAGCATCCAAATCACCCACACAGCTCTGAAAGTCTGAGCTGGTGAGCAGATCTTTAATAGTACATAGAATGGACCTGCATGAAAAGGATAATGGAGGTTACAAATCAGGAAATGACAGGGTTAGCGCTGGCTGTGTGGAGCTCATTTCAGTGACGAGGCCAAACAGTTTAAGCTGATTAGGAATGTCGAGACAGTGAGAAACTGTTGCGAAGATCATTAATGTTCATGTTCTGTATTTTCAGCAGGTTACATGGTGAGGAGTGTTTTACTATTAGAACAAATTTCTTAAACAATAATTGGAAACTTTAATCCTGCCTTGCAAATATCCAAACTTTGTAAGATTCCCACTTGCAGCTTTGCATCGATAGCCATGGTGAGACCCAGGGCACACAGATGGATCCGATTGTGGAATCGGGGCCTATGACTGTTGCAACATGATCCTGAGCTAGGATTTCCTGGCTTGTCTTGGCTTAATTATTAATATTAATGTCACCCCGGTGTAGCTGTGTGTATAGTTAGAGCTGCTGTGTCTGCCACTCACCCCCTCTGCTGTCTGGTGCAGGTGCTGGGGTCACAGGCCAGGAGCCCTGCAGCTCCCCAGGTGAGTGAGAACACAAGAGACATGGAGGAAGGGGAGACATAGAAAGGAGTGAAACCCCCAGACAATGGCAACGGGAGGGCGACTGGGGAGGAGTAGGAGGGGGATGGGTGAGGAATGCCTCTTGCAGGATTCCTGCCTGAAATCCTAATAATCGTACTGTAAATGGAACTTCTCACAGTGCCAGACCATAAACATTACTGGAAATGAAACATATTTTGGCCAGATCCTCAGCAGGCATAAATCAGCGTAACTCTGTTGACTCCAATGGAGCAGGGCTGATTTACACGGGCCGGGGGTCTGGCCCAGTGACACTGAGATACATATTTAACAAACTTTCCATGTGTGAATCTTGGCAGACTTGGTGCTAACAGAGGAGTGTATTGAAGAGACCAGGGCACTGCACTAGAATGAATTTGTCTTAAATCTCCTGCATTGCCCTGTATTTATTTTAATTCCAATGTGAAGAGAAACGGCTCTTCCCATCAGCCAAGCGTACTTCTCACTAATTCATCATTAATGCTTAGTTTCCTGCCTGGCTCTGCCTTCACTGTAGAGCTATCTCGAGTTTTCTGCAATCAGTGACTCCTCTCGAGTTAGCCGAGTCATGCGAGAACAGCCACGCTGCTGTGCCCACACTGATTCTGCGCTCCCTCGAGTGTGGGGCTACGTACAGCTTCTTGGGGCACGGTGCAGGGCTCTGAGAGCTGCAGGAAACTGAGCTGCTCTATGAATTCTTTGCCAATCTGTCCTTTCTGGGCACACTAGGGGAACTGTGGGAAGGCACTGGAGAACTAGTGGTACTCAAGTGGTGCTAGCTTGAGGCCACACTACAGTGGTTGTGGTAACAGCTGAAGCTTTGTGCTCAGACATTTTAGCATTTACTCCTTTGGGCTGGCCAGCTCCAAAGAAGAGCATCACCACACTCAAGTTAAGGGATTTCTTTGTGAACAGGTCTCATGTAATAACTCAAGTTAACGCTGCAGTGAAGACAAGCCCCTAGTCTCCTCTCAGAGGCAAGTTTTAGAGCACATCTACACGGTAAAAACACCCCACGGCCATGAGTCTCAGAGCTCAGCTCACTTGACTCGGGCTTGTGCTACAGGGCTAAAAATAGCAGTGTAGGCCTTCCTGCCTTGATGTCTACACTTCCATTTTTAGCCCCCTAGCATGACCATATGCATCTGAGTCAATTGGACTCTGAGCCATGGTGTCACATTGAGTTTTTGCCATGTAGATGTACCCTTATTCTCACTTTCTTATTGCAGGTGACTTCCCTTCTCCTAAATTGTCTCTGAGCACCTCTTCAGCTCAGGTGGGGGACTCCATTTCGGCTCAGTGTTCCCTTCTTCCCAACAGTTTAGCTACTCTAGTTATTTTCTGTCAGGATGGCAAAGAAATATCAAGCCAAAAGGCCATGCCAGGCCGGTTACTGTATCAACATGACATCTCTGTGAGGAGCTCAGGCCAGTTTAGATGTATGTACCAGTACAAGAACAACCAGAACCAGGTGAAAAAATCTCGTCTCAGTCTCCCCCGGACCTTGAATGTACCAGGTGAGTTGTTGGACCCCAACACAATGTGAGGCGGGGGAAGGGAACAGCTGGTTGGTGTCATGCATTTTAAAATATTGTGGGTGTCTTCCAAGGGTACCTGTTAATGGCGAGGTAGGTATTGAGCCGTGATCACTGCCGAAGTAGTGAGGGTTGTGCACAGCCTGTTAGTTTTGTTACCCCATTTTCAACCCCACCCCTTGGCCTTTTTGTCTGTTTCATCCACCCACCATGTTTTGAGTTTGGAGCACGGACTGACATTTATCATGTCTGTAACACTCCCAGCACAGTGAGACCCGACCTGGATCTGGCCTTCAGGTGCTAGTGCATTATTATTCATTGTTATTATTATAACACCAGCTGGGATCTGACCCATTGACTCCAATGGAGTGACGCCGATTTACACCAGATGGGGATCAGGCCAATTCACACAAGTGAAGTGACGCTGATTTACACCAGCTCATTGATGTCAAAATTCCCCTGGAGTGATCAGCTCTGGGAGTCATCATGTGTCTGATTCACTGTATCTTCAGATTCAACTGAAAGGTGCCAAAATGTTGTGATTCTTTGTGTGTTTATTTCCCAGACAGGAGCGTTCACTCCAGTGACACTGATCACAGCAGTAGCGGCAGTTCTGAGAAAAAATCAGTTCCTTATGGTAAATAATTTGTATTTGCTAATGGCCAGATTCCCAACCCACTGAGGGCAGTGGGATGATTTCCACTGAGTGCTTTGGGCTGTGCCTGAGGTACTAATTTGGCATCTCTCCAACATGCCAAGCTAGAAGGGGGTGTCTTGTTCTTATCTTGTCCATGAAGAGCCCAGCTGAGCATCTCCCTCCAACCTCCCACACAGCAAAGAGTTTGGGGGAGTTCAGGGCACACAGGGGTGGCTAGGCCTTTGCGAGACTATTGATTTTTCTCCCCACAGCTCCTTCTGCCTCTGATCCTGTAGCTCCCAGGGCTGGCATCATCTCCCAGGGCTGGCATGAGGGGTTGGCTGCACAGGAGAACTAATAGGAATTCCATCAACACTTTTTTCTAAAATTGAGTTTTTGACCAAATCAAGAGTTTGGTGGCAAAATTTGACTTCCTTGGAAATTTCTTTTATTTTCTTTTTGGTCAGTAAATTGACAAGTGAAAACATTTCAGCATTTAGCTGACAATTTGTTGTTTTCGGTGACTTTCTGACTCCCTGAAAACAAAACAAAAAATGTTTTGGGCTTCTGCCGCAGGAACCTGTTAATGGCGAGGCAGGTAGTGAGCTGTGATCACTACTGAACTGGATTGGGATTGTGCACAACCTATTAAATCTTAGGGTCTGTCCCAGATCATGGTGTCAATAGATGAGGCTTTGGATAAAATGGATAAATTAAACAATAAGTCCCCAGGACCAGGTGGTATTCACCTAAGAGTTCTGAAGGAACTCAAATATAAAACTGCAGAATTACTAACTGCGATATGTAACCTATTGCTTAAATCAGCCTCTGGACCAGATGACTGGAGGGTAGCTAATGTAAGGCTGATTTTCAAAAAAAGGCTCCGAAGGTGATCCTGGCAATTACAAGGTGGCAAGCCTGACTTCAGTACTAGGCCAATTGGTTGAAACTATAGTAAAAAACAGAATTATCAGACACATAAATGAACACAATGTGTTGGGGAGAGTCAACACAGCTTTCGCAAGGGGAAATCATGCCTCATCAATGTGTTAGAAGGGCTATAAACTCATGAATGGTGTGGGGAAAGTGAGTAAGGAAGTGTTATTATCCCTTAACATAACAGAAGAACCAGGGGTCACAAGGTGAAATTAATGGACAGAAGATTTAATACAAACATAATGATGTATTTCTTCAGACAACATACAGTCAACTGGTGGGGGCTGCTGCCCGGGGTTAACCCTGCCGGCCCCAGACTGAATCCGAATGCCTTTCCCAGCCCCTCGGTTGGGATCAACCCCCTGCCTGCCAGGGCTTGCATCGCCCCTGAGCTCCACAGAGAGAGTTGCTGCAGGCCCCCTACTCATCCCCCTGCCGCCAATCGGACTTTTAACAGGCCAGTCAGCAGTGCTGACCGGAGCCACCAGGGTCTCTTTTCAACTGGGCGTTCTGGTCAAAAACCGGATGCCTGGCAACCCTATGAGTGACTGTGTTCAGGCCTAATTCCCTCAGCGCTCAGCACGCTGAGAGCACGTTGGGTTCTGAGCTCTTGAGAATCTCACTATGAGTGCCTGACCCACAGCCCATCGGCGTCCCTGGGACCCTGGCCACTGGATACAGTGGGCAGGGCTTCTCCTATGTTCAGAACTGAGAGGCGGTGTCCTGTTCTAGGCCTGTCCTTGAGCAGCCCCTCTCCAACCCGCCCCATAGCAGGGTGTGTGGGGAGGGGAACAGCACATTTAGGAGTATCTGCAGCTGAGGGAGACCCATCTGTCTCCCTACAGCTATTCCCCGCTCTCACCCTGCAGCTGTGAGCATCTCCTGGGGCTGGCACTAGTGAAGGGCACATGGGGGTACTGAATTTTAGGGGGCTGCCACTGCAGAGCCCTCCCTTCCCCAGTGGGGTGGGAGGGATGATCTGTCATGTTCTGGTACCAGATATGGACTGTCTAGACAGCTTCCTTCTTAGCAAAGTACACACAAGACGTGTTCATAAGATCCTTTGAGGCTCTGCCAAGTATGGCTGAGGTTAGCTTAAATAAATATTTTACATATAGTGCTAATTAGTGTCTGAATACTAGAATACAGTTCAGCATTCCGTTCCCTGATCTGCAAACCCCTCCCCCTCCAGGGAGCAGCAGCCAGGGCTCACAGCAGCCAGAAGTGCCCTGGGTGTGTCTAGGGCAGAGAGAAGGGTCTGTAACCTGTGGAGGGAAAATGTGAGAATCATCTGGAGATAGGTTCAGCGTCTGGTTGTCCTCCAGTGCAATACCCTGATGCCTAGCTCCCATCTGCAGTCCGCCTCCAGGAGAATAGTCAAGGGGACTGCTTGCCCTGGTATGACAGCCCCTGCTTGGGGTCCCTTTGGGTCTCTATCGTAGTGTGTTAGTTCCCCATCAGGGCCGGCTTTAGGCCAATTCCACCAATTCCCCCGAATCGGGCCCCGCACCTAAGAGGGCCCCGCGCCCAGTGGCAGGGCCGCCGGGGTGGGGGCAAGTGGCTGAGAATCCCTTCCCTGACTAAAGGCTCCTTTTTAATTTTTACTCACCCAGCAGCGCTCCGGGTTTTCGGCGGCACTTCAGCGGCGGGTCCTTCACTCGCTCTGGGTCTTCGGCAGCACTTCGGCAGCAGGTCCTTCAGTGCCACCAAAGACCCGGAGCGAGTGAAGGACAAACCGCCGAAGACTACGAGTGCTGCCCGGTGAGAACAAGCCCCACATGTTTTTTTACGTGTTTTTTTTTTTTCAGTCATCCCTGCCGGGGCCCCGTCAAAACTGTTTGAATCGGGCCCCGCACTTCCTAAAGCCGGCTCTGTTCCCCATGTGTCCTCTGTGCTGAATGTGCTGCGCAGTTCTGAACTATCTCACCCCCAAGGGGGATTTTCTATGAGGTCTCATGACACTGGGCTTCCTCTTCTCAGAGCATGGCCCTCGGGAGTTCTGGGGGGACACAGCTGCCCAGCTGGAGTCAGAGCTGCTTTGTGGAGGCCTCGCTCTGAGCCTGAACACCCTAGAGCCATTTCCCTGCCCCCCAGCCTCTCATCAAATGTCTCCTTGTGTGTTCCAGGCCCGGCCATGTCTGTCTACATCTGGATCCTGCGATCAACCCTGGTCCTTCTCCTTCTGGTGTCTGCCCCGATCATCACCAATGTCCTGGAGAGAACAAGCCATCACTCTGCCTGAGCCTCTAGACTGGAACTCCCTGGGGATGTAACGCAGCCCAATCTGCTCCACTCACCTGCTCCCCCAGCGCCATCCACCCAGCTCCCAGATTCTCAATGCAATTCCCGCTATGCTGCCTCCAACGCACCCCTCTTCTCTGTGCTCCTCCCCAAGACCCTCAGTTCTCCATATTTCCATCACTCTGAGCAATCCCATTGATCCATATGCCTAGAGCGAAACATGGGGATTTTCACAGACAATCCGTGTCTTGTTCCCCTGCCCCCTATTCTGTCTGTCTGTCCTCTGACTATGAGCTCCTCGGGGACTGTCCCCTCTTTGGTGTCTGGGAGGCGCCTGGCACAATGTGGGCACTGCCCCACATAAACAGTAATAACTATGACCCTGGTTGGGGTGTGGCTCAGAAAGTTCAGCAAACAGGCCAGAGCGACTGAGCCCCTAGGGTCTCACAGGAGATGATGGCCAATGGGGAGGCACAGCACTCACGTTTAATATGTTCATCCCTCTCCCCCCCGAAGGGGCAGCTGCATTTCCCCATCCTGCACCCCATGCCCAGGTCCCACACGACAAACCCCACGGACAGTCCCTGGGCAGGGGCAGCACTGGGTTTGGACACGCCCCACACGACAAACCCCACGGACAGTCCCTGGGCAGGGGCAGCACTGGGTTTGGACAGGCCCCACACGACAACCTCCACAGACAGTCACTTGGCAGAGGCCCCGTTTAGACTTTGCTAAATCCTCCAGTCTCCCTGTCCTGCTGATCAGCATTTTCTCCATCGGCTCTGGGCAGAGGATGGGCTGAGTGGCTTCCACACAGGACATCGTCTCTCTAGAGACTGGGCTGGTGCATAGAAAACTCTTGCTGGGACATTCAGAAGTGCTCAGTGCAGTCCGCACTCAGTGACGTCAATGGGAGAATCCCTCTTGCCTCATGTGGACAGCATCAGGCTGGCATTTGTGAAACCTCCAACTGGCAGCTGTCAGCCATGCTTCCAGGGCACTGAACCCCACACTGCCCACTGCTCCCCAAATTAAACACGGTGCAGGGAGTCAAACTCCAGCCCTGAACCCAGATCAGAATGTCCCAGCCCAGGCCCACCTCAGCACTGGGTCCCACACATCCAGGGCTGGAGTGGCTCACACATATGGGGCTGCAGGCTCAGGCTATAACCAGGGACGGCCTTTGGTATGGGCAAAAGAGGCAAAGACCCAGGGTGCCATTCTAAGCAGGGTGCCTCCAACTCAGGAGTCCCCCCACCCCGCTGCTCTGCAGCCCTCTGTATCCATGGCTGCTCCTGCCTCCTGCTTTGGAGCCACCCCAACCAGCTGCTCCCAGGAGCCTCCTGTTTGCTGTGCAGAGCGGGGGATAGGAGTGGGAGGGGGCACTGATGACAGAGTGTCCCCCTGTCCATGTACCCCATCTCTGTGATCTGGAGGGGGGGTCAGGGGTCAGGAGTGGGACAGAGATGCTGGCACCTGCTGCTGTCTGAACAAGCCTTTAGACTGGGGAGTGCCGCTCTGCTTAAAGGGGCAGCGCGCTGTGTCTCATACACTCCGCCAGCACACTCTCTCTCTCTCTCTCTCTCTCACACACACACACACACATACACACACTGTCTCTCTCACACTCCCCCAGCACACACACTCACCCTCCAACACATATTTGTATTATGTTGTTGTTATTACTTCTTGGTACTTCCTGCAATGCACATATATTCTCTATAATTTTATTCTTTTAAAGTGTGTTGTTTTAGTTTTTTGACCGATCCATGCATTTCATAATTTTATTTCTCTCTTATGCTTAAATTTAATTCTTTGTGTAGTGAGTTCTAAAATGCCTAAACTGTCCTGGCTGGAGTAATTAGCATTATTACTTTTATTATCATATTGTGCTTTGTCATTTGTTATTTAAAGTGGTACAATCAAATCATAGTATCCTTCTAGAATGTAACTTCAGCTTCAACTAATCTTAGCACTGCCAGTTAGCTAAAAACATAACTTTAGACCCTGTTCAGATGAAGGTTGCTTATTTTGAAATTGTATTTTTAGTTATATCTGTAAAATAACTTAAAATTTGCATGAAAAATAGGTGAAGTTCCAGCTATGATAACAAAAGCAATGATGGAGTCAAATGTTAGTGAGTCACATACATGATTGTGATCAGTAAACATAAGTGCCAAAATAATTTGAAAAATAAAAGACAAAAAAAAAATTAATCACATATGTTATAATTAAGTATATTTTTAGTGGAATGAAAAACAATTGACTAAAATAGAGCAGATAATGGCAGTAACGCAGAGTATGTATGGTAGAGAACGTAAGCAGATTTTATTTATTTTTATTTATCTCTACTAAAGATAGTGTACAAAGTATCAAACATGTGTTTCTGATATCTGTTCCAGAACTGATACCTCAAGGTTTGGGATTAGGAATATCTGCTGTATTATCTCCTGATTGTTCCAAATTTACATATAAACTTTAAACGTGACTTTAACAATTAGATACAGTGCTCCTGACAGCTCATTCCTAAATTATAATCTGCAGAAACCCTAGGGTTTTCAGGTGGCTAAGCAGTCCCTGGAATCACGATTAAAGTTTCCTCACCCCCCCCACCCCCAATCTGAAATGGCACCCTGGTGATCCAGGAGTAGCCAGAGTGCTGCAGGAGGGCCGTGGGCTATGGCAAGATGCAGCCCCTGTGTGCAGGGCTGGCTTTAGGAAGTGCGGGGCCTGATTCGAATAACCAGCATTGGTCCGGGTCTCTGGCGGCACTTCGGCGGCGGGTCCTTCACTCGCTCCAGGTCTTCCGCGGCACTGAAGGACCCACCGCAGAAGTTCTGCCGAAGACCTGGACCGCCGCCGGGTGAGTAAAAATTAAAAAGTTAGGCACTCTTCTTTAGGGCGCGGGGCCCGATTCGGGGGAATTGGCCTAAAACCGGCCCTGCCTGTGTGACAGCGCAAAGCCCGCCTTGAGCGACATGCCAAGCATCAGACAGCACAAACCACAGCAGCAACGCAGAAGTAAGGGTGGCAATACACCATATCCCATGCCACCCTTACTTCTGCACTGCTGCTGGCTGTGGGGTTGCCTTTAGAGCTGGGTGCTCGACCAGCACCCACCAGTGTCAGGCAGCCCTGCCAGTGCTTAATTTGTGCCAGTGCTGAGCTCTGGCACATCTTTCAATACAAATTAAACACTGGAGGAGGCAGTGAGGGACCCGCCTCCGAAGTGCCGCCGAAGACCCGGACCAACGCTGGGTATTCGAATCAGGCCCCGCACTTCCTAAAGCTGGCCCTGCACACAGGGGCTGCATCTTGCCTATGGAAGCCAGGGTGATGGGGGTGGGGTTGTGCCAAAATACAAGTTCGCCCAGGGTGCCATTTTCCCTAAGGCCAGGCCTGGAATAACACAGATACCCAAACCTCTTTGCCCCCATGGGGCTCACCTCTCAGAGCACACACAGCCCCACGGAGTCTCCAGATAAATACAGCCCCAGTGCATGTGGTTCGCTCAGTTGTGGCTATGTAGGTGCCCAGCCCCAAAGAGCCCCCAGGGCACAGCCTCACTCCACCTGCAGCCTATGGGGAGAGGGAGGAAAAACAGCATGAAAATGGGTAGGAAAAAAACAAGTGCTAGAAAGTGTTAGTGCAAAGGGAAGTGCAGTGTGAGGGGGCAGGTGGAATCAGAGTGCAGTGGGGGAGGGGCAAAGCCTTTAGAGCTGTTGATCCAGTCCATGTCTTGGGGGCTAAGTGCTAATGAAACCGTGTACAAATCCATCTCCAGGCTGTAACACAGGCCAAAGGCAGCTCCTGAACTGAGGGCGGCAGGGCAGGGCTTAGCGCACAGGAATATTTACAGCAGAAATACCCAGCTCTATGGCCCATTCCCCTCATCCATGTCTCCTGGGCACAGCAAGTGTGAAATGACCCCAGAGTTACACCCCCACTGCACTGGTACAAATGGCACACTGTGGGCTGGGCAGGAGAGATGCAGACCCTGAAATCCAGGATTAGGGAAGAAATTGCGATTGGTACAAAGATAACGGCTGAGAGAGACTGGAGAGATCACAGCCAATGGCACAATTTGATAGAAAGTGACAATTAGATTAATTAAAACCTAGATGGTCCCTTCTGGCCTTAACATCTTTGGATCGCTGATGCCCTTTGGGGGAGTTTGTAACAACAGATTCAATAACGATAGACCCAGACGGGGCTCTGGCCAAGTGACCTGTTGCACTGTTCTAACAGCTCCCCGCTTCATTGCCTGGCCTGTGGACCATCCTAGAGCAGGTGTCTGAGTGTTCGGGAGAAGGAGCCAGAACTCTCTTGCATAGTTGGTTAGACACGTTCTCTCATGTAGTAGGAGTGGCTCTGAGCAGGTCACGCATCACAGCCAGGCCACTCACAGGCAGGGTGAGAACCAACGGTTGGAAACCGATCCTAGAAAAGTCCATTCTAGAACAGAGATGCAAGTGTTTAGCAGGGAGGGGAATTAACCATTGGAACAGCTCACCCAGGGACATGGGGGACTCTCCAACGCTGATGTCAGTGCAGTGTTAGAAGATGGCTGGACAAACACTCATCCCAGGCTGTGAGATACAGAGTCGTTGCCACTGGGGACATGGATTTATAGATTCCTAGGCCAGAAGGGAGCATTGTGATCATCTAGTCTGATCTCCTGTATAGCACAGGACTCAGAGTTTCCCCATAATAATTCCCAGAGTAGATCTCTTAGGAAAACATCCTATCCTGATTTAAAAATTGTCAGTGATGGGGAATCCACCACATTCCTTGGTAACTTATTCCAGTGGGTAATTACCCCCACGGCTAAAAATGTACTGTGAAGTTGGCAGACCAGGTGCCGGCTCATGCCAAGGTCCGGAGGCCTCCAGTGAACAATGTCAAATGCACTGCTGGAAACCAGTCTGACTCACCAGTGTGTTAGTAGTGTTAAAATGGGTATTAGCCTTGTGTTTAGTTTGTAGACTTTATGAAATGCTTGTAAGTTGCTACCTGTGTTATTCTCATTTATAATATCTGTAAGCCATGCTATAAGGCAATGCTTCAATGTTTGTTTGGCAACTGAAAAAATGTTTCCTCTGAAACTAAAAATCCAGTCAAGAAAGAAGCATCACCCTCACCAGGAAGGCCTATTGAATTCAAATGGGCCATTTTAAGCCATCAAAGAGGAAGGACTTTATTGATTGCTCCGGTCACACTCACGAAGAGGGGGATGTGCAGAGGTGCCCATCCCATCACTTTGTACTCTAGGGAGATGGGGATAAAAATCCCTGACCAGAAGGAACTGGGGTCTTTTCATGCTGTTTGGACCCTTTGGGGTAAAGATTCCTAAACATAAGCAGGAAATCCCCTGGATGAACCTGGGTTAGCCCTAAGGGCATATAGAGCTGGCAAATGTCAGCCTCTCTATCACCATCTGGCCCCTAAGACTGCAACTCATTTGTGTGTGTATGTTCACCTGTTTTACCTTTGGAAATAACTCTCTTATTTCTTGTTCTTAGTTAATAAATCCTTAAATTAGTTCACTGGAGGATTGTCTTTGACATGAGATCAAAGGTACAAATCGACCTGGGGTAAGTGATGGGTCTTTTGGGACTGGGAGTAACCTGAATATTTTGTGATCTTTGGTGTAATGTGGCCATTTATCACGAAGACAAGCTTGTCTGGGTGACACGATAGATTGGAGGGCCCAAGGGGACTGTCTGTGACTGCATGATAAGGCTGTATAGTGCCGGAGGAGTTCACACTTGTTCCTGGGCTGGTGAAATGTAAGTATAGAACTCACCGTCAATTTGGAGTTTGTGCTCCACTTCTTAACAGTCTGCTCTGGGATTGGTATTCTGGCTTGCGAGCCAATCCATGTCGTGTGACATTTACTCCTAATTACCAGTCTGAATTTGTCTAGCTTCCACTTCTAGACACTGGATCCTGTTATATCGTCTCTGCTTGATTGAACAGCCCATTATTAAACATCTTCCCCATTGTAGATACCTACAGACTGTAAACAAGTCACCCCTTAACCTTCTCTTTTTTAAGCTACGTAAATTGAGCTTCTTGAGTATATTCCTATAAGGCAAGTTTTCTGATCCTTTAATCAGTCTCGTGGCTCTTCTCAGACCCCTCTCCAATTTCTCTACATCTTTCTTGAATTGTGGGCATCAGAAATGGACACTGTATTCTAGCAGTGGTCGCAGTGTTACCAAATATAGAGGTTAAATAACCTCTCTACTCTTACTCAGGATTCCCCTGTTTATGGTGGGCCGGGCCGGTGTGTTTACCTGCCCCATCCGCAGATCCGGCCGATCGCGGCTCCCAGTGGCCACGGATCGCTGCTCCGGGCCAATGGGGGCTGCTGGAAGCGGAGGCGATCAGCCAGACCTGCGGACGGGGCAGGTAAACACACCAGCCCAGCCTGCCAGGGGCTTTCCCTACACAAGTGGCGAACCCTGTTTGAGAAACCCTTACTTAGCCACATTAAAACACCTATTGTTTGTTTGTTCCCAGTTTACCAAATGATCTAGGTCGCTCTGAATCAGTGACCTGTCCTCCATTATGTACCACTCCCCCAAATTTTGTGTCCTCTGCAAACTTTATCAGTGGTGATTTTATGTGTTTATGATTTTATGACATGGAGGATTCTCCAGCACTTGGAGTGTGTAAGTCAAAATGGGTGTGTGTAAAAGACACGCTCTAACTGGACCCTAAGCTATGGGCAGGATGTAGGGATCAGTGGGTGAGATTCTCTGCCCTGTGTAATGCAGGGAGTCAGACTAGAGGAACACAATTTTCCTTTCTGGCCTTAACCTCCATGGATCTATGGGGCCCAGGCTGTGCAAACACGCCATTGGGAGACCAAACTCCAAGGCACATTTTAAAGACATGTCATAAATAAAACAAGAGCAAGAGTAGATGGAGGAGAGAGCCAAATAGGGCTGCCTGTAAACTAATATAGACAGAGCTGTGGTTATTCACCTGTCTAGGGACTTGCTCTGCCTGTGCTATATACAGACCCAGAAACCCAGCCACAGGCCTCTCCCCATCTGTGCTCATGGCATTATCAGAAGTGTTTGCATTGCAGGATCCTCTACCCTCACTGACCCCGTCCCCATGGCCCCGGCTGCACTAGTAGCTCAGAGCAGCATGTGCCGCGTGACTTAGTGCCGAGTGTATAGCAGTGCAGACCGAGAGTGATGCTGCTCCCCTGAGGCAGAGACCTCCCCATCGGCCATCTGCTGTGCTCACTTTTATGTTGGGGACAGTCCCTGTGCTGCATTCTCAGCAGGGCCGGGCGGCTGAGAACAGCACCTTCATCCCCTGCACCTTGTCCCAGCCAACGTGGATGTCACCTTACCTGGGGTCCTGGCATATGGGAGTGGTCTGGGAAAGGGAACAGAGCCAGGACATTCCTCTGCCCAGCCAATCCCTGGCTGCTGTATCACCCTGAACTTGCAAGGGGGGCTTGGCTTGGAATGGGGGCGTGGTCAGTACTTTCCTGAAGCCACCCAATCACCAGCTGCTGTATCATCCCCAGCCAATGAGAGTACTGTACAGAGGTCACATGTCCCATATTAGCAGCAAAGTCCCCGTTTTCCATGAGACGCCCAAACACCTGGGATGTGCCAGTTTTTCATTCCCTCCTTGTACATGTCTGGTTGCTTTACAGCCACACAGTGTCTGTCCGATCCGTGTGCCTGGGCCAAGTGGGACTGGCTCTGTGTGACAGGAGGGGCTCCTGGGGCCTGGGCTGCAGGTGTGCAGTGAAGAGTACTGGTTGAGGGCTGATGCTACCAGAGCGGGGCTAGAGGTCAGAGCCCAGGTTTATGTCACTCGCTCAGTTGTTGCTGATAAACTCACCCACATGCTAAGCTCCTGGTCTGGGCACAATGTGCTTGGGAGGCTGTGGAGACCGGAGCTTTGCGGACAGACACCTGCTCATGCCAACCACATGCCCCTGTGTGTCCTGTCTGAGTATTTCACGATCCTAAAAATTGCCCCTGGGAAAGTTCCCCAGTTTGTGATGCTGAACCTCCATGGATTTCACACTACTGGTGTAGGTCACTGCCTCTGGTGTGAGCCAGGGGGTCCCCCTTGGAGACACGGGGAGCACTGGCCTGGTGGGGGACAGGCCAGTCTTGGCGTGTGGCTAGTCTGTGTGAGACCAGGCTTGGCGTGTGGCTAGTCTGTGTGCTGCGAAATGTAAATGGGAAATCTGCGCATTCAGTCCTGAAAAACACCAGCCTGGGGTTGGGGGGGATGGTGGATAATGTTTCCACTCACATCTCTGGCCACACACACATCAGGGCTGCCCCCAGACATGCTAAAACAGACCACAGCCCATCCGGTTCCTTTGCTACTCCTCCTGGGGAGGAGGGGACTGGAGGCACAGAGCCTCGGGGGTTCTCCTCGGAGGCCCAGACGCTGCTGCAGAGTGCCCTGGCTCGGTCACCGGCTCCCACTCCCCATGATCCTGCTGTGGCTGCTCTGTAAGTTTGGGGAGAGCTCTCTGCCCACGGGCTGGGGGAGGGGTCTCCGGGTTGTTGGGAGCAGAGGGAGACGCTGCCTGGGCTGGGGAGATGTGGGGACCAGCCTGGGGTCAGAATTCCATTAGAAATATTGAGTAGTTGAAATGGTGACTACACATGGCTATTTCACTGAGATCCAGACAATTAATTCATGTCAGAGTGAAAAGCTGGTTGTACATCCATGGTGTGTGTTTCCTAAAGATGTCTGACATGATTTTCAATATTCTTCCAATGTTTGCTATAGACTCCTGCCTTACATGCCATATAATATAATGCCCTGGTGAAGGCATCACAGGCTCATATATATAATGTATGCTTAGAGTGGCATAGTGGTTGAGACACCTATTTAAAATTATGGAATTTTTAAATCCCCTAGACAGCTTTGAAAATTAGAGCCTGTAAATTTACTTAGATTGTAAACCATTTGGAGTAGGGGCCATCTTTTTGTTCTGTGTTAGTACAGCCCCTAGCACAATGGGGCCTTGGTCTCTAACAGGCACTGCTATGTGCTACCGCAGTAGAGAATACTAATAATACATATAAAGAAATTACATGAAGAGGATATTACTGAGGTTTCAAATTCGAGAAGTCTGATGTTAGGAAATACTCATATTAAGTTTTGGCCACTCAAAGCTCATTATGATTATGGGGCCAGAAAGTCTAACATTCTTCTTGGGGAGCATATTAATGATAATTTGGGACTTTGTGAGAAAGTAGAAATATTGAAATATTTACAATGCCCCATGTTCTGAGTTTCCAAGGGAATTATGGGGGAGAGGGGTTCTTTAAAATTAATGGTAATTTATTTATACTCAGATTATTGAAGTTAAAGAGAGTTTTTCAATTGACTTCAACCGACTTCTGGTCAAACCCTCAAACTGTACTGAAGACTTTATAATGCTCCCCTGCAACTATTCAGACTTTGTCATATTCCTAACCGAGTCTTTCCACCGATATCTGCGTTGAGACCTATTAAACGTGCATTGATTTTGTCTTGTTTATCAAACATTCTGGGAAGATTAATTAATCACGTCTGCAGAAAACAAGGTAATTAGAGAGGATCACAATTTAGGCAATGTTTTTCAAATTTGCAAATAAATGGGAAAATTTTAGCTAAATATTTGCTAATCCCCCCCTCCAATTTTTCATCCACCCTTTGTTTGTCCATCTGTACAATGGGGATATTGATAATGACTTCCAACAGAAAGGCTATGATATTGAAAAGAAATCTGAGAATATTCTACATCAACTGGGAGACTTTGCAAAGAACCCCCCTAATTAACATTACAAGGCTGTTCAATTGTTTTAGAGACAGACAAGAAGGAAAAAGCGACATTTCTCACTTCAAAAAACATTGTTACAAAGAAGTTTGTGCTTAAATTAATGACAAGTTTCAGAGTAACAGCCGTGTTAGTCTGTATCTTCAAAAAGAAGAACAGGAGTACTTGTGGCACCTTAGAGACTAACAAATTTATTAGAGCATAAGCTTTCGTGGACTACAGCCCACTTCTTCGGATGCATCCGAAGAAGTGGGCTGTAGTCCACGAAAGCTTATGCTCTAATAAATTTCCGAAGAAGTGGGCTGTAGTCCACGAAAGCTTATGCTCTAATAAATTTGTTAGTCTCTAAGGTGCCACAAGTACTCCTGTTCTTCTTTGTGCTTAAATTGATGACCTTTAAGATGTCACCCTTTCTACATGGCCACACCCCAGTGAGGAATCCCAGCTTTCCTAGTTTGGAAGGAAAACACCCCTTAAATACTGAGACCCTGCACCTGCTATCACTTGTGCAATTATGTCACTTTACTCTTGTGAGTAATCCCATTGACGATAATAGGGCTACTCTCAAGAGTTATGCATGTGCTTAAATGTCTGCAGGACCAGGGGCTAGAGATCTGCATCATTTACTTAAGCTGTAAACTCTCCAGGGCAGTGACTGTCTTTTTATTCGGACTAGGTTTGGAAGGATTCGATTTTATCAGAAAAAGTAAATAAATGTTGATTTCACTGTACACTCACAGAAACCAATGAATACCTATTAACATCAGTAATAACAGAAATGTATAGCTGGCAAAGTAAGAAAAGTGCGTCTTGAGAACTTCTTAGAGTTTGATTTCAGGATCTTTACTCTGTATATTTTGACATGGGTTATTGACAATTTGTGTTTTGACAGTTTGAATCTCAGCATCTACCGTCATTAAATAATAATTGTCTGAACCCCCTATTGTTTGACACACCCCCATAATTTCCTGCAACTGTGAAAATTGAAATAGTAAAATTTGAAAAAAATGCTTAAAACTCCAAATTTTGTAAAATGTAAAAATGTTACTCGATAAAAATTGCAAAAAAATGCTTAAAAATAAACATTGATGTCATATTCTGAAATTACACAAAAATAAACATTAAATTTTGCTTAAACTAATTATGACTGTGTTCAGCACAAGGAGTTCGAGTCTCTAGGTGATACTGCAACACAAATATTATCATTATTAATAATTATTTAATAAATTAATTTGTATTATTAATTATAATAATTATGACAATAATCATACAGTAATTGTGGAAATTGGTATGTTCTGCAAGCAGAATATGAAATATCTACTAGAGGCCAAATCCTTCAAACTCTAAGTAGTGAGTGCTCATTGGTCTCGTTCGTGAGTCGATGTTTTTCAGAATTCAGCCTTTAGCTCTGTAGCTGCACATGGCTGTGACCCCATCGCTTGGGACTTTCAGAAATTGTTCAGCTAAAGGGGAGGCCCAGCCTGGGATTGTTGTTGTTAATGCTCAGCCTGGGATTCCAAGAGATCTGGGGTGAATTTCGGACTCTACCACGGAGTCTCTGTGTGACCCCTGGATCACTCTGTGCCTCAGTCCCCACCTGTTACATGGGGAAAATTATACTCCCCCATCTCACCAAACTCCATTCATTAACATTTGGTGCTTAGACACCATGGTCTCTGCACAGACAGAAATGCCCAAACCCTAGAGAATATTCTGCTCTGCCCATGGCAGGGAATGGACAAGATAGTCTAATACTACACCTCTCCTACTGCTGTGAGCCCTGTGTGATCCTGTAAGCCATGGTGTGCAGAGCATATGGGAGGGGCAGTTAAGATACTACCATCAGATCTGGGTGTGAAGACCCCACACCAGCATGGATCTCACTGTAGGGCAGGGGCTTCAGATTGCTTGGATTTTCTAACTATTATTTGTTTAAATGTCAATGTTAGCATTTCCCCAGCACAGGCTAGTTATTGTTAGATGCTACTCACCATCTCTGCTGTTTGGTGCAGGTGCTGGGGTCACAGGCCAGGAGTTATGCAGCTCCCCAGGTGAGTGTGTGAGCACAAGAGACATGGGAAGGAAAAGAACTGCAGATCAAGGAACAAATTGCCCTTTGGGAGGCAGGGCCGGCTCCAGGCACCAGCTTGGCAAGCAGGGGCTTGGGGCGGCCACTTCGGGGAGGGGCGGCACGTCCAGCTATTCGGCGGCAATTCAGCAGACGGTCCCTCACTCCCGCTTGGAGCAAAGGACCTGCCGCCAAATTGCCGCTGCAGATCGCGATCGCGATAGCGGCTTTTTTTTTTTTTTTTTGGCTGCTTGGGGTGGCCAAATCCCTGGAGCCGGCCCTGTTGGGAGGGCAGAAACCTTCTGTGCAATCCCTGCCTGAAACCCTGTTAATAAAGCAGTACATGGAACTTCTTGCAGTGGTCGAACATAAATATTAGTGAAAAGGAAATGTGCTTTGGACAGATTCTCAGATGGCGGAAGCTGATGTAACTTTATTGACTTCACTTTACACCCGCTGGGGGATCTGGCCTACTGTCTCCATTGGAGCAACACCAATGTATAGTTTTGTCTGGCCCAATATAGAAGGTATTCAGACCCCCAGCTAAAACAGACTAAACAGGCAAGTCTGACATGTGTCTGGTGTATGAATTAAAGCAGGATGTTGCCTCAAATTTGCTGTTTTAAATTCCATATTTATGTGAATTCCCAAGTGAATAGACCCTTCTCCTTTCACGAGTCAATACATTTCTCATCTTAGTGATTGCTAATGCTCAGCTCCCTGTCATTCCCCTCTCAGGCACACAGGTCCATGTCTCTTTGTTGTTCCAGGCGATCTCCCTGCACCTACGTTGTTCCTGAACGCAACGTCAGCTCAGGAGGGGGACCCAGTTTTAGCCCGATGTGCATATCTTCAGAAGTATCATGTTACCAAAGTTATTTTCTGTAAGGATGGGGTGGCATTTTCAAGTCAAAAATTCAAACCAGAACAGATTAGTTCTACATTGCTCCTTAAGACCTCCATGAAGAGTGCAGGGCGCTACTCCTGTGGGTATCAGCACAAGGATGAGAAAAACCAGGTGACCAGTTCCAACTACAGTGCCCCCTTGCAACTGACAGTCACAGGTGAGCATCTGTAAGCGTCACAGTGTGGGCAAGGGAAAGGGCTCAAATGGAGGGTATCCGGCATTTAGTAGATTATTCTGTGCTACCCCTCCCCCACCCGGCCATATCAGGCTTGTTTGTAACATTTTCTGCCCCCAAAGCTTCAGTAGGAAAACAGCCGTGTTCTGCATTAGAATCAACTAACTCGAGGTAAAACTTCAGTGAAGACAGAGCAGTTTGGAAATGTCATATGTGTCAGCAGGCTGAGTTATGGCTACAGGGGAGCCAGATGTGTAAAGGTATCCATGGTAGATGCAGACCCCACTTTTACTCATTCCCAGCTAAGACACTGTGATATTTCCTGTGTTTATTGACCAGACAGAAAGGCTCCCCCTGATGGCAGCAGTGTCACTGACCGGCCTGAGAATACTCCACCTCACAAAGGTGAGTGACTGTATTCATCATGGGCCTGATTCCACAGAGCACACTGGGTTCAGAGCTCTTGAAAATCTCACCTTCAGTGCCCGATCCACAGCCCATCACAGTAACTGGGCAACAAAATGACAGAAGAAATTGAAATCTAGAGAAGGGCAACAAAAATGATTAATGGAATGGAACAGCTTCCATATGAGGAGAGATTAAAAAGACTGGAATTGTTCAGCTTAGAAAAGAGACAATTAAGGTGAGATTTGATAAAGGTCTATACAATTTTGAATGGTTGGGAGAAAGTGAATAAGGAAGTGTTATTTGCCCCTTCACACAACAGAAGAACCAGGGGTCAGCTGATGAAATAAATAGGCAGAAGGTTTAAAATAAACACAAGGAAGTACTTGTTCACCCAACACAAAGTCAACCTGTGAATCTCATTGGCAGGAGATGTTGTGAAAGCCAAAAGTATAACTGGGTTCAGAGAAGAATTAGATAGATTAATGGAGGATAGGTCCATCAATGGCTATTGCACAAGATGGTCAGGGATGCTAGAGTTGCGCTAGACTACATCCAGTAGCCACTACCAGATTTTTCCCAGGAACATACTTAGCATTTGGGTTAAATCACAATTACCGTATCAGTAGACGTTGGCATCTCAGTGGTGTTTGGTCCAGCTCTTTTCAATTGATGAGGGTTATAAGCACTTTATGGTCTGTTATCACTGTAAACAAATCCAATCCACACAGATATCTGTTTAAAACTTCTCACATGCCCATACACTGGCCAGGCACTCCTTTTCAGTCTGTGCATATTGTTTTTCTACTTCTGTGAGTGTGCCAGGGCAAGATGCAACTGTCTTCCACTCAGATCCATCTTATTGCAACAATACACTACCTAGGCCAGAGCTGCTTGCATCTCCACTGATGATTGTGGACTTGTTCCCATCATAGTACTTGAGAACTGGAGCTGTTGAGGTCATTTCTTTTACCCTTTTGGAGGCAATTTCTTGATTTGGTCCCCATAGCCAAGACATGCTGGACTGTAATTGTTCAATCTGTGGTTTTGTCACTGTGGCAAGGTTTGTAGGTATCACCCAAGATAATTTACCATCCCCAGTACACATCTCAGTTCTGGTACATTAGCTGGTGCATTCAGTTCTTGAAGTGCTTGTACTTTTTCAGAGGTCGGACTGATTCCATCTTTGTTTACTGTATGTCCCAAAAATAATGATTTTGGGTGGGTGGAAAATGCATTTTTCCTTGTTCAGCTTCTATTCAGACTGCCTGATTAGGCTTAGGACTTTATTGATGGTTTTGTTGTATTCTTCCATGGAAAAGCCATATATCAGTACATCATTGAACACATCATATGAAAACTATAACTCCATTTGTGTTCATTAATAAATTCTGCCATCTTTCTTTAGAAAACTTCAGTGGCACTGGTAATCCCAAAATACAATCTTCTAAAGCAAAATGTCCCAAAGAGTGTGATCAGTGTAGTCAATTTAGCACTTACTTTGGCTAATCCGTTTGAGGAGCCAGGAGAATACTGTAGCTCCTTTCACTTTGGGGAGGAAGTCATCCAGTAGTTGGAGGATAGATTTTTCACTCACATTTGCTTCATTCTTTTGAGAGCCACACAGATTTGTATTTACCCATTTTTCTTTGTAACTGGTACAAAACACCATACTGTGGGCTCAGAGATTTTCTTTGTTATGAATCCATTCCATAAAAAACATAAGAATGGCCATACTGGGTCACACCAAAGTTTCATCTAGCCCAGTATCCTGTCTTCCAACAGCGACCAATGCCAGGTACTTCAGAGGAAATGAACAGAACAGGTAATCATCAAGTGATCCATCCCATGTCATCCACTCCTAGCTTCTGGCAATCAGAGGTTTACACACACCCAGAGCATGTGGTTGCAACTGTGACCATCTTGGCTAATAGCCATTGAGGGATTTATCCTCTATAAACTTTTCTAATTATTTTTGAACCCCCCTCCCCACCTTATAGTTTTGGTCTTCACAACATCCCCTGGCAATGAGTTCTACAGGTTGACTTTGTGTTGTGTGAAGAAATGTTTCCTTGTGTTTGTTTTTAAAGCACCCTTTTGTTTGTATTAAACATCCATTCTTTTTAACTCAGTTTCACTTTATGAAGTGATGTGATAAGAATCCTGTGAGGTGTATGTACACTCTACGGTTCATCATTGTCTTTCTTAAGGTTATTCAGATTGGAGCTTCTTTCAAAGTTCCAATGTCAACAAATGGTCCATCCAGTTCTTTCACATTTCTCACTAGGCCCATCGTGGCTCTTAGGCTGTAGCTGAGAAGGTTGTTGGTCTGTGGTCCTTTGATCACATAAACACTGAATGCAAAGCTTTTGTCTTAGTAAGTTGTTTCTGTGGTGAACTGGCTCAGGCAGTTCAGATACCTCCAGGGCTAGTCACAGCTGTGTCAGGTGGCCTCAGCTCTGGGAGATGTTGAAGGTGACTTTTAGTGCGCCTGTTGCATCTGTTAACAGCTTCTAAGTTAGTTTCTTGTTTTTCAAGTGTGGCAAGTTACTCTTGGTTTTGCTGTCTCACCAGCACAGACTGCTTTGTTTTCTGCATATCTGTTTGTAGGGCTAAATCTCTCTTCAACTGTAGCTGCTGCGAGAGCTTTATAATCTGTTAATCCAATAACCAGCCTGTCTCTGAAATTTTCATATTTTGCATTCCAAAAGTCACAGTTTTCAGACAATATATGCAGAGCTTTTATCAAATATTCAACGTTTTCCTCTGCTTCTTGAATTCTCTGGTTGAAACATGGTCTTTCATAAACCACACTTTTCTGTGCTCTAAAGTACATATCAAGTATCAACAGAACTCTTTTGCAGTCTTCTCTGTGACTGTCTCCAGTAAAGTTAAAGGATTTTAAGATATGCTCTGCTTGTTTTCCCCATAACATAAATTACCCATAAGAAACCCAGATATTTCCATTTTCTTTGTGGAGCCTGTTTGCAATGTGAAATCTTGCACAATACTGTTTCCAGTTTGTCCATTGTGAAGGCTTGTCACAGGTGAAGTTCCCTGGAGGTTTGAAGAGTGGCATGTTGATGAGATCCTGGAACCTATGTTGCTTTGTTCCCTCTGTCTGAAACCTTTGTTGCTGCTTTCCTTCTGTTTCTGTTCTCTTCTGTCTCTAGTATACTTCTGACACCATGTTATGTTTGGGGACCATATATGGACTCGCCTCAGAGATTCCTTCTTAGCAAAATGCACACCAGATGTGTTCATCATAAGATCTTTTAATGCTCTGCCAGGTATGGCTGAGGTCAGCTTACATAAGATGTTTTACATACAGGGCTGGTCCACACTGGGGCGGGGGATCGATCTAGGAAACGCAACTTCAACTACGAGAATAGCGTAGCTGAAGTCGATGTTTCCTAGATCGAACTAAGTTTACTTACTGCGGGTCCACGTGGCACAGGCAAGCTCCCCCGTCGACAGCGCTTCCTCCTCTCGGCGAGCAGGAGTTCCGCAGTCGATGGGGGAGCGCTTCTGGGATCGATTTATCGCGTACAGATAAGACGCGATAAATCGATCCCAGAAGATCGATCTCTACCCTCCGAATCGGGCAGTGGTGTGGACCTAACCACAGTGTCAGTTAGTGGATGAACAGTATAATAGAATTCAGCAGTCCATTGCCTGATCCATGAAACCCTTCGTCTCCAGGGACCAACGCCCAGGGCTCAGAGCATACAGCAGTGGCCTGGGGTGTCTAAGGCAGGGAGATGTCCACTCTACAGGGACTGGGAGGCACCTGGCACATTGTGGGCACCACCCTGAATAACCAATAATAACAATGACCTGGGTGGACATGTGGCTGAGAGAATCCAACAAACAGGCCCAGGTGACTGAGCCCCAGGGATGTACGGCCCATGAGGGTTGTGGGGCTCATGTGTAATAGGCTCATTCACTTCCCCTATGCAGAAGGGGGCAGCCTGTGCCCCATGACAAGTGCACTGCACTGCAGGAGTGAGGTCTAGGGGTTACCCAGGCAATGGCCAGGTCTGAGCCTTGTCTCTCGCTCAAACCCTGAGGAAAAGGATGTCTGTGGAGCCTGACACAGTCAGGAATCCACGAGCAGGGAGGAGTTTGGTCAGACTCCACACAGCTAACCCCAGGGACAATCACTGGGCAGGGTCCCAGTTTAGATTTTGCGCACTGGACACTGCACACACCTAGTGAGTCATAGACCCTTCCCCAAAGATCTCGTCATCTAGGTAGACCAGGCAAAGAGCAATGCGGGGACTTGCCCACAGTTATCTCGAAGAGCCAGGACTAGAACCTAGGTCTGCTGATTCCCATGCCTGTGTCCTAGTCACTAAATTTCACTGCCTCTTCCTTATGTCTATGGGTTGTCCATGCCTCTGGGTGTAGGAAAGGGCGGGTCACTCTCTGGGGTCATTCCAATGTCCACATTCCTTCTGGGCTCAGAAACGGCTCGTCCACTGTGTTCCATGGAGGGGATGATGTTATCCCCTGACAGAGGGCTGCCTCTGTCCATGTCAGAGAGCGACCAAACCAAGGAGGTCTCTGCTTGGCTCATGTCTCATTCAGGGCTTCTCAAGACAAAGTGAAAGACATTTCGCAGAAATTCCCAGTTGTTAACTCTCCTCCATGAATGTTGGTGTCTCCCAGCCGCACTGCTCCAGGCCTGGGCTTCTGGCTCAGTCAGGGGGGTTGGGAAGATCTGATGGGAGAACCCCCAAGAGACAGAGTATTGCCGAATGTGGAACTGGTGACTGATCAGGGTCGTTCCTGGGAGCCAGTCCCAAGACCAGGTCTCTGTGCAGTGTTAGGAGGCTGCTGGTCTATCTGAGGAGATGCTCATGCCTGGCCTTGGAGCCTTTGACATTGGGAACATGGGGGATGTTCCAACACTCACTGGTTGTAAATCAAGGTTCTTGTTACTAGAAGACACTCTCCAGCTCCACCAGAGAGATGGGCTGGACTCAGGGATCACTGCATGGGATTCTAGGGCCTGGGTGATGCAGGGGGGCAGACAGATGAACACAATGGTTCCCTCTGGCTTTAACATCCCTGGATCTGTGCCAAATTCCAAAGCACATTTTACAGAGAAAAAAATAGATGGAGGAAAGAGCCAAAATGGGAGGGCCTGTACATTAATATAGAGTGATCTGTGGATACTGACCTGTCTGGGGACCTGCTCTATCTGTTCTATGTACGGACCCAGACACCCAGCTACAGGCCTCACCCAGGCTGTGCTCACTGCATTATCAGAGATCTCTCCAGTGCAGGCACCTCTCCCGCCACTGACCCCATCCCCACAACTCAGCTGAGCTAGCAGATCAGAGCAGTGCATGCCACATGGCTCAGTGGGGTATATATAGATACACAGACCCAGAGCAATGCTGCTTCCCAATGCAGCGACCTTCTCTTGACCCATTTCCATGGACTTCCTGGTGCCAACTGGGAGAGGGCATGGGGTACATGAAGGTTACAGGAATTTCCTGGGTCTGATGTCTGCACGTTAGTCTGCCAAAAATGCCATGGAAGGGCTCAAATAAAAGCCTGTGTCACACTGGTCATTACAACCATAGTGAGACGTATGTACGGCTAATACGTGAGGAGTCATATATACTAGAAAATATGTTCTCCAGGTCTGTGAGATAAGGCAGGTCACAGAAATGTGATTCCCAAGCTCCTGGCAGGCAGGAGAGAAGAAATCCTTCTCTCCTTCTGGTTGGTTATGTGCAAATTGAGTATTAACCTATTACAGTCTGAGCAAAATGCTAATCAATAGAGGGGTTTCTAGGAAGAAACAAAGCCAGCAGGGGTTCTCCTGTTTAGGGGTAAGAGAATGAACTTTTCAAACTATGTCTGGGGTGCAGATGAAACCCCTCCCCATTTCATTTACTCTGTGAGGATAAGTTGCCAGTGGGCTTGATTGTCTTGAAGGGATCTCAGCCAACTGGTTGAAAATGCTGGGAGAATCGCTTGGGGTAAACTATCTGGCAGGGGACAGGAGAATGCCTTGTTAGCTACGTTTCAGCTCTAGGAAGCATATTGTGCTTCTGTTTGATAGGTAACCGTTTGTTTCCAATATTCTTACTTACAGTTACTCAAATCTTTGATAACAAACCTGTCCTTGTTTTCACTATAAATCTATCTCAGTGCTGTGTGTGAAGCAGAGTGGTGATCCTGTGTGGAACTTGGTAAGCTGGTGTATGCTGTTCCTTTGAGAATGGAGAATCTGAGAGCTCGTGCATGTCCATTGGAACAGGGGCTGGCACCCCAGAGGGACAATCAGAGGACTCGGGGGTTGGAGAGTGCCCATCATGAGCCTATACAGAGATAGTGAGGCCTGCAGAGCCCTGGAAGGCCGTGATTGTGCTTCCAGAAGCTGGAGGATTCAAGGAGCTGGCCCACAGCAGGTACAGAGAAGACTCTCTCTCACTAAGGTGTGATCCTTAGGACCCCTCACTAAGGTGTGATCCTTAGGACCCCTCAATTCCACCTGGCAAAGGAGTCTCTCTTCCATCATTGTAGCTCCTGACAGGCCTGAAAAGCTCACTACACACAATACATTGCGGTCATATTATTTACCTATAAAGAATGTTTTATGAAAACTTAAATGAAAGCCAGGAGCACATTGATTCTCAGAACTGTTGGGTGACATATGTAGAAGCTGATACTGAAGAAACTGCGTCTATGTACTAAACGATGGTTTAATGTCTAACTTAAGGCAGGACTTGATAAAGAGGGGCTGAGTTAGCAGGGGCGGCTCTATGTAGTTTGCTGCCCCAAGCACGGCAGGCAGGCTGCTTTTGGTGGCATGCCTGTGGGAGGTCTGCCGGTCCCGCGACCCCAGAGTACCCGCCACCGTATTGCCACCGAAACCGTGGGACTGGTGGACCTCCCACAGGCAGGCCGCCCTTATGGCGACCAGCAGGCCACACCCCGGCGACTTGCCACCCCAGATATGCGCTTTGCGTGCTGGTGCCTGGAAGCTGCCCCTGTGAGTTAGACAAAGGAAGTTGATTCCCCCTATCGCCCTTGACTGTAAATCAAGCTTTGTGAGCCAACATGATGGAAGCCAAATCTGCATATGGAATAAACAGGGGGACGGAAAGACCCCAGAGATAAAACCACAGGGCATTGTCCTGACCTCGGGGACGAAGCAACAAACGTGGGGAATACAAGAAGTCAAACGGACTCAACTTTATCCATCGCTGATGAAGCAAAATGGACAGCACTTTTGCAATCATGGAAGGTGGATCCCAGCTATGCTGGCTGGTGGTGCTGGCAGATTGCTTTGGGCCGGGAAAAGACTGTAGACAAGGACTTTAGCTGGTGACAGTTAAGCTTAGGTTCTAAGAAACATGTTATACTATTTTTTATATGTAACCATTGCTATGTCCATTCTCCTTACTCTGTATCTCTTTAATCTTTATCTTTGATAATAACCTTACTATTGTTTTCACTCGAACTCTGTCTCTGTGCTGTGATGTTTTCAAGGACTGTCCCTTATTCATACCAGTCAGGCTGTGTGTGCACTTCTCCCTTGGAGACAGTAAAGCTGGTAATTTCTGTGAGTCTCCAGTGGCACGGGCTGGATACTACAGGGGGAGGCTTTCCAAGAGGTGCAGGGGCTGGAGTGCACTTGTTGTTCTCCTGCAAGGCTGGCAGACTGGATGTGTCAGAGGAGCTGATACCCAGCTAAGCACCTGCAAGTCTTCCTCTAGCTGGAAACAGGAGGGAGTAACCAGGTGACTCACGGTCCTGGACAACCCAAGAAAGTGTCATGTAAGGCCAGGTGGTAGCAAGATGCCTCACAATCCTGGGTACCCATAGGTAGTGTCAGAGTGCCCCAATGCCCATCTGCTGCAGTCACTTCTATCCCGGGGATGGTCCCTTTGCTTCATTCTCAGCAGGGCCAGGTGGCTGGGAGAATGGCACCTTCTCCCCAGCACCAAGAAGTCTGAAGGAATTCCTAACATAGTGAATGCTAATGAGAAGGGGGTAGGTTTAGCAGATAAAATAAAAAAAGAACAAGTTAAAAATCACTTAGAAAAGTTAGATGCCTGCAAGTCATCAGGGCCTGATGAAATGCATCCTAGAATACTCAAGGAGCTAATAGAGGAGGTATCTGAGCCTCTAGCTATTATCTTTGGAAAGTCATGGGAGACAGGAGAGATTCCAGGAGACTGGAAAAGGGCAAATATAGTGCCCATCTATAAAAAGGGAAATAAAAACAACCCAGGAAACTACAGACCAGTTAGTTTAACTTCTATGTCACGGAAGATAATGGAGCAAGTAATTAAGGAAATCATCTGCAAACACTTGGAAGGTGGTAAGGTGATAGGGAATAGCCAGCATGGATTTGTAAAGAACAAATCATGTCAAACCAATCTGATAGCTTTCTTGGATAGGATAACGAGTCTTGTGGATAAGGGAGAAGCAGTGGATGTGGTATACCTAGACTTTAGTAAGGCATTTGCAATGGTCTCACATGATATTCTTATCAATAAACTAGGCAAATACAACTTAGACGGAGCTACTATAAGGTAGGTGCATAACTGCCTGGATAACCATACTCAGAGAGTAGTTATTAATGGTTCCCAATCCTGCTGGAAAGGCATAACGAGTGGGGTTCCGCAGGGCTCTGTTTTCGGACCGGCTTTGTTCAATATCTTCATCAAGGACTTAGATATTGGCATAGAAAGTATGCTTATTAAGTTTGCAGATGATACCAAATCGGGAGGGATTGCAACTGCTTTGGAGGATACGGTCATAATTCAAAATGATCTGGACAAATTGGAGAAATGGTCTGAGGTAAACAGGATGAAGTTTAATAAAGATAAATGCAAAGTGCTCCACTTAGGAAGGAACAATCAGTTTCACACGTACAGAATGGGAAGAGACTGTCTAGGAAGGAGTACAGAGAAAGGGATCTAGTTCTTATAGTGGACCACAAACTAAATATGAGTCAACAGTGTGATGCTGTTGCAAAAAAAGCAAACATGATTCTGGGATGCATTAACAAGTGTGTTGTGAGCAAGACACGAGAAGTCATTCTTCCGTTCTACTCTGCGCTGGAGTATTGTGTCCAGTTCTGGGCACCGCATTTCAAGAAAGATGTGGAGAAACTGGAGAGGGTCCAGAGAAGAGCAACAAGAATGATTAAAGGTCTTGAGAACATGACCTATGAAGGAAGGCTGAAAGAATTGGGTTTGTTTAGTTTGGAAAAGAGAAGACTGAGATGGGACATGATAGCAATTTCCAGGTATCGAAAAGGGTGTCATAAGGAGGGAGAAAACTTGTTCATCTTAGCCTCTAAGGATAGAACAAGAAGCAATGGGCTTAAACTGCAGCAAGGGAGGTTTAGGTTGGATGTTAGGAAAAAGTCCATAACTGTCAGGGTGGTTAAACATTGGAATAAATTGTCTTGGGAGGTTGTGGAATCTCCATCTTTGGAGATAATTAAGAATAGGTTAGATAAATGTCTATCAGGGATGGTCTAGACTGTATTTGGTCCTGACATGAGGGCAGGGGACTGGACTCAATGACCTCTCAAGGTCCCTTCCAGTCCTAGAATTTATGAATCTATGAATCCATTTCCCAACCTATGCTGATACCATGGGATCCTGGTACAGTCACTGAGCCAGATTTTCCCTGGGGGGGGGAGGGTGGTTACATACAGTGCACCTGCTGGTCCTAAAGTGACCCTAAAGTAGGTGCATCTGGTCCCAGCAGGATGTCTCAAGTGCAGGGTCCTCTGGGGGCATGGTCCTGTCATAAAGACAACTGCATTAGCTCCAACCCTGCTACTGACATAGGGGGTGTGGCCTTTGAATGGGGGCGGAGCCAGGAAGTTCACAGATTCATGGATTCCAAGGCCAGATCATCTAATCTGACCTCCTGCAGAGCACAGGCCAGAGAACTTCAGAAATCAATCCCTATAGCAGAGCTTTTAGAAAAAAAAAAAAACATTCCATCTTGATTTAAAAGTTGTCAGTGATGGAGAATCCACCACTACCCTTGGTATATTGGGCCAATGGTTAATTTCGGCTTTATTCCAGCCTGAATTTGGCTAGCTTCAGCTTCCAGCCATTGGATTGTGCTAGACCTTCTCTGCTAGATGAAGAGCCTATTATTAAATATTTGTTCCCCGTGTCGGCACTTACAGACTATGATTAAGTCACCTCTTAACCTTCTCTTTGTTAAAATAAACAGTTGGCTCTCTTTGAGTCTATCACTATAAGGCAGGTTTTCTAATCCTTTAATCATTCTATGGATCATTTCTGAAACATTGCCAGTTTATCAACATCCTTCTTAAATTGTGGACCCCAGGACTGGACACAGGATTCCAGCAGTAGTCACATCAGTGACAAATACAGAGGTAAAATAATCTCTCTACTCCTATGCGAGATTCCCATTTATGCATCCAATGATCGTATTTGCATTTTTGGCCACAGTGTCACACTGGGAGTTCATGTGCAGCTGATTATCCATCATGGCACTCCTATCTTTTTCAGTGTCACTGCTTCCCTGGATAGAGTCTCCCATCCTGTAAGGATGGCCAACATTCCTTGTTCCTAGATGCATGCATTTACATTTAGCCATATTAAATGCATATTGTTTGCTTGCACCCAGTTTACCTAGAGATCCAGAATTTGCTTTGTATCAGTTACCTGTGCTTGTGATTATTTACACCTCACTCTATTTTTGTGTCATCTGCAAACTTTTTCAGTGTTGATTTTATGTTTTCTTCTGGTTATTAATAAAAATGTTAAATAGTTTAGAGCCAAGAACTGATCCCTGCGGATCCCCACTGGGATTGTTTAGTCTGCAGAAGAGAAGAATGAGGGGGGGATTTGATAGCTGCTTTCAACTACCTGAAAAGGGGTTCCAAAGAGGATGGATCTAGACTGTTCTCAGTGGTACCAGATGACAGAACAAGGAGTAATGGTCTCAGGTTGCAGTTGGGGAGGTTTAGATTGGATATTAGGGAAAACTTTTTCACTAGAAGGGTGGTGAAGCACTGGAATGGGTTACCTAGGGAGGTGGTGGAATCTCCTTCCTTAGAGGTTTTTAAGGTCAGGCTTGACAAAGCCCTGGTTTGGATGATTTAGTTGGGAATTGGTCCTCCTTTGAGCAGGGGGTTGGACTAGATGACCTCCTGAGGTCCCTTCCAACCCTGATGTTCTATGACTCTATGTTTCTATGAAACACACCCACTCGATGATGATTCCATGTTTACAATTACAATTTGAGACTTATCAGTCAGCCAGTTTTTAATCCATTTAATGTGGGTCATGTCGAGTTTATTTCATTTGAGTTTTTTAATCAAAATGTGGTACAAAGACAAGTGCCTTACAGAGCTCTAAGTCTTATTACATCAACACTATTACCTTTACCAATCAACCTAGAAATCTAAAAAAAAAAAAAGATATTAGGTTAATTTGAGAAGATCTGTTTTTCATAAATCTATGTTGATTGATATAAATTATATTGATTATATTAATTATATCAAGCTAGCAAACAGGAGAAGCAAAAACAGGAAAATTTTACAAGGGAGTTCTGCAGGGGAAGGAGGATCGACTACATGACTCTTGGGGTGAGTTGCTGTCTGGCAATTTGTTTGGTGTTGTCCCAGATTGAGGTGCCCAGATTGAGGAGGTTTTGGAACAAATTAATAAATTAAACTGTAATAAACCACCAGGACCATACGGAATTCATGCAAGAGTTCTGAAGGAACTCAAATGTAAAAGTGCGGAACTACTAACTGTGGTATGTAACCTATTGCTTAAATCAGACTCTGTACCAGATGATTGGAGGTTTGTTAATGTAACTCTCATTTTTTTAAAAAGACTTCAAAGGCGATCCTGGCAATTACAGGCTGGTAAACCTAACTTCAGTACCCAGGAAGTAGGTTGAAACTACAGTAAAGAATGGAATTATCAAACACATAGATGAACATGAATTGTTGAGAAAGAGTCAACATGGCTTTTGTAAAGGGAAATCATACCTCACCAATCTATTAGAATTCTTTGAGGTGGTCAACAAACATGTGGCCAAAGTAATCCAGTAGATATAGTGTACTTGGAGTTTCAGAAAGCCTTTTACAAAGTCCCTCACCAAAGTCTATTAAGCAAAGTAAGTAACCATGGGATAAGAGGGAAGGGCCTCTCATGGATCAGTAACTGGTGAAAAGATAGGAAACAAAGAGTAGGAATAAATGGTCAGTTTTCAGACTGGAGAGACATAAGTAGAAGTGTTCCCCAGGGGTCTGTACTGGGACCATTGCTGTTCAACTTATTCATAAATGATCTGGAAAAGGGGGTAAACTCTGAAGTGGCAAAGTTTGTATATGATACAAAATTTCTCAAGATAATTAAATCCAAAGCAGACTGCAAAGAGTTACAAAGGGATCTCACAAATATGGGTGAATGGCCAAAAATTGGTATTGAAATTCAATGTTAATAAATGCAAAGTAATAGACATTAGAAAACATAATCTCAACTACACAAGCAAAATGATCGGGTCTAAATTAGCTTTTACCACTCAAGAAAGAGATCTTGGAATCAATACAAGTTCTCTGAAAACATCTGCTCAGTGTGCAGTGGCAGTCAAAAAAGCTAACAAGATATTAGGAACAATTAGGAAAGGGATAGATAAGACAGAAATTATCATAATGCCACTATACAAATATATTAAATAATATGGAACACTCAAGGACATGGCAACTCAAAAAATATCACTATATAAATACATGGTACACCCATATCTTAAATACTGCATGGAGTTCTGGTTATGTTATGTCAAAAAGATATATTGGAATTGGGAAAAGGATACAGAAGGACAACAAAATGAGTAGGGGTATGGGATAGCTTCTGTATGAGCAGAGATTAAAGACTTGTACTGTTCAGCTTAGAAAAGCGTTGACTAAGGTGGGAGGGATAGCTCAGTGCTTTGAGTATTGGCCTGCTAAGCCCAGGGTTGTGAGTTCAATCCTTGAGGGGGCCATTTAGGGACCCGGGGCAAAAAAATGGATGATTCAGTTGGGGATTGGTCCTGCTTTGAGCAGGGGCTTCAACTAAATGATCTCCTGAGGTCCCTTCCACCCCTGATATTCTATGATACAGGGTGTGTGTCATTAATTGTATGGAGAAAGTAAATAGGTAAGTGTTATTTACCCCTTCACATATCTCTAGAACCCACTAAAGTTTATTGCTGTCAGGTATAAAACAAACAAAAGGAAATACTTCTTCACACAATGCACCATCAACCTGTGGAACTTGTTGCCAGGGAATGTTGTGAAAGCCGAAAGTATAATGGGGTTCAGAAAACACTTAGAGAAGTTCCTGGAGGACAGGTCTATTAATGGCTATTAGCCGAGATAGCCTGTGACACAACCCCATGTTATGGGAGTCTTTAAATCACTGACTGCCGGATGTTGGGACTGGATGACTGAGGAGGGATCACTTGATAATTTCCCTGTTCTGTTGATTCCCTCTGAAGGATCTGGCACCAGCCACTGTCAGATGACAGATACTGGAGAGAATAAGCCATCGCTCTGCCTGAGCTTCCAGACTTGAGTCCCCGAGACAGACACCAGTTGATGCAAAGAACATGCCCTTGTGTCTCCTGTCTGAGGGGACAGCTGGAGCTAGTGGGAAAATGGTGGAAATTTGCCTTTTTCCTGGGAATGGTTTAGAAATTCACTAGTTTTGGCTTAGCGGGACTGAGCCTGTCACAGGGAGGTTTCTATGGGAAACCAGGGGGTCCAGCTCTCCCTGATGCAGAGACCAGATGGGGGTCGGGGGATGCTGAATAATGTTTCCATTCTCATCTCACGGGGGAGGGCCCCTCTGGCTACAGGCACATCAGGGCCTCTCTCAGACACACTACAAGAGCCCAGAGCCTGTCCGGGCCGGAAGAAGGAGGGGAGAAGGAGGGACCTGGGGCATAGAGCCCCAGTGGCTGCTCATCAGACACCTAGACTAGATGCTGCTGTGGGATATTCGGGCTGAGTCGCCAGCTCTCGATCCCCCCATGATCCTGCTGTGGCTGCTCTGTGAGTGTGCAGTGAGCTCTCTGCCTAGGGGCTTGGGGGGGTGGGGGAGGGCAGGTTTATGGCTCTGCCTGGGCTGGGGGGACGTGGGGAACAGCTGGGAGGGTGGGGGGGGGAAAATTTATGGTAAAAATGGTTTAAACGAACAGCTGCACATTGATATGATACTGAGATCTTAGCAGTTATTTCATGTTGGGTTTAAAAACTAGTTTGAAATTCATGGGCCAAAGTTTCTTATCAATTTCTGAGAGAATATTCAATCCTCAGAACATTGTTTTGATAACTAGCTATTCTACTTTATATGTAATGCCCCTGTGTGAGTGTATTGTACTCACATATATATTACACCCTGTGGCTGAGCTTTTCAAAGCTGCCTAAGGGATTTGGACACCTTGTTCAAATCCAGGGCAGCTGAGCATCCAAATCACCCACACAGCTCTGAAAGTCTGAGCTGGTGAGCAGATCTTTAATAATACATAGAATGGACCTGCATTAAAAGGATGATATTGAGGTTACAAATCAGGAAATGACAGGGTTAGGGCTGCCTGTGTGGAGCTCATTTCAGTGACGAGGACAAACAGTCTAAGCTGATTAGGAATGTAGAGACAGTGAGAAACTGTTGCGAAGATCATTAATGTTCATGTTCTGTATTTTCAGCAGGTTACATGGTGAGGAGTGTTTTACTCTTAGAACAAATTTCTTAAACAATAATTGGAAACTTTAATCCTGCCTTGCAAATATCCAAACTTTGTAAGATTCCCACTTGGGGCTTTCCATCGATAGCCATGGTGAGACCCAGGGCACACAGATGGATCCGACTGTGGGATTGGGGCCTACGACTGTTGCAACATGATCCTGAGCTAGGATTTTCTGGCTTGTCTTGGCTTAATTATTAATATTAATGTCACCCCGGTGTAACTGTGTGTATAGTTAGAGCTGCTGTGTCCGTCACTCACCCCCTCTGCTGTCTGGTGCAGGTGCTGGGGTCACAGGCCAGGAGCACTGCAGCTCCCCAGGTGAGTGAGACCACAAGAGACGTGGAAGAAGGGGAGACATAGAAAGAAGTGAAACCCGCAGACAATGGCAATGGGAGGGCAGCTGGGAAGGTGTAGGAGGGGGATGGGTGGGGAATGCTTTTTGAATGATTCTTGCCTGAAATCCTGGTAATCACACTGTAAATGGAACTTCTCACAGTGTCAGACCATAAACTTTACTGGAAATGAAACATATTTTGGCCAGATCCTCAGCAGGTATAAATCAGTTTAGCTCTGTTGACTCCAATGGAGTAGGGCTGATTTACACGGGCCGGGGATCTGGCCCAGTGTCACTGAGACGAATGTTTAACAAACTTTCCATGTGTGAATCTTGGCAGACTTGGTGCTAATAGAGGAGTGTATTGATGAGACCAGGGCACTGCACTAGAATGAATTTGTCTTAAATCTCCTGTGTTGCCCTGTATTTATTTTAATTCCAACGTGAAGAGAGATGGCTCTTCCCATCAGCCAAGCGTACTTCTCACTAATTCATCACTAATGCTTAGTTCCCTGGGTGGCTCTGCCTTCACTGCAGAGCTAATTAGAGTTATCTGCATTCAGTGACTCCTCTCGAGTTAGCCGAGCTCGTGCGAGAACAGCCACGCTGCTGTGCCCACACTGATTCTGCGCTCCCTCGAGTGTGGGGCTACATACAGCTTTTTGGGGCACGGCCCACGGCTCTGAGAAACTGAGCTGCTCTATGAATTCTTTTCCAGTCTGTCCTTTCTGGGCACACTAGGGGAACTATGGGAAGGCACTGGAGGACTAGTGGTACTCAAGTGGTGCTAGCCTGAGGCCACACTACAGTGGTTGTGGTAACAGCTGAAGCTTTGTGCTCACACGTTTTAGCATATGCCCCTATTGGGCTGGCCAGCTCCAGAGAAGAGCATCACCACACTCGAGTTAAGGGATTTCTTTGTGAACAGGACTCATGTAATAACTCAAGTTAACACTGCAGTGAAAACAAGCCCTTAGTCTCCTCTCAGAGGCATGTTTTAGAGCACATCTACACTATAAAAAAAACCCCACAACAGTGAATTTCAGAGCCCTGTTCAGTTGACTCTGGCTTGTGGGGCTTGTGCTACAGGGCTAAAAATAGCAGTGTAGACCTTCCTGCTTTGATGTCTACACTTCCATTTTTAGCCCCCTAGTGTGACCCTATGAGTCTGAGTCAATTGACCTGGACTCTGAGCCTTGGTGTCACGTTGGGTTTTTGCCATGTAGATGTACCCTTAGTCTCTCTTTCTTGTTGCAGGTGACTTCCCTTCTCCTAAATTGTCTCTGAGCACCTCTTCAGCTCAGGTGGGGGACTCCATTTCGGCTCAGTGTTCCCTTCTTCCCAACAGTTTAGCTACTCTAGTTATTTTCTGTCAGGATGGCAAAGAAATATCAAGCCAAAAGGCCATGCCAGGCCGGTTACTGTATCAACATGACATCTCTGTGAGGAGTTCAGGCCAGTTTAGATGTATGTACCAGTACAAGAACAACCAGAACCAGGTGAAAAATTCTCGTCTCAGTCTCCCCTGGATTTTGAATATACCCGGTGAGTTGTTGGACCCCAACACAATGTGAGGAGGGGGAAGGGAACAGCTGGTTGGTGTCAGGCATTTTATAATTGTGTGGGCTTCTGCCATGGGAACCTGTTAATGGTGAGGTAGGTAGTGAGCTGTGATCACTGTCGAAGTAGTGAGGGTTGTGCTCAGCCTGTTAGTTTTGTTACCCCATTTTCAACCCCACCCCTGGACCTTTTTGTCTGTCTCATCCACCCACCATGTTTTGAGTTTGGAGCACGGACTGACATTTATCATGTCTGTAACACTCCCAGCACAGTGAGACCCGACCTGGATCTGGCCTTCAGGTGCTAATGCATTATTATTAATTGTTATTATTATAACACCAGCTGGGATCTGACCCATTGACTCCAATGGAGTGACACCAATTTACACCAGATGGGGAGCTGGCCAATTGACACAAGTGAAGTGATGCTGATTTACACCAGCACATTGATGTCAAAATTCCCCCAGAATCATCAGCTCTGGGAGTTATTGCGTATCTGATTCACTGTATCTTCAGATTTGGCCGAGAGGTGCTGAAATGTTGTGATTCTTTGTGTGTTTATTTCCCAGACAGGAGTGTTCACTCCGGTGACACTGATCACAGCAATAGCAGCAGCTCTGAGAAAAAATCAATTCCTGATGGTAAATAACTTGTATTTACTAATGGCCAGATTCCCAACCCACTGGAGGCAGTGGGACGATTTCCACTGAGCGGTTTGTGCTGCACATGAGGCACTAATTTGGCATCTCTCCAACATGCCGAGCTAGAAGTGGGAGTCCTTGAGGAGCCCCAGCTGAGTGGCTCCCTCCAATCTGTCCCACAGCAGAAGTTTGGGGGGGTTCAGGGAAAACAGGGGTGGCCAGGACTGCAGGAGACTATTGGCTTTTCTCCCCACAGCTCCTTCTGCCTCTGATCCTGTAGCTCCCAGGGCTGGCATCATCTCCCAGGGCTGGCATGAGGGGTGGGCTGCACAGGAGAACTAATAGGAATTCCATCAACACTTTTTTTCCAAAATTGAGTTTTTGACCAAATCAAGAGTTTGGTGGCAAAATTTGACTTTTCTTGGAAATTTCTTCTATTTTCTTTTTGGTCAGTAAATTGAAAAGTGAAAACATTTCAATCTTTGGCTACCAATTTGTTGTTTTTCGGTGATTTTCTGACTCCCTGAAAACAAAACAATTTTTTGGGGGGGAGTGTTTGGTGAAAAGTTGAAATTTTCCCGCCAAAATCGTTGACAAAACCAAACTTTGCTTTTTTTTTCATTGTCATCAAAACTTTTCCACAGAAAAAAAATCAAACCATTTTCTAACCAGCTCTGGGGCCTAAGTGTTCAGGCCTATTCCTACCCAGCTGACATTCCCACCAGCCAGGGCAGCTCCGAGCACTGCCCCTCTAAAGACCTCTCACTCTGTGGAAATAGCAGAGAGAGCTGGCCTAGGAGTTGCATCCAGTGCTGCTCCAGCCCAGCCCTTCCCCCTACCAGCTTGGAAGCCTTTTGTCAGGAATGTAATCATAGTGTCAGAAATGTGGGGCTGGAAGGGACCTCGAGAGGTCACCTGGTCCAGCACCCTGCGCTGAGGCAAGACCAAGTCAGCCTAGATCATCGCTGATCATTGTCCAACCTGTTCTTCAAAACCTCCCATGAGGGGTATTTCACAGCCTCTCTTGGAAGCCTGTTCCAGAGCTGAACTAGCCTTAGAGTGAGCAAGGTGGATCTACCAACCCTGCCCGAGGAGCCATGGTCCAAGGCCCAGAGTACACAGCACTGGCCATGGGTCTGTACAGCTGTGTGTATTGTCTAGAGTCACATTCAGTACCCCTGCCCCCAGGCAGTAGCTCCTAGCTCCTTCCCGTCTCCCCTCGCTCTGCCCCTCCTGAAGAATGGCCAAGGGGGCGCTGGTCCTGGGAACGACAGCCCCTGCTATGTAGTTCTGTAGGTCCCCATCCCAATACGTTCGTTTCCCTGTGTGCACTCTGCTCTGAATATGCCCCGTGTCTCTGTCATACCCTAGCTATCCCTGGGCATGCTTACTCCAAGTTCTCTGTCACTCCCTGGTTGTCTTTTGCGGTGGCTTTGCTGTCAGGAGTTGGCCTGGGCAGGAGCAGGGAGCACAGACAGGCCTGCACGTGCTCCAGCCAGCACGACACACAGCCAGCATGACCCCTGGCACGGGGAAACTTGCAGCATGAACTCTTCAGCGCTGACTCCCGCAGGATTGTTCACATTCATCTGATTTTCCCAGGAGGACCATTGGGACCGGAAGCCATCTGGGGAATCACAGGGCTCTCTGTCCTGTGTCTGGCTCCACTTATTTATCTGCTGGTGAAGAAAGGTAGGCGACAGGGACCTCAGCCCGAGGCAGCGAGTGGACAGTGTCCATGCTAGGGAGAGACAAAGGGGAGCATTTCCAACGAGCCTATGTAATGAAGGCAGCTGCATTCAATGGCTTTCAATGGGATTCAGGCATCTAGGTCACTCTGGTGCTTTCAGAAACGCTGCCCCAAATGCCTAGGAGGTGGTTTCAAAATCTGCTAAGGAAAGTAGGAGCCGAAGTGCCATGGCCTTACAGTGGGGTGTGAGCTCCCTATTCCCATGGGCACTTTGCAAATACCACCCCTAGTCCGTCCTGGTCCCCAAAGGAGGGATGGATACATCATACAGAAAGCAGCTGCTCACAGAAGCCTGCTCGGCTCCAGGCATTTGAGTAAGCTATGTTAAGGCTGAGATTACCAAAACTTCCCGGGGGATTTGGATACACTAATTTCACAGCTAGGCCTATGAATCCCTTGGGCAACTATGAAAAACCCACCTAATCATGGCGCAGAGACCAGCCCCTGGCCACAACATTGCAGAGCCCATCTCTTGGTTGGACAGGTAGGGACCGACGCCTGGGACCCTGACAACTGTAATTTTCTTCCTTTTTGTTTTAGTTGCATCTAAACGGAGATGTCCAAGGTAGGAAGGAGGATGACTTAGCCTGGGGTTGTTGTGAGTCTGGACGAGTCCCCAGGGTGTGATGCAGGGAGGTGTGGAGGGCGGGTGAGGGGGGAACTGAGTTCTCAGCCGCCCTGGTATTTTCTCTGGTAAGCGGGACAGGGACTCAATGTGGGTAGATCCCCTGAGGATCCATTGGGATTGCCCAGCCTCTCTCTCAGGGTCAGTGTCTAACACAGTCTAAGAAACACCTGCTGGAAAGGGAGGCTTATGCCTCACTCAGTGCCCAGCAGCAGGGTGTGCACCACAAACACAGAGCAATACCCACCCATACTAATACGTTTCACACTTGCTTTCGATAGGGAACAGCTCCCAAACCGCAGCACCGAGAACACACCGACGGACGAACAGATCCACTGTAAGTACCTGTTCTTCCCCCTTACTACTTGTGTGTGAGTAAGACCTGGTGCCCTCCATGCCTGGGGAATGGTGCACCAGGTGCTGTACAAACATAGGATCAGAAGACAGTCCCTGTCCCAAAGAGATTATAATCCCAGGCCCAGATCCTCAGAGTTTGTTTAGGCTCCTAACTTCATTTCAGTGTAAGTTCGGCGGCTCAGTACCTTTGAGGATCTGGGCCTATGACTCAACACAGCTAGAAAAAAAACAAGCCAAGGGAGGATGGGGTGTGACAAAGAGCAGACACACAAACCGCCCAGACATTGTCCCCTGCTGATATCCCAAAAGCTGTATGGCTGAGCTGTGACTCACCCTGACACAGTCCCCCAGCACAGTGCCCACGCCTGGCTCCCTGTTCCAGCCGATGTCTGATCTGGCTGATTCCACTGGCCCCAATTCACTAGCTAGGGTCTGAGGAAGAGGGAGGGCTGCACATCTGAAAGGCTAGGTCATAGGATCAGAGAGCTGTAGGGCTGGAAGGGGCCTCAAGGGGTTGTTGAGTCCAGCCCCGTGCACTGAGGGAGAGTTAAAACTATCCTTGTGCTGTAATTCACAGACCATCAGGGACCCTTGAGATCATCTAGTCTGACCTCCTATATAGCACAGGCCAGCGACTTACACTAACCTACAGCGCCTGGCACTGTGGGACCCGACCTGCTACCCCCATAGACATGTTAAATAATAATAATAATAACTGGTGTCCTCAGCTCTCACTCTCACCTTTGCAGTTGCAATGACACAATTAGAGCTGACACCTCAGTGAAACCCTGATGTGGTTGTCATGTGCTCCAGCCGCAGCACATGATTATTTTGGGCTGTCTCGGGCTTCTGCTGCTGCTGCTGTATTTATTGCACTGCAGTTTCCATTTCAAACCCAGCCCCAAATAGTCCAAACCGCCCTGGTGAAATGTGTCCATTTAAAGAACCGGTCGGGTCTGGGAGGGGAATTTCTCACACTCAGCAAGAGAGCAGGTGCTGTGACCGCGAGCCAGCGCTGCGCTGGTTGTGCTGGGGAGCAGGGTGTGAACAGAGCCCCACAGTGTATATTCTAAAGCTGTAACCGGACATTGGGGTCAGTACTAGGGTGTGTTATTTTTGAACACCTAGATCATGCAATAGATAAATCTCTCCCCTTGCGAGGTCGACTCTTCCCCTTGCTGGGCTGGTGCCGAGACAGCATTAAGTCTTAGGCGAGTGACAGAGGACATTGAAAGAAGGCTGTGCTAGGTGTTATCATGCGCCCAGCTCATGGACTCCAGGGCAGCAGCTGTATGCACCTGCACAGTGGGGATCTGCGTGTGCTTGGTCTGTGTGGGAGCTCTGGGCAGGATCAGCCTAGGGGACATTCCCCAGGGGGTCCCGTCAACCCTTGGCAGATCCCACTGATCTGTGGATCAGAGTCCCAGCTACAAGGCCTGACAGAGGGACTGCCTGGTTTTGTGGTTGGGTCGCTGGGACTTGGGAGATCAGGATTTAATTTCCGCCTCTGCCACAGGCTCCCTGGGTGGCCTTGGGTAAGTCACTTAGGACCAGGTCGTTCCACCCTTGCTCATGGTGAAGAATACCTCACTCCATGAGCTCTCGCCTGGCAGTCAGTGTGGCGAGGGGCTGTTCAATGTGAATGGGGGGGGGCACACTCCAGCTTTAGCTCTCTCTCTGTGCTGCTGCTCCCCATGTGTAACCATGGGCTAGTCTGACTGCACAGGGCGGGGTTGGGAGAATAACCCCATGAGTGTAGGCAGCGCTAGGGAGCATGTAAGTAGGTGCAGAACCAGGGCCGGCTCCAGGCACCAGGCACCCAAGCACATGCTTGGGGTGGCACCTGGTAAGGGGCGGCGGGGGGAGCGCAGCGCAGCATTCCAGGGGGGCGGGCTCCTGCGGCATGGTGCTCCGCGGGGGGCCGGCACGGGCGCAGCGCTGGGGGGGGGGTTTCCGGTGGTGCTTGGCGGGGGGGCGGGCTCCGGCAGCTCGGCGCTCAGCGCAGGGGCGGCGCTGGGGGGTGGTGGCGCGGCGCGGCGCTCGGCGAGGGGTTCGGGGGGCGGCGCTTTTTTTTGCTGCTTGGGGCAGCAAAAAAGTTAGAGCCGGCCCTGTGCAGAACTAGAACTTAGATCCACTGATGTCCCCAGGGGGACCCCGCTGCTGGAGAAGGGGGGGCAAGAGGTGATGGCTCATCTAGGGGTGGGGTTGGTCCTGTATGTCCTCTATCCCCTTGTATTAGCATTCAGCAGGCTGCTGGGATGTGGGGCGTGAGCTGAGACACACACAAAGCACAGCATGTAACTGAGCTGAACAGAAGCACCTGGGGCAGCTGGGCCCACATGAGAATCACAGCAGCTCCTCCATCCAAAGAAGTGGGCTGTAGTCCACGAAAGCTTATGCTCTAATAAATTTGTTAGTCTCTAAGGTGCCACAAGTACTCCTGTTCTTCTTTTTGCGGATACAGACTAACACGGCTGTTACTCTGAAAGCAGCTCCTCAGACCCTTTTGCTGAAGTGCGAATGGCCCATATCCTTCCCCTAGGCCCTGGAGGTGCTGGAGAGACACAGAACAAGTTATCCCCGGCCAGGCCCCTCTGTGGCGCTGGCTGTGTGGGGTTGGGAGAGGATGGGGGGGCTGAGGGGGTGTCCCCAACGGTTGCTGAGTGCCTAGCAGGGGTGGGCTGTGGGGGGCTCTTCCAGGGAGCAGCACTTACCCCTGTGCTCTCTGCTAACTCTCTCCCCAGATGCCGCCATTGGCCAGTTTGGTGCCCCCAGGGTGAGTTGTGGTGTCGGCTGAATCCTGACCATGAATTTCAGGCTCAGGATCTGGGGCAGCCCAGCAGGAATTTGCGCCATGAGACACTGTCCAATGCTGGAGCGCAGCAGGACTGACCTCAGTGCTCCGGGGTGTGAGCCGGGATTTGCATTCCTCTTTCTGCCCTGCTGGGCCTCAGACATTGTAATGCAGAAGGGATCACTGTGATCCTTTGATCTGCCCTCCTGCAGAGTGTCACCCAGTGATTCCTGCATCCTGCCCAGAACTTCTGACACTGCAATTGTTGCTTTTAACTACCCCTGGAAAAGACAAGATTTCTCTCTCCTTCTGCCCAGTTTCTATCTCTACCTGCCCCTGCCTCTGTGTTTCAGCTGATTGTGAACATTTTTGAACATTTCTTTTTTGTAGAAAATTGAGGGTTTTTTCTAAAATGAAAATTTTCATCCAAAATTTTCTATTCTGTTAGCAAAAATGTGGTGAACATTTATATCAAAGTGATTGCTGAAACTGTTTGTTTACTGAGAACTGGGCTTTCAGTACATAAATAAATTATAATGATTTTGATAACATTTGTTGATAATTCTGATAAATTAATGGGAAATTGTGCAAACATAAAAAACGGATCCATCTGGAACCAGAGAGATGCAAACAAATCCAGATGTTTTTTGCAAAATTGTTTCTCCCTAGTCTGACCAGCTGTTTTGCACCTAGCTTCCTTCAAAGGGCTACTCTGCTACGGTGTCAGTCTCTCTCTTTTGGGGTTTGGTGGTTAGCAGAGGAATAACAGGATTTTATTTTTGTTTTAAAGCTTCCTCAGGTGCAGGAAAACGAGACTGCAACATACGCCGTCGTAGGGAAAGTCCATGGCAGGCCCAGCTAACGCTCCTGCTTCTGAAACGCAGCATAGCCTGCACCTCCCGTCTGCATTGACTCTGAAATAGTGGGCGCCGCAGTGGCCTGTGGCTCCTGTATGGACTAGTCGCTGAGTAGCCTTACAACTTTGTCAAGTTTTAGGGAAAGTCTTTCTGCTCCGTGTCTCTGTCTTCAGATTCCTCTGTGTTCTTACCCGCTCCCCAATATGTTGGTACTGTCTGAGTGCATTTCTCTTAGCCTCCCCCATCCCTGCTCCCCTCTGTTGTCTGGAGTTTTATGGACACCAGGGCAGATGTCAGTGTGTTTATTTCCATTGCAATAAACCTGCAGTGTGAATTTGTGCAATGGTGATTCCTTCTTGGATGCTCAGGAGTTCAGTTCCCTCTGCTAAGCCATGGACCCCGCACTCCCCACAGGCCTGGGCTGGCCAGGCGGGGGCTGGGTACAGAGCACAGGGGGGAGATGAAGTTCTCCAAACACCTCCTGATCCTCAGTGTGTGAAACTCAAACACACGGGCCCTAGTGTTTGTCCCCCCGCAGTACTGCCTGGCCAGCTGGCCGATGGACAGCTGGGGCCTAATCTCAGAGATCTCATCCCCCCAACCAAAAACTTCCCCGTGGGACCCAGAGCAAAGCCAGCCTGGACTGAAGTCTGGCCAGGAGCAGGCCCCATAGGCAGGGATGCTGCACAGCCCAGCAGCTTGGCAATAACAGGGAGCAGCAGCCTCTCCCCTCTCAGTCTCTCGCTCCCTGCCCCCCAGCTGGGGCATGCCTAGGGCCTCTGCGCTGCAGCTGGGGTCAGTTCCCCCTTCCTGGGCCCAGGCAGCCCCTCGTCACTGCCTGCTCCCATCACCAGGGCTGCAGTTCTCCCTGTCCCTGGGTGCGAGTGCAGCCTGGGGAGTCACTGATCCCCTGGCTAGGCCCAGGCTGTGGGTTTTCTGGGGAACCTCCCAGGACATTTCTGCCCTGGCCCTGGTCCAGCCACCCCAGTGCTGGGGTTAGGGCCATACTGGAGTCAAGCTGGGCTTCCCTCTCCCCTCTAGATGGTGCCATAGCCCCACTGCCCTCCTGCTGGCTGTTTGCTCTGACCATCCCCTCCCCCTCTGGGTTCCTGGTCAGGGTTTATCTTAATCTCTGGTGTGGTTTGGCTGCTTTCCCTCCCTTTGTATCAGGTGATGATTCTCTGCCTGGACAGAGGCCTCTTCCCCCCAGCCCCCCGCCAGAGATCTTAGGTCTGAGCTTTCACCTGAGGCCCACAGACCCCACTCCCCTCCCAGAGTTGGGGATAGAACCCAGGAGTCCTCACCCCTAGCCCCCTGCCCTCACCACCAGACCCCACTCCCCTGCAACTGCCAGAGCTAGAGTTAGGGTCTCTCTGTAGATTACATAACACATTTTTTGGTGATTTTTAAGACCCACCAACACTTTGTAACACAGAAACAAACATGCAAAATTAAGGACGCCCCCTGCAAAGCGTTATGTAATTTATGAACAGCGCCATGGAACCCAGGAAACCCTGACTCCCAGGTTCCCTCTTCTAACCCAAGGGGTCTCCCTCCCTCGAGCCAGGGCTAGAACCCAGGAGTCCTGGCTCCCACCCCTTCCCTACTCTGGCCATTAGATCCTACTCCCCTCCCAGAGCCAGGAATGGATCCCAGCCAGCCTCCTGCCTAATCCTATCATCTAACTCAGAAGTCCCCAAACTGTGGGGTGCATGAAGGTTTGGGGGATCACAGCAGGGCCCCCTGGGGGGTATGGAGCACCACCCAGCCCTGGTCTACCCCCAGCTCTGCTCCGGCCCCACCCATGGCCCCAGCTCTCAGGTCCAGCCCCATCCCCATTCTTGGCCCCCAGCCATGGCTTCCACTTCTGCCCCCAGACTCAGCCCAAGGCCACAGCTCTGCTCCCAGCCCCAGCTGTGGCCCTCGCCGTAGCCCCCTTATCCTGTCCATGTCCCCCCAGCCGTGGCCCTGCTCCCCTGGGCTGGGCATTGACAAGGGTATGGGAGGGCGCTTGTAAAGTTTGATCTCACTCCTCTCCTAGACTCTGCTTTTTCTCAGTTTCTCTTTTGAATTAGTTGAAGCTGTGACCATTTGCCATGCAACTGTGGGGCTCAAGCCCTCAGCTGAGCACAGTCCCACCCAGTGCTCTAGATAGCTCTGATAATGTAACTGAAAGGCCAGGCATGAGTAAAAGTGAAACACTATTTAGCAGAAGTCAGTCTAATAAGGTGCTTGAACCCTTAATGTTCTGGTGCCAAACCAGACAGCCCCACCATTCGGCTAGCAGTGAAACGCAGCCGTCCTGTTGCCCTCAAAACCAGTCTGAGACGTTCAGCCACACAGTGCTGAGGGACCAATAAAATCAGGCTGTGAAACACAGAGGTTCCATTGAGGATAGGTCTCTGCTAAAAACACTGCAGCTGTAGCACTTCAGTGAGGACACCACTACGACAAGGGGAGGGCTTCTACCATTGGCGTTGTTAATCCACTTCCAGTTGACTTAGCGCTGTTTATATGGGGGATTAGGTTGGTTTAACTGCATCGGTCAGGGGTGTGGATTTTTCACACACACACACCCCGAGTGACGTAATCATACCAACCTAATTTCCTAGTGTAACCCTGGCCTGAGATTTATACTCCAGTTGCTGGATTCAGAGCTGGAGTACTAACTGTTACACCATGGGACTGCACTGCCCTCTTTCACTATGTCCAGGCTAGAGTTTAGGGACCAGCTACATCTCTTGATTGCCAGTTAACTGGAGTTTGCTAAAGCACCTATGCAAATGTTCATCTAGCCACCCCACAAAGGGTTGTTTCAGACATGTGGAGAATCTGTGGTTGCACTTGGGTCAGCCACAAATGCATGTGGAATGTCTGGACTAGACTTCTAACTGTGGTAGTTAACTTGAATTAATTGGCAATGAGTCAACTTGAGTTACCACAGGGCCATAAACTACAGTTTAGACATACCCACTGGGAATAGCGAGACTGGATCAGGACTTAGGTCCACCTAGTGCCGTAGCCTGTCTCTGATTGCAGCCAGAACCAAATGCTTCAGATGAAGGTGTAGGACCCCTGCAATAGACAGTGATGGATGAACCTGAAGGTCCCATCCTGAACTCAGGTAGTCAGAGGCTGGTTGAAGCCCTGAAGCATGAGCTATAATATCTCTTCCATACTCTTTGATTTAGCAATAACTTAACTCTGGATCTTGTTGCTATCCATAAAAATGTCCGGTCCCTCTTTGCATCTTGGTCAGAATTCTACCCCCCTTGGAAAATGTTGACTTTTCATTAAAAAAAACAACAACAAAAAAACCTGAAAACCCCCAAACCAAAACAGTTTTTGTTTTGGTTTGGGTTTTTTTTTTTTGCAGCTGAAAACAAAACAAAAAGGGCAGAAACTACAAAGGCGCAAAAGACTTTGGCTGTAAGCTGCTGAAAACCAAAACATTTTGTTCTGTTTTGTTTGTTGGTTGTTTTTGGTTTTGGCTGAAAATATTCATTTTCAGGGTCGCAGTTTTCCAACAAAGAATTGAAAATGTTGGAGGAAAGCAGACACTTCACTTTTTTTGCAAAACTTTCTGTTTAGTAGAAAACCAAGATTTCTGACAAACAAAAGTTTAGAGGGAAAATTTTCATCCAGGCCTGCTAACTTCATAACTATCAGCCAGCAGAAGAAATCTACTGAGCTGGAAACAGTAATCTGCCTCCAATGAGTGACCATGAAAAGATTCAAACCTGTCACTCTGCTGGCGCATCCACTAGGCCACACAGTCTGCTGGAAAAGGGCTCTTACGGAAGAATATTTCCCGGCTCTGCAGGGGACTCACTGGGTGGAATTCTCTGGCCTGTGCTATGCAGTGAGTCAGACCAGAGGGTCAGAATGGTCCCTTCTGGCCTTATTAGAGCTGTGAATTTCCCCTCAAAAATCACCCCGATGAGTCTGGCCACATGCAAAAGGAAAATAAAATCAGGCTGTTGAAAAGCTAGGCCCCACTGAGATTTGTACTCATGGCTTGTCTACACATACCTTAGTGCTTAGTGAAAGTGCTACTGTCATAAATATAAAGGGAAAGGTAACATCCTTTATGTATGCAGTAATATAAAATCCCTCTTGGCCAGAGGTACAGAATCACTTACTTGCAAGGGGTTAATCAGTTCTATTAACCTAGTTGGCACCTGACCAGAAGGACCAATGGGAAAAGAAAATACTTTCAAATTGGGGGGGGAGGGGAGGGAGGTTTTGTGTATGCTCTTTTTGTGTTCCCTCTTGAGACAAAGAGAGAGACCAATCAGGTAATCCAGCTCCTACTGAAATGATACATCTAAAATTACAGAAATTGTAGGTAATAGCAAGGAAATGCATTAGATTATCTTTTGTTTTAGCTTGTGAACGTTCCCTATTCCAAGAGGGAGGTTTATTCCAATTTTGTAACTTTAAAGTTGAGCCTAGAGGGGAATCCTCTGTGTTTTAAATCTTTTTATTTCCCTGTAAAATTACCTTCCATCCTGGTTTTACAGAGGTGCTTCTTTTACTTTTTTTCATAATAAAGTTCTTCTTTTAAGAATCTGATTGGTTTTTAGTGTCCTAAAAACCCAAGGGTCTGGTCTGTGCTCACCTTGTTAACCTATTTGGTTGGTATATTATTCTCAAGGCCTCCCCAGGAAAGCAGGTGAATGGGCTTGGGGGGGATATTTTTGGGGGGAAAAGGGCTCCAAGTGGCCTGTCCCGAAATGTTTGTTTAAATCACTTGGTGGTGGCAGCAATACCGTCCAAGGACATGGAAAGGAATTTGTACCTTGTGGAAGTTTTTAACCTAAGCTGCCCACATCTGTACCCCAGAGTTCAGAGTGGGGAAGGGATCCTTGACAGCTACATATGGCAACAGGAAACCTCCACATCCCCAAGAGGTCGTAGCTACATAATAGTGCTGTCTACATGGAGAATCAGGTTGGTATTTGGACCCAGGTTGCTGTATTCAGAATGCTAACTGTGACACCATGGAACCAAGCTTAGCATACATCTGAGTGGCTTCTCTGAACCCAAGATGTGAACGAGGAAAAAGCTATGAGACACACACTGTTGTCAGAAATAGAAAAGAGAGTATGAAGCGATTCCTGTGTTAGAGCCAATGAGACAGGATACTGGGCCTGGGGAAGAAAGTGGGAAGATAATAGAATAATAGAATATCAGGGTTGGAAGGGACCTCAGGAGGTCATCTAGTCCAACCCACTGCTCAAAGCAGGACCAACCCCAACTAAATCATCCCAGCCAGCACTTTGTCAAGCCAGGCCTTAAAAACCTCTCAAAATGGAGATTCCACCACCTCCATAGATAACCCATTCCACTCCTTCACCACCCTCCTAGTGAAATAGTGTTTCCTAATATCTAACCTATGGGCTTGATTGTGACATTATTGACATAAACTGGGACCGTATAGATCATTGTTGCAACCAAGGTCCTGTAGTGGCACCCAAATCTTGTATAAAGGGGGTCAAATGGGGTGTCTAGGACAAGGTTATGGTTTACTGGTTATGATTATGCTGTCTATATGTGTGTATCAGTTTTGTAGTTGAAGTTATGAATATTGGCTCTATACTGTCTGTATGGCAAACTTATGCTATGCTTCTGGGTGACATCCCAGACAAGCTGAGATTAGCTCTGCCTAGCCTGCTTGATGGCCCATTAAGGACCATCAGCTATACAATGGACCCATTGAGAGAAGGCAGATACACCTTGTAACTCAGCAAAGTATGCAGGGACTAGCCCATGTGACTCCAGACTCCATTTTGCTGTAATTTTCCACAGTAAGAACAAAGAGGTGTTCTTACACCTGGAAAAGACTATATAAGGCTGATGCCTCATCTCCATCTTGTCTTCAATCCTGCTTCTTACCTCTGGAGGAACTTTGCTACAAACTGAAGCTCTGAACAAAGGACTGAATGACCCATCCCAGCGGGGGATGTTCCAGAGTCTTGACTGAACCTGCAGTTTATTCCATCGCTGCTGCAAGCCTGAACCAAGAACTTTGCCATTACTGTATGTAATTGATTCCATTTAACCAATTCTAACTCTCATCTCTATCTTTTTCCTTTTATGAATAAACCTTTAGATTTTAGATTCTAAAGGATTGGCAGCAGCGTGATTTGTGGGTAAGATCTGACTTGTATATTGACCTGGGTCTGGGGCTTGGTCCTTTGGGATCAGTAGAACCTTTTTCTTTTACTGGGGTATTGGTGTTCATAACCATTTGTCTCCATAACGTGTGGCACTGGTGGTGATACTGGGAAACTGGAGTGTCTAAGGAGATTGCTTGTGAGACTTGCAGTTACCCAGTGGGGTGAGACCGAAGTCCTCCTAGTCTGGCTGGTTTGGTTTGCCTTAGAGGTGGAAAAACCCCAGCCTTGGGCTGTAACTGCCCTGTTTTAGCAATTTGTCCTGAGTTGGCGCTCTCAGTTGGGTTCCGCCAGAACCGCATTGTCACATTGAGGAAGGGAACAGGTGGTGAGATTCTCTGGTTTGTGCTATGAAGGACATCAGACAAGATTATTATAAGGTTTGCTTCTGGTATCTCTTATTTCAAGGGGTCACATGTGGAGATTGGGCACTATTCATAATTAGCAAGACTTGACGAGTCAGGCTATTGATGATAATAACTTGTTTTTATACTGCCCTTTTTCATCCATAGATCTCAAAGCTCTTTACATATGAGTAAAATATCACCAGCCCTAATTTATAGAAAGAGATATTGAGGCACACAGCAGGGAAGTGGCTTGTCCTAAGTTGGACAGTACCATGGCAGTGGCTGGAATAGAACCAAGATTCCCCGGCCAGTGCACTATTCACTAACTTACACTGCATTAGTAAAGTCAATGTAATGTAGGACATTAAACATGGAAATTACCAGCTCCCATAAACTGTGTATTTTTCATGTACTGTTTGCTATAAAACAAACCATCAAAATATCAATTTATTGGTCTGAGTTACTGGCTGCTAAGGAACAGATTTCATTGGAAACCCAAGTTGTGTATTTTTCTAGGAACATGTTACCTAAAGAAAGAAAACAGTGATGTACAAAAAGGGAAATGAATCCAAAGAATTTGCAGGAGTCTGAGCCCTGATCCAGGAGTCGCTGAAAGGTCGTATCAGTAACCAAAACCTGAAAGGAGCAGGAGAGAGAAAATTAAGATAAATATAAAATCAGTTTCACAGCCACTGAAAGGAACAACTTGAAACCCAACTACTCAGAGGATACGTGAATTGTTCCATCAAAACCTTAATTTCTTCTGCAACATGAGACTGGATGGGCCAAGTTAGACCCTCAGGGACTTACTCTGAATGGTCTTCTGGAAAGACTTCATGTAATGCCCTGGTTTATGTGCTACAGTGCCCTAAATAGATGCAGCTAGAGTTAGAGCTTTTTCAGTGTTATCTAGTTCTACTGCAGGCTAGCAAAGCTAAAGTGATGTATTTGAACAGCTGTGTTTAGCAGATTCTCCACTTTAGACAGTCAATACATTCATATACTTGATCAAACTGTTGTGTTAACTTGGAACAGCTACGTACATTACAGGTGTAATTTTTGTACAACACAGCTTCAGGAGGGTTTGCCTGTAAAGCTATATGGTGTAGCTATACTGGCAAATCTGCTCTCCTGTGGACTAGGCTGTAGAGAGTACTTTACAGCTGAGTTTACCAAGCCACTTAAGAGATTTGAACACAAACTTCTATTAGAATCCCTTGGGATTGAGCCTCCAAATCCCATGGACAGCTTTGACAATCTCAGCCAATATGTCCAAGACACTGCATAGATATACACTAGCCCATCCTCAGAGCAGGTAAAGGTAAGGTAAACTGGTAGGTTGAAACTTGGAATTTCCTTTCCATGGGAAATACCAACCGTCAAAAAACCCCATTTGTTCTAAACCAGCACAAAATTTGAATTTTTGAAATGGTCTGCAAAAGAAAATTGCAGAAAAACAATCTTTTCGTCAATCAAAATAGTTTATATTGATATACTCGAAATCCAGCATTGCAATATTGACTTTTTATTTATTTTATTTTAATATTATTGTTGTTATATTTTATTGTGATATTTTGTGCATTTTATTTTATATTTATTATTTTATTAATTTAGGTTATTTTATTTTTATTTTTATATATCAATTGATCATTGTTTTTGAAATCATTGTCCTAATTTGTAACTTGTATTCTAATTTGTTTTGGAATTGGTTTTTAGATTGCTCAATTGATATTGTAACTGGTCATTTGTAATTGTTATTCTTATTGAAAATTGTTTGATAATTGATTTAGTAATTGGTTTGGTAACTGATAATTAATTTTCTAAATTGGTATTCTAACTGGTAATAATATAATATAATATAATATAATATAATATAATATAATATAATATACATGACAAAGTCAAAATGAAATATCTCAATAAGTTTGAATGGATAGTTTCAATAATTTTTCATCTAAAACTTAAACTAAATTGATACACACCTATGTGATATTTCAATTTTCTTGAATCAGCATTTTCTTGTGGAAATGTTTTTTGTTGGAAAATTTTAGACCAACTCTGCAGTGAGATAGATAAGGCTGACTTTTGCCATTATCTAGGGCTGGGATTTTCAAAGATGCCTAAGTGAGTTAGGAACCCACCTCTCCTTGACATTAAATAGGAGTCATGTGCCTAAATTCCACAGACTATTTTAGAAATCCCACACTAGACAAATACAACCTTAGTTGGTGTATATACATGCTACCCCCTTCTCCCCCCATTTTTCAATATTCCATTACATTAATTAATAAATAACATTCACATTAATTATTAACAGAAGAGCACCATATCTACATTTGTGCTTGGTATTTGTTAGCTGAAAAGATTAATTATTATGCAAGTGGTTGCTCTAAACTGGGCAGGATTTAAATCCTTATGCAACTTTTACACCCATTTTTCACCATCTGTTTCTGCAGTTATGGACAATGATGAATGTAATTGTTACCTCTTGTCACCAGAAGGGAGCACAGCACAACTAGGCCCAGGGTCGAAGGAATGGTAATTCCCAGCACCGACTTAGAGGACAATCCTAGGAAAGAAATAGTATAATGTCAGCACAAAGGAGGCACCAGAGAAAAAAAATAAGAAATTAGCAGGGAGATAAAGGGCAAAATAGCTCTTAATATGTGAAATCTATTATTAATATTATCGGCTTTCTTTTTGGGGAGGTCTCTTAACTGTAATGAGTATTGAGGAGGGATGTGAATATGAGGCGGCGGGTGCATTGGCAAAGCGGCAAGGGGACAGCATTCCTAACATTGTGGGTAACTGAGGGAAAGGCAGAGAATTGGGAGAAGGATGCAGTGACAAGGTCAGCCACTTTCTTATGCAGAACCTGAGCTGGCTTGGAATTTTCCATTCAAGTGGCTTTTGGATGGGGAATGTGATTTCCACAAAATCAATAGTTTCTGTGTGAAAATGTTAATTTTGCTGATTTTTTTTTCAATTTCCCAGCCAGGAAAGTTCAAACCGAGAAGTTTCATTTCATTTTGGGTCAACATTAATCTTTTCATCCGCCTGAGCTGCTGCACTGCTTCATGGGAGCTGTAGTTCAGGTGTCTCATGCCTCTATTCTCCCCTAAGAGCTGGGATTCCTGTCCAGACTACATTTCCCATGGTTCCCCTGGGTCACAGTACTTCCATGATGGACCATGAAAATAAGTGGATGCAGAAATGAATGTCGAAGTGAAACATTTAATGTCAGGCCAACCAACCACAGTGGAACATTTCAGTTTGGGAATGTTAATACATTTTATTTCTATCGAAAATATCAAAATGGAACATTTTGGCATTCCAAAATTGATTTTTTTCCAATTCTGGATGAAATCAAATAGCAAAATATTGGAATTTCCCATGGAACAGAAATTCCAGTTTATGGTCAGCTCTCTGTATAACTTACACATCTTCCCTGAGCTTGGTCATGCACATGTTTAGCTGCTGTGAGAGTGCACATATTTTATGTGTGGGGAATGGTATATACTTTGTGGGAGGTGACTGAAACATATTTTAGGGGGAATCAATAATACTTTTGCCCATCTCCTTACAACTGAAATTGAAACTGGAGGCTGGCTGCAAACAACAATCTGCTTAGCTGCATTTGGACAGGGGCTGTGCCATCAGTTTAACTCCAAAGCCACTAAGGAGGGATCTGGTTAGTAACTATGGATCTACTCATTTTTCATGCTTTTGGTCAAGGCCAAATATAAATACTGGAGCAATGCCATGAAATGGGTGAAATACATCTGATACAGCAAAAGGCCTGGGTACATTATTTAAGCTCTCCAAGTCTCGTGCTAGCCCTCTGTACAGGGATGAATTTCACCAGCCATCCCTAATTTCTACCCTTCTCATGAATTCTCTACTATTCCCCATACTTCCCACCACTCAGGCTGTTAGAAGATGGTGGACTATAAGATGGGATTCCCTCCTCCCCCTTTCTATTTTTTACATAAATAGCTCTATATGTTGTATGTAAGAGACTTAAAATAACAACTGAACTCATTTATTATGAAAAAGAGGCTGCACTCCAGAAATGGTTATGTAGGAATTGGGTGTTTTATCTGTGGAACAAATGCATGGCAGGTCATGAATAAATCACTGAATCTGCTTTAAACCTACAATAATACTTAAATGAAATAATCATTAACCATGTTTGAAAACAAGAAAAGAACAGCTAACTACCCCAAGCTCATTAAGTTTAGTGTGAGATTTTAAATGGTTTCAACTAGAGCTGTTTGAAAAATGGAATTTTCCTTTCATGGGAAATGGGATATCAAAGTTACATTCAATTCCAAATTGGAATGAAAAGTTGAAAGATCAAAAATTTTCATGAAACAGAAAATTCTTCTAAGTTTCAAACTGGAAATGTCAGACTGGAAAAATTCCAAAGTTGAGAATGGAAAGAAATTATGTGGCTTGAAGTGACATTTTTCATTTTGAAATGACAGTTCAAAAGGAACAACGTCATTTCATTTAAGAATGTCAATTTGAAATAATAACATGTTTTGTTTTGATTTTTCCAATGGAAAATCAAAACGTAGTCAAAATATCAACATTTTACAATGGAATTTTTTTAGTTTATTGTAATCAAAAGGGAAAGTTTCTTTCAACTCTATTTTCGGTTAGGCTTCACCTTCGTTGCTGCCCCTTTGCTGGGGTTGTTTGTTGTCGGAGAGTTTTCTAACACTCTGGAGGAATACAGCAACATCTTATCCATTACATCATGAACAAGAGCAGAAAGTCCCAGCTCTCTGGTACGTAATTCTGGATCCTAAGGCAGGGTATTTACCCCTGTTCATGCTATTAGTCATTTTTTTGTGGCCCAGTATCAGTGGAGTTAAGCATTCATGGCCCAATTCACTGCTGCCCTGTGGCCCATTGACTCAAATTATACAGACACAAAGAGGCCATAGATCCGGAATGAACACCACCCAGCCTCGGCACAATGGGCCTGAGCACCGAGGTATGGAGCCTGCTCCATTAGATTTGCTCCCTTCCACAGCAGTCCTAGCAGTTGTGTCAGGGTATGGCCGACAAACAGAGGGAGTCCTTCGGGGGGGGAGGGGAGAGGCTAACCTCTGCCCCTACAAAACCCCCATAGGAGCCTTATGTCTCCCTTATGTCCCTGCACCACTGCAGGATTGAATCTGGCTCTCAGAGCTTGATGCAGTAACTGTTCCTATTGAATCAATGGGAAGGGGCCTGTACAGGGAACCAGGCAGCCCCACTATCTCACCTGAGACCATGATAGTCAGTGCAGGGTGATCAGCTGTGTGTGAGCATGGTCCGGAGTCCATGAAGGTGACACACATTCCTGAAAACCCTGGCAGAGACATCCCCATGTAAAGGGTGTCCTGTAAAAGTAGGGTCTCCTTTACCCCTTTATAATGCCTACAGTTCATAAACAACAGTATTTCTGAGCCATTGGTAGGCAGGCTGGATGGGCCTCTTTGATCTCACTTGCTCTCCATTATTTCAAAGCAGCACCTCTAGTAAGCTCCCCAGCCTCTCCTTTGTCTCTCTGACCCTGCTGGAGAGAGAGGAATCTGCTGCTGAGTTCTTTGCTCCCTCCGCAGACCCCCTGATGGAGAGGGTGAAAGAGACAAGCCCTGAATTGCAGAGTCTGCATGGGATGCAGGGCCTGCAATCTGCAAAGCCCCAAGTAGCCCACTGAGTGTTTGCTCTGATTTCACTCCGTTTAGCTGCTCCACCAAGGCTTGGCTCAAAGAATGGCTAAAAGCCAATGTCGGGTCTGACACTTCTTTCCCTTGAGTGATGCTGCTGTCCCATGGGAGTTTAATTGTCTCCATGGGGATGGGATTTTTCCTTATGCTGCATCATCAACAATTATAAAGATTCTGCAAGTCACATTAAGAAATCGGTGACACCTGTGCAGCCCCCATTGCCTGCAATATGAGCTTGCTCAGCTGATGGATTAATAAACACTGTTTTTTGATGATGCACCAGAGGAAGTCTCCATTAGCTGGGCCTGGCTCTGCAGGGCTTATGAGAGTAAAAGGGAGGAGAAAACGTAGGTTGGGTCACTGAAATCAGCATGTCCAATGTACACAGAGAATAAAACTGACAAGCAAGAGGGTGTCTGGTTTACAGAGTCACTCTTTACAATACAACTGCTATTTTGAAAACTGACCATTTGAACTGTAACTTATTCATCTGGGATCTGTCCTAGCAATAGAGAATTTCTGTACAGAGAAGGTGAGTTTAGTGGCTTACCTGTTACACTCAGATGCTGGGCAGTACTTAGAAGAGAAAGAGTCTTATGGTTAAGATTGTCCTTGTGCTCGTATAAGCAGGAAAAGTTTCCTGAGCTGCTAGCAGATACTTCATAGTGCAGGTCGTAGGCAAATTTGCTTTCCTGCATCGGCTGAATTGCAATCTCCTTCCCATCTTTACAGAAAATAACACGGGTAAAAGGGGGAAGTGCGGGTATTTTACACTTCATCACCACTGTGTCTCCTTGGGAACTGGAGGCTTTGTCAAGAAACATCTGCGGAGCAGGGAGGTCTCCTACATAGGACAAAATATTAAATTAAACACACTTGACTCCATTCCCTTCTGGTGTTAACTGGCACTGCTCCAAGGTTTTCAGCAGGGGCTTTGGCTTAGTATGACAAGTTTCAGAGTAACAGCCGTGTTAGTCTGTATCCGCAAAAAGAAGAACAAAAAGAAGAACAGGAGTACTTGTGGCACCTTAGAGACTAACAAATTTATTAGAGCATAAGCTTTCGTGGACTACAGCCCACTTCTTCGGATGCATATAGAATGGAACATATAATGAGGAGATATAAATACACACATACAGAGAGCATAAACAGGTGGGAGTTGTCTTACCAACTCTGAGAGGCTGAGCCATTACAAACGTTGACTATCTCCCCTTGTAAGTACTCTCACACTTCTTATCAAACTGTCTGTACTGGGCTATCTTGATTATCACTTCAAAAGGTTTTTTTTTTTTTTTTTTTTTTCTCTTACTTAATTGGCCTCTCAGAGTTGGTAAGACAACTCCCACCTGTTTATGCTCTCTGTATGTGTGTATATATATCTCCTCATTATATGTTCCATTCTATATGCATCCGAAGAAGTGGGCTGTAGTCCACGAAAGCTTATGCTCTAATAAATTTGTTAGTCTCTAAGGTGCCACAAGTACTCCTGTTCTTCTTTTGGCTTAGTATGGTAGCTCTTCTCATTCCCAGGCTAAGATTTTTGTTAAACTAAGGTAATCCGTAGAGAAAAGCATTTTGAAACTAAAGCTATGGTTGAGAGTAGATATTAGTGACCTATGGGTAAAAATTCATGTAGACAATATAGTTAGTAAAGGAACAGACATTGAAAAGCCAGGAAATTCAGAGCTGAGAGTAAACATGAGAAACACCAAACATTTGAAAGTACTGAAAATGAATTAATAAGGTACCCAGACAAACTTAACTCTGTCCTCCTAGCGATGTCCTGAGACATTCAGCATGACTTATCAAATCATGGCAATCACTCCTTAACAATTGGAATAACAGAGACTTGGTGGGGTAGCTCACATGACTGGAGCACTGTCATGGATGGGTATAAACTGTTCAGGAAGGACAGGCGGGGAAAAAAGGTGGAGGAGTTGCATTGTATGTAAGAGAGCAGTATGATTGCTCAGAGCTCCGGTATGAAACTGGAGAAAAGCCTGTTTAGAGTCTTTGGGTTAAGTTAAGAGATGAGAGCAACAAGGGTGATGTCGTGGTGAGCATCTGCTATAGACCACCAGACCAGGAGGATGAGGTAGACAGGGCTTTTTTCGGACAACTAACAGAAGTTCCCAGAACACAGGCCCAGGTTCTCAAGGGGGACTTCAACCACCCTGACTTCTGCTGGGAGAGCAATACAGAAGTGCATGGACAAGCCAGGAAGTTTTTGGAGAGTGTTGGGGACAACTTCCTGGTGCAAGTGCTGGAGGAGCCAACTAGGGGTCGTGCTCCTCTTGACCTGCTGCTCACAAACAGGGAAGAATTGGTAGGGGAAGTAGAAGTGGGTGGCAACGTGGGCAGCAGTGGCCATGAGATGGTTGAATTCAGGACCTGACAAAAGGAAGAAAGGAGAGCAGCATAGGGGAGAGCAGCATAACACAGAGACCCGAATGCCTTAGCTTAGGCAAAACTCCCACTGACTCATTTTTTTTATGATTATTTATTATTTTTAATGCTATCTACCTTATGGGTTACCTTTTGATTTTACTGCAATCCTTTTCTAGCTTTTTAAATTAAAGAGTACTTGCTGACTTGCAATTCACATGGGTCACTAGTGAGGGTGGTATAGCAGTGATTTTCACCCTGTGGTCCACGGACCCCTGAGGGGTCAGCAGATAATGTCTAAGCTGTCCTGGAAGGGTGTTGTTAGAGTGACCAGATGTCCCGATTTTATACGGCAGTCCCGATATTTGGGGCTTTTTCCTATATAGGCTCCTATTACCCCGCACCTCCTGTCCCGATTTTTCATACTTGCTATCTGATCACCCTAGCGTGTTGTTACCATAGAACAGTGGTTTTCAGTCCGTGGTCTGCAGACCCTTGAGGGGTGTATAAGATTTCCAAAGGGGTCCGCACATCCATTAGACATTTTTTAGGACTCGGCAAATGAAGAAAGGTTGAAGACTACTGTTGTACAGCGTTCAGTGACTATGCTATTTGACAGGTTTCAGAGTGGGAGCCGTGTTAGTCTGTATCAGCAAAAACAATGAGGAGTCCTTGGGGCACCTTAGAAACGAATGTGCCCTTGCTATCACATACATTTACCAAGGATATTTTGCATAGTGTTCATACCACTCTATAGACAGTCCTGCGCTATTGGGCAAATAAATCATTGACCCACGATAGTGAATTTCATCTAATAATCAATTAATACAATTTTTCCTGCTCTTTGACCAAATCCATGTAGCCCAATGGGGAGCCTACCCATTTATATTCCCAAAAGTAATTCCTCATCTTCCACAGATTGCAGATGTTTTTTCTGTCATCTCATTTCTGCTCTAGGTATGTGAAACAACTACTCACCTGGAGAGGAGCAGGCTTCTTGGTTTGTGAAATGAATACCTTTAAAATAAATGCACCATAGATTGATTTTAGTATTAGGTCAATGTAGAGGCTCAGATTTTGATCTTAGCTGCTTGTGTCATCCACTGACTCCAACCCTAGATTCACACAAAGTTCCCAGTCCTGATTTCACTGAGGTGCTGTGTGAGTAGAGAGATTTGTTCGGTGGGAGCTCATTACAGAATCAAGGTCTTAGCATGCAGCTAGGCTGTGTGTTCCCTTATAATAATTAAATTCTTGTGTAACTCCTTCCATACTCTTTTTTGAAAAACGGAGCCATTCTGAAATGGCTCCATATCAGATAGAGGACTGGTCACCTCAAAAATTGCAGCTTCTGAAGTTCCACTGCATATGAGCTCTCCATGTGAATATTAGTCAATTATATGTGGTTTTATTGCCTGGAGAGAAATGTATTTTTTCTGTGCTCACATAAATAGTTTTAATGGGCTTTGCTCAAACAATTAAAACTAAACATTTCACTTCTGGGCTGTGAATACGCATAAAATTTGCATTGAAAAGGAGACTTTTTTTGAGAAATTCAGAGCATGTCAAAGTAGGACTTTTTAATGTTATGTTTTTTTTAAATGAAATCAGAACAGAATCTCAATTACTGCAACTTTCACTACCAACAAAAGTCCTGATTCTGCTCCCTTTAAACTCAGCAGCTAAATTCACAATGCTCACTAGCTAGACTACTTAAAGTGTGTAAAAGGAAAAGACTTGCACATATTAAATAGTATAATTTAGCTATAACAATCTAATATTAGTTCAAATGATTTAAATAAGTACTATCCCATAGTTTTCTTATCTGACAACTAAAACAGATTAGACAATTCATTGCAAATAATTATCTCTTTCACTGTGACATTTTTTCTTAAACCACAAATACAATTGAACTCAGCCACCTCTCTACCAGCTGTGACTCCTGCTCCCTTACATCTTCAATTATTTGAGTGGATTTCATGTTCTCCATTGGGTTTTTATGATCCAGGCATCACTTGTATATTCCTAATGCAATGTAAGCTCTAGGACGGACACAACATTAAATGACTAAAAATATCTTTTATTTAAAGTTCCTTAACTGTCCAAAGTACGTTCCTTTTCCATAGCAGTTAATTCTTAACAGAGATATGTTAGCTAAGCAAATGGCATTTATTTAGGGCCAGGTTCTACTCTCAATTACACAGGTATAAATCAATCTGATATATAAATACATCTGCTGAGGCTGGTGGAGTTATCCTGGATTTACAATGGTGCCATTAAGAGGAAGAATTTGTTCTTTAATATATAATTGTTTTTTAAGTAAGGCTGAGATTTTCAGAGCTGCCTAAAAGATCTCAAAGCCTAATTCCTATTAAAACTAATGGGAACTGGACATCTAATTCCCTTAGGTGGCTTGGAAAATCTCAGTTTTACTGTCTAATTAGCCCTGTCATTAAAATGTTCCTGGTTAATTAAGGGAACAATTCTTTACTATTTTGTCCTCAGCCTCTTCTTAAAATGAAATGCAGAATATCGGTAACATACTCACAGCAAAGCCAGAGAACCAGCAGCAGAATCATTGGGAGATACAGGAAGAATTTAGCCTTGAAAGTTCTGCAGTGCCTTCTGCTGCTTTGGGTGTGGGTTGGGAGACCAGCCCTGGGTCTCTGCTCTAAGCTTCCTTCTGCCCAGTGGGTTTCATAGAAGATCAGACACAGTCGCTTTCACCTGAACTGCAATGTGCTCTCGAGTTGCAAGTACAGGAGACCCTGCTGTCCCTTGGCTCAGTGCCTTCCTTTGCTCCTCGGGTTCAAACAGCAATCAGGTTGGTGATGCTTTCTCCTGTGTCATGTGTCACCGACCGCTCTCTGTATATAATAAGTGTTCACTTCATTCTGCTCTATGCCAGCCCTCAGCCCCTACTTCCTACAAGAAAAGTTAAGAAGATGTCATTGATCTGCACCTCAGACAATAGTAATGGATGGTCTAGTCTCAGTTGTACCTGCTGAATGGCCAAATAAACAGGCAAACAGACATTTCAGCAAACTCAAATCTTTAAGTGATGTGTCTTTCAGTGGGTGTATAGGGCGTGTTTTAAGGTCACTGCTCTGTTGCACTCCCTAGCATGCACTAGACCATAAGAAAGTCTTTCACCATGTTTGAAGTAACCAAGCTAAATAACCTCCTTTATACCAGTGTAAACCCAAGTAGCCACTACTAGACTATACCAGTGGGGAAAAAGAGGGGTAACATCACAATGCTCAGCAGAGTGACTCAGGATTTATGCTAGTGTATGGGAGAGTAGAATCTGATTGAGAATGTTTGTCCATGGTTCTAGTAGATAACAAATACAGTGGGTGAGGCTAAAAGCTAAGGGGCTGATAAGGCTGCAGAGACTGCACAGATTTTATGTGTTAAATTTTATTGTAGATGATGGGGAAGTTCCTAACCATAGAACATCTTTACGGGGAACAATTAGTGGGGGGAAATTGGGAAAAATTGGGAATAGCTGGAGATTCTTAACATCCTCCAGAAGTTTGAGAAGAAATGGGGGGCATGAAATTAGTTATTGATAAAACTGGCTGAAGTTAGTCAGAATTTCAAATTTCAATGGAAAAGCAGAAATGAAAATTTAATAAAATATATGTAACTTTTTTTCCTCATTTTTGACCATTACTAGATACTCATCCTGGCAGGTTTTGTCCCTGATAGCTGCCAGCCAAATCATCATCTAGATCTCAATTTGAAGTGCAGATTTTCTTTTGGATTAAACTTGATTGTGGAGAGTAAAACACTGAAATTGCTAGAAGAGCCAGGCCCTGATTTTGTGCCTAATAATGAACTTTAGTTTTATTTCACCCATCTGCAGCTGTATCAGTGATGTGGTGTTTTCCTGATTTTAACTGAGTTTCACATTAATCCAACTGAATTGTAAATAGTTATATTCAGCACTTCTTAACCTTTCCAAAATATAAACAGTGAATGCTAACTTAATAAGATTAGTGTTAGAGCTGGTTGAAAGTTTACAACCAAAAATAATTTCTCACCCAAAAATGTACTTTTATTAACATAGACATTTTCCACTGTAAAATGTCAAATTCAATTAAATTTTTCAGTTTTCCATCAAGAAAGTCTAAATGAAAATTTATATTTGAATTTACATGAAATTTTTCATTTTGACTCAATATTTCAAAATTATTTTATTTTTGTTTTGAAAAGCTTAAATGTTTTGTTAAAATATTTAGAAAAAATTCATTTCAGTGTTTCTGAATTGATTTTTTTGTCACTTTTCATTCCATACATACTTTTAATTTAGGACAAAAGCAAATATAAAAATAATGAAATTTCTTATTATATGACTATTGTTTTCTGACCAGCTTTAGTTAATAATCAAAACAAGTCATTCAAGAACTTTAGAAAAAATTGCTACCATTAAAATACAAATAAATTAAAATGCATCTGTATGCAATAAAAACCAAACATATAGATCATGAAATATTTATCTATCTAATCAATTTGTGAAAGTGGGGAGAACTGCGGTTCAGTAAATCCAAGAGTTTTTAAAGAGCTGGTGGAGAGCTCGCTGGAATGTTAATATTGATTTTCAGTAACTCTTGGAACACTGGGGAAGTTCCAGAAGACTGGAAAAAAGCTAATGTGCCATATTGAAAAAAGGTAAATGGGATGACCTTGGTTGTTATAGGCTTGTCAGTCTAACATCTATCCTGGGCAAGTTCATGGAGATGCTGATACGGGACTCAATTAATAACGGTTTAAAGGAGGACAATATAACCGATGCCCAGCAATGTGCGTTTATGGAAAATAGATCCTGTCAAACTAACCTGAAATATTTTTGTTGAGATTACAAATTTGGTAAATAAAGGTAAGAGTGTTGTTATAACATACTCAGTAGTTATAAGACATTGGACTTGGTACTGACACTAGAATGATTCAAAATCAACATGTCACACATTAAATAGAATAATAACCTACAGGGAATGGATCACTTCATGATTACCTGTTCTGTTCATTCCCTCTGGGGCATCTGGCATTGGCCACTGTCAGAAGACAGGATACTGGGCTAGATGAACCTTTGGTCTGACCCAGTATGGCCATTCTTATGTTTGCATATGGCAAAGATCTAGGAGCAAAGACTGCAGGCCATATTTACAGGGTAGGGGGCTCTATCCTGGGAAGCGGTGACTTCGGCTTATAGTGGATAATCAGCTGAACATGAGCTCCCATTGTAACTCTGGAGCCAGAAAAGCTTATGAGATCCTGGGATGCGTAAACAGAGGAATCTTAAGTAGGAGCAGAGAGGTTATTTTATCTCTGTGTCTGGCACTGGTGTGACCACTGCTGGAATCCTGTGTCCCGTTCTTCAACAATGGAAGAAGGATGTTGATAAATTGGAGAGGGGTTAGAAATGAGCCATGAGAATGAGTAAACGGTTAGAAAATTTATCTTATAGTGATAAACTCAAGGAGCTCAATCTCTTTAGATTAATAAACAGAAGGCTAAGGGGTGACTTGATCATAGTCTATAGGTCCCTACTTGGGGAACACAAATTTGATAATAAGCTGTTCAATCTTGTAGAAAATGGTATAACGAGATCCAACGGCTGGAAGTTGAAGCCAGATAAACTTCAGCTGGGAAATAAGGTGTAAATCATGGTGAGGGTGATTAACCATTGGAACAATTTACCAAGGGTCATGGTGGATTCTCCATCCCTGGAAATTTTAAAATCAAGATTTTCTAAAAGAACTACTCTAGTTCAAACAGGAATTATTTTGTATTATACAGGAGGTCAGACTAGAGGATCACAGCGGTCTCTTCTGGCCTTGTTGTATGAATCCTCACTGCAAGACTTTTTCCCTTAGAAAGACTAAGTAGTTTACCTGGTTCAGGACAGTTCTGTAAGGCCCCAGGGGTGCCCATTAACTAAGTATTCTTTTTATGTTGTGTGGTTGATCCGGAGAGGTCCTTCAACCCTACTCTGATGGGTTTTTTTGTTGGACTGGAGGGTGGTGCACATGACCTTTTAGAATTGGTTTGGCTGATGTTGACCTTTTAGTGGATTCTCCTTTCTACAAAAACTGTTGATCCGTTTGACTAAGGGAAAACTCTCCCTCCTTCTCTTACGTTTTATATGGCTGCTCCTTTTTCTGACACCAGCTTTACCCTTTTGCCAAGCATTAGCAGAATTCTGGAGCTTTGAATGTGGGCTTCCTGGTGCAAAAGAAATCAGTGGCCAGGAGTCTGGATCTGTGTTAAATGTAACTTGTTCTGTTTACACACATATGTCAGTCCTGAAACAGAGGTGGTCACAAAGAGCATGCAGTTCAACCCCTCCTTCCAGGAATCTCAGCATATCATAATGCCTCTTTCCCAGAAGAATCAGAAATGAAGGCACAGAGCCTTTTATCTTTGTCTTTTTCTTTGTCTTTTCCACCCTATCTACCCAAGCTGCCTTTACACAAAACTTTTCAGCTAAGTATGTGTTCTGTGAAAAAGTATTTCCTTTTACCTGCTTGGAATTTGCCACCTTTTCATTTAATTGAATGTCCTTGTGACCGGGTGTTCATCCCACTCTAGCCTGGAAAGAGTTAATGAGGCTGGGAAGTGGCCAATTAAGTGGAGAGGCCACACCGGAGGAATTAGATGGCTTAGGTAACTGGGGCTGATGCTGGAGCCCAGCTGAGAAGGAACAGGTAGGGCTGCTATAAAGCCAGGAAGTTGGCAGCAGAAAAGGGCTGCCGAGAGGAAGCCTGGAGCCACTCTCTAGGCATTAGAGAGAGAAAGGAAGAAACCCAGGGGGAGAGGAGAAGCTTTGGGCTCCAGGCCCTGAAGGAAGGGTTTATCCAGAAGGGTGGTGTAGCAGAATCCTGAGAGAGGCAGAGCAGGAAAAGACTCAGGGAAACAGTAGCAAGGTTTGGGACAGGGCAGACCGTGGCCACTGATTAGAGGGTCCCTGAGCCCAGGTTCCCCTTCCAGGCGGAAGTGCCATGGTCTCAAAGATTGTGAGACTTTGAGATCCCAGAAGGGAGAAAACACACTTGGCTGGAGGGCCAAGCCTGAAGAGGGAGCAACTGAGTCATGAAGAGACAGAGCACCCTAAGTGACAAAGAGAGAGAGAGACTGAAGGGTGAGTGATGGAGAAAGGGGACAGGGTGTCAGACCCGGTGGAGCTAGAGCAGCTAGGAGGAGATGCCCGAGCAGTGACTAGAGAACCCCCTTGTGGTGCCTTGTTCTTGTGCTATGAGAGGGAGAAGAGGAGAATCAGCTGGACATCTCACAGTGTGGGAAAGTCAGGCTAACTCGACTGAGCTAAAAGAAGAACAGGAGTACTTGTGGCACCTTAGAGACTAACAAATTTATTAGAGCATAAGCTTTCGTGGACTACAGCCCACTTCTTCGGATGCATCCGAAGAAGTGGGCTGTAGTCCACGAAAGCTTATGCTCTAATAAATTTGTTAGTCTCTAAGGTGCCACAAGTACTCCTGTTCTTCTTTTTGCGGATACAGACTAACACGGCTGTTACTCTGAAACTCGACTGAGCTAATGTGGCTGAAAGCCAGGCCCATCCTGACGCAGCCCCAGAGCTCATTAGCTAACCAAGCTCAGCACATTCTGCTTCACCCAAACTGAGTGTGCTTGGCTGTTTCAGCAGAGACAGCAGTGAGCTCCTATCCCTAATCTGGCTACCAACACTGTGCAAGGCCCATTCTGGTCCTGGATCTCCTCTGACCCTGGCACGACCCTTTCGGCCAGGGAAAGCAAAAGCATCCACCAATGCTGCCTTCATGGGAGCAAATCGTTTGGCACGGCAAGTTGCAGAGGCCAGCCCTTGCTGGCTGCAGCGTGTATAATTTAGATACAAATGTGGTGACTGTCAATAGCTCTGAGCTGAGTGGTGGTTTTGGAGAGGTGATGTAACCCTGTCTCTGACTGTACAGTAACTCGCACTCCGAGATACAGCCAGAGAAACCACAGGATGTGGTTAGAGGAAAAAGAGTCAGCGAAGATAATTTGTTTCCTCTCTGGACATGTTCTACATCAATCCACCCTCCCTCAACTTCCTTACTTAACAGCAGTGCAGTAATGTTATGTACAGTGCTGACTTTGTTCTGTGTTTCATCCATTCTCTAGCAAAATCAGTTCTCTCATTTCCTTCAAATTGCTCCTTAAAACACTGTGTCTTCCCGGAGGCCTGTAAATCTTCCAGCCCATCTCAGGAGTTTTAACAAAAGTTTCAATAGGAAATATCCTCTTAGGGAAAGGCCCTTTAAATCAGTGGGCAGTGGGTGCAATATGGTACCAGCAGACTGGTAGGAATGAATACACAAGGTGCACACATATGGGATTCTGGCTCACTGACTTTATACACATGCTGCCAACTTACATGAGTCATGTGATATTCTGGGGCATCTCTTCAAGCCCCAGCTCCTGGAGTCCCGTGATTATTACAGGAGCAGCTCAGCTTTCTTTTTTTAGAAAGTAAGTTTCTAGTGCTCGTGATCATGCTGAGCTGCTCAGTCAGAATGCTGCAGGCTTTGAAATATGATCTATGCCCTCCATTATTTGTGAAACACATATGTGTGTGTGGGGGGGGGGGGCACACCGGGTCTGTCTAAACTGCAAGTAAACCCAGGATTATCAGAACTCCATTTAGCAGACCCTGAATTTGTTAACCTAGGGCTTGAGCCTCTACACTCATGTGTAACACCAGGTCAGGAATTGTTGAACCCTGGGTACCAACCTCGGGCTCCAGCATCTACACTACATTATGTGGGCCCAAGCTCAAACACCCCATCCCAGACTTCTTAATGCCCTCCCAAACTGTGGCTGTTCGTGGTGCAGTGTGGGGAAATGTGACTGTCCACCAATCTTGGCTGCCCAGAGGAAAAAGCGAGTCAGCCTGTGGGATTGTGGAATACTTTTGGTGGACTCCCAAAGCATGAGTCCAGTGGGGCTGTGACTACACTGCAGTGCAAAGCAATAGGGCTCAGCCTCGGACCCTCTACCCCTTTGGGGTTCTGGGACCCTTGGTCCAAGCCCTGGGTTAGCACGATATGTGTGTAAATAGAAGGGAGTTTACGCTTGAGCCTGAAGTCAAATCACTGTAGCATAGACATACCCACTAAGACCTCGATCCAGCAAATGCCGACACCAGTTAGTGACCTGATTCATGTGAGTAACCCCTCTAAAGCCAATGGACTCCAGAAGAACAGTACCAGTTATTTGTTCACAAGAAATTTTGTTGAGTTTTGAATGAAAAGACAAAGACAAACTGATTTATTTATTTATTGGCTTTTGAAAACCATTTTCAGTATTGGTAAAAATGTTTGTTTTTTAAATATGAAAAAAAAAATACTGAACCCTGAAAGCTATCACTGAAAAAAACCACAAGCAAACAAAAACAACTGAACATTTTTTGGCTTCTGTTTTTTTGGTTAAAAAATAGATTTTTGATCAAAATGAAAATTTTCCATTTGAATTTTGGTTGCAAAGTTTTATTTACTTTATTTTCAATAAAAATATTTGAATAGATTCTATAAAACACCTTTGCAGGATTTCTCACCACAGCTGCAAGTGGATTTGATCTGGGAAGGAAACATGAGTAGCTAGAGAAGAAGGCAAGGCTATTGGATAGTCTATCTAGATAAGAACATTCTAGGACTGTCACTCTGAGTGTCATTCTGAAGCCTAGAATGTGTGTTGAGTCAGTGTGATGCAATGGGAACAGCTACAAGCATGGCGGAGAGCTCTTTCTCTTCAGAATATCACCAGGTTCAGTTGTTCCTGGGATTTGCCATCTGTTCCTGTCCAGTTTTTTAAGTTCTCAGCCATTCTTAGTTTTGCAAGTTACAGCCATATGACAGTACAGGCTTTCACCCAGTAAGTGAGTTAACAGGCTGACTCCCAGAGCTTCTTTGAAAATCTAAGTGTTTGGAAATGCAATATTCCCTAGAAACTATTGCATCCATATGATCCCCACCCCCAACACTGTAGTGTCTGAGTCTTCACAATCTTGAATGCTTTTATCCTCACCAGACCGCTGTGAGGCAGGACAAGATAAAAAAATCTGTTTTGGTAAAAATGGTCAATCTGGGAAAACTAAAAAAAAAAAAAAAACAACCATTTTTAATAGAGGTTTTTACAAAAACCCCAACAATTTCACCTAAAAAATCAGTTTCCTTCTTTTTGTTGTAAAAGCAGAAAATGTTGACAAAATTTTCTGCAAAAAGTTTTTTTGTTTTAGTCAAAAATCCATTTTTCACTGAAAAAGTTTGATCATCCTACTGATTATTCTGTGCTGGAATTTTCCAGACTTGGTTTCAAGCCAGAAGATGCTTTTCCTTTTTCTTTCATTTTGTTAGAAAGTTCCTAGCAAAATCTCTTCAGCTGTTTTTATGATCCACAATGGGGAAAACAGGTAAGTTTCCTCTTTTAGAACAAGAGCCCCTCTCTTTGCTCTTTAGATAGAGGAGTAAAAAATGGCCGTGATCAAGTTTGAAATGAAACTGGGGTGGAAATAATAGGATCTGAACTGAGGGGTGGTTTTGAAGAGCTGCTGCAACTGTGTGGACATAAGTTGACTGAACAATAACCCATGTTCAGAACCTCAACCATGGGAGATGCAGGATGTGGTCAGAGGGAAATGAAAGTAGACAAGAGCCAGTGAAAGAATTTATTGCCTCTGGAAGCAACTTCCCTCCCCGTCAAGACTCTCCTCCCCTCAAATCCCCGTTCCTCACACTTCCTTGATTAACAGCAGAGATAGTATTTGTCCTTACTGCACAGGAGGACATGTTAAAATGTTAACCCCACCAAGAAGGGGTTAAATAAAACAGTCACTAGGGAATATACACATAAACCACCCCTACCCGCCCCCAAACAAAGAAACTTTACTCTCAACTTCCCTGGTCCATCACTCTGAGATTGTTGCCAGTCACCCATTCCTGACCCTAAACTGCAAACATTTTTGTGTCATTTACTTTTGAATTGAAATTTGTTTTTGTTTCAGTTTTTGAAAGTTGAGCAATTTTTGAGATTTCAGAGTTTAGAATTGTTTTTCCTTCTCCCTTTTTTTGGTAACTGAATAAACAGACTGAATGACATCTAGCTTGTTGATTTTACTTTTTCATTTTTTCCACCATTCTGTAACTTTTCAAAATTTCTCTAACTCCGGAAAAGTTGCAGAGAGGTAGAGTCACAAAGTTTCATTTTCTCTCTTGCCTCTGTCACTGTTCCAAAGTTGGAGATGTTTTGAAAATTTGAGTAGAAAAATGAAAAAAAAAAAAAAAAAAAGGAAAAGGAAAAACTCCCAGTCCTGGAAATCTTTCCCTTAACTGCATTTTGTCAGGTGACAGGAAGAAATAGGAAAAATTGAATTGAAGTGAAAATTTGATTTTGTTTCAATTTGAAATTTTCCCATGAAACATTTCAAATGAACATTTTTTGTTTGAATTTTGTAATAGGGAAAAAACAGGTTTCCCTGCCATTTCTAACCTTTGGTCTGATTTGGTCTGGCAATTTCTATTAGTTTATACTGAAAGACATTTGTGACATTAACATATAAATTACATATGCTTTACATATTGGATTAGTATATTATTTCAAATGAACGGATAGTGTCATTTTCATATGCTACAGTCCATTTATACATACCAGAGATTTTTGTTTTGAAATTACATTATCTATACATATGTAAGGGGGCTGTTGGCCCCTTAGTGAAACTAAGTGGGGGGGTTTGGGTCAGCTGTCTCCCAATACCAGGAGAAAAGAGAAGGGCTGAAGAGGAGTCAAGGCCAACTGACTGAGGCAGACCAGCTGCACCAATGGGGAGACAAGGCTGAGCTACACCGCAGAACCAGAGCCAGGGAGCGACTGCCTACTGTGCTGCAGCTAATACCAGAGCAGAGCCTGGTTAGCAGCTGTGGAGAGCGAGGGTGGACCCTGAGCAGACTGGGCCCAGACACAAGGGCCTTGCAGGCCAGACCCAGAGTGGCGTGTTAACTGGGGAAAGGGCCGATAGTGAGGAGAAGTGTCCTGCCACCTAGAGCCTGAGGGCGTGTGGACACCATCAGAGCAGGTGTCTGACCCGTGATATCCCTGCAGCGCTGCCAGGGCCTAGGAGGGAGGCCTGGGGTGTGTGAGGAACAGACTGTGAACTTATCTCATGCCCCAGAGATGGCTGTTTGTGGGTCCCTGGTTCCTTTAACCTCTTCCATTTTTCCTTATTTTTCTTACAGTTGCCATTTCATAAATTGTATTTGGCTTGAACTTAATCTAGTGGTCAGTGGGTCAGGGAAGTGAGGAGAAAGTACTCCAGAGTGGTACCCTAAGTATCCAAGACAAGACTGGAGGGTTGAGCCTCCCAGGAATCCTGGGACCAGCCTTGTTTGGGGTTACAAGGACTCCGCTGCATGGGAGAGTGGAAGGAGAGTCCTTGACGTCAGGCAGGCTCTGGGTGAAGAGAGTGGAAGCGAGGACTCAGATCCTTTCACTACCCGATTCCACTAGGGTAGTGCAGAAGCCAGGAAAGTTCCCCACAATAGCAGGACCATTCCATTGCTGACACATATGAAACACATGTGCTTTTTCCACATAGGCATGGAACCTCACTGCCATTTAAGAAATCAGACAGGTTAAATCTGTGTCACTCTTTCTTTCGTTCTTAAATCAACAAATTGACAAATTCTGTTGTTCTGTTTATTAGACATTTCTCCATCATCTCTGTGTCCTCTTCTTTCCTGTTATGTAGGGTCCCACACACTGAATCAATCTCTCAAACCCTTTTCTTCCAAACTCTTCATTTCAGGGCATGTTGATCTGTGGGAAAATGAGAGGCAATCAGCCAATACAACACCAGCTGCATTTAGCATCTCATAGAGACGCCAGATATTTGAGGCAGTTTGTTACTGTTCTAACTTACACTTGACTGTCACATAGTGCTGGTTGAGAAATATTTTTTTTTTCTGCAAAATATATTCATTTTTATTGACAAACTCATAACCAGACAATTGAAAAAAAGATTCAGTTTTTAACAATACTCCCCAAATTTTTAATCAAAAATGAAATTTTTCATGATTTTTTTCTCTCCGTTTTTTGATACATTTTGTATCGAAAAATGTTGACTGGCTGTACTGTCCTGCCCCCAGGAGATGCCTGGGCCTATATTCCCTTTTCACTGGAAATTCTTCTATACATCTTATGCCCATTTAGTTCAGCTGTAAGTGATCAGGCAAGGTGCCCGGCAGGGGCAACCATGTACACGTCATAGTTTATGCAGCTTCAGCAGCCTTGTCATTAGTAGAGACACTTTAACACCAGTGGTATGTCCCAGGCTATGCAGCAAATTAATCCCCAAAATCTTTACTCCTGCTCTAACCACGTTTCCTTCCAGAGCTGAGACTAGTACCAGGAGTCCTGATGCCCCATCCACCTTATGCTAACCCCAAAATCACAACCACCAATCAGAGCAAGAGACAGAACCCAGGAGTCCTGATTCCTAGGCAACCTTCTTCTAAGCCCTGGACTGCACTCCCCTCCCTGAGCCAGGAACAGAACCCAGGAAGATTGGGAAGGAATTTTTCTCCAGGGCAGATTGGCAGAGGCCCTGGGGGTTTTTTGCCTTCCTCTGCAGCATGGGGCACAGGTCACTTGCTGGAAGCTTCTCTGCATCTTGAAGTCTTTAAACCATGATTTGAGGACTTCAATAACTCAGACACAGGTTTGATACAGGAGTGGGTGGGTGAGATTTTGTGGCCTGCGTTGTGCAGGAGGACAGACTAGATGATCTAAAAGCTCTGCTGTAGGAATTATTTTGGGGCAATTCTCGGGCCTGTGCTATGCAGGAGGTCAGACTGGATGATCTAGGGTTACCATCTGTCCGGGTTTCCCCGGACATGTCCGGCTTTTTTAGCTTTAAATGGCCATCCGGGGGGGGGGGATTTCTAATATGGTAGAAATGTCCGGGATTTCCCCCTTCCCCTCATGCAGAGTGCGGTGTGGCTGATTGGACGGCTGTGCCTGATTGAAAGCCGCTTGCAGCCACTGGGGCCTCTAGCAGCCAGAGTCACTCCCCCTCCCCAGCTCCCTCCTCCCCCGCAGAGCAGCGCCTTATTTGTTTGGCTCCACGTGGACAGGGAACGGGGGGGGGTTAGATTGGTTGGGGTTCTGGGGGGGGCTGTCAGGAGAAGGGGGTATAGAGAGCGGTTGGGGCAGGCAAGGGACAGGGAATGGGGGGGTTAGATTGGTCGGGGGTTCTGGGGGGGGCTGTCAGGAGAAGGGGGTGTAGAGAGCAGTTGGGGCAAGCAAGGGACAGGGAACGGGGGGGTTAGATTGGTCGGGGGATCTGGGGGGGCTGTCAGGAGAAGGGGGTGTAGAGAGCAGTTGGGGCAGGCAGGCAGGGGACAGGGAACGGGGGGGTTAGATTGGTCGGGGGTTCTGGGGGGGTCTATCAGGAGAAGGGGGTGTAGAGAGCAGTTGGGGCAGGCAAGGGTCAGGGAACGGGGGGGTTAGATTGGTCGGGGGTTCTGGGGGGGCTGTCAGGAAAAGGGGTGTAGAGAGCGGTTGGGGCAGGTAAGGGTCAGGGAACAGGGGGGTTAGATTGGTCGGGAGTTCTGGGGACAGTGAGCAGGGAGACTTAGATAGGGGGTGGGGTCCTGGGGGCAGTTATGGGCGGGGAACAGGTAGGGGGTAGGGGGATTCTGAGGGGGGCGGGAAGTGGGAGGGGGTGGGGCTGGGGCGGGGCTATGGCGGCACCCCGTGTCCTCTTTTTTGATTGTTGAAATATGGTAACCCTAGGATGATCATAATGGTCCTTCCTAACTTTGGAATCTATGAAACTATGACTCATTGTAACAGAGGGAAGAGGGCTAGGTAATGAGCTACTGGACCATCTGCTTTTGAGCAGAAATCCCAGCCTCCATCCTCTGCTCCTACAACTGCATCCCAGATTGGAGGTTAGAAATTTGTTGAGGATGAGAAAAACAGTTTATACTGCAGACTGATATTACAGTGTCCTGGGCCTGTGAATAAATTAACAAACTGCACTCGTTTTTCTAATGTGTTGCCTTGAAAATCCCAGTATACTAGATGAATTGATAAATCCAAGGAGTAAGTTAATAATATTTTTGAACTTCATACCAATAAGCTTCCCTGCTGCAGTTTTGTCTGTGCTCTCCTTTGCACTTTATTCCCTATAGAAAATGAGAGAAAAGCTACATGAGTGAATGTTGAAAATCACCTGTATTTACTGTGTTAAAACAAGAGAGGCCTGAGTAAAGTCCTAGCTACCAATGCGATGCTCTGGCTTAGCAAATGTGATTATGTCTTCCTCTAATGGTTGTTCCCAGCAATTACAACACTTCCTACTGATTTAAGATAATGGATTTTCCTTTAGTTCAAATGGAGAGGATTATTTCACTGGCATTGCAGGATGTAAATCCCACTGGTATCCATGGTATGTCCAGGTATCTACAGTAGGTTACACAAATGCCTCTGATCTTTGGTGGAGGATGGACCTGGAATCCAAACCCAGGGCTGGACCTCAGTTTCACAAATAGCTCATGTTTTTTTAACAGATCAAAGAAATGCCCTGTATCCAAACACATCCAGAATTTGGGGTGATCTGGATCTGAATTTTGAGGCCTGGGCTTGTTTCTCTTTAAAATCTTCAGAGGTGAATTTAAGAACATGCGAAAAAAAGGAACTGACTGGGTCTAATTTGTGGCCACATAGAGCAATTCAAACCCAGTTGTCCCTTTCAGCAGCTGGACTTCTCCCATAATTAGCAGTGGGACTGAAAGGGAACTGCCTTGCACAGGCAGTTTTTGGACTTATGTACCTGCTGGACATTTTAAGGCCAGCTTCCCAACAGCTGATAATATCTAGTGCTTATAAAGTGCTTTTCTTCATCAGATTTCAAAGTGCTTTACAAGGACGTCAGCATCTTTAGTCCCATTGTATAGATGGGGAAACTGAGACAAAGAGCAGCAAAATGACTAACTCAGAAGCAGAGCTGGGAATAGACCGTATAGGGTCTAAATCCCAAGCCAGCGTGCTAGCCACTAGGCCATACTGCCTCTCACTAGCACAGAGCTACATGCTACATGAGCAAAGGCCACTGTTTCTGATGGTGCTGTAGCTGGGTAGGGACATTCACAGAGGGATTCATGTGTCACTACCACCACATTAGCAGTGGGGTTAATACCCAACTTGATTTATGACCTGTCTTCTTTCCTTTTCAGTCATAATCAGCATGTGCATCCCACAATACCTTTACCTTTAGGGCAGGGTAATTCTAAATCAAATACTATAGTCATGTCACTACAGTTTTCACATTGATGTGCCTCTGAAAAGACAGAGAAACTGTTAGAGAAACATCCTAAATGACTCACCGCAACATTAGGAAAGAAAAAAGGAAACATAAAGTAAATTAGGTATGGGGTAAGGAGGCAGCATCTGGCATTGGGATCTGGATTGTGTTTAGGCTAGGCCTGAGGGTGCAAGTTTCAGGTCACTCCGGACATCAATGTTGTGAGCTTGCAGTGTCAAAATTTCCTCATCTCATCTCACAAGAATTTAGTCCAAAATGCCACAAATTTCACAAGAGCAATTGGGCTTGTGAAATTTCTTATCTCTCAGGCCTAAACCAAGGCAGATCCCCCTTCTGGCCGAGGTCTTTCCTCAAATCAAAACTGCAGGGACAAGATCCAGGCTGCCAATTTGTGAGCAAGTTACTTCACCTCATTGCTCCAGTCCAGGCAGATTATAGTCAGCCAGCATGTAACCCCTTCCTGGCATTCAGCTTTATTCACAAACTGATGAACACAATCCAGCCCAAGCCTCCTCCCTGAGCTTGTTTGCTCCCAGTGTTCCTCTTCAAGGGCCACTCAACTGACACCCTAGGCCATCTCTTTCTAGAGCCATTTCCTAATTTCCTTCTCTCCAGTTGGGTAATAAGTCCCCTGCAACAGTGAGTCAGAGAGATGCATTAATGTTTTCCGGCAGAATCTTCACCGGCTAACAGGTTTAGTTTTCAGATAAACATTGCCAGATAGTTACAGGATTCAGATCCAAACCCGCTGAATTTGGAATGGATTCACCTTTGGCCTTTCTCTAATAGATACACAAGCTGCAAACAACTAACATTGATTCTGTTCAAGCTCCCTGCCACTGTCTGAAAACATTATGGAAGTTGGGAATTTGTTCTGGAGTTTGTCTTATCTGCCTTCTAACAGGTATAGGTGCTTATATACCTTTGCTTATTAGTAGAAACAGAATGAAGCACAGACCCAAGGTGGCAGGAATTATAATTCCAAGTATCATTTGCACTCCTGGAAAATGAAAGTTATATTTACAGAATACAATAACATTAAACAAGAAATAAAGGGAAAGGGAAGCTAGAATACTTTGAAGAGGGCCGGCCCTTCAACAGCCAGATGAAAATAAGTAGCTAATGTAATAGAAACCTCTGCACAGGCCACTCACAGAATGGCACAATGAATTTTTAGAGCATTTCCATTCCACAGCAACTTTCAACATTTCCAAATTGGAACAAATCCCTCAACATTTTAAAAGGTCCTGAAAAATGAAGATTATTAAAACAAAATTGATATTGAAATATTTTCTTCTGCTAATGTCAAATCATTTTGTTTCAATAAAGTAAAATGTTTCATTTGAATGAGGTTGAAACATTATAATATATTAAATATCACATATAACATTAAATAGAAATAATATAAATAAAATATATTGTTAATATTATTTATTCAAAATTATACCGTAATGTTTTAATATTTTAATATACTGTGCAAGTCAAAATGAATCATTTGAACTTCTTCCCTTGAAAAATTTCATCAAAATTGACACATTTCTATGAAATGTTTCTTTTTTGATAAAACTGTTCCATAATTTCTATTTATTTTCCTGTTCCCATTTGCTAAAATATGAGGCCCTCACTGTGCACGAGTACAGAAAAAAACAAAAAGCAACCCCAAATAAAATTTGACCTTGCCATCAGTAGTCACCAGAAGGCCAGTGATTTATCATTGGTTTCTACCCAGTCTACAAAGAGCGATGTCCAGCTAAAAGGAGACAAGCCTAGCTACAACTGCTACTACATCTGGCCCTGGTTCTGAGGGGCACTTAGTAGAGGTGGGTGTTTATACTATAACTTGGCAAAGTCAGGCAGGATGTCTAAGGAGAGTTCAAAAGCTGATCACTGGAGTGTGAGTGCCTTGCCTGCCCCCTGTTGAGGGGACAGAACCAATTCAGTAGCAGTGCCATCCAGGTGTCTCTTACTTGGAAGATTATCTGTGCATATTCTGGGTCCAGTTCTGAGTAGCCCAGATCCAGCTGGAGGTTCTACCCCTGGAAATTCTACTTGGGACACAGGCTGTGGCAGCACAAATTGGCTGCAAATTCTTTTATTCTGGTTCAAGGTGACCCAGGAAGGGTCTAACTCAGGCCTCCCCTAAGAGCTCCTGCTGGCAGAACTACCCTGGAGGTGAATGCTGCTGGGGAACAAACAGCCTCACTCTGGGAATGGCAGTGATGGTGATTTATACCCCATTGTACCAGGCTAACTGGAAGCAGCCCATTCAATGGAACGCAGGGTGAACACGTCCTATATATACGCTTTCAAGAAGAAGGGAGGCGAGTGAGAAGGAAAGATGACAGCTCCTACAGGAAGGCACTCTGCTTTTCTGTAATTCAGATCCTAAGGCACCAGAGAAAACTCCAAATTCATGAATGGATGAAGTGATTTACCATGGGGAGAGGTCATCTCTTGGTCATGGCTGTTGGCATTGCTGGTTTTGTCTGTGCAAAAATCACAAGAGCAGAAAGTGTTAGAGCAAAAATAGGAAACCCTCTTAGATATGCTAATAGTGAAGCAGTCGCTTTTTTCCCATGTTGGGGAAGGGTTGGGTTTTTTATTTTATTTTATTTAATGACAGTAGACTTTGAGATTCAAATAGTTAAAGATTTGTAACTGTTTAAAGATAAATTGTCAACATCCCATGTCAAAATAAACAAAGTAAACATCCTTAAATCAAACCCTAATATGTTCTCAAACACATTTTTCTTTATTTAATCTGGTAATTTTGATTATAATAAATGTTTTTTTTTTCATTTGTTTGTGTGTATATATGCAGTGACATCAATGTTTACCAACAATTACTGATAAAAATCTAATCCTTCCATCCTAATCTAACCCTATTCATAGTGCTGGTTTATACTTGCAATTACCTATTCATGGGATTTAAAGATTTTGAAATTTATTTTACATTTCTATTTGGAAGAAAACCAAATACGTATATGTGATAAATGAAGGGGGGTGGGTAGCTCCCTTTTATGGACACCCAATCCGCCAGTTAGCTGTAAAATCCCTCTTGGAAGCTGTTATCTCATTGCTTTACCTGTAAAAGGATTAAAAATCCCCCAGTTAAAGAACGGGAAATGGGCACCTGACCAAAAGAGCCAATGGAAAGGTAGGACTTTTTAAAATTGGGAAAGAAACTTTCCTTTTGCCTGTTGTTCTCTCTAGGCTGCAGGGACACAGAGCAGCAATGCTATAAGCAGGAATGCTGTGTAAGATTGAACCAGGTAGGAAAAATTATCTTCCATACCTAGAAGGAATCATTGGGACAGGGAATGTTTAGATAGATGTGATCAGGTTTATTTCTTTATTTTGGCTTGTGGACCCCTCTGTGCTAAACCCAGATGCTTTTGTTTGCTTGTAACCTTTAAGATGAACCCCCAAGAAAGCTATTTTGGGTGCTTAATTTTTGGAATTGCTCTTCTAAAATCTAGCAAAAGCCTAAATTCCAGGTGTATTTTCTTCCTTTTTGTTTTAATAAGATTTACCTTTTTTTAAGAACAGGATTGGATTTTTGGTGTCCTAAGAGGTTTGTGCACATGTTGTTTAATTAACCGGTGTTAATTTGTTTCAGATTTTTGAAATTTTGAAATTTTATCTTGTAGTTTCAAAACTTTGTTTTGGAATTTATTTTATTTCATTCTTATATTATTTTCACATAATTTCATGACAATATGCAATATTACTACTAACAAATCATAATGTGACATCATATTTAAAATATTATATTATTCTCATTTTATTTTATTTTAAAACCATTAAGGGCAGCAACTACTTAGTACAGATTAGAGTAATTTATCTTCTTTGAAATTGTCTCCTGTTTGTATTGTAATGAAATAGTTTGAATTAAATTCAAAAAATCTGAAAGGACATTATGATTTTTTTTTTTTTGATCCAAATAGGAATGAAAAAAAATCAAGATATCGAAATCCCATGAACTGGCAATTCCAAGTTTCAGTCAGCTCCATGAGGGACCCTTTATGTCTCAAAACTAACAAATTAAAAAAAAGATCTACAGGAATTTTCATCGAATTTGATACATTTTGAAATATTTCAATTTAGATGACAACAACAATTTCCATCAAAAAACATTTCAATGAAAAATCTCTAACCCAGCTCTATTCCCTCAGCACTAGATGTCATAGCTGTTCCCCTCACATGGAAGTGGTATGTCCCAGGGATTAGCAGACCTGTATTCCAACCCTAGCTTTGCCAAGGATCTGATCTGTGACCTTGAGCATGTCACTGCCCCTCTCTGTGCCTTGGTTTCCCAACAACACTCATTGTCATGTTTGAAGTGCTTTGAGATCTACAGCTAGAAAATGCTGTACAAGAGCTAAGTGTGAATAAAGATACATCTATATTCAATATATAACCCTGTGGTCCTAATTCTGCCATTAGTGATGGCCCTTGAAATAATGCATGAAGATGGGCAAATAAGAGGACACCTTATCCATCGAATATTTCATATAAAATATTTCACAAAAATCGTTAATTAAATAATTGGAAAATTATATTCGGCCTGCCCTATCCACCGCTGGTTCATCTCCCATCATTGGAGAATCTAAGTAATTTTGCATTTAGCCTGATGACACATTTCTGACAGAATATAGGAAAATATTTAAAGAGTGGCCCAACTGACATCCATTGGCCCTGCTTCTCCAGAGTCCACTGACTGGAACATTCTAACTCCTACCATTGAGCAAGCTCTTCTGAGTTCCCAAAATCTAAAGGTAGACGTTGATTTGTGACAAGGGTTATAGTCTACTTAACCACACTTACGCTAACATATGCTATTTTACAGGATACAAACCTGTAGGTTTCTTGCATTACAGCTGAATATGATAAAAGGCAAGCCACTGAATATATAGTAGGGTGAACATAATGAGGAAAACTTGCTTTCTTGTCTACAAAGTCATCTGTCCAGAGGATGAAGATAGCATTGATGCATCTCAGGAATATAATTGGTTTCATGGTGCATTTGGCCAGAAATTCTTCTTCAGTTCTTTCCCAGACCTGAAGAAGAGCTCTCTACCTTGAAAACTTGTCTCTTTCTCCAACAGCAGTTGGTGCAATGGAAGATATTACCTCACCTACCTTGTCTCTCTCGGGTAAACTCTTTATTCTCTCTTGCTTTAGGTAACCATCTATAAAAGGGGATGATGATAATCCTTCCTTGGTGTATCTTGTCAATTTAGATTGTAAACTTTTCACAACCATGACTGTCTCTAATTATGTATCTGTACAGTGCCTAAAGGCTCTGATCTCAGCTGGGGTCCTAAGGCCCTATCATAATTGAAATAATCTTCATTAGAATTTCATAAGGAAAACATAATAAAGCAGGAAATCATTGCTGTATAACATGTCAGACTTGCAGTGACTTGTTCTGCTTTAAAAGCGCAGTATAATCGCTTACCCTGGCATGGGAATATCCATCAGAATTGTCATCGGTAAAAAAGGTCACATTTATAAAGTTTTTTGTTAACACTGGTGTTAGTGAAATCTTTCCCCCTCACCTGTTAATCTACGCACTCCCTATCCATGGCCCCACAAAGTCGTGAGACCTCCTTGTCAACCTCCTCCTAGCCCTGGGCAAACTGGCCTTCTACAAAAGTAGGGAGAGAAGGTTGGCCAACGGGGTTTCCTGCAACTTTGTGGGGCCACGGATAGGGAGTGCATAGATGAACAGGTGAGGGGAAAAGTGCAACCAAAAACTGAATAAAATATCTAGGAGGAGCTGGAATAGCGGCTGCAACCTGGTGCACTCCAGATAAACATGCGCCAGGGTCTCCGTCACACTGCAAAAGGGGCAGGTGCCTGGGAGGGGAGTGAATCGCGCCAAGTACACAGCTGTGCTCATGGCCCCGTGAGGGATCCGCCAGCTGACTTCCCCAGTGGGCCTCGGGACCAGGGTGGAATATAGGCTGGCCCACTGGGGCTCCTCACCCTCCAGAGGTGGCAAGAGCTCCCGCCACTTCGTGCCAGGGCGGGACCCAAGGGTGAGGACATGAAGAGTGTGGTGCATGAGCGTGTACAGATGTTTTCTTGGCATGGTCCGGAACCGAACTGGCTCAAGTTCTGCAGCCAGCTCGTGGTAAAGGGGTGTGTCATAACTATAAAGGGAAGGGTAACAGCCCTCCTGTGTACAATACTATAAAATCCCTCCTGGCCAGAGACTCCAAAATCCTTTTACTTGTAAAGGGTTAAGAAGTTCAGGTAACCTGGCTGACACCTGACCCAAAGGACCAATAAGGGGACAAGATACTTTCAAATCTTGGTGGGGGGAAGGCTTTTGTTTCTGCTCTTTGTGTTGGTGGTTGTTCGCTCTTGGGACTAAGAGGAACCAGACATCAATCCAGGCTCTCCACATCTTTCTGAACAAGTCTCTCATATTTCAAACTTGTAAGTACAGCCAGGCAAGGCGTGTTAGTTTTATCTTTGTTTTCTCAACTTATAAATGTACCTTTTGCTAGAGTGTTTATCTCTGTTTGCTGTAGCTTTGAACTTAAGGCTAGAACTCTGGGCTCTTTGAGTCTGATTACCCTGCAAAGTTATTTTCCATCCTGATTTTACAGAGATGATTTTTACCTTTCTTTCTTTAATTAAAAGCCTTCTTTTTAAGAACCTGATTGATTTTTCCTTGTTTTAAGAACCAAGGGGATTGATCTGGACTCACCAGGAATTGGGGAAGGGGGGGGGAATGATTAATTCCTCCTTGTTTTAAGATCCAAGGGATTTTTGGATCAGTGTTCACCAGGGAATTGGTGGAAAGTCTCACAAGGCTACCCAGGGAAGGGAGCTAGCCCTTGGGAGTGGTGGCAGCAGACCAGATCTAAGCTGGTAGTTAAGCTTAGAAGTTTTCATGCAGGCCCCCACAGCTATACCCTAAAGTTCAGAGTGGGGAAGGAGCCTTGACAGGGTGGGATGCCCTGGCAGGTCCACGGGGCAGGGGCCCGATGAAAAGTCCGGAGGACCTGGGGTGGAGGGTGGGTGGAGCATGCCCTCTCACAGGACCGGGTTGAGGAAGTCCCAAGCAGTGTGCGGTAAAGCGGCCCTCACCTCCTGAAGTACGCACCGGGGAGTACAAGGCCTGGAGATCCCCATGTGCCAAGCAAGCGTCAGGAGATCCAGCCAGTCTCCCTGGTCTTACCTTCCCCCTGTTGAGTGGACAGAACCAATTCAGTAGCAGTGCCATCCAGGTGTCTCTTAGTTGGAAGATTATCTGTGCATATTCAGGGTCCAATTCCAAGTAGCCCAGACCCGGCTGGAGGTTCTGCCCTGGAAATTCTGCTTGGGACAGAGGCTGTGGTGGCACAAATTGGCTGAAAAATCTTTTATTCTGGTTCAGAGTGACCCAGGATGGTTCTAAGTCAGACCTCCCCTCAGAGCTCCCATTAGCAGAACTACCATGGAGCACCCTGGTGGAAGCTGGGGCTTGGGGACACAGCATCTGCCCTCCCTTGAAGTGAATCCTGCTGGACAACAAACAACCTTACTGTAGGGAATGGCGGTGATGGTGATTTATACCCTATTGCACCAGACTAACTAGCAGCAGCCCATTCAATGGAACGCAGGGTGAACACATCCTATATATACACTTTCAAGAAGAAGGGAGGTGAGTGAGAAGGAAAGATGACAGCTCCTATAGTAAGGAGCTCTGCTTTTCTGTAATTCAGATCCTAGGGCACCCGAGAAATTTCCAAATTCATGAATGAATGAGGTGATTTACCATGGGGAGAGTCATCTCTGGGTCACGGCTGTTGGCATTGCTGGTTTTGTCTGTGCAAAAATCACAAGAACAGAAAGTGTTAGAGCAAAAATAGGAAACCCTCTTAGATATGCTAACAGTGAAGCAGTCACTTTTTTTCCGATGTTGGGGAAGAGTTTTTTTTTTTTTACTTTATTTTATATTATTTAATAACAATAGATATTGAAATTCAAATAGTTAAAGATTTCTTACTGTTTAAAGATACATTGTCAACATCTCATGTCAAAATATACAAAGTAAACATCCTTAAGTCAAACCCTAATATGTTCTCAAGCACATTTTTCTTTATTTAATCTGGTAATTTTGATGATAATAAATGATTCCCCCCCCCATTTGTTAGTGTGTGTATATGCAGTGACATCGATGTTTACCGACAATTACTGATAAAAATCTTGTCCTTCCATTGTAATCTAAACCTATTCATAGTGCTGGTTTATACTTGCAATTACCTATTCATGGGATTTAAAGATTTTGAAATTTATTTTACATTCCTATTTGGTTGAGGAAGACCCAAGCAGTGTGTGGTAAAGCGGCTCTCACCTCCTGAAGTACGCGCCGGGGAGTACAAGGCCTGGAGAGCCCCATGTGTCAAGCGAGCATCAGGAGATCCAGCCTGTCTCCCCGGTCTTGCCTTCCGCCTTAGGCCAGACATAATTCCAAAAAAAAAAAAAAGAGAATATATTGGTTGATATTTAAATCCAGAGTTCATTATTGAACTCAATGTGTTGACCTGTAAATCCGGATGAGGTCATTTGAAATGGATTTTGTGATAGGCTTTGGATACAGCAGAGTAGTCCTATTGGATTCCAGGAAGTGGGTGGCCAGAAGCCTACCCACTGCTAAAGGACCTCCCCCCAGCTTAAGAGGAAGATCCACCGGTCCAAGAATCCAAATAATTGTGGGGGACAACTAATGATATAACAGGAACAGGAGTGAGGTCACAGGGCTAAATGAAGGGAACTTGACGAGGACACCGAGCAGAGAACTCCAGAAAGCACCCACTGCTCCTCGAAGGTGTCAAGGGAGCCAGCAGGTGCTGCCCAGAGGAACTCTGCCCAGATGCGTGAATGGACTGAGGAGTGGAAATAGGCCCCACAGTCACAGGAAACCCCGTCGGCCAACCTCCTCTCCCTAGTTTTGTAGATGGCCATTTTGCCCAGGGCTAGGAGGAGGTTGACAAGGAGGTCCCGCGACTTTGTGGGGCCATGGAGAGGGAGTGCGTAGATGAACAGATGAGGGGAAAAGATTTCACTAACACCAGTGTTAACAAAAAATGTTATAAATGTGACCTTTTTTACCGATGACAATTCTGATGGATATTTCCCCTTGCCTTCCCCCTGTTGAGTGGACAGACTCAATTCAGTCGCAGTGTCGTTCAGGTGTCTTAGTTAGAAGATTATCTGTGCATATTCTAGGTCCAGTTCTGAGTAGCCCAGAGCCGGCTGGAGGTTCCGCCCTGGAAATTCTGCTTGGGAGAGAGGATGTGGCTGCACAAATTGGCTGCAAATTCTTTCAGTCTGGTTCAGAGTGACCCAGGATGGCTCTAAGTCAGACCTCCCCTCAGACTTCCCATTACAGAACTACAATGGAGCATCCTGATGGAAGCTGGGGCTTGGGGACACAGCATCTGCCCTCCTGTGAGGTGAATCCTGCAGGAGAGCAAACAGCCTCACTGTAGGAATGGCGGTGATGGTGATTTATACACCATTGCACCAGGCTAACTGGAGGCAGCCCATTCAATGGAACGCAGGGTGAACACGTCCTATATATACGATTTCAAGAAGAAGGGAGGCGAGTGAGAGGGAAAGATGACAGCTCCTACAGTAAGGAGCTCTGCTTTTCTGTAAATCAAATCCTAGGGCACCGGAAAAATTTCTGAATTCATGAATGAATGAGGTGATTTACCATGGGGAGAGGTCGTCTCTGGGTCACGGCTGTTGGCATTGCTGGTGTTGTTTGGGCAAAAATCACAAGAGCAGAAAGTGTTAGAGCAAAAATAGGAAACCCTCTTAGATATGCTAATAGTGAAGCAGTCACTTTTTCCCCATGTCAACATTTCATGTCAAAATATACAAAGTAAACATCCTTAAATCAAACCCTAACATGTTCTCAAGCACATTTTTCTTCATTTAATCAGGTAATGTTGATTATAATAATTGATTTTTTTCCATTTGTTTTTGTGTGTATATGCAGTGACTTCAATATTTACAAACAGTTGCTGATAAAAATCTAATCCTTCCATGCTAATCTACCCTACTCATAGCGCTAGTTTACCCTTGCAATTACCTATTCTTAGAATCATAAAATCATAGAATATCAGGGTTGAAAGGGACCTCACGAGGTCATCTAGTCCAACCCCCTGATCAAAGCAGGACCAATTCCCAACTAAATCATCCCAGACAGGGCTTTGTCAAGCCTGACCTTAAAAACCTCTAAGGAAGGAGATTCCACCACCTTCCTAGGTAACCCATTCCAGTGCTTCACCACCCTCCTAGTGAACAGGTTTTTCCTAATATCCAACCTAAACCTCCCGCACTGCAACTTAAGACCATTACTCCTTGTTCTGTCATCTGGTACCACTGAGAGCAGTCTAGATCCATCCTCTTTGGAACCCTCTTTCAAGTAGTTGAAAGCAGCTATCAAATCCCCCCTCTTTCTTCTCTTCTGCAGACTAAACAATCCCAGTTCCCTCAGCCTCTCCTCATAAGTCATGTGCTCCAGCCCCCTAATCATTTTTGTTTCCCTCCGCTGCACTCTTTCTAATTTTTCCACATCCTTCTTATAGTGTGGGGCCTAAAACTGGACACAGTACTCCAGAGGAGGCCTCACCAATGTCGAATAGAGGGGAATGATCACGTCCCTCGATCTGCTGGCAATGACCCTATATATACAGACCCAAATGCCGTTAGCCTTCTTGGCAACAAGGGCACACTGTCGACTCATATCCAGCTTCTCGTCCACTGTAACCCCTAGGTCCTTTTCTGCAGAACTGCTTCCTAGCCATTCGGTCCCCAGTCTGTAACAGTGAATGGGATTCTTCCATCCTAAGTACAGGACTCTGCACTTGTCCTTGTTGAACCTCGTCAGGTTTCTTTTGGACCAATTCTCTAATTTGTCTAGGACCTTCTGTATCCGATCCCTACCCTCCAGTGTATCTACCACGCCTCCCAGTTTAGTATCATCTGCAAACTTGCTGCGAGTGCTGTCCACGCCATCCTCCAGATCATTAATGAAGATATTGAACAAAACCAGCCCCAGGACCGACCCTTGGGGCACTCCGCTTGAAACTGGCTGCCAACTAGACATGGAGCCGTTGATCATTACCTGTTGAGCCCGGGAGATTTAAAGATTTTGAAATTTATATTCCATTCCTATTTGGAACAAAACCAAATATGTATACTTTTTAAATTCCCTAGAAACTGGAAATTCTGACAAAAAGTCTGGATTTGGAAAAGGTTCATGTTGGAATTTTGAAAAATTGTTTCAGATTTTTGAAATTTTGAAATTTCATTTTGGAGTTTCAAAACTTTGGTTTGAAATTTATTTTATTTCATTCTTGCATTATTTTCAAATAATTTCATAATAGTCAATATTACTACTGACCAGTCATAAGGTGATATAATAGAATCATAGAATATCAGGGTTGGAAGGGACCTCAGAAGGTCATCTAGTCCAACCCCCTGCTCAAAGCAGGACCAATCCCCAGACAGTTTGTTTTGCTCCAGATCCCTAAATGACCCCCTCAAGAATTGAACTCACAACCCTGGGTTTAGCAGGCCAATGCTCAAACCACTGAGCTATCCCTCCCCCCCACTTTTTTTCTTTTAATTATTTTTTTTCTTGCAACCCAGGCTGGCCCAGCCAGACACTCACTGACCCAAGGCAGCAGGGGAAGGCCAGAAGAGAGACACAACACAGCAGGCAGGGACAGGACCCATGACAAGGGAGGGGGGTGTCAGCAGGAACCCAACTCACTTCCCGCATGGGGGCTGGTGGAATTGGTGCTGTTGGTGGGTCCCTCACCCGGGCCTGGTCTGTCAGGACGTCTCTCTCAAGCTCAGACCAACGACAGGCCAAGTGTGTCCCAGGGGGTCTCGGGGTCCCAGGAGCTGGGGGACAGCCAGGCTGGGGGAGCGATCTCCTTCTGATCAACCCATCTCCCACCTGTATCCCTCCCCCAAAGTTGTCTTCTAAGGTGCCTGCAAGCGGGTGGTGGGTGGAAGTGCCCAGCCCCTCGGTTCACCAACGAGGCCCAGGTGCTGCCCCTCCCCGCCATCTCTCACTTTTGGTCATTGGTTCGGGTCCCACACTGTCCTTGTGTCATGGAGTCACCAGGCGATGCTCTGGAACTACTCTCTACAAAGCCAGTCAGGACTCTGGGGGAGCCTCCTGTCTCTGAGCAGACTGTCGCCAGGTGTGACGATGCTGCCGGGGGAGCCAGGTGAGGTCATTCAATCAGGGTGAACTGCAAACAGAATAGGGCAGATAAACCCCAAACGCTGCTGGATATTCCAATACTTAGATTTACCAACCCAGCACAAAACAGCTTCTATAGTACCTCACTGGTTACTCAGAAGTCCAAACAATGCCCTATATTTATGGAGATATACCTATCTCGTAGAACTGGAAGGGACCCTGAAAGGTCATTCAGTCCAGCCCCCTGCCTTCACTAGCAGGACCATGTACTGATTTTGCCCCAGATCCCTAAGTGGCTCTCTTAAGGATTGAACTCACAACCCTAGATTTATCAGGCCAATGCTCAAAACACTGAACTATTCCTCCCCCCCAATAGTTAACATATTCTATTATTCTCATTTTATTTTACTTTAAAATCAATAAGGGCAGCTACTACTTAGTAAAGATTAGAGTAATTTATCTTCTTTTCTAGACCAAATTGTCTCCTGTTTGTATTGTAATGAAATAGGCTGAATTAAATTCCAAAACTCTGAAAGGAAATAATTATTTTTTTTTGTTTTGATCCAAATAGGAATGAAAAAAAATTCAAGATGTTGAAATCCCATAAACTGGTAATTCCAAGTTTCAGTCAGCTCCATGAGGGACCCTTTATGTTTCAAAACAAGCAAATTAAAAAAATTCTACCAGAATTTCATCAAATTTGATATATTTTGAAACATTTAATTTTAGATGACAACAACGTTTTCCATCAAAAAAACATTTCAATGAAAACTCTCTGACCTGCTCTATTCCCTCAACACTAGATGTCATAGCTGTTCCCCTCACATGGAAATGGTATGTTCCAGGGATTAGCAGATCTGTATTCCAACCCTAGCTTTGCCAAGGATCTGATCTGTGACCTTGAGCATGTCACTGCCCCTCTTTGTGCCTTGGTTTCCCAACAACACTCATTGTCATGTTTGAAGTGCTTTGAGATCTACAGCTAGAAAATGCTGTACAAGAGCTAAGTGTGACTAAAGATGCATCCATATTCAATATACTATCCTGTGATCCTAATTCTGCCATTAGTGATGGCCCTTAAAATAATGCATGAAGATGGGCAAATAATAGGTCATCTTATCCATAGAATATTTCATTGAAAATATTTCACAAAAATTGTTAATTAAATAATTGGAAAATTATATTTGGCCTGCCCTATCCACAGCTGGTTCATCACCCATCATTGGAGAATCTAAGTAATTTTGCATTTAGCCTGATGACACATTTCAGACAGAATATAGGAAAATATGATTACCCTATTTTTACTGAGAAATCAGATGGATTACAAAATGTGCAATGTGAGAGTTGAACTCAGAGGGCTTGAATTGCCAACCACTGCTTTAAGCACAGAGACAGCCTTCCCCCAGGAAAGGCCTCAGCTAATATTTTTCAAATGCTATATTAGAAAAATATCACAAAAGTAATTATTCAATCAGTTCCGTAGTTTTCAACCTTCCTGTGAAGCACCCAGCATTGGCCATTGCTGAAAAAGAGATCCCAGAGTACATGGATATTTGAGTCCAATTAATTCAAAGTAGCTGAGTGAGGACTGAGAAATACTCATTGTCAGAAACTCTCATTCACTCTGATGCCAATTAATGGTTCTCAGCACCGTGCCAGCCACATGGAGGTCTTCTGAGGAACAGGTACTTTACCATGCTCCAGTTCTAAAACTCTCATGTGCCAACACTGCAATGCTGAGTGTCCCCATTGAAAGGGCAACTTTCTGTTGCAGGAATGGGCCCTGTGTTGCCACAATATGCTACTAAACAAAATATTTGTTCATTTCTGATACTAAATAATGGGAGCAATTTTATTCTCCGCGCAATGGATGCCTCCTCACCTGTGACACGCAGGTAGCGGGCGATGCTGAGGTCAGAATTCCACACTTGGTTGTGGAGGCCCTTGTGCTAATACCCACAGGAAAAGTTGCCCGAACTCTGCCCAGACACATGATAGGGAAAGTCAAAGGAGAATTTCCCTGGCACAGCTGGTTTCCTTGCCATTTCCTTGCCATCCTTGCAAAGGAAAGCGAAGCTCATGGGAAAATCCGAGGGGGTGAGACACCGATAAAGAACAGTGTCGCCCACATAAGCTGATGACTTGTCCATATATGGACTGGGAGCAGGAAGATACCCTGGAAAAACAGAGACCATAAAACACACAACATGAGCGATTTCCCTTTTTGATGATTAGGGCCTAATCCAGTTCCTGTGGAAGAGAAAGGGCCCAACGCAACTTGGGGTATGGACTGGGCCTGTGGAGTCCTGGCTTTAAAAAGTGCTAAGCACCAATGGCTCAAAATGAAATTTTTAAGACCTGTAGATGCTCAGTGCCAGAGCTGAGTGAATAATTGATAATTGGGGCTCAAACTTAATAATATGGGGGAGGGAAATGGTTTGTTTCAAATTGAAAGAAAAGAAAAAGGAAAAAAAAGCATTTTGAGTTGAATGAAACTATCTCCTACCCTATCTCCTAGAACTGGAAGGGACCTTGAAAGGTCATTGAGTCCAGCCCTTTGCCTTCACTATCAGGACCAAGTACTGATTTTGCCCGAGATCGCTAAGTGGCCCCCTCAAGGATTGAACTCACAACCCTGAAAAAAATCCATGCTGCTCCATTCAGCAGCTTGGCCAACAAATGTCTACAGATCCCGTGGACTTTATTTAGAGTTGTGGGCACTTGGCACATTTGAAGACCAGGGTCTTATCGGTGTGCTAATCAGAGAAGGTGCTTAGACACTATGGTGACAAATATGCTATAAGAACCCATATAGAATAGAATGGAACAGAATAGCTGGCCAGAAGGTTGCAAAGTTGCTATCCTGAAAATTACAACATTTGAGATTCTTTTTGGTGATTTTTTGTGATTTGTTGATGCTTCTTGTCCGAGTTACATTGTGTAAATCTGCCGTAACTCTGCTAACATCAGTTCTCCATTGCCTGGTCCCTTATGTAGAAATTCACACCAGTGCCATGAAGGTATGAAGCTCTCTCCGACCAGAAAGGCAGCATTTTATACTCAGGCGTAAATTGTGACACAAAATACAAGGTGGTGGAGAAGCAGGGCCAGTGGATGTCAGTTGGGCCACTCTTTAATTACACAGGTGTCACTGTAATCAGAAAAGGATGACACCAATGCAAATGGCAGTGTGATTTGGCCCTGGTTTCATAGTGAACTCATGTCAGCTCTCACTCACCTGATGAGGAATTGCAGTTGGAGACCTGCTGCTGCTGGGATGTAAAACTCAAAGCTTTGGGGGGAAATAAAAACACTTTAGTGGAAAAATAATCATTTCTTCTTTCACCTGAAAAGCTTCATAGCTACAGAATTTCTATCAGGTGCCAATAAAGTTAAAGTTGTGAATGAGGCTGAAGAGCCCTTGCTGGGGTATTGTGTGTTTGGTCATCCTGGTGACAGCACTTTGATTCAATGGGAAGGCTAGTGTCTTCCAATGCCCGCAGCTTTAACACCTGGAAATCGGATAGGTCAAAGTGTAGGTGTTGCATTTCATGGCACATAAAGAATGAAATTAGTTAAAAAGATAATACTCTTGTTGCAAGGTTGCAGTGTAAAACTATTTATTGCTTGGAATCCAGAACCTTAACACACAGGAACCAAATACGGAGAGAGACAAAGCAGGATCCTCCCTAAGGGAAAGAAGACCAACTCACTCCACCTTACTCTAGGCTGGATCTCGGTAGAATTGATTGCTAAAATACCCAAATTGCATGCTTCTCTACAGAGCCCCTGCCTGGAAGCAGGATCAGGAAACCCCCCTGAAATTTGAAATGACAGCCACAATTTTAATAGGGTTTTCAGCATACCACACTAGGAACCAGACAAAAATCAGTGCACTGGTCCTCCAGGATGAGGGTTAAGCAAGAGGCCAACAACCTATCCTCATAAAAGAGTTAAGCTATAGAAACCCAAGGGAGTCATTCCAGCACACGGCATGATAGACAAGGAGAGCAAAGCCTTGTTCGTGCCCTAATGGCACAAAACAGTTTCCAATCCAAGCTCTCTGCTCTGCTGCAACATATAACTGCTCTGTCTAGGACAGGCCAATTTTACTCGTACTTTTCTTAAGGCGGAAACAAAGCCCAGTACTCACAGATCAGACACATAGACAGCGCGAGAATCATTGCTGGAATCAGCATTCACTCAACTGCCTGCAAATTCTGAGGCAGCTTCTGCTCCCCAAGAAACAAGGGATATGCTCTGAATCTCCTCCACGTCCTTTGGTCTCAGACAAAGGACTAGCTCTGTTCTCCAGTCTCCTCTCTGTCTGATGCTCCTCACAGCCTAGGAGCTGCAGTGACTCGGTGCTGTGAGTCACCTTCTTCTCTGCAAGATTCAGGTCAATGGGAAGCCACGGCTGGTTGTTGTTTTGTTCTGCTTTTCTCCTTGAGGTTTAGATGCTCTCTCCAATGACCTTTTTCTTCTGCTTCTTGGGTTTAGATAGGGGACGAACTGTAGTTGCACTTCAGGCCTGAATGGCCGTTGCCCTGCACCTGGTGCTGTGATTGCATCAGGGCAAAGGGCTGCTAAAAGAGGATGGTAATGTTTCACACTCACTTTGTACAGTTGCAAATGATGGCACAAGGATCAAGGCATCAGAAAATCAGGCTCCCTGTTCCCAGCTCATTTCTGCTCATTCTGGTCTCGGTAAAGGGGAAGCTGCAGTCCCCTGCTGCTCTGAATCCCCGTTCTCTTGCTATGGTCAAGCCAGCAAATAAGTGGCAGCTGCTCTCAGCTGAGTGGTTGTTTTCCTTTGCGGTAAAATAGACAGAAAGCCACAGCCGCTCTGTGCTCCAGCGACTCCGCTTCTCTGCTGTCTGTGTGAGCCAGAAAGGGACACCACTCACTTGGAATGAGAATAGAAAAGAGCTTTTCACCATTGGAGACCGAGACAGGGGCACCATGCACTAGGGGTCAAATTGCCCCAGCCCCCGGGCACCACTTAGATGGCGTGCCCATGACCTGCCAGCCTGGGACACATCTGTCGAGATGGGGGCATCTCATTGGTTCATAGAGTGACACTCGAATATACTCACCATTCTCTTCTAATGTCTTATTTACACATAGTAACATTTGCTTCCCTTTTGTGAGCGCACGTTGAACAAGGTCTTCATTGAGCTGTACCTACTGATGCCCAGTGCTCTGGTTACAGCTAATCTACCTGCAAGGGATCCAGCTATTTCCTCCAATGTGCGTGACCTTGTTTCCCCTCAACCACTGCCAGGCATAACCTCAACATGGAATTTATTTCCCATTGAGCCGCTCATTCCCTCAGCTCCTTCCGAAGTTCTGCAAAATCTTCTCTGGGCTTAGCTATTCTGAGTAGAGTTTCAGTCCAGAAGGGGCCACCAGATCATCTAGTCTGACCTCCTGTATATCACAGGCCACCAGCACCACCCAGCACCCACACACTAAACCCAATAGCTGAAATGAGACTAAAGCATTACAGCCTGCGGGAGACTAGAGACTTGTGCGTCAGAGGCAGAGACTAGGAAGTTTTGAGGTGCACCAGTGCCCGAGGCTGCTGAAATGGCAGGAAAATGATTAGGTGAGATACACCAGGATAATCCCAACAAGCAATCCTCACCCCACACCTCAGAGGAAGGGAACCCTCCCCATTTTTTCCCAAGTTCCCTGCCAATCTGACTCAGGGAAAAATCCTTCTGATCTCATGCATGGCAGTCAGCTGGACCCTGAGCATGTTGTACCATCTGCACATTTTGATACGTCACTTTTTGCTCCTTTCTGAATAATTAATAAACATATTATTCAACACTGAGCCTGGTACAGAGCCTTTAGGCACCCTCCAGGCACCTTAATTGACCATTTATTCCTCTTCTTTTGCTCTCTTAGCCAGTTTCTCTTAGCCAGAAACTCTGTCTCTCACCCAATGAATACTTAGTTTCTTTTCTTGCCACTTGAGAGAGACCTTGTCAAAGGCTATTGAAAGGTCAAATACATTTTATTCAATGGTTCTCCTTTATCCATTATTTAGTTGATGTGCCTAAAGAATCCTAGTGGATTAGAAAAGCACATGTTTCCATTGCAGATCATACTGCCACCCCTTGCTGAAGTGGATTTGTGGTTATTACTTCCATGTTCCTTGTGGTCTCACTAACTGGAACATTCTAACTCCTACCACTGAGCAAGCTCTTCTGAGTTCCCAAAATCTAAAGGTAGCCTGTGACAAGGGTTACGGTCTACTTAACCACACTTATGCTAACATATGCTATTTTACAGGATACAAGCCTGTAGGTTTCTTGCGTTACAGCTGAATATGATAAAAGGCAAGTTACTGAATATAATAGAGTGAATATAACGAGGAAAACTTGCTCTATTGTCAACAAAGTCATCTATCCAGAGGATGAAGATATAATTGATGCATCTCAGGAATATAATTGGTTTCATGGTGCATTTGTCTAGAAATTCTTCTTCAGCTCTTTCCCAGACCTGAAGAAGAGCTCTCTAGCTCAAAAACTTGTCTCGTTCTCCAACAACAGTTAGAGCAATGCAAGATATTACCTCACCCACCTTGTCTCTCTCGGGTAAATTCTTTATTCTCTCTGTGCTTTAGGTAACCATCTATAAAAGGGGATGATGATAATCCTTCCTTGGTGTATCTTGTCTGTTTAGATTGTAAGCTTTTCACAACAGTGACTGTCTCTAATTATGTATTTGTACAGTGCCGAAGGGCTCTGATCTCAGCCTGGGTCCTAAGGCCCTATCATAATTGAAATAATCATTTATTAGAATTTCATAAGGAAAACATAATTAAGCAGGAAATCATTGCTGTATAACGTGTCACATTTCCAGCGTCTTTTTCTACTTTAAAAGCACAGTATAATCGCTGACCATGGCATGGGAATATCCATCAGAATTGTCATCGGTAAAAAAGGTCACATTTATAACAATTTTTGTTAACACTGGTGTTAGTGAAATTTGTTCTCAGGAGCTTTGAAAAGCTTTTGTGTCCCCTTACAGTATGTGTAAGTGTTCTCTCAGCAAATGTAAATAGGCCGGACATAGTTTAAAAAGAAAAATATATTTGTTAACATTTAAATCCAGAGTTCATGATTGAACTCAACCTGTTGATTTATAAATTCAGATGAGGTAATTTGAAATGGATTTGTACTCCAGTCCTTATTTGTGCCAGATGCACATTCATATCGAGCTGCTTCTGAAATCAGTTATAATCAACATAGCTTTAAAATGGCAATGATGCCCAGACGGCTTGGCACTGTATTCAAAGTCAAGAGACCAAGGATTATTCCTAGTTCTTCCACTCAGCTGCTAATAGAAAGCAAAACAGCATGTCATGTTTGCTAATAAATGTGGAAAGCAGTAGGTACTATGCTGGAAATTTAAGTACCGAGGTAGACAGAACAATGGGTAGTTAAAAACTGCTGCTGATGGAAATAATTCCAATGCTTAGTCCAATTTGAAATTAAGGCCAATATCTCTTTAAATGCATATGCAAGAAAAACGACTCAGAGGCTGTTATGTGACTACACACAGCCTTAGCAATGCATGACTAAAGTTGGTTGAAAAATTCAGTTTAATTGAAATCAAAAGGTTTCATAGGAACATGCTGATTGGATGAAATTATTGACAGGCGAAAGTTAAAACAAATCATTCCAATTTTTTTCATTTCATTTCAATACTGTCAAAACAATTTTTTTCAATATTGTCAGAAGTTTTGCTTTGCTAAGGCCAAAATGTTTCGTTTCAACTGTTTTTCAATTCACTTATTGTGACATTTATATTGTGTTCAAATATTATTTGTAATGCTTTATTATATACACAAGATTTAAGGTTAAATATTATATTTAATATATTATAGTATAAAATAATATTTTGATATTATCAAAACAAAACTTTTCAATGATTCCAAAATGATTTTTTGTGGCGAATTTCCATTTTGTAGAAGACATCAATATTCCAACTTTTCACTGTGATTTGGAAAGAACAAAATTTTTGAAATGTTGAAATTTCCTGTGCAATGGAAATACTATTTTCTGACTAGCGGTTTGCAACCCTGTATTGCAGGATTAGGACAAAGCACCTGGTTTTCTTCCCAGTGACCAGCAGCAGGACTGGAGTGGTAGGCAGCTCATAGCTACATCACCTTAAGTCCCTGCCTCTGCTGGAAACTAAGATATGTTAACCCTGCCTGACAACCTTAACAAATAGTGCAGAACTACATGGGCAAAGGTTACCACTTGTTGGTGGATTTGTCCCTGAGACAGCTGGGCTTCTCTGGGTGGGGAAGGATTCTCACAGGTGGACACATATGTCAACAACACCAGGACACTAACAGAATCAATCCTTGCCTTTATTCACAACCATTTTAGACTGCAAATGTTTGCCATGCTTTCGACTCCACATGTGTAGCTTGGAAGGGAACCTTGGTCTTTGCCCTTCCCTTCTTTTTTTTGGCAGTGGCTATGGAGTCATTGCTCTGGGTCTCTTCTCCACCTCACTGCCCAAACAACTCTTCCAAAAAAAAAAAAAAAAAAAAAAAAAAAAGCAAGACAAGGCCCTAATGCAACCAAGGCCACAGCATGCTTGCACCAGCTAGGACTTGAATCTGGCTTGTAAGAATGGGACTCTTACAAGATGCTTCCACACCACTGGCATGCTGGCAGCTTTTCCTTCCTATGTCGTTCCTTCCTGCTTTGTGTCGCTGGCATTGGTTGATCAAAGGAGAGCTGTTGAGATAGTTCACTGTCTGGTTCATGAAGTGGCCAAGAGGTTATGGCAAAGGGTAGCTAATCTATTGTGCTCTACACGCATGGATTCAAATCTCATCTTTGTCATTGGCCTTCCCTTCTTATTTTGGCAGCTACAGGTTCCTTCCTCTTGCCGTTGCTGCCAAGCACCTCCTACACTCAACAAGAGAAGTAAACCTCCCAGAAAAGTGAATATCTGTGACTCTAAGAGTGCCCCAGTATCAGAGGGCAAGCGGCTCAGTGGTCTCAGGGAACGAGTTGCAGCTGGCCAGACCAATTCAGCATAGCCCGATTCACTGCTTCTGATCTGGATCTAAAAGGTGTCCTGGAATGTCTCACTGGAAAACTGAGAACTTGCTGGGCCTTACTCTTCTTGCCTGCGGTGCGTATGGCAAGTTCTGGCTAGAGGCTGCAACGATGACTCAAATGTCTTGAAGCCAGGCATGTTAGCAGGGTTTGGAAAAAGAGGTGCCCTAGGCAAAGGGAAGTGTTTGCTTCTCTGAGCAGCCCCCTCATCAAGCAGAGAGAATGAAAGTCCAATGACATAGGAGGCCAAGAAAGCTTTAAAGCTAGCAAGCAGCAGAAGAGAGAGCATGGCGTCTCCACCCAGCAGGAGAGAGAAGCTTGGTCTGGGTTTCACCTTACAAAGAATATTTTGCTGAGATTGACTGGTCTAGAACGACCAGCTGAACTTCAAGTCACAAACAATTAACTGATTGTATCAAATAGGACTGTAGTCTCAAAGGGTATTGAGCATGGTCTTTAGCTAAGGCTCTGACATACTAGTGAGGAATATCCTGGGGAAATGGCAGTCTTAACACTAGCTGAGGAATTAGGAAGTCTCCCATATCTTCTGCCTTGCAGTCTGTGAGCAAAGCAAGGGAGAAGCAGGCTTCCCCCCAGACAGGAGGGAAGGCAGCTAGTTCCCTGTCGTTAAATGAAGCAAGGTGGTACCAAAACCAATGGAAGCCTCATTTCCATAGAAATCAGCAGGGGGTGAGACGAGGACAGACAGGGAAGAAGAGCCTCTTCTTTCAAGAGGTCATCCTGTCTCTTGAAAGAAGGTCATTGAGCTTTGGAGGAGAGAAGCCACCTTTGGCATCCATCACTAGACAGACTCAAGGGGCCAGAGCTTCTGCAAGTTGAGCCCTTCAAGCAAGGAAGGTTTGAAGTCTCTGGGAAGTGAAGCGAGGTGAGAAGCCTTTTTAGGCAAAGCTCTTTCACCTAGGAAGAGGTGGGAAGCCAGCCCCTTGTACTTTTTGGGAAAGTGCAGGGCAAGCAATGACAAAAGCCCTCACTGGTCTGGATTGCACCCTGAAGCGGGACAATGTCATAGTGCCTCTTGTGCCATCTGGGACTCCCATCAAGCTCAAAAGAATGGGAATCTCTCACCATGCCTCTACAACCCTGGCATGCTTTGTCTGCTACTTCTTCTCTAGCTGCCTTGAGTGCCTGCCTTTGACTGTCAAAGGACAGCTGGTGACTAAAGGTCCTGCCTGGCTGCCGAGTGGTTAAGCCAGAGGACTGCTCATAATTCAGGCTCTATAAATATGACTTGGAAGGGAACCTTGGTCTTTTCCTTTCCCTTCTTGGAGATGGCTACTGAGTCATTGCTCTAGATCTTGTCTCCCTATTACTGCCCAAACAACTCTTCTAGGCAACAAGCAAGAGAAGGCCCCAACACAGCTGAGTCCCATATCAAGCTCTCAGTATTTTACGTTCCATGCGTGTCTGCTGTTCACATGTGATTAATGTATTTATACATTTGTTCACCTGTGGTTATCTCTACTGCATGCAATGTCTTTCTAGGACTGTAGTGCTGTTATGCTACCTCGGGGAGATAAGTATTGGTCTCAGAATAAAAGCACCATGACTGTTTGTAACTCTGACTCATGGCTGCCTTACCAGACTGCATGTCGGTATTATGCTGCCTCAGGTGGATGCAAACCCTATGTGTACATGTACCCTGGAAAGTACCTTTGTATGTGCTGATATCATTATACCATTAAATCAGCTCCACGGAAGCATTAATTGTTAGTGTTGCCTCATTTGCTTTGTGATGGGTTTTGCATAGTGCTGACACTGGTGCGGTTAAAACATTTTGAAAACATCTCTGTAAGGAGACTTTTTTTCTACACACAGTTGTGCATCCTGTTTAAAGACGAAGGGAAGGGAGCCTGGGCATGAGGGAACAATTGTACAGGTGGGGATGGGTGCTTTGAAGGCTGTGTTGACCTCACAATGTGAGTGGGGGGAATGGTGGGTGAGGGTGGGGTGGCTGAGAATATAATCCCTTCACATGAGAAGGGAGGTGGAATGACGGATGGACGGGGAGGTAGTGCAATGTCAGACCATGTCTACATTATGGGTGCTACAGAGGTACAGCTGTGATGCCATAGCATTATCATATTGTAGACACTTCCTACAGTGATAGAAGGGGTTTTTCCATCACTGTGGGAACTCCACCTCCCCAGGTGATGGTAGCGAGAGCGACAGAACATTCTTCCATCGACCTAGCTGCTTCTATCCTGGGGGTTAGGTTCCCATAGCTATGCTATCGTAACTTTTACATGTACACCAGGCCACAGACAGTGTTAGTAACCACATCCAGAGGGAAGGTTATTTGGACAGATACTGCCTCTTTCCAGGCAACGTAGACATGCAGGCAGGGCTGGCTGGTGCTTGCCAAGAGTTAACCTAAATTATGTTTTTTTCAACAGGACATTAATGATCCATTGCACCTACCTGGGTGCTGGTCCTCCAGGGATGAGACAAGTCCTGCTGTTTCACACCCGGTCCATGTGTCTTGGGTGTCTGTCAGACAGCTCCTGTCTTTCAGCTGCCTTGCTGTACTCTGCGTCGTCAACCCCTTGCTGACCAATACCAAACAGCTCGTCTTCGTCCACTGCTGCAGCTTCATCCTCCTCTCCAAGGCCTGAAGTATCCCCACTGTTGTAGGGGAGGTGGGAGGGGGCTGCTGAATACAGCATCCAGCTCAGTACACAGGGCATGTGGGTGGCTCCAGACTTCATGTTGTTCTGCTTAACCTTGAGCTAGAGCTGCCTCAGCTCCTCCCCACATTGTCTGGCATTGGCTCTTGTCACTGGAGTATCACAGGGTCTTTGTCAAGACTATCTTTGCTCCTGTGGGAGCACTGTAGCTGGGCCAACACATACCCCTCACCCCAGAGCCTCAGGGGACTGAGCACCTCCCTCTTGGTCCACACGGCAGGAGGCCATGTTGCAGCTGGTCTGTCAGTGCTTGGGAACAGGTATCAGGGAACAGAACGGGCATGGCTGCAAAGAACGTGCTGGGTATTTAAAAATTAAGCTTTCCATCACTGCGATCCCTGGCCAGCAAATCCAGACAGGTCACCGCTGAAGGGAATATTGTACTGTGGGACTGCAGCTGGAGGACTTTCAATAGGTGTGTGTGTGTGGGGGGGAGTGACAAACATGGGAGTTTTATAAACGATGTGTATGACTCTATACCTGTTACTGTGGGATTCCCACCCTGTGGGTGCAGAAGGGTTAACATGCTGCTCCTGGGGCAGAGCAGGAGACATGAGCTGTGTGTGTCACATAGCAGCCTAGCGTGGTATGGATGGGTCACTGAGGACTGGCTGAAACCGAACTGTATCAATGGAGGGTTCAGAAAGACAATGGGAACCCCAACATTGAACAATTGACATCCCAGGTGAGCTCAGCAGGGCTCTTCAGCAGGAGGACAATGGAATGGAAGGTGGCAGGGTCTGTGTTAAGAACTGGCCTCACTGAGAAACAAGATCTCACCCGGGATGGAAAGACAAAGAGAAAGAGCCAAAAAGGACTCGCTGGGTGGAGCCCTGGCACTAGCCAGTCTGCCTCTGTCTTAACCTCAGCTTCTCTGCCCATGCATGATCCAGTTGGCTAATAAACTCTGCTCTGTTTTGTCAGTGCTGCCGGGTGTCACTGCAAATACTGCCTGGGATGCATTGATCCCTGAAGAGTGCAAAAGTCTCTGACCAAGAGTCTGGCTCTGTTGGACTCGCTGGTCAGAGGCTAGAGCTCATGGGAGAAGCAGGTGGGCTGGACGCAGAGGCTCAGTCTTTGAAGCGTTGAGACCATGCAGCCTAACCTGAAGGAAGAGTGGGACCCTATCGGGGTCAGCCACACCGAAGGCGTTCTTCTAAGGAGCTGTTCAAAAGCCAGAGGATTGTACAGATCCAGTGAATCCGTGCCAGGGGCAAACAATCCAACTAGTTTTAAGATGGAGCTTGATAAATTTTTGACAGGGGACTGGACTCAATGACCCAGGAGGTCCCTGCCAGTCCTGTGTTCTGTGACTTTTTATTCCAGTACAGGTACATGTGCCTCCATGTTGCCACTCCACCAGCAGTTTTCCTTTTCCTCTTCTGTACATTGAACTAAGGAAGCCGATCTGGTTAGGTTTTGGGACAAGTGAATCCAGACATGAGGAGGCATTTGCTGCCATTCCCCTCAGGGTCCCTGGCCCCTTCCTCCCACCCCTCCCTGCCATTCCCCCTCCCCCAGGCATCTCCAGTCTAGCTCAGGCAAAGCTGCGGCTCCTTTCTCCCAGGTGCAGATGATGATCTGTGCAAACACCAGGAGCAGCTGCACCATACAGTGGCAGAATATTCAGGCTCTGACAGACAGAGCCGGCCCAGGGCCATGGGAGGGAACAGGGCGAGGGATCTGCACTATTCTCCATGGGGCTCAGTGTGGTGGGGAATGTACAATACACAGGAGTGAAATCCTGTAACCTGTGGGCGGATGCTGCTCCTCCCCTCCTCCCCTGGGAAAAGAACCGGGAGGGTGGCAGTAATAGAGCAGGATTGTAATGCAAACTAGTGATTCCTGCAAACTCCTGCCTGAGCCAGCAGAGGACATCTCAACCCCAGCTGCAGCCTGGACACAGCTCAGCTGGCCCTTGCAGAATCACTGTATACTTCTCATGCCTTCCGTATCATATTTTCTTTCTCTTTCTCATCTTCTTCCTGCTTTGAATCTCTGCATTTCCTTAATACACTAAGACCAAATTCTGCATTTAGGGTACGTCTATACTTACTTCCTGGTCCGGATGTAAGCGATGGATCTTCTGGGATCGATCCCGGAAGTGCTTGCCGTCGACGCTGGTACTCCAGCTCGGTGAGAGGAGTACGCGGCATCGACGGGGGAGCCTGCCTGCTGCATCTGGACCCGCGGTAAGTTCGGACTAAGGTACTTCGAATTCAGCTACGTTATTAACGTAGCTGAATTTGCGTACCTTAGTCCGAAGTGGGGGGTTAGTGTGGACCAGGCCAAGGACTGCTATTGGTCCAGAGTAACTCTTTTAACTTAGTATCAGGGGGTAGCCGTGTTAGTCTGTATCTACAAAAACAACAAAGAGTCTGGTGGCACCTTAAAGACTAACAGATTTATTTGGGCATAAGCTTTCGTGAGTAAAGTGAGGTTTTTACTCACGAAAGCTTATGCCCAAATAAATCTGTTAGTCTTTAAGGTGCCACCAGACTCTTTGTTGTCTTTTAACTTACACGGAGCTACTCCAGATTGACATCAGCATGACTCAGTGCAGTTGGGTGCTCTGTTCACTTTTGCAAACACCTGTTTATGTAACTCAAATGCCTGGCAAACACTTTGAAAGAGCAGGTCTCTGTTAAAGATTCCACACGCATTTAAAAAGCTCCCAATCCAGCAAATACAGGGAAATCAAGATCTGGCAATTCCTGATATATCTAGGATAAAAAACAACCCAGAAAAAAAAACCTAATATAAACAAACAAGCAAACCTTTCCGGCCTTTTTTATACACTATTAAATCTAGTCAGAAATTATTTGTTTCCTGCAGAATTAAAACGCAATTAAGATAAAAAAAATCATTCTTGTTGAAATTTTCTATGGGAAAATTAGAATTTTCAGTGAAAATTTGAAACCACAAGGTTTTGGCTGAAATATTTCCCTCTCCCCCCAAAAAAAGGTCAGGGGGAGAGATGCAGTGACCAGCAGGAGTTTGCTCCTCATATTCCCATTCTCCTCTATGGGCTAGACTACATCTACTATAATGCATTAATTGTCTGTCCTGTTTAAGCATAAGATATGCAAGACAGCATCACTAACCACGGTGCAGACACGTTTTATGAATAATTGCATTTAGTTGAAAATCTAATTTTCTGTTGAAAAACTGTTTTGACGGATAACTTTCAACTAGCCCTATAGCCCATAATGGAACAAAAAAGGGCACAAACCCCATTATTTTCACTCTAATCAGCTCACCTTTAAGGGTCCTCTGATCCTACCGCCATTGACGAGAATGGCAATTTTGCGCTTGACTTCATTGAATGCAGGACCAGGCCCAATGTAAGATTGTATTTTGTTTCCCATATTTAAAGCATTAAACTTCTAGACATGGAGTGAACAGAAATATTCATTCATTTGTGTCATACTGTCCCTGTTCCCTAACTCCTTGAGGCTAAGCAGCCAGGCTTTACCTGCCACATTCAGGCTATGTCTACACTACTAACTAGAGGTGTGATTCCCCAGCTCGTGTACACATATTCGTAGTAGTTCCATGAGAGCTAGCATGAGTATAAATAGCAGCGTAGCTGTGATAGACCAGGCAGTGGAAGCATGACTTAGCTGTGCCACGTACAAACACTCCTGGAATCAGTGGGTACCTTCTTGGCATGGCTAAACTGTGCCACCACAGCTGCTGCCCCTGCTACTGCAGCTATACTGCTATATATACACATGCTGTCTCTCACTCAGTAGTGTGACTATGTGTATGCAAGCTTGGGAGTGTAGATATAGCCCAGCTGGCAGTGTAGATATAGCCTCAGATATAGGGGACAATTGGGAGAGAATTTTTCTCCTGGTTGTTTTGTCCCTAAGCTAATACTGGCAGGAAAATGCCATGGAGTTTCCCCTGGATGTGGTTAGGTGTAAGTGATGAGTGGATTTGTTTTTCTCCTCTGTCTAGATAGAAATCCTCTCCCCATTCTGAGGGAAGATAATACCTGTCATTGGGGTGTTTGCAGGGATTGCACATATCCACATGACTGTTTCCCCTCTGTGAGCAGACAGCTCAGACAAAAACCTCTGTGAGGTCAGGGAGATCTGTTATTAAATATTTGTTCTCCATGTAGGTACTTACAGATTGCAATCAAGTCACCCTTTAACCTTCTCTTTCTTAATCTAAATAGATTGATCTCCTTGAGTCTATCATTACAAAGCAGGTTTTCTAATCCTTTACTCATTCTCATGGCTCTTCTCTGGACCCTCTCCAATTTGTCAACATCCTTCTTGAATTCTGGACACCAGAACTGGACACAGTATTTCATCAGGGGTTGCACTAGTGCCAAATGCAGAGGTAAAATAACCTCTCTGCTCCTGCTTGAGATTACCCTGTTTATGCATCCCAGGAATGGATCACATTAGCTCTTCTGTCCACAATGTCATATTTGGAGCTCATGTTCAGCTGATGATTCACCACGACCCCCAAATCTTTTTCAGAGTCACTGCTTTCCAGGACAGAGTCCCCCATCCTGTAAGTATGGTTGATATCCTTTGTTCTTGGATAGAGACAATTACATTTAGACCTACTAAAACGCATATTGTCCAGCTTACCAGATCTAGATTGCTCTGAATAAGTGATGTGTCCTGCTCATAATTTTCACTCCCCTCATTTTTGTGTCATCCGCATATGTTATCTGTAACATAATGTTATTTGCAATGCCCAGTGCAGTACTAGGGGTCTGTGCTGCAGGTAGCATGGCAGAGGCTCAGTAGGGGACACCCTCTTCTCACAGTCAATGCTGACCCCAATGCCCAGAGCAGTGCTAGGGGCCCTGTTACAATGAGTAACAGTCACTGCTTAGTGCGCATGATGCAAAATGAAAGTCCTTGCCAGGAGCTGTGTGTGGTGGCCGGGGATTGATGCATAAACAGAGGAAATGGCAAACAATGTCAAGGTGGTCAGCAAATGCAATCCCTGCCTTAACATGCTCTGTTGCACCCTTTGGAGTGTCAAGCTACCCAATGGTGAATCCAAATAGACTATCCAGAACTGTTTATGGAATGTATTTTTTTGATTGTAGGAGAGGCCCATTCTAAATTCTAAGGGGGGAAGGGCTAGCTCAGTGGTTTGCACATTGGCCTGCTAAACCCAGGGTTGTGCATTCAATCCTTGAGAGGGCCGCTTAGGGGTCTGGGGCAAAATCAGTACTTGGTCCTGTTAGTAAAGGCAGGGGGCTGGACTCAATGACCTTTCAAGGTCCCTTCCAGTTCTAGTAGATAGGATATCACCATTATTAAATTGACTGAAGTATTTTGTGTGGATTTGACAAGGCCAATGCAGACAGTGGATGTGTTAAGGCTCTTTATCAAGGATGTGTGTCATTGAACACATTGTAAGTTACTCTGCGTTCACTTCTGAAGAGTTCCAATTATTTGTCACAAGAAACGGTATCAAACATGTCACATCAGCATCTTCCTTCCACTTGCGGTCCCCGCGACCTACTGGCACTCCTGCTGGGGATCAGGTTGGAGTGCGGGGGCTTGCCCGACTCTGCCCACGGAGCGGGGTCAGTGCATGGGGACTTGCCACGCTTCGCCTCCCCACCTGGCACTCTGCCACTGAGCCCCTGTGCCCTAACCCCACTCTCCAGCAGGAGCACTGGATGAGCGGAAAAGGGTGTGGGGACACACATTTTTCCAGGGCCCCCCATTTGGCTGGGGCCACTGGACTCAGGCCCCATTGGCGCAGTGGCTAATTTGCCACTGTCACCCTGCCACAAACTGATCTGTGAAAAGGTTTGTCCAGATGATCAGGCAAGCAATCTGTGCCATGGTTCTGGATAAAGGCAGTTTACAGAAGACTGGAAATCTTCTATTAGTGTATATAGCAAGGAGTCCATGCTCCTGTAATCAGACACTGTCAATGTGGTTGATGAGGTGTAATATAAGGCTCACCTGAACTCGTTAAAGCCTGATCTACTGAGGGATGTTGGACAAAACAGTGTGATTAAATGGCTAAAGTTTTCACATTGGAGAAAAAAGTCTGAGTACGAGATAGCCACTTTATGGACCTCTACAAGGATTACAGCACAGATTGATTCCTCTGCCTTAGCAGGTAGAAGTAGCACCAAACATGTCATGGAGATTGGAGAAGACACATAGGCAAGTTTTGTGCCCAAGTTCAGCAAGAGGTTTCGTTGTTTAGTTTAAGGCCAGAAGGGACAATTGGCTCACTTCTCCGACCTCCTGTATGTCACAGGCCTTTACATTTCATCCAGATACCTCTGCAGTGAGCCCAAAGTTTTTAGCTAATGCCTTAGCCCAGTGGTCACCAACCCGTCGATCGTAATCGACTGGTCGATCCTAGAGCCTCTGCCAGTCGATCTTGATCTCCAGGAAGCTAAAAGTCCAGTGGCTCAGTGGGGCTCAGGCCGGCTGCCTGCCTGCCATGGCCACACGCCACTCCCAGAAGCGACTGGCTTCTGGCACAGCTCTGGCCTCTGGGGGGTGGGGGAGGACAGGGGGCTCCGTGTGCTGCCCCCGCCCCAGAACTGTCTGCACAGCTCCCATTGGCAAAGAACCGGCCAATAGGAGCTGCAGGGGCGGCGCTTGCGGGCACGGGCAGCGCACGGAGACCCACTGCCTCCCTCCCCCCCCCCCAGAGGCCACAGAGACATGACAACAGATTGACACTTCCAGGAGTGGCATGTGGCCAGGGCAGGCAGGCAGCCTGCCTGAGCCCTGCTGCGCCACCAGCTGGGAGCTGCCTATGGTAAGCGCCTCCCAGCCAGAGCCTGCACATCGCATCCCCTCCTGCACCCCGCCTCCTGCTCCAGGTCAGAACCCACTCCTGCATCAAACTCCATCCCAGAGCCCTCACACCCTCCTGCACCCCAATCCCCTGCACCAGCCTGGAATCACCTCCTGCATCCCAACACTCTGCACCAGCCTGGAGCCCCCTCCTGCACCAAACTCCCTCCCAGACTTGAACTCCTTATTCCTGCACCCCAACCCCCTGCCACAGTTTCAGCCCGGAGCCCTCTCCCACACTTCAAACCCCTCGGCCCCAATCCAGAACCTGCACTCCCTCCTACACCCCAACCTCCTGCCCCAGCCCGGTGAAAGTGAGTTAGGGTGGGGAAGAGCAAGCAACCGAGGGAGGAGGGGAATGAGGTAAGAGGGGTGGGGCCTTGGGGAAGGGGCGGGGTAGATCCTGGGTTGATCTTACATTCAGAAAGTGATCTTGTGCATAAAAAGGGTGGAGACCACTGCTTTAGCCTTTCAGTCCTCATGAGAATAAACTGCTGTGTTCCACAGGCAGAGAACAAGACAGACCAAAGTGCACCAATGCCCAAAGATCCCTGTGATGATAGGGAATGGAACAGGTGAGATATATCCAGATGATCCTGGCAAGCAACCCATGCCACATGCAGCATAGGAAGGTGAACTCCACCCCCCATTTGACATGTGGGTGAAATTTCTTTCTGATCCCCAAATCTGGTATCCTTGAGCACGTGAGTAAGATACACTAATTAGGCATCTAGAAAGAGTGCAGGGAGTGTCCCATCTCCAGTAGTGGCCAATCTCTGATGCTTTAGAGGAAGGAAAAAACAAGCAAACAAAAAAAATCCCCAACAAAACAAAACAAAAATACAGAACACATTTGGCCAATTGTGCACTGGGGAAAAAATCCTTCCTGACCCCTGCAGGTGACTGTCAGAAGCCCTGAAGCCTGAGAACTGATAATAATCATTCTCATAGTGCAGAGCTGCAGTGTTTTGAGCATGCTGAAGGCATTGCAGAGCTTCCTGTTCTCCTCATGACAAAAGGGGATGAACAGATTCACAGACTCCAAGGCCAGATGGAACCACCAGGACAATGCAGCCCAACGTTCTGTATGCAGAGACTGCAGAATTTCTTCCAGAAGATGGATTGCAGTGTATGTTTTAGATAGATATCGAATCTCGTTTTAAAGACTCCAAGCGATGGTAAATCCACTTCTCAACCTTCTCTTTGTTAAGCAGAATAGGTTGAGCACCTTGATCCTTATGTCATAAAACTTGTTTTCCTGGATTTGGATCATTTTTTATGGTCCCTCCTTTTACCTCTCGCCAGTATTTCCACATCATTCTTGACACTAAACTGTGAGGAGTGGTAGATACGCTGGAGGGTAGGGATAGGATACAGAGGGACCTAGACAAATTAGAGGATTGGGCCAAAAGAAACCTGATGAGGTTCAACAAGGACAAGTGCAGAGTCCTGCACTTAGGATGGAAGAATCCCATTTACTGTTACAGACTAGGGACCGAGTGGCTAGGTAGCAGTTCTGCAGAAAAGGACCTAGGGGTTACGGTGGACGAGAAGCTGGATATGAGTCAACAGTGTGCCCTTGTTGCCAAGAAGGCTAACGACATTTTGGGCTGTATAAGTAGGGGCATTGCCAGCAGATCGAGGAACGTGATCGTTCCCCTTTATTCGACATTGGTGAGGCCTCATCTGGAGTACTGTGTCCAGTTTTCGGCCCCACACTAAAAGAAGGATGTGGAAAAATTGGAAAGTGTCCAGAGGAGGGCAACAAAAATGATTAGGGGGCTGGAGCACATGACTTATGAGGAGAGGCTGAGGGAACTGGGATTGTTTAGTCTGCAGAAGAGAAGAAAGAGGGGGGATTTGATAGCTGCTTTCAACTACCTGAAAGGGGGTTCCAAAGAGGATAGATCTTGGCTATTCTCAGTGGTACCAGATGACAGAAGAAGGAGTAATTGTCTCAAGTTGCTGTGGGGGAGGTTTAGATTGGATATTAGGAAAAACTGTTTCACTAGGAGGGTGGTGAAGCACTGGAATGGGTTACCTAGGGAGGTGGTTTTTAAGGCCAGGCTTGACAAAGCCCTGGCTGGGATGATTTAGTTGGGATTAGGTCCTGCTTTGAGCAGGGGGTTGGACTAGATGACCTCCTGAGGTCCCTTTCAACCCTGATATTCTATGATTCTATATGATTCTATTCTAAGTGTGGACACCAGAACTGGACACTTCTAGTAGTGGTATTATCAGGGTTGTGTACTGAGGCAAGATCACTTCCCTACGTCTACTTGATATTCATTCCCCTTTATATATATCTGTGACAGTACCTCCCATAAGGCTTTATGGGAATATGACATAACTAGAATATGTTTTGTGCTGCCTGTGCCATGTAACATAGCTCTGTAAAGGTTATGGTCTACTATATCTATTCATCCTATTTGTACACATATATCATTTTGTATTTGAGGTTAAGAATATTGGTTGTATACTTGCTTGATTTCTAAGTAAGTTTTGTGAGGCATTTGGTCAGCTTCTTTAGGGAGGAATTTGCAAGGTTAAGTACCCGATCAGGAAGCACTTGGGGAACAATGCATCTTGGAATGCTCCAATCCACATAAGAAGTCTTCCTGGAGACATACAAGATACCATGTGGACAATGGCTTCTGCCTGTAAAGACTGAGTCATGCATGGACATGTGACTTGCCCAGGTGAGTCCAGAACTCCATCTTGGAGCTGGACTTTGCATAGGAGTGAGAAGGGGGTCTCCACCCACAAGAGAAAGTCTATTTAAACCAGTGGGAGACCACTCCATGGTGGTCTTCAGCTGGCTAAAGAGAGTGCCTCCCCACGCCCCCCAGGATACTTGAAATAATCTTGATTATCACTACAAAACTTTTTTTTCTCCTGATGATAATAGCTCATCTTAATTAATTAGCCTCTTAGAGTTGGTAGAGCAACTCCCACCTTTTCATGTTCTGTATGTATATATATCTTCTTACTATATGTTCCATTCTATGCATCTGATGAAGTGGGTTCTAGCCCACGAAAGCTTATGCTCAAATAAATTTGTTAGTCTCTAAGGTGCCACAAGTACTCCTGTTCTTTTTGCGGATACAGACTAACACGGCTGCTACTCTGATATCTATCTGGACAGCATCTCATAGGCATCACAGCAGGATCTGGGAGAGTGTCTGCAATTTCTAGAGTAACTATGTCTGCAATAACTCCCTGCTCTATAGCATAAGAGTGACTTGTAGTAGGAAAAGGGCCATGATGCTCAAAACTGCTATCACCAGCCACTGTCTGTGGCTTTACTGTAGGCTCATTGTTTTCAACAGGCATTACTGGGGTAGAACAAAATCAACATAAATTTGTTAGTCTCTAACGTGACACAAGTACTCCTGTTCTTTTTGTCCAGATAGAAGTCACAAGCCACCTATCAGACTGAATAGGTAGTGTGTTGTGTATTACTGATTGTAGTTTCTATAGCAATAAGCCTATAATTCTTTTATATGCCCTTCCATGCTAAAAGTGCAGGAGGATGTAGTGTACAGGAATTGGGTAATATCCCTTAAAATGGATCTCTAGTTCAGCTCCCTGTCTTCTATTGCTATAGACACCAGGACCCTCCCTGAGCAGCAGTGAACTGTATATCTGTAAAACGTTAATAAACATGGTTATTTGGAACCCAGCTGAGTCCCTGTGATTTCTACACATTATTAATCTTGAGTGGAGAGCAAAGACACAGTACTAACACATTTTAAAAGTCTAGTCTAGACAAAGCTGTGTGCCTTTAAAATGTCTTAAGCCAGTCAAGATAAAGCCTGGGCTGTCCCCTACAGTCACCCCCTACCAGCGAACATATGTTGACATACAAATTGTCCTGTCCACACTGGGGTTTTAACACAGGTTAGTTAGCAGGAATTTTAAAACATGCAATTTATACTAGTGAAGTCAAAGCCAAAGTGAGGTTTTTTTTGATGGTGGTGGTGGTGAATTTGAATTGAAGTTTTGGTTGAAATATATAGATTTTATACCCCAGCTTCTGTTAAAAATAGCATGAAAATATAATGGGACCACATCAACTATATTTTTATTAGAACAATTAAAATAAAAAAGGAACACTTAGTAAACCAAAGGCATATTCTTCATATTTGCTGTAGAAATGATAAAACCATCACATTAAACATTACTCTTTTGATTACAATAGTACAGTATAATAAAGGCAACAGACTCCCCCCCATTTTTGTCTTTGTCTTTGCTTTAGATTATTTATTTATTCCTATTCCATTTATTTCCTTTTGCAACTAGAAGTTTGTTTTTGGAACACATTGATAGTATTTACGTGAAAATACAGTCCAAGCCTATGAACGTATATTTCAGATATTGCCTCTTCTTCATTAACCTGCAAACTATATTTCCATTACATTATTTTTCTCCTTTTGTTTCCATTTAGGATACTTTTTCATGGCTTCCTCACTTTCTCTGAGCTCCTCCTTGTGCTTTACATATCCATCCTCATTACCTAAATCTGTATGTCTCCATAAACAAAGAGCAACACAAACACCTCCAGGGTATTTTTGATTAAGGAAAAGAAGAAGAAGAGAGAACAAAAGTAATGTGTCTGGGAGAGCACTCTGTATGTGTGTGTGTGTGAGTGTGTACATGCACATGTCTCCTTGGTTATTAGCTGCCACGACCCTCTGAAAAACAGCTACTCAACTCTGTATGCAAAGAGTATTCTTAACCATTTAAAAGTATAGTGAAAAAATAACAAAAAAGTCAGATTTTTAAAGATGTGTGTTTATATGGGAGCTAAGATCCTAAATACCTTAAAAATCTTATCCTAAGTGACTTAGCAGCCTAAGTCCCCTTTTCAAAAGTAACAGAGTTTTAGGAGCTTAAGAGTGTGTCTACACTTGATTTCAATGGGAGTTAAGTGTCTAAATACCTTTGAAGATCTGCACCCAAGTGCCCAAGTCACTTCTGAAGAGGGACTTGGGATCCTAACTCACTTCTAGGCACTTTTGAAAATTTTACACCCAGTACACAGGAAACCAAAGGCTTTACAGTTTCATAACTGCATGCAGCATACAATTGGCATTTTCTTTCTTTTTGTTTCATGTGTAATCAACAGGGAGATTAAACACGAAACGCAAGTTTAAAGTTGTGAGCAAATTTCCCAAAGATACAGGCTCACATTCCCCATAAAATATGAATTTGTGCACTAGCATTTGCACATGCAGTTACACATGCAAGTGTAAATTATCCATTTGCATGCACATTTATCTATGTAGGTGTCAAAGTCACCAAATATGCATTGTCACACCAACAGCATGTGCAGCTGTGGTTCCTGCACCTTCTCTCCCTTTCTAAAAATGTTGGTCCTATTTACTGGGTATGTAAATTGACAAAAGTCAGGAAGTGCAAAAGGTAAAGTTCTCCAAGTAACACTAACTCATCTGCATTGCACACACAATTTATGACTGGCCTGAGTCTGGTGTCTCTATGCATGGTACCTTACCGCATGAGTGATCTCACTGAAGTCAATCGGACTGATGTTGGAATAAGGTGCTATTTCACATGACTAGGGATATCAGACTGGTTCTATACTGCAAGGGCTTTGTTCTACCATCCACTCACACTGAATAAGAGCGGCAGCAGCAGAGCATGTATGTTTGCAATGTGTGAGAGTTAGTGTCACTGTAAGAACCTTCCCTTCTGCATTTTCTGACTTCTGTGTGTTTAAATTCCTAGTCTTAAGGGTAGCATTAGCATAGTTCCCTCCAGTTAACACCTTCCAATTTAATTAGTGTGAGTTATAAAGCATTATCACTAATTGTTGCAGTTTTCCTTTGAGTTCAGGGGGTGGAAACATCAGAAGTGTTGCCATTTCCCCCCTGTCTCTTTGGGGCGAGATCCTTTCCAAGGTGTCAGCATTTGGATTTGATTCCCCCCATCATATTTCCTGGCCCTGAAATCTGCAGAACAAAAGCTTCAGCTCCAGAGATTCCCTCTGGATTCAAGTTATCGGTGTTTTTTTCTCTTTCTGATTCCCTTTACCCTGCTGGAGGGCTTTTGGCAAATGGAGTTTTTGCAGGTGGACTTTCAGACCTTGGGGTCTGGCATTTCTTTTCCCCCTTCTGCTTGCAGATGCTCCTGCTCTGTTTCATCTCCCTTTCTCCTCTTCGGGATGTGGAAGGGATTTCTTAAATTTTTGACCCAAGAGAACAAAGTGCTGTTTCCTTTCACATCTTGATCTGCAGGGGCAGAGGGCTGTTCAGGGTGTGGAGCTGTTTCTTCTGTTACAAATGGCCCTGTATTGTTTCCTGCCCCTTGGTCTGCAGGGGGCAGTGGACTGTGCAGGGGCTGGGGCTGTTTCTCCTGTTGCAAATGGCCCTGTGTTGTTTCCTGCCCCTTCCCTGTTGTTGGGGGCAGAGGGCTGTGCAGGGACTGGGGCTGTTTCTCCTGTTGTGGATGGCCTTGTGTTGTTTCCTGCCCCTTCCTCGTTGTTGGGGGCAGAGGGATGTTCAAAGGCTGGGGCTGTTTCTCCTGTTGTGGATGACCCTGTGTTGTTTCCTGCCCCTTTCCCATGCTGGAGTTGGAGGACTGTGCCAGGGCTGTGTGATCGCCCTCACTAACAGACCCACTGACTGTTAATTTCTGGGGGAAATCCCAGTCGCTGGGAGGGCAGATGCTGAGGGGTTTCCTGTCGTCCCTCCCCACAGTGTAACCAGGGATTAGGAACGGAAACAATCTCTCAGAACCTTCGACAGGAATCTTCAGGATAAGGGCCATTGAATTGACACTATAAAATGAGAGACTCCCCATTTCTAGATCCAGATACACCCCAACCACTGTTGGCCTCACACCCCAGTTCTGCAGCACAGTGTCAGCCTCCTCAGGGTGATACTGCCCCTCAGATCTCTCCAGAGCCCAGCACCCTCCCTCAGGGAGTCTCTCCAACCTCTCCCCTGTCACTCTGTCCCTCACAGTCTCACTCAGCACCCCCAGCTCCCAGTGCGGGCTGTCCCCCACCTCCACCTCCCAGTACCACCTGCAAAGCCCGCCCTCTCCACCATGATCCTTCCTGGCCACAAACCCCTTCATCCCCACAGAGATCAGGGCCCCAGAGGTGGCAGCTGGCTCTAGGGAAGGGGTGTTGTGCTGGACTTTTCTGCCATCTTCAGACACGGTGAGTTCAGGGTGTTTGTAACTTGGATTCAGGGTAACAGAAACTGGGAAGAGAGATCAAAATAACCCTATTAGCCACAGATCATTCAGGCACCCCCTGATCCCACAGGAGAGGGACCAGAACAATCCGATTAGTCATGGGTATGTCAGATCTCAATATCAATGGCAATCTTGAGGAGAAAAGGAATAGCTTCTAATATTAAGGCAAATATTTTACGTAACAATTTCCCGTTTTACTTGTGATAGAAAACTAGATTCCAGCCTTTACTTCCTGTATCAAGATAGTGACATTCCCACATTAGAGATATACTTGAAACTTATTTTATTTATTTTAGTACAAGAAAAGCACTAGATCAGGGCTGAAGGAGCTATACAATTATAAACAGATTCCACTGATTGAATTAAAAAGAACATAAATGTACAATTCATATTTGATTGATGTACAAATGCCAGCTTTTTGACTATATGAGTCAAATAGATAAGATTCCCTCCAAATGTTAGTATCTGCCATTAGCATAGATCCTGCCTTCATATCCAGACCTTAAGTCCTTCAATCCTACATATATCATTGCCATTTCCTGCTCCCTCAAGGTTTGGAAAAATAGCCCTAATAAGGTGGCAGTCAAATTAGAGAGTTTAACTCACCCATGTAGCTCCGAGCCTTCCTGAATTCTGCAAAAAGAAGAATCACCAGTTAACGGAATTCAAGGCAGTGAGAATTCATATTTGGCAAGTTTTTCCAGTCCTTAATCAGAAAAAGTCCCATTCACTCCAATTAAAATACGTGCAACAGGTAAGAGTTTTAGAACCAGCCAATGATTATACTAGTACTTTAGCTTTCAAGTTATGTTTTTTATCTGTAGATCTCAGAGTGCTGTATAAAGGAAAGTGAATATTGTTCTAGTGAAAGGTCCTGACAGTCTGCCATTGGGGTTTTGGAGGCAAGACAACCATGGAGCTTGTTAGAGTAAATGGGAGAGGGTGCTAAAACCTTTGTGTCCAACAGTAGGAACAATTCTTCAGTAGTGCAGAACAGCTGGGCACAAAGGAGGGGACCAATGTCCAAGAGCACCGACAGGCTATGTTGCCGGGGGTGAGTGCAGACCTAATGGGGTCTCCTCAGATGGAAACATAGAGGCCTATAATCAGGCTCTGTGTTTAAGCAATTGCAGTGTGTAAGCAGCAGCAGTTGTGTGTGACCCAGATGAGGAAGCAGAGGCTAAGAGTTAGTGGTTTCTCGGGCATAAGGCCTGCTGGAGTGTCTGGTATGGGATTTCGGCAAAGGCCTGTGTGCTCTATGTTCACACTGCTGTTCAAAGAAACAGTGGGACTTATGTATTTTTCTGTAATTAAATGGATTACACCTGATATTACTTAGAATCTGGGTCACTGATCTCTTATGTAAGCAGAACCACCCCACCCCCAGGCCCTTAATTTCCACTCAGCCAATATCATTGTCTCTGTTTACCAGTGGGAAATCTGAAACCCAGAAACTGGGAGTGACTTCCCCAAAGTCCCTCACGAAGCTAGGGTCAGACTCTAGAGCCCTGTTCACTGGGCCACTCTGTTGCTAGCACTGAAGGACTGAGAGAACATATTGCTTCTGCTCAGAGTAGGATTTGTGTGTAAACCATGCCCACTCAGCATGAAACTCTGTCCCACCTTTAGTGGTGGTTCAGCAACTAGAACTTGATAATCCTGTGAAAGGCTTGGTTAAGGAGCTAGGCCATTTAGCTTGGGCAGCAGAGGCTCCTGTATGAAACTCCACGTTCAAATCCTGCTTCTGCTGACCCCCAAGGGTGTCAATGTTATATATAAAAACACATGAAGCAAAAAATGTCTTGACTTACCTAGTTCTGTGACTGCTCTGTCTGAAATGGAAAGATCTGATATTATTTACTTTTATTAGAGCAGAGGGCAGTTTACTGGATGTTTCCAGAAGTGTAGGGAAAAAATAGGACTAAGTTAACTTAGATTTCATACAGCACAAATACAGATTTTCAAACTGAGGGCTAGATTGTCTCTTCTCACTGAAAATCTCAAGGGAGTGAACAAGAGACAAATGCTGTTTGAAACACATTAGAGGGAAAAACAAAACAGAAATCTATGATAGCTTTATTATATACAGTTAAAGCTGCAATCCTTGCTGTATCTCAACTCCATTGCTTCTCAGAGGCTTGGACAGTTGTTAGTCCAAGGAAAGATAAATTAGTGGTAAAAGCACAGGGGAGGGACCCAGATTTCCAAAATAAATGCAGTTTATTCACTGGTTCTACAGCTTTATCCATTATTACGCAAATCATCAATTTGCCCCAAGTGGCTGGAACTCAGAAGAGCACCACTGCTTTGTGTTTTCCGATTTCAACCTCTGGAGTCTGACAGTCTCCCCTAAATTCTGCTCCTCTCCAAGAGGAAGGAGGAAAGTGACATCTTTAACTGAGTTTTCTGTGGCTTTGCTGGGAGCTGGGCTATTCTCCAGATTCTTTTTCTGTTAGGAGAGAGGGAGGGACCTTCCTCCAACAGGTGAACTGGGGAGAATCTACCAAATGTAGACAAATGCCACTGGGGAATAGTGGTAAGAACTAAAGAATGGCCACACTGGGTCCCACCAAGGGTCCATCTAGCCCAGTATCCTGTCTTCCAACAGTGGGCAATGCCAGATGCCCCAGAGGCAATGAACAGGACAGGTAATGATCAAGTGATCCATTCCCTGTCGCCCATTCCCAGCTTCTGGCAAACAGAGGCTAGGAACACCATCCCTGCCCATCCTGACTAAAAGCCATTGATGGACCTATCCTCCATGAACTTATTTAGTTCTTTTTTGAACCCTGTTATAGTCTTGACCTTCACAACATCCTTTGGCAAAAAGTTCCACAGGTTGACTTGACATTGTGTGAAGAAATACTTCCTTTTGTTTGTTTTAAACCTCCTGCCTATTAATATCATTTGGTGACCCCTAGTTCTTGTGTTATGAGAAGGAGTGAATAACACTTCCTTATTTACTTTCTCCACACCAGTCATGATTTTATAGACCTCTATCATATCCCCCCTTAGTCATCTCTTTTCCAAGCTGAAAAGTTCCAGTCTTATTAATCTTTCCTGATATGGAAGGTTTTTGTTGTCCTTTTCTGAATCTTTTCCAATTCCCATATATCCTTTTCTGAGATGCAGAGTATACTTGCATGCAGTATGCTAGATGTGGGCGCACCACAGATTTATATAATGGCAGGATGATATTTTCTGTCTTATTATCTACCCCTTTCCTAGTGATTCCCAACATTCTGTTTGCTTTTTTGACTGCCGCTGCACATTGCGTGGATGTTTTCAGAGAACTATCCACAATGACTCCAAGATCTCTTTCTTGAGTGATAACAGTTAATTTAGACCCCACCATTTTGTATGTATAGTTGGGACTATGTTTTCCAATGTGCCTTACTTTGCATTTATCAACATTGAATGTAATCTTCCATTTTGTTGCCCAGTCACCCAGTTTTGTGAGATCCCTTTGTAACCCTTCACAGTCTGCCTGGGCGTTAACTATCTTGAGTAGTTTTGTATCATCTGCAAGTTTTGCCCCCTCACTGTTTGCCACTTTTTCCAGATTGTTTATTAATATTTTGTACTGATCCCAGTACAGACCCCTGGGGGACACCACTATTTACCTCTCTCCATTCTGAAAACTGACCATTTATTTTTACCCTTTGTTTCCTATCTTTTAATCAGTTACCAATAGATGAGAGGACCTTCCCTCTTATCCCATGACAGGTTACTTTTTTTAAGAGTCTTTGGTGAGGGACCTTGTCAAAGGCTTTCTGAAAATACTCTATATCCACTGGATCATTTCTGAGCATTGCCTTTATCTCAGAAAATATAAAATTTACTTGGTTGCTAATTTTGCCCTTTACAATATTTATTGCTCTTTTCCTCAGAGCCAGGTTTATTGTAAATTGGTTTATTACAAAATGGACAGATAAAGGGACAGAAGATATTTTGTATTTGTTTTGAATTCTCTTTAGTGCATCCTGATGCTATTGTGATGGGCGCCATAGTTATATGCAAGTTATATAAAATATTCAGCACAAATATCAATATCGTTATTGCAATGGTGAGATTGAGAAATCAGGCACTTAACAGTCTTGAAATGTGGAATTGAAGCCGAAAGCTAAACCTTTGCTTTTCTTCTTTTGCTCTAGCTTTAAAATACAGACTCTCTTTATATGACTATAAATTGCTTATCAATTAATAACATGTATTTTAATACAAATGGGAATTTCCTATATACAGCAAATGACAGTACAGTGTGACAAAGTCAGGGTGGACAGCAGTAAGAGGGTGAGGAAAAGCAGGTATATTAGCCCTAGATTAGCTTTTTCCCTATAAACTGAGAAGGTCAGTCAGGTCAACTAGGGACACCTGAGTCCAATTAAGGATTGCCTGAGACCTTTGAACAGCCCTCTTATGGTGTGTGGGGGGAGAGAGTAAAGCAGTGCTGGCTATTTGCAGCAAGGAGAAACACTTCTCCAGTGTAGGAGGCTGCACCCCTTCTCATAGGAGATGCTACCTACTTCACTGCCTGTCCGGGGGAAGGATGGGCCATCCTGGAGCCATTAACAAGCCCCCCACCCCCACCAGAAAGGGGGCAGGGAAAGGCATTCCCCTTTGTTTTATGTTGTGAATTTGTTTCTTTTGTTTGGTGCAAGAGCATATCTTGGGCTTGCCCTGAGCCCTACCAGGAAAATAGTGAGAAATAAACCCCAAAACACCATCCACCTGGAGTGGGGCTGACTTATTCCAGCCCTTCCTGACCTTCCCATCGCCAGAGGGGAAAGCGCTGAGTCCGGTGAAGTGAAGGAGGTGCTTTGCCACAACAGTGAATATAATCTCTAAACATAGTTTACTGAACCAAGTCTGAAGGAACTCAGTTCAGCAGTTTGAATGTTATGATTATTTACCATGAAACTTTTTTATTAGTTTTTAGATCACGCTTTGAGGGTAACGATGTAGGGAGCAGAAGACAGACTGTTAGCACATATGCTGAATAAATTTATCTCTAAGGTCTGTTGATCAGGGCCGGATTAACTCTCCTGTGGGCCCGGGGCTATTAGATTTTGTGGGGCCCCTTGTGGTTTGGTGTGTGGGAGTGGGCTCAGGGCTGGGGCAGGGATTGGGGTGTGGGAGGGGATGCAGCTCGGGGGGGGGGGCAGGGATAGGCCAGGGAATTGGGGTGCAGCATGAGGTTCAGGGTGTGGGCTCTGGATGGGAGTTTGGGTGCAGGAGGGGGCTCAGGGCTGGGATAAGGGTTTGGGGTGCAGGTGGGAGCCTGGGGTCTAGGAGGGAGTTTGGGTGCAGGAGGGGGCTCTGGGCTGGGGTAGGGGGTGCAGGGTGCAGGCTCTGGTCGTGAGGTGCTTACCTCAGGCAGCTCCTGGGCGGCAGCACAGAGAGGCTAAGGCAGGATTCCTGCCTGTCCTGGCTCCGCACTACTCTGCTCCCCGAGGTGGCTGGCATGTCCAGCCCCTAGACGGAGGGGCCAGGTCGCTCTGCACAATGCATGCTGCCCAGGCCTGCAGCTCCCATTGGCCATGGTTCCCGCGGGGGGAGGGCGTCGAGGCTCGGGGACTGGTGTCCAGCCCACAGTGTGGAGACTTGTCATGGGCCAGATGAAAAGAAGCAGCAGGCCACACCTAGCCCATGGGCCTGTAGGACCTCCCTTAGCCCGAGGGCCTGGGTGGCAACTCCTAAAGCCCCTATGTTAATTTGGCCCTGCTGTTGATACTACTTATTACTCATGTTCAATATAATATCCCTAGAATCCCCTTATATACCTGTGTTTCCAGATTACCCATAATTCAATCTACACTGTACAATTATAGCTGCTTATTAATTCTGTACCATAAAACGAGCCCTACCAAGTCGTTCCTGCAGCTCCTGACAGTCTGTAAAAGGAAAAAAAAAAACACACAAAAAACTTTGATTACCAGTTTAATATTTTAAAACAGAAATTTCAGCTCATCCTGAGAAATGCATGCAGTGATTCTCTGCATGGAAAAAGGGAAAACTAACAATCACTATAAAAGTGGTAAACAATCAGTTGTTACATTTAAGGGCTGGTCTATACTAGAGAGTTGGGTCAACCCAGCTGTGTCACTCAGGTATATGAAAAAATTTACTCCTCTGAGAGACAGATTTAAATTTTATTAGAGAATATTTAAAAAATAAATGATACAGAAAATTTGAAGCGTCAGTTAATGGTCATTGGGGGTAACATACAGAGTATAGGGGTATGTTGGTATTTTGGGGTTGGGCAGCACACATAGTACATATAGACTGCAATGTCCCCAATGAGGGGTGGGTAACTGGTGGGCGGGATCAGGAAACAGTCGATAAGCGGTGAGGGTTTATCACCCATACAGGAAGTAGAGACAGTCATGGGTATAAGTAAGTGGGCTGGGGAATGGGGATGGGGTGACCCTCACGTGGTGGGATTCAGTTAGGTTTGGTGGGTTCAGGGCTCAGGGGATAAAGTCCAGCAGGGGGTGTGTGTGGGTGTACGAGGTCTCCCCGGCTCACTCTCGGTATTGGCGGTGGCCGGTGATGTGCTCGATGTAGATGTCCCGGGACCAACGGATAGTGTCCGAGACCATTAGGCGTCTTATGAGCCGTGCGTAATGACGGCCCACCCCACAGGTCCTCAGCACGCGTTCAGTTAAGCTGAACTAAGCCCCAGTGTAGACAGCGTTATGTTGACAGAAGCATTCTTCCATTGACCTATCTGCTGCCTCTTGGAGAGGTGGATTTACTGCAGTGATGGAATAACCCCTTCCGCTGCTGTAGCATTTCTAGTGCAGATATAGCCTTATATGGGACAAACCTACACTAGAGTGATTTGCTGCTATAGAACTATCAGTGAAGGGATTGATATTATTTTTACAACATTATTATGCCAGCAAAAGCCCTATTTATGCTGCCAAAAAATGTATCTTACTGTGGTTCAGCAAGGAAAATAAGATATACTAGAAAAAGCACTTTTTTGTCAATACAATTGCATCTACATGTAAGCGGAGTCAGAATGAGCTCTACCCTGACATCTGGTGGTGAATTGTGGCGAGTTGTGGAAAAGAACTTCAGGGGCTGATTTTGTTTGCATAGGCACACCCACTCCGCCTAGCCTGAACCCACAGCAGCCAAAATGGTCACTTTGGCGGCTGTGGGATTCCCAGTTTCTCTGTTATTGGGGCAGGAAGAATAAAGTGTTGTTACCCTGATTATGTGAAGCAAGTGCAGTAGAACTGTACTTGGCATTTTATGATGGAGGGACTCGCCATCAACTAAGTAGCACTCGCTAGACAAGGGACATGGGTTCCAAAACCCAGTTAATTGAGAGAGGCTGGGGACTGGTATTTGTACCTAATGGCATGGGCTTGAAACACCATTTGTACTGTCTTTTCTCTTTCTCTCTCCACTGTGGAATATCAGAGCTCATCTTGATTCTATGAGGAGTCTAGTTACAGGCTGCTGAGCTGAATTCACCTTGGGCCAATAGTGCACTAGCAGTGGGGCTCCCCCTACTACAAGCTGAATTCACTGAGTGCTGTGTTAAGTAGTGGGGGGGCTGAAGATGTATGGCTGGCAGAGCAGTGCAGTTGGCGGGACAGCTGGTGGAGCGGTGCAGTTGGCAGGACAGCTGGAGCTGCTCACGGGATGGCTGGTGGAGTGGAGTGGCTGGTGGAGTGGCTCATGGTGAAGCCTGCAGCAGAACCCCATGGAGAGGTGGGGCAGTTGGCCTTAGACCACGTAAGGTGCCCCTTAACACCCCTGTGTGGGAGTTGGGGAGGATTTCCACCCAGCCTGGGAGGTAAATCTCTGCAGATAAACTTTTGAACTCTGGGGCTGCACTGACCAGGGACAGAGACTTTGGGTTGTTGGACTTTTGGGTGACTTTTGGGTTGCTGGACTCAAGAGACTTTTGGGATTTTGGGTGATTTTTTGGGTTGCTGGACTTAAGACCCTGAGGGGAAAAGGACACTGCCAAACTTACTTGGGGGTGGGTCTTTTGCTCATGGTTTGTGTTATGAATCCTGTTTGTGGTGTTTCCCCAACATAATGCTGCATTCTTTCCCTCCTTTATTAAAAGGATTTTGCTACACTCAGACTCCGTGCTTGCGAGAGGGGAAGTATTGCTCTTAGAGGAGCCCAGGGGGGTGGTATGTAATTGTCCCAGGTCACTGGGTGGGGGCTCGAGCCGGTTTTGCATTGTGTTATTGAAACGGAACCCCTAGATACAGAACCCGGCCCTTGTTGCTGCCAACTCAGACAGGCAGAAGGGTTACATACACTAACAGCAATCTCATAAAAATATTACACATCTAGTCATTAGATTGCTATTCTGGCAATACTTTTTCTAATGTTGATAAGGCCATGACCTGTTTACATTGAAAAGTTTGAACAGTGCCTAGTTCTTTCACTTAGGGAATTGTTTGCTTCCTTTTTTCCCCATTGAAGTGGAATGTATTTGTAGCACTGATTTCCCAGATAAACTAGACTGTGATAGGAAAGGCAAAGTGGATTTAGTTGCAAAGAAATATTTGAAATTAATTTCTGATACTGTGGAGGTGCTTTTAGGAGACTACAGTTAAAACACAGTAATATTCATAATAATGAAGAATGCTAGATCGTTGTTCTCCCCTGTCAGATGTTCTTTGTTCTTCCAAACTGCAGGTGGCTTCTCACACTAATAATACTTATCTGGGATAAAATCAACCCAGTATACAGGGCCCACATGATGCCTATGCACCACATAAGTCATTCAAGTTCCACTTAAGTCCTATTTTGAGTGGCGTGTAGCTCTTGTGCTGGCTCTCTGCATAGGAAGGAACTGCACCTATCTGGCTTTACAAACAAATCCTCACAACACTCCTTGGAAGCAGATGAGTATTATGATCCCTATTTAGAGATGGGGAAACTGAGGCAGGAAGGATAAGTGACTTGTGTAAAGTCACTCAGGATATTCATGGCAGAGCCAGAATTATAGCCCTGGCTCTCCTGGCATCTACCCCAGACCCCCTGCACTATGTTGCACTGTCTGTGAACATATCACAATATTTATGTCTCATTGTTTCTCTTGAATCATAGTGTGAAAACCCATATTTGAAATTTTCAGTCCTGAAAGTAATTTTTACTGTACCTGATTCCAACTCCTTCCTCCTAGTTTCTGCATGGGAGAGAATGACATGTTACTATAGAACTATGTGATGATTTGTAATACAAAGTTGATAAAAAACACCTCAAAGAATGTTCTTGGAGGTTATGTTTGATAGGAAAGTAACCAGTTACATCACTAATCTCTCCGAATATATATTTTTCCCTCTCTGAATGCTGTCTTCCCATGGATAAACAAACAATACATGGCTTTGAAGGAGCTGTCTTGAGTCCTTGCTTTTTTCATACTGATCACAGCTCCTGGTGGGAATTCTCTTGCAGGCACCGAACACAACTGGGCCTACTAAGGAAAGATGGCTGGAAAAGGGTGGGGGCTGTAGTCTGGGGATTATGTCTGTGAGTGGGAGAATCATGAGATTCCACCCTGAGAAGAATGAAGGCACCAGGCCTGTCACTTGAAAAGGTGCAATTGAGAGCTTGTAGAGGGGCCAGAGGTGCAGCTACCCTGTAATTGTGGCATCTTCATCTCTCTCAATCTATTAAATCTACCTCAGACTTCCTGCTTCAAAATCATACGCCTCATTTTGGCTGTTTGTTCCACATTTAGGGCTAAACTCGCGGCCTCTGGCAGGAAAAGCTGAGCTCTATGACCTAGCCTGACTCTGTGGTTAGGGAGCACAGCTGGATCCTAAAGGGTAATAATAATACCTAGCTCTTATCTAGTGCTTTTCATCTTTCAGTCCCAAAGTGCTTTACAAAGGAGGGGGATGTCATTATCCACATTTTACAGTTGGGGAAACTGAGGCACAGAGAGATTATGTGACATGTCCAAGGTCAGTCATCAACCGGTGGCACAGCCAAGAATAGAATCAAGGCCATTCATGTCTTAGAAGAATCATAGAATCATAGAAGATAAGGGTTGGAAGAGACCTCAGGAGGTATCTAGTCCAACCCCTTGCTCAAAGCAGGACCAATCCCCAACTAGATCATCCCAGCCAGGGCTTTGTCAAGCCTGACCTTAAAAACCTCTAAGGAAGGAGATTCCACCACCTCCCTAGGTAACCCATTCCAGTGCTTCACCACCCTCCTAGTGAAAACGTTTTTCCTAATATCCAAGCTAGACCTCCCCCACTGCAACTTGAGACCATTGCTCCTTGTTCTGTCATCTGCCACCACTGAGAACAGCCGAGCTCCATCCTCTTTAGAAACCCCCTGCAGGTAGTTGAAGGCTGCTATCAAATCCACCCCTCACTCTTCTCTTCTGCAGACTAAATAAGCCCAGTTCCCTCAGCCTCTCCTCGTAAGTCATGTGCCCCATGAACTTGGGATTCATTATCCTTCCTCTTTGTTCTTCTGAGGATCCTGTTCAAGGACCCTAAGCATAGTCACACCTCCCAGATTTCATAGTAGGGGTGGTGCAATATGGCAAATAAAGCTTTGCAGGATCAGCCCCTAACATAGATTTAACAAAACAAAGGGTAAAAATAGGTGGGGATATGGAAAAAGGAGAAAATATCATTGAAAGAGTGTGAGATGAGCTTATTTTTACACATGCACCTTGAGATCAGTGCAATGACTGACACACTGTCATCTGGCTTAGTGACATTTATTTGATACCATAAGACATTTAAGGGAAGCTGTCAGAATGCACAGGCCTTATCCTAGAACATGTAAGCAGCAGTGGAGACAGATTTCCCAGGAAGAAATAGACATTTGGTCCAATTTATGAGTAAAATATATATTAAAAATAAATTGTCTTGTTTAATAACTTTGTTAATGATATTATGGTAGGAGATAAAAAGTTATATATTTAAAAATCATTCAAGAAAAAATAATTCCAGTTAAAACAGATGTCAAAACTGAGTATAAACATAATAAGGATAACTTAAGAAAGAGAAATACATTACCTTTGTTTAATAAAATCTCGTCTTCTGATGTTTTTTTATTAGAAGCCTTCTGCTTTTCTATAAGATTAAGAATCAAAGATTTTGGTGTGCTAAGTTGTTTGGGTGCAAAGAAGATACAATACATATGTTCAATACAGATACAATAAAACAGATGTTCACCAAAGTGCCTCAACTATTGAAGTAGAAAATATAAGTACAGTGCACATTTGTCATACTATGCATGGTTGGCAGAAGGAAGAATTTAAATACAGAGGAAGCTGAAGGTTTAAGAGAAGGGGAAGAACAAGAAATATAAAATGCTTCATGAACAATTTGAGACTTGTGGAAATAGGCATCAGTGATGTACACTCTAATGATATAGGACATTTTAATATGCATAAAGGTATTTTGAGCAGATTTTGTCAAACTGCTTTTTAGCAACGTCTTTTCTTCTGACATTTTTCATGCCCATGAATTGTGGAATTTGTATTAGAATAATATTTCCTCTGTTTTCACATGGATTCAGACCTGATCTTGCAAACAATTAGAGATGGTTGAAAAACATAACAAAATACTGCTGATGTTTTGGCAAATCTGAAAACATTTTCCATTCTGCTGTGTTTTATGAGAGTCCATTGCTTTATTTTCCAAATTTTCTGTCAAAATATTTTTCCAATCAAAATTGTAGATGCAGAAATATTTTAAAATTACATTTTCTGATATTGAAAAAAAAATGTACCGTGTCTCTCAGTGACCAGTCAAAATCCAAAATCCAAAACCAACTAATCAATAAAAATGGAAAAAAGTGTTTGTAAAACAAACAGGCTAATTTTAATGATCTACAGACTCTGCTGAAAAAATTGGAAAATTTTGAGAAAATTGAAACATTTTTGTAAAAATAATCTTTTAAAAAGGACCACATTTTGATAAAAAAAAAGAAAAAAATTCTGACAAGCTGCATTCCCAAGTGTAGTGCTTACTACTGTGAGTAATCTCATTAAAGCCCAGTGAAGTCAGTTGGACTATCCATGGCAGTAAGCACTATGCACAATAGCTTTTTTTCCAGGATCAGGCCTCAACATTGTGCCTCTCCTCCCTCCTTTTAATTTTGTATTTAATTTGTAGATTAATATATTATAAAGATAGAAAGGACCACCATGATCATCCAGTCTGTATAACATAGGCCGGAGAACTTTCTTCCTAAAAATTCCTGTTTGAACTGGATCAGATCTTTTAGAAAAACACCCAGGCTTGATTTAAATATTTCCAGTGATGGAGAATCCACCACAACTCTTGGTAAATTGTTCTAGTGGTTAATCAGCCTCACTTTTAAAAAATGTATGCTGTATTTGCAGTCTAAATTTGTGTAGCTCAAACATCCAGTTGTTTGATTTTTTTTTTTGTACCTTTATCTGCTAGATTGAAGAGCCCATTATCAAATATTTGTTCCCCGTGTAAGTTATGGAATGTGACATAAAGTAACCCTTAACCTTCTCTTTGGTAAACTAAACAGACTGAGATATTTTCTAATCCTTTAATCATACTTGTGGCTCTTCTTACACACTTTCCAGTTTATCAATGTCCTTCTTGAATTGAGGCCACCAGAACTGGACACAGGATTCTAGAAGCAGTCACACTAGTGCCAAATACAGAAATAATAGAATCTCCCTATTCAAAATACTAAAACAGACAATTTTTAAAATTTCTTCTTCTAGTTCTAGATGTTAATCAGAGATGAACAAACATTTAAATTAATTAATTGATTAATTAAAAATCCTGAAGCCTTTTTGAGCACCAATAAACATTGTAGTTACATTTAGTTTGATGTTTGGGTTTCAATTGATTACAATTTCATGATTATTATTTCCCGCTTTGTGGAGGGACTTTAAACATGCAAATAATGAACTTACCTTTATAACCCCAAAATGCACAGGCACCAATCACAAGAAGGTCTAAAGTCAATAACACCCAGAATGCAGCAAGCCATGGAGAACCATGAGGGAAAATATCACCTTTGAAAACAATATATATAAAAAAAGTCACCCTGGAAACAGGCCGTCTCTTTCCCGTGCTTAGAGGAACAATGCGTTAGGCTCCATGGATGTGTGAAGCATAGGAGTTGACTGGTTTTGCAGTACAGAATATTGGCTAGACCCGCAACTGACGTAAATGCCATTGATTTACCCAGCTGAAAATCTAGCCCTTGAGCAGGAGAGCTGCCAGACTGGATAGCCCAAATTCACTCCTGCTCTTATCCTGCCTGTTTTCTGTAGACCAGATTCTGACACCCTTTCTTACAGTGAATTGTATCTTACTCTTTAAAACCAATGGGACTAACTTCAAATTCAGCGTTGGCATCGTAAGTTGTTCCTGGGTCCTTAGCAATTTTGGGCAATGATAAAGACACTTGACCAGAGTCCCAGCTAATGTAAATTGGTCCCTCTCCACCGGAGTCAATGGGCCAGATCCTCAGCTAATATAATGAGCATAGCTTTATTGAAGACAGGAGAACTACCACCATTTACACCATCTGAGGATTTGGCCCACTGATTCTAGATTTCACATGCCAAGATCAAGAAAATTAGTTTCTATCCCTGCTTTGAGTGAGAGATCAATGAACATCACTGCACCTTCTTCAGAGGTAACAGTCACCCCAGGGTAGGTGGCCAACTCAAGGCTTCTTGGATTTAAGTAGGCCTAACATGGTTCACAGGCCTTGTTCTGGCCTTCTGCACTGGTGGAATTGTACCTCAATATAGTGATTCCTGACATTTGACTGGGTGCTATTTCATACCAGTTTGGAGTCTGAAGCTGTCCACTCTCCATTGCTGGTTATCACACACAAGTGAATAGGAGTCAGATTTGGAGAGAGATGCCTTGTGAGAATAAAAATTAGAAGCTGGTCTCCTATTGCCACTAAACAACGGGTTAATTTATCCAAATTTCAATAAGTCACCAGAACGGTGAGACGGGTGGTGAGCTGAAATGATTGATTATTAGTAATAATCATCTCTAGCTCTTACATAATGTATTTTATCAGTGGATCTCAAAGGAGGTAAGCATCATTATCCCCATTTTACATATGGGGAAACTGAGGCACAGAGGGGGCAGTGACTTGCTCGAGGTCACCCAGGAGGCCAGTAGCATCGCTGGGAATAGAATCCAAGTCTACTGAGTCCCAGTCCAGTATTTCATTCACTAGACCATGCTGCATGCAAAACATGCTTCTTTTCCTCCCAGCTCACCATTTCCCATGTTTCTTCTTGTCCTAATCCTACCCTGTGAAAGCTTAGTTTAGTTATTTGTACAACAACTAACACAATGGGGCCCTTCTAACCGTGTTAGGGCAGCATCCTTCTGAGTTATGTGGGAAGCCATGTTCTGCCACATTCTTATATCAATAATACAGACACTAGAGCTTGATAGGACATGACTCTGGACAGAGAAGCGGCTTCAAGGTTAAAGCATGATGCACAAGACTCACCTGAGAGGAGAACAACAGATTTCTGTTCTGTTTTAAGCAGGCTGTTCTGGATAACGCAGCTGATTTCTCCAGTTTCCTCTCCCAGGATTGTGACGTGGCTCAGAACACTGAACAGAAGTTCACGACCCTGCTCTGTTTTGGTCACAGGCTGCAGATCCTGCCCATTCTTTGTAACCCAGCGGAGTTCAGGTTTGGGGAACCACCCTGCTGACCTGCAGGCTAGGTCAATCCCCTGGCCCTGGGGACCCAGCACATCAATGGACACAGAGGCAACAGCTAAAACAAGATGGGAGAGATTAGGAAGGGATGATCTGCAGGGAAACAGCATTGTCCCTTTGTTATGGCTTTATTTTTAACTCAGGACATGGTCCCAGTTTCTGTGTTTTTCTTACTGGAGTTCAAAGAAATTCTTCACCTGCTTCTCCAGGGGATTTCAGATCATGGCGAGTCTCCACAGTAAATGGCAAGTTGTACGGCTGCCTGGCCTTCAAAATGCCAGATGCCAATGCCAATACTCCTCAGGCCAGTCTACACTCAAAAGTTAGGTCGACCCAGCTACATCACTTCATCCCTGAGTGACACCTAACCTCAGTGTAGACAGCACTAGGTTGATGGAAGAATTCTTCTGTTACCCTAGCTATCGCCTCTCGGGGAGATGGATTCATTACTGTAATGAGAGAACCCCTCCCATCACTGTAATTTACTGAAGTGTAGACAAGCCCATAGACAGGGCTCTCAGAAGGCTGGGCCTGTTTCTCAGCTCCCTAGTCCCTCTGATTTGGGCAAGGATGGAAGAGAGAAAGGGCTTTAAGCCACCTTCACTCTGTCTGTATTCTGGGGCCAGGTAGGGCCTGCCCAGCCCTCTGATGTAAGTTAGAGGAGCTGGTCTCCATGGGCCCTGGCGAGCAGAGGACATCCATAGTGCACTGTGCTCTGCCCAGGTGTCTAACATATCCCATTCTGCCCTTATATTGGGGCTTGGGTGCAGAACCATTACGCCAGCCACAGACCTACCCAGGACCTATTCTTGGGGGGCATTTCTGCCCACTTTAAGACCCCTTTACACTGCCAGAGCAACATAAGGAGGCCTTGGTGTGACTGAGAATCGGGCCCAGTGTTTCACAGTCTGTGTGTTTAGGATTCAGTTGTCCTGCAGAGGCACAGTGCAGAGTTAGGGGCAGGTGGGGAGTTGTCCTACCCCAGAGCTCCTACCACACAGGCTGCTAACACAGCATGCAGCCCCTTGAATAACTGGGCAGCTACACTGGTTGGTTCATATGGGGCAGCACCATGGATCTGCCTCCTGTTCAGCACCCTGAGGGCACTGGGAGGGACAGGGACTGGAGTTCTGCCTGGCCATGATACAGACTGCACACAGGAACAAGACTCCTTGTACCCTCTCCACATGGCACACCTACATCATGGCCAGGCAAAATCTGACCCTGCCCAAGGAAATCACCAACCTGCAATTTTAAGCTCGGTTGCAGCATCAGCACTCCACTCGTTAGACTTCACAATGCAGCTGTACGTTCCCTCATCGGCTGGTTGGACGTTCTTCAGCTTTAAAGACACATTCCCAGAGGTGAATCCATCCTTCAACAGCGCGGTCCGGCCCTGGTAGTTTGGCCCTGGCACATCCTGGCCTGGGTTGGCTCTGTATTCATGGACAGTCTCAATAGCTGCCTGGATGATTTTCTTCCACTGCACTTCCATATTGGCCGGCTGCGTCCCAGTGGAGATGTGGCACGGTAAGACCACATCCTGGCCGACGATCCCAGTGACAGTTGGGGACGAGATGACTTCGAAATTCTCTGAAAGAAGCAAACCTAAATGATGAAGTGTCTACACAGCAGCTGGAGGAGTGATTGCAGCTCGGTAGGCATGTCAGTGCTAGCTTGAATGTAGCTAGCCTGGCTAAAAAGAGCAATGAACACATGGCGGCATGGGCTTCAGCTGTAATAAGCCCTCCCGGAACTCTGGGTACATACTCACATTCCTAGCTCACATAGGAGTTCATACTGCTACATCTTCAATACTATTTTTAACCAAGCTAGCTACATTCAAGATAGTACAGGTATTCCTACTGACTGCAGTGTAATTGTACCCTGAGGGTATGTCCAGAATAAAACCAGTGGTGTCTGTAATAGCCATGAATTCCAAGCAGTGGGGCAGGAATCTGTCTTCATATATTAAAGAGTAGAAATACTCTGCAAATATGTAATTGATAGTTATTGTTATTGTTTATTATTTCACTAGGAGGGTGGTGAAACACTGGAATGCATTACCTAGGGAGGTGGTGGAGTCTCCTTCCTTGGAGGTTTTTAAGGCCCGGCTTGACAAAGCCCTGGCTGGGATGATTTAGCTGGGAATTGGTCCTGCTTTGAGCAGGGGGTTGGACTAGATGACCTCTTGAGGTCCCTTCCAACTCTGATATTCTATGATTCTAAGTGTCTGAAATCATTCTTCTTAAGAACCTGAGTTTCGCAGATGATATTGACTCATAGCATTGACCAAGGAGGAATTACAGAGAATTACTAACAAGCTAGATTGGGAAAGCAGAAAATTCAGCCTGAACATCAACACAGGGAAGACAAAAAATATGGCAATTGTAAGACAAGAGGAAGAGATAAAGATCAAATGTGGAGACAAAGAACTAGAACAAGTGGGGAAAAAATGAGGGCTAGTATCAAAGAATGGGAATTGTGAAGATGACGTAAAAAGAAAAATTGGACTAGCTGTTACTGCATTTGGGAAACTGCAACATCTGGAAGGCTCAATACGTTTCAATAACAAAGAAACTCTCGTGCCGATACTGTGCTGCAGGTTTGTAACACTGGAGTATGAGGAAAGCTAACAAAGAGAAGACATTGCCTGCAGAAATGAACTGGCTGAGGGGGATACTGAGAGTTTCAAGACTGCAGAAATTTTTAAAAAAATGAAGTGAGAAGAAAATGTCTAGGGCAAGAAACAACCCTGTTACAGAAGACTGAAGAAGGATAACTGTGATGGTTTGGACATGTGTCAGGAATGGACCTGAAAAGGATACCATATTGGCAATACATACCAGAGTGCAAGGAACTGGAAATAGAGGAAGACTGAGAATGCATTGACATACAATGACATAGAACAAAAAGAGAAAGGAAGCCATGCAGCTGGTTCAAGACAGAAAGTGGTGGAAAGACATCACTCGACCCTCATCATAGCTGCTGAGCTGAGAGAAGGGAATCAAAGAAGAAGAAAGGAGATACATTTTTTTATTGCACCATTGGTATATAAGACATTGTATAACAGATAAAACATACCAAATAACCAGAGCCTGCCTGGGAGATCTTAGGGCTGCTCTGAGAGCTTGTTGAAAAAGGATAAAATGTGTTTAAAGAAATGTAGAAAAAAGTAAAAAAAAAAAAAATCATTTTTTTTGTAAAACAGTTCACATTTTTCCAATGTTCTAATAAAAGATTTTTTCTTTTTATTTTTTTTGGGGGGGGGGGGGCACTGTCTGCTTTTTTCTCACTTTTCTCCTTTTTCAATGGTAAAATTGGAAAAGAGGGGAGGGAATGAAGAAAGGCAAAAAAGAAAAAGGAGGGGGGGAAATCCCAAACTGATAAACTGATGGGGAAGGAGGTCTGTTGAAAAATCATAAATGTATTGTTGCGAAAAGGAATTTTTCTATTGAAACAAAAGATTCAAATTAAAATTTCAACCCTATGTTTGCCCTATTCCAGCCATCAGCCACCAGCACAAATGTTTAAATATAGACAGAGCATGATGTAATTTCCATTAGTGCTGCATATCCAGTTTAAGGTATAAGCTCAACCAAGCCAAATTGTGTTTGGGTGGTGGTGATGGTGGGGGTTCTTGCATTGGTCATCTTTCCCCAATGGCTAGAATTAGAGCAGATCCCCAGAATAGACCAATTGTACATCTCCACCTCGTACTGACTGCAGGTCCATGATGAACTGAGAACCTCACTGGAGAAACCAGAGCTAACAAAGAGTCTGAAACTGACAACATGCTGAGAACCTGCTGTGAGCTGCCGGCTCAGTAGGCACTGAGAACACCCAGATACTTCCAGGACCAGATTTCCAGTGCCTCCTGAATAACCTGCTCAGTAACACAAACAAAAACATTCTCTCTGCTGAAACACAGATACCAGCAGGGGTTTCATGCTGGTTTAGGGTCTCACTCCGGGGATTTTGTGCTGTGGAGAAGTGTTTTAACAACAATGCTTTTACCTGAAAAGGGAATCGCTGCTAGGAGTATGGCACAGAACAAGCATCTGGAGAGCTGTTCCCGTAGCTCCATGCCTCTGGTAGCTCATGTGGGAAGAGACGGGGGCTGATCTGAAATGAGAACAGCAATCAGAACAGACACAGATGCTCAGAAATACAAGACACCTGATTTCTTGTTATTCCCCCTTGAAATACATCAGATTGTTCCTCCCCTTCCTTCTCCTGTGTCTCTGTACAATGCAGGAAAAGCTGAACAATATGGGAGGGTGTCACTATGTCCAGCCAGTGTGGGAATGAGTGTGGGGGAGAGATCACATGAGAACCTTTGCTGTGGTGAAAGGGCCATTCACTGTCATGCTCCTAGTGCTCAGGGAGGGCAAGGCCATGTGATTCCAGCACCACTGCTGTCCAAGCATGGCACAGCACCTGCCCTTCTCCAGGGCTGCTAGAGGCACTGACTTTCCCTGAGGCACAATGGGCCACAGAAGCAGGGCGTGTCTAGGCTGCAGGCATTGCCTGTGCGCTCTTTAATCTCGCTAGCTCGAGTCCTGGAGCAGTGAAGCTGCAGCAGCACAAGCCTCAGTCCAGGCTATACAAACCACCCAGGATAATTACTCCCAGGGCTAGCCTCTGCTGCCGCTGCTTCACAACTCCAGGACCTGTGCTAGTGAGATTAAAGCTAGCTCAGGCATGTCCCCTCGAGCTGTAATCAGACCCAATGACTGCAGCATAGACATACGCTTAGCTGCACCCAGTTCCAGCTGAATGTACTTTGATGATGTGGCAGTTGGGAGAAAAAAGGAGTCGATTGCAACTCCCTAATTCTGGGACCAATTCTATGCCAGCTCTGGGGCTGCTCCTAGCTATGGCCCCAAAGGGCCATTACGTCCGATCAGTTTAACTGGAGTTCTGTGATGCTCAAGACATGTCAGTTCATGCTCCTCTGCCAGACAACGCAGGAGCTGGGGTGGCACGCAGGCCAACACTTCACCAAGTTCTAAGCCAGAGGATTTACTTCTCTACAGAGAGAAAATTCTCAGCTAGGGATATCCAGCAGTTTTCCTGCCCCTTTGCACTCATCAGAGTCTCCAGGATTTCTGTTACCATGGGCTGTGCCTTAGGGTATGTCCATACTGCAATAAAAGACCCGCAGCATGGTGATGGCTGGAATTGGGTTGTGGGCTATAGATTTCAGTGTGGACGTTTGGGCTCTGAAACCCCGCAAAGGGGGTGGTTCTCAGACCCCCAGGCTCCAATCTGAGCCTGAATGTCCACACTGCAGTTTTTAGCCCCGCAGGCAGAACCCAGCAATCCCAAATTAGTTGATCCAGGCTCTGAGACTTGGTGCTGCAGGTTTTTTATTGTAGACATACCCTTAAAGACACAAGTCACTAAAAAAATCTACATAAGGCATCAGCACAAAAGGGTTTGTCTACATGGGGCTGTGTTTGACTGTCTGAGGATGATTGTACTGCTGAGCTCAGCCTTCTTTTTACATGGACACTGTGGGCTTGACTCATGCTGGTTGGTACCCTGCACTCTGAACAGTCCTATTGAACTCAATGACCAAGAGTCTCTAAACTGACTGTTGATTTTAGGTGCCCAGCTTGAGAGACCTTAAAACGGCCTGACATTCAGAGTGGGGCTCCTCAGCTCTTTCTGAAATTCAGGCCTCTTCAACATCTCTCAGATTGGGCACCCAACATGACTGGTCCATTTTGAAGCTCTTGGCCAGGGAGACCACTGGCAGAGTGAGGCGTTACTCAAAAAGGAGTGACAGCGGCAGAGTGAGGAGTAATCTGCTCCCACAGGTTATCTCTGCAGACTCCTGGTGGTATTTTTCACCAACGAAACTTTCACTCTAAACTCGCCATGCATGTGCGTGCCCTCTGGGTGGGCATTGAGGCTCTGAACTTTTTTTAGGCCTTTCTGCTTCTTCCCAAATGGAGTGCACGTAACAGACCTACTGGATCTAATTCAACACGGATATTTAATGGTGTTACTCCAGGGAAGATTTTGACTCATTACATTGTCATTCACCCCCATCCTCTTCCTGTCTGTCGTCTCTTTCAGCCGTTCAAGGACTTTGATATCCCCAGCGTGTTTATTGCTTCACCTCCAGCAATCTCCTCAGCACCAGTCTCAATGTATCTCTGTTATTTTATTACCAGTTCTGACATGCCCATTTGTTGTGTTAAGCACACAGTGCCGAAGGTGTGGCACACACTGGTACCATCAAACATTCCTCTGTCACCTGACTCTGAGGTGTATGAATGTTCTAGTGCAGACAACCAGCAAACTCCACAGGGTTATCTAGTGGTGCTAAAGATTGTGCTGTCAGGATTGCCAGGTGTAGCCAAAACCTACTTCTTTCTCTTGTATCTTGTTGAAAATAACATGTAATTCTTTGTCACATACGAAAAAAGTCCATCTAAAAGCACTAGACATTATGATTCACAATAAATAGTTTTGATACAGGCTCATTTAGCCCCCAGGGTTAGGATAACCATATTTCCCAAAGGGAAAATGGGACACTGCGCAGGGCTTGCCCAAGCCTCTCCCTCCACCCCAGCATGGGTCTGGCCCAAGCCACTCGCTCGAGTCCTGCCTGCCTTCTGCACAAGGCTATCGCTGGTCGCCTGCCTACCCCTTGCACAGGGCTGGCATGCTAGCTTGCTGCTATGCACATTCCTCTGCATCACACCCCACATTTTTGACAAAAATGGATATTTGTTCTATTTGCTCTTGCCAACTGATCAAGTCAGCTAGAGCAAACGGGACAAATGCCCACTTTTGCCAAAAAGTTGGGATGACTGGGACAGGGCTTTTAAAAGGGACCGGCCTGGCCAAAACGGGGACATATGGTCACCGTACCCAGGGTAGGATTTGAAACATACCTATGGGAGATCTGAATGGAGAAAGAATGAGAAGAGAAGTTAACCTCTCATAGCAGAGATATCAGTGTACGCATTGCCCTTCCTCATAAGCAGAATTATTTTTCAGAGTCAACATAATGATATACTGAAAATGTGAGAGCACCTGTTATAGGCCCCAGTTCAACAAAGTACCCACATAAGTCCTTTTTAAGCTCAGCATGTGCTTTTCTGAAAAGTGATGGTTTGCTGAATTGGAGTCATTGTAAAGGCACATGGCTTTCCACACTATCATCCTAGTCAGGAGAGAAAGGCAGAAAGCTAAATACAATGAGATTCTTGTGATGTATTCAAAACTGTATTAAAAGTATGATCTAGGACTTTAATTTCGCAGGGGTTTTCCTGGTCCTGCTTGCACGCAGGAGGCTCTGTATGGAAGCATGGGATCGGAGTCAGTGTGCAACCTGCCAACCTCAGCTACTGTTGGGAGAGTTGTGGCTCTCAGTTTTTTAGAGAGCAACCTGCTTTCTCTCTCTCTGATTTGGTTCTTGTGTGTTGTCCTTTTCAATTCTAAGCAATAAAGTCATGTTATGTGCAACCTTCCAGAAAAAAGTATTTTTGTTTTTATCTGGCTCCTGGTATATATGATGTGAACTTGACAGTTCTTCAAGTGAAGCAGTTCCATTTGAAATAATATGTGAAAGTTTTCAGCCCATTTCACTGCAAGGTGATGCAGAGAGGGGCTTTTGAGGGGAATCAGTTCTTATATGGGAGCTTTATGTTCTCATGGTTGTGTAATTGTATTTTTTTGTAATTTATGGCAGAGATGCCAAGATCCAGTTTTATTTATTTTTATTTTATTTTGGTCCCTTGAAATACATAACTACTTATGCTAAACAATCTGTTCCATTTTGTATTTATCTGTGACATTCAGTAAGTTTTCCAGATCTGACAAAGAGCTCTGTGTAAACTTGAAAGTGTGTATCTCTCACCAAGAGAAGTTGATGATTCTTCACCCACATTGGCTCTCTAATTGTATTTGTTTATTTGTAATGTATGGCAAGGACACCCATATACTTGGCTAGACACATGTTTATTTTATTTTATGTTATTGGAAAAAATGGAAAACATAATCCCAACTATACATATACAATGGTGGGGTCTAAATTAGCTGTTACACCTCAAAGAAGAGATCTTGGAGTCATTGTGAACAGTTGTCTGAAAACATCCACTCAATGTGCAGCAGCAGTCAAAAAAGCTAATGAAATGTTGGGAATCATTAAGAAAGGGATAGATAATAAGACAGAAAATATCATGTTGCCTTTATATAAATCTGTGGTATGCCCATATTGTGAATATTATGAATATTGTGTACAGATGTGGTCGCCCCATCTCAAAAACGATATATTAGAATTGGAAAAGATTTAGAAAAGGGCAACAAAAATTATTAGAGACATGGAACAGCTTTGATATGAGGAGAGATTAATAAAACCGGAACTTGTCAGCTTGGAAAAGAGATGACTCCTGCCCTTTACTGACTGGCAGCTGTCTTGGGCCTCTGCTTCTCTCACCAGACACTGCATCATAGACTCCTCTTTCTGCCCCAGCCTCTGAGTTTTTTGCTGTGGGAAAACCCTAGTCCAGGGCTGCTCACTTGGCAAGATGAGCCTGATTATCCACCCTCCTTTTGTGCTACCATTCTGAGGCCATATCTACTCTACAGGGGCTATAGTGGCATAGCTACGGTGCTGTAGCTTTGCCAGCATATCCCCGAGATGCAGCCTACACTGACTGAAGGGGTATTTCTGTCGCTGTCGGAGCACCACCCCGCTGAGCAATGGTAGCTAGGTCAACAGAAGCATTCTTCCATTCATCTAGCTACGTCTACACTGAGGGTTAGGTTGCCATAGCTATGGCACTTAGGGGTGTGGAATTAGCTGTGACACTGAGTAAATTTCCTAGAACTGAAGAAGAGCTCTGGGTAAAATCAAAAGCTTGTCTTTTTCTCTCTGGATTTTTCACATCCCGGAGCACAGCTGCCATATCAACCTAAATTTTAAATGTAGGCCAAGCCAGAGACACAAGGTCTTGTCTACATAGAGACACCCAGGAAACATAATCTGACTGAATTTTTAAAGTGGATTAGTTAACTCACATTAAATCCTGATGTGGATGCTCTTATTCAGAATTCAAATGGCTTTAATGTGACCTTAATTTGGTTTAATTAAGGCCACATTAATTCTGAAGGAGAACATCTACATAGGAGTTTACTACAGTTTAACTAATTCACCTTCATTCACCCCATTAGTTAATGCAGAATAATTTCCCTGAGTGTCTGTGTATGTGCAAACCAAAGAAGAGCGCTTTGACCACACAGAACCCATAATAGCCCACTGGGGGAGGTTACTGTGTGATATCTTCTAAGGGGAATTTTGTGCTGGGGGTTATCCATCAATGACTGTAAGGTGTTAAAAGAAGAACAGGAGTACTTGTGGCACCTTAGAGACTAACAAATTTATTAGAGCATAAGCTTTCGTGGACTACAGCCCCCTTCTTCGGATGCATATGCATCTAATAAATTTGTTAGTCTCTAAGGTGCCACAAGTACTCCTGTTCTTCTTTTTGCGGATACAGACTAACACGGCTGTTACTCTGAAACCTATAAGGTGTTAGCCATTTGCACCTTTCACCTTAACATTATGCACTGTTTCTTTCTTAGGCAGACAAAACAAACAAACATAGTTTAGCACCAAGTCCGGCCTCACTCATTTCTGAAAAACACCATGACTTCCCTTCTCCCCTATAACTCAAACAATTAGTATGTAAGAGCAGACAGCACATTTGCTGAGTTTATCTGTATCAGTTGTTTAGTCTGGAGTGCCTTTGAAATTTAATTTTGTTAATATCCAGCTTATAAGTGTTAATTTTGCCCAATATATTTCAAGATCCATTATTTTTAAGAATCAAAGTATTTACTGAGGGGCTAATTTTCCACTCACATTGTTTTTACACCAGCCTAACAACATTGGTGATGGAGTTTCTCCTGGTAAATGAGAGTTAGAATCAAGCCATGAAGCAGTAAAATGTACAAGGCCATATTCCCCCTTTAGCTACAACTTTTCAACTTAAGCAAAGTCAGTGGGTTTGGATGGTTTTAAATGAAGGCAGATTTTGGCCCACAGCGTCCATATTACAACCAGTCTCTTTACTTTGTTTCCCAGGTGACAGCAGTGCACAGAAATGCCTTCTTTCATCTTTGGCTGGTCACGAGATTGTGGGTAAAATTTTCAAAACATTTCAGTTATTTTACCCAATGTTCCTCATAAATTTTATTTTCAGCAAATAGTTTGATGAGCTCTATCGATATGAAGATCTCTATGAAGTTGCTACCCAGCTAATAATTATGACATGATGAAATATGATACTCTACAGGACGTGTAAGCTTTAATGTTATGAGACTTGAGGTGGAAGTTTCAAGGGGGGATTTTAATGTGTCTATGGTCTTGTCTTCACTTGGAAAAAGGTGTGTTATAGTGCATGTTAACTAACATTTTAAAATGCTAGAATAGACAAGGCAGTTGGCTTTATCTTGACTTAATAACACTACAACTGCCATGTCTATGCTTAGGATTCTACTACTTGTTAATTAACGTGTTAGATACCTTTTTCATATTGCAGACATGATCTGAATGACTTAGGAGCACATTTCCTTGATTATTTAATGGGACTTGATCTCCTAGCTCAAATAGAGGTTTTTGAAAAATCTGAAGAAATTATTAATGAACTGATCCTGATTGTACAAATATATTCCATTAATCTGTGAATATATTTATTATTTCTTAAGTATTTACCAAATAAATAAGATGGACCTGTTTTAGCCCATGACCTGTCTGTGACTACTCTTTATTCATGATGTATGATTGGTCATCAGTTGGTATTCGTTCTGGTTGAATGACGGAAAGTTTTTAAATAGAAGAATAACAAATCATAGAATATCAGGGTTGGAAAGGACCTCAGGAGGTCATCTAGTCCAACCCCCTGCTCAAAGCAGGACCAATCCCCAACTAAATCATTACCATTAGGGCTTTGTCAAGTCTGACCTTAAAAAACTCTAAGGAAGGAAATTCCACCACCTCCCCAGGTAACCCATTCCAGTGCTTCACCACCCTCCTAGTGAAAAAGTTTTTCCTAATATCCAATGTAAATCTGCCCCACTGCAACTTGAGACCATTACTCCTTGTTCTGTCAGCACATTATCGCCTCTTTGAGTGCTGCCCCCCTTAGATTGGTTGCTCTTCAAATGTTTCAATTTTATGATGTTTCTTGTCTTGTGTGTGAGTTATTTCCCTCCCTCCCAACCTCCCCTCCCCCCAAGCAAACAACGCAAAAGGACCAAGCACTGGACAATGTGTTTGCTCTGGTAGCTATAGAAGCAGGTGAATATGATGCTCTCTGATCAGATTGAGTCTGTTTTCTTTCCTGGGTTCAACACAAGTCTGATATGTGCCAAATTCGACTTCCTTTTGTATTTCTGAAAGCAACTGCTCTGATAGAGCATTGGTAGCACATTGTCTAAACCAGAAAACTCGTTCAATAGCCCCCAGTACAATGAATCGCTCCTGGCTTCTGCTGTTAGCATCACAGATAATATGACTAGGGCTCCAACGTTCTCCTGATGATGAGGACGATGATGATTGATGAAAATAGTGAATTTCAGTTATGACTTTTCAATTAAATAATTATTCGTTCTAAAAATGTATCTAACTTTTGAGATCTGTGAACACTCAGAAATATCTGGCAGCTGTCCTAACAAATAACATAATCCTATGACAGGTTTCAGGGTAGCAGCCGTGTTAGTCTATTTCCTCAAAAAAAAAAAAAAAAAAACCCACAGGAGTACTTGTGGCACCTTAGAGACTAACAAATTTATTAGAGCATAAGCTTTCGTGGGCTACAACCCACTGTTGTTGTAGCCCACGAAAGCTTATGCTCTAATACATTTGTTAGTCTCTAAGGTGCCACAAGTACTCCTGTTTTTTTTTTGATAATCCTATGAGTGACAGTAAACTGAGCACAGTGCTTTTATCCACAGAAATATTTAGGAAGGTTTTTTTTTTAAATATTGGACTTCTATATATTATTACAACACAATCTTATAGAGACAATCAGACAGAGACCAGTAAATAATACTACTACTAATAATTAATAATTAATAAATAACAAAAACAAAGATTTGATTTAATAGAACATCAACCAGATGAAGATTTCAAGCACCTTAAAATGGCGGATACATTGTATCATTCTTATTTTCCATCTGGTGGCAATAAAGGCTGAAGCCGTTAACACGCGACTTGCCTGAAGTCAAAAAATGACTCATCAGAAGAGATGGACTATAACCTTTGCACAGAGGTAGATTAAGATATATGGGGCCCTGAGCACAAAGAACAACTGGGCCCCTCACATCCTCTCCCTACCATACGGCCCCACCCTGGCTCCTTCCCTTCCCCCCCCAAAGCCTCATCCCCTGGCCTGGCTGGAAGCTGGGCTGTGGTCAGAGCTGCCCAGAAAGCCTGGGCCACTGTGAGGAGCCCTGGACCCCTCTCCCCCACCTGCTCTGGGCAGTGCACCCTGGGGGGCATGGACATGGGACAGGAGCTTCTCTTGGGCCCCCAAACTCCCGCCCAGGGCAGGTGGAGGGTGGGGGCTTCCCACAGCTATGTGGGCTCCTGGGTGACAGCCTAGGGCAGTGGTCCCCAAACTGTGGGGCATGCCACATGGGGGAGGGAGGGCCTCAGGCCAGCTCTGCGCACTGTAGTGGGGGGCGGGAGTTGAGCCACCTCCACGTCGTGTGAGGGTGAAGGGAGAGGGGCTCAGGTGAGCAGCTCTGCCAGCTCTGCATTAGAGTAACCAGATGTCCCAATTTTATAGGGACAGTCCTGATTTTTGGGTCTTTTTCTTACATAGGCTCCTATTACCCCCCTCCCCCATCCCGATTTTTCACATTTGCTGACTGGTCACCCTACTCTGCATGGGGGCAGGGGGAATAGGCTCCATCTCCTACTACAGGCTCCATCTTCTAGCCAGGCCAGGGGACAGGCCCTCAGGGGGAAGAGGAGGAACAGGACATAGGACGTCAGGGGGGAGGAGGAGCAGGGGGTGGGGCCAGAGTTCCAGTGCTCTTGCGGGGCCCCCAAATTGTGCAGGGCCCATGCGGTAATCCACCACTGCCTCTGCATCCTAGACTATAGCCTCCTGTTCTATCTCGTAGTAAACCCTCCGACCGATCAACCAACCAAGTAAAAAAGGAAAATGTCAAGAAGAAGAGGCGACACATTTGTTCAAAGAATCATAATTTATCTTTCATTCTTCCCACTACGAACTCAGCTATAGATTTCAGCCACCGTTCTCCACAATGTGCTTCCCAGCCAATGAGTGTAAATGGTCACAACTCCCCAGACGTTAATGCAGCCCCACCCGTCAACACAAGCGGAGGATTTGGAATTAATGCAGAGACTCTTACCTTTTTCAGAAAATTAAACTAGATCACAATCTGGAAGATTCTCCATGCTTCAGTGTCAGATGCGGGGGCTCCAGTGTTAATAAAACCAAGACTTTAAAATGGGATTTGAGTGCGTGCCTGCGGGGAATGGATCACACACTTTGAATACACTGAACAAAGGGACTGAACTCTGACCAAGGAAAGTGAAAGCAAAAAGAGTAGGTTAAATATTAACCCTCAGTTCTACCTGAAGTTTATGTGTCTTTTCCAGGAAAGGTCGCCTAGAACCCTAAAGCTAGGTCAGTGCTTAGATGGGAATGCATTTTATGTCTCTAACACACACACATTTAACAAACCACATTAAAACAACCCCGATACTGGAGGTTACATACAGACATGGAAATACCAGGCTGGGCAATATTGAAGGGAATTGAAATTCACCCCATCTCTATCAAAACAGATCAATAAATTAGAGGGAGATAATCCCCTCCTCCTCTCCCTAAATATCTTCACAGAGTTTGATGAGATATGGACACTCTGGATAGCCAGCAAAGAAGGTCCATATGAATTCAAAAAGGATAGTGGGGAAACATGGACTGGAATATATAAGCGAAGGCAGAGGTAATAATAAGGGTAGAATATTGAAATTAATGGATATCACAGTGAGTTGGCTTAGACAATATGCCATGAAATTGGCAGGGCAAGTCATAGAAGACACAAAACAACTAGAAGAAGCAATAGAGCAGTGGAAGGCACAGGAACAGAATAGAAAATCGGAAACTGCTCTAGACAATCTGCAAAAAAGAGAAGTGCCATCCCCCATTATAAATCTTGTTTGGCAACAGCAGATTTCTGGTAATTGTACAGTGCCTGAAGAATGAGGACAGAAATGGAAAAAGGTGGCCTGAGTAAAATTAAAAGATGGAACATGGAATGATTGGAATGGTTGTTGGAATGGAGATATTGGCAATGACCTAGATCAAGAGCCACCAAGCAATCAATGGGCAGGGGGCGCCATACTGCAACCATCACTGTATGATGGGAGCCAGGTTCTGGTAAAACCAAAACCTAGGCTGGTGCCTATTGAAATGGGAGAAATAAGTGCTCAGGAGGGAGAAGTAGCAAACAATACTTTCACTAGATTGGTAAATCAGATGAAGGAGAAAATGAAGCAGTTAACAGAGCATATTAGGAGGCAGGAGGTATGACTTGATTGCAGGGGAGTGGATAAAAAAGAATGTCAATGTCAAAAGCTAAGAGTGAGCAGGTTAATATCCAGAATTGATGCATTAACTCATGGAGTTGCTCAGAAATGGTTAACTGCAGCAGGGAAGGGCACTCCCGCAATCCATTTGGCATGGAGACAAAAGCAAAACACACTGAGGGAACAAATTGAGGTTTTGCAAGAGCAGGTAACAACTTCCACTCTCCTCTCAGAGAGGAAAATAAAAACCAGGGGTGCGGGTTCCCAATCTACTGCTTTAACCCACGAAGGCCCACTCCTCACTCAGAGCTAACAATATAACCTTTTTCAAATATTTTTACATACTGCTTAAGTTTTCCTTTATATCCTCTCTGTTTGTTAAACTGGCTGCTGCTGTCTATACATAAAGATGATCTGACAGAGTTAATCTCTTGGCTCAGGTCTCCCTCCCTGTCAATGTTGCTTTCTCCTCTACACACACCTCTCTTCACTTCTGCCCTCCCTTTGTTTTAAAAGTTAAAAGTTATACTTATTACGCAAATCTCCATAGCAGAAAAAGACAAAGCAACAACAAACAAGCAAAGAGAAAACCAAGTAAAAACTTTAGTTTAAATAAGTCCAGTAAAATTAATTATGTTAACCTCTCAGGTATGGAACAGCCAGAAATACTCCTAACTTTCTTGAAGATATAGTTGACAAGCAATAGAAATGTTGTCAAGTATCAGAGGGGTAGCCGTGTTAGTCTGGATCTGTAAAAAGCGACAAGGACTCCTGTGGCACCTTGTAGGCTAACAGAAGTATGGGAGCTTAAGCTTTCGTGGGTGAATACCCACTTCGTCAGACGCATGTGAACTCTTCTTCTAATTCTAGCCATTAATTAATATATGAAACATGGATACTTTTTATTTCCATATATGGTATTTTTAAAATAAAAGTAATATGAAGTGATGGAAATTGCCTTAAGTTAACGAAATTAACACAACAAAGTGGGCAGATAACTTAATATGAATTTTTATCAATTCTTATCAAAAGTTTTAAAGAAAAAGTTAATAACTCACTTATTTAAATGTTTTAACTCTTTTGTTTACCTGTCTGGTTTCTAAAACTCATTACTTTAATAACTTAGTTCTTAATGCCTTATCTTGTATAGTTTATAAATACAATTCTGGTGCCATTCTTCTTTAATTGTAAGTTTGTCCTGTATGTCATGTATGTTGTCTTGTGTCATATGTTCTGTGTGTCATGTGACTACTTTTTTCTTAAATTTTGTTGCCACAAAAGTCAATTTTATCCTTTTTTTTTAAATATAAGTGGTAACACTATTTCAATGTTATGGTTGAGGTGCAATCATAATATTATTAATAACCATTTTTTTTGCAACGGGCTAAGTTATAAATATCAGAGAATCATAGAATATCAGGGTTGGAAGGGACCTCAGGAGGTCATCTAGTCCAACCCCGTGCTCAAAGCAGGACCAATTCCCAACTAAATCATCCCAGCCAGGGCTTTGTCAAGCCTGACCTTAAAAACCTCTAAGGAAGGAGATTCCACCACCTCCCTAGGTAACCTATTCCAGTGCTTCATCACCCTCCTAGTGAAAAAGTTTTTCCTAATATCCAACCTAAACCTCCCCAACTGCAACTTGAGACCATTACGCCTTGTTCTGTCATCAGGTACCACTGAGAACAGTCTAGATCCATCCTCTTTGGAACCCCCTTTCAGGTAGTTGAAAGCAGCTATCAAATCCCCCCTCGTTCTTCTCTTCTGCAGACTAAACAATCCAAGTTCCCTCAGCCTCTCCTCATAACTCATGTGCTCCAGCCCCCTAATCATTTTTGTTGCTCTCCGCTGGACTCTTTCCAATTTTTCCACATCCTTCTTGTAGTGTGGGGCCCAAAACTGGAAACAGTACTCCAGATGAGGCCTCACCAATGTCGAATAGAGGGGAACGATCACGTCCCTTGATCTGCTGGCAATGCCCCTACTTATACAGCCCAAAATGCCGTTAGCCTTCTTAGCAACAAGGGCACACTGTTGACTCATATCCAGCTTCTCGTCCACTGTATCCCCTAGGTCCTTTTCTGCAGAACTGCTGCCTAGCCATTCGGTCCCTAGTCTGTAATAGTGCGTGGGATTCTTCCGTCCTAAGTGCAGGACTCTGCACTTGTCCTTGTTGAACCTCATCAGGTTTCTTTTGGCCCAATCCTTTAATTTGTCTAGGTCCCTCTGTATCCTGTTCCTACCCTCCAGCGTATCTAGCACTCCTCCCAGTTTAGTTCATCTGCAAACTTGCTGAGAGTGCAGTCCATGCCGTTCTCCTGATCATTAATAAAGATATTGAACAAAACCGGCCCCAGGACCGACTCCTGGGGCACTCCACTTGAAACCGGCTGCCAACTAGACATGGAGCCGTTGATCACTACCCGTTGAGCCCGATGATCTAGCCAGCTTTCTATCCACTGTGACAAAGTTCCTCCTCTATCTTGGTGGGTCCTGCACTTATTGTCAGATTTTCTTGCCTCAGAGATTCACCATGTGGGTTGAGGAACAAGTCCAGAGACCTTCCCCTCTGGGAGAACCCACAGTCCAGGTCAATTGGGAGGTGTGGGGGGAACCCAGGCCCGCCCTCTACTCCGGGTTCCAGCCCAGGGTTCTGTGGACTGCAGCTGTCTATACTGCCTCCTGTAACAGCTGCATGACAGTTACAACTCCCTAGGTTACTTCCCCATGGCCTCCTCCAAACACCTTCCTTAGTCTCACCACAGGACCTTCCTCCTGGTGTCTGATAACGCTTGTACTCCTCAGTCCTCCAGCAGCACACCCTCTCACTCTCAGCTCCTTGCGCCTCTTGCTCCCAGCTCCTCACACTCACACCACAAACTGAAGTGAGCTCCTTTTTAAAGCCCAGGTGCCCTGATTAGCCTGCCTTAATTGATTCTAGCAGCTTCTTCTTAATTGGCTCCAGGTGTCCTAATTAGCCTGCCTGCCTTAACTGGTTCTAGCAGGTTCCTGATTATTCTAGTGCAGCCCCTGCTCTGGTCACTCAGGGCACAGACAACTGTTCAGCCAGTGGCCAGTGTGTTTGCCTTTGAACAGACTCCTGTACCTCACTGGCCGGGAGGGAGGTTGAGAGCTGCTCCTCCTGCTTCTAGGCCCTGGGTTTTCCCTACAACTGCTGTCTGTTGCTGCTGCTCCAACTACTCTCCTGGCTGGGCTAACCCCCCCGCCCCCCCCCCCCCTGCATCTCTGCTACCTGCTTGTTGGCTGGCTGCTAGACCCCCCCGCCCTCCTTGGTTGTTGCTGCTCCAGTTACAGCCCCTTGGGGGGAGGGGCTGCTGGCCCACTCCCCGGAGGAGAGGAGGGAGGGAGCCAGCTATTGCTCCTGCTGCTGAGGACACCATCGACCACCACCTGAGAGGGGTCCTTCCTGCTGGCCACCAGACTGCCGCCTAAAGCTGCTGTGTTTGCTGCTGGGAGCTGCTGGAGCCCTGAGGAGGCGGAGGAGGAGAAGGAGAAGACCATTTGCCAGCTGGGAAGCACGTAGGAACAGACCACCATGGAGGGGGTTCTCACGGACTGAGTAACTTTTGAACTGTGCTCTTGTGGTGGGGGTCTAGACTGTGTTTGTGGGACACAGGGGTGTGGCATGGAGCCTGCCCCCTGGTCCGTCTGTGTCCCCCCCGACCCCCACCACCACCATCATCGTTGCCCCCTCCACCACCCCCACTGGCTACTTACCATCTGTCTCGAGCTCCTGCCTCTGGGATTTCAGCTGCTCACCTAGGCTTGCTACGCCCTGTTGCCACCATTGGGCCTGATACAGCAGCCAGCTTCCAAGGATTCTCTTTTTGTTGCAAGCGCACGTGGGTGCACGTAACCCCCCATTTTTGACTGACCCTTTCCCCCCTGCAACAAGCCCCCAGCTTTGCCCCTGCTGCCTACCCATTTGCCCCTTGCTGCCTTTTGCCCCTCCCCCTTGCCCCAGCCCCTCGCTAGCTCCAGTTTGTTTGCCTGCCCCGCCCTTTCCCTCTGCAGCCTTTGTTTGACCCGCCCCAGCCTCCGAAGCTAGCCCCGTGGTTCCTCTGCCCCATTTCCTGCCTGGTTGCTCCCTTCCCCCTGCGGTCCCCTCGCCCTGATTAGCCCCTCCCCTCGTGCGCCCATGTCCCCTCCTATGCGCTTGTGCCCCTCCCCGTTTTAGTTTGATTCTATCTCACTGCACCCCCCCAATGCTGTTATCTCCTCCCTTCCTTGGTGCAACAAGAGGAGCCGGAAATCTTCCCTGAGTCAGTGACTGACCCCTAGTCCTTGATAGCCCCCCATCCACCCCCCCCTTTTTTGGCGCCCTCCTCCCCTGCCTACAGCCTAGCGGGGAGGAGTGGTCAACCTGCTTCCCCTTTCCCTACCCCCTCTCCAGTGTTTGCTCTCCCCCCGTCCTCATTATGGTAGGGGACGAGGAGAGTGAGACCCCTCGGACAGACCCTGCTACCCTCCTCTACCCTCCCCACCATCTTCCCCCCTAGCCTCTACCTCAACCGCCGCTGCTGAGCCACCTACTACCACCCCTGCTGGAGCGCCGGCAGCGGTGGGTAACGAGGTGACCTCCGCTGCTGCCACGTCCCTCGCCCCCTCTGACTCTGGGGGAGTCCCCCCAGCCGGCAGGAAGGGCCAGGGCACGAAGAAGGGTAAAGGCCCCGCTAAAAAAGCCAGGCCCTCCATGGCAGGGGGTGCCCCCACTGCCGCGGCCCCGCAACAGGCCGCAGCGTCCCTCCCTATTGTTCCCCCCACCAGCTCTATAGGTGTCCCACCCCCAGCTCCCAGGGCATACGCCCAGGTGGCGGCAGCCCCCCCCGCCTGCCGCTATGTCATCTCCCCCATCCACCACCTCTGCTACCATCTATAGCGGACGGGGCCCCTTCCCCACCTTGTCCAGGAAGCACGGCGTCCGTTGCCTCCTGGTACCCGCCTCGCCCCACGTGGAGATCTATGTGCGGGCGTTGGCGAAAGTGGTGGAGCCCACGGCCATTGTGGCGGCCTCCAAGATGTACGGCAAGGTCGTCTTCTTCCTAGCATCGGAGGCCGCTGCCCAGGAGGCAGTGGAGAAGGGCCTGGCGGTGGGGGGTGTGTACGTCCCCCTGGAACAGCTAGAAGACCTGGGTGCCTGATTGGTCCTGACTTCTGTCCCTGCCTTCCTTCCAAATGCCGCCCTGTTACCCGCCCTCTCTACCCTGGGGAGGCCGATCTCTGTGGTCAGCCCTCTCCCATTGGGCTGCAAAGACCCCGCCCTCCGTCACGTCCTCTCGTTCCGCTGGCAGGTACAGTTACAACTGCCGCCGGCGGCACGTGACGGTGAGGTGCTCGAGGGGTCCTTCTTGGTCCCCTACCAGGGGCCCCGCTACCGGGTGCATTATTCAACGGGGGAGGCCCGGTGCTACCTCTGCCGGGCGATGGGACACGTCCGGAGGGACTGCCCCTTGGCCCGGCACGGAGGGACATCAGAGACCCCCGAACCCCAGCAGGGCGCCGGCCCCGTCATCGCCTGTGCCCCTAGCTGCCCAGCGCCCGAAGCCGCCCCTCCTCCTTTCCGGCCCACTAACGCTCCCGCTCGGGCCCAAGGGGTATCTCCCCCAGTGCGCCTAGACGAGCGAGTGGGCCCCGCCTCTGCCGCCTGCGATCTGGCGGGGCCTGTGGAGGAGGGTGAGGTAGGGATATTGCCGGGCATAGAAGAGAGCATGCCCCAGAGAGAATCTTCCCTCCTACATGCTGCCCCACCATTGCCTCCCTGAGTCCCTAAGCCTTTGCCCTTGCTCCCTGACCTGACCCCTGTTATCCAGCCCCCGGATGATGCCATGGAGGGCTGGTCCTTAGCGCAGGGGAAGCGGGGCAAGCGGAAGGCTCGAGCTCCGCTCCTTCCATCTGATGCGGTAGCCCCCCGGAAGACCAGGAAGGGGGGCACCGATGCTGAGCCTTCTGCTTTGCCCCCGGGTGGGTTTTGTCCTCCATTACCGGCTAGGGAAGACGTGGCAGCATCGGAGGATAGCACTACCCCTCCTCTGGAGTACCTTCCCATGGAAGCCCCTGATGGAGCCCCTCTTGCCCCCTTACAATCTGAAGCCCCTGCATGCACCAAGACGAGCGTCACTTCGGGTGCAGGCGGGGAGAGCCCTGGGGTGATGGACGGCGATCTCCCCTCCATTTATGAGGAGATCGAGGCCCTGGGTCTGACCCCAGTTACCCAGGGGGAGGACGACCCTCTGCCAGCGGGCCTCGATCTGAGCGACCTCGCCTCGGCCCCCCTTTCCCCATCTTCTGTCCCCTTACCCACTGCTTCCGCTCCCGCCTCCGAGGAGCCCCTGGACTCTTCCACCATCCCAGCTGCAGATGGCACCTCGCTAGCGGCCGCCGAACCTCTTGAGGCGACGGCCAGTGCCATGCAACCGGGACCCGAGTCGCCAGGGGACTCCCTCATGGCTGAGGGACAGCCGACCTCCTTTCCGGGTGGGGGCCCCATCGTTGATTCTCCACCTATGGATGCCGTGGCCTTACCATCTGCCTTGGAGCACGAGTCCGGCATCGCTGAGGGCCCACCTCCCTCCCCACAAATCCCTGAGCCCATTTGCGGGGTGTTACCCCCCCCACCCAGTGGCCTGGCTGCTGGGACCCCCGATCCCAATATTGCCCCTTCCCCTGTCCCTATTCCTGATTCTAGCCCTACCCCTGACACCGACCCCGGCCCTGTCCCCTCCACTTCCCGTGATGCTTTTGCCGCCCCTGGGGCTGTCTCCTTCTATATCCCAGATGATGACCCCCGAGGAGCAGCCTTTGTTTTTCCCTGTCCCGACCCACCAGGGGCTGCTATTTTCCCTCCGCCGCCCCCCATTGAGCCAGGATCTGAGGCGGGCCATGTGGCGTCGGCCCATCGGACGCCACATCGAGGGTCTGCCCCCTGCTTGCCCGTCTCGGTGGGCCACGGGGCTGTGACGGGCCCCACTGGGGGAAAGCCATAGATCAGTGACCCCACCCCCCCATATGCTGAGAGAGGAGCTACGGGAGTTCCTTGAGGACGTCTGTGGCTCCCGCAACAAGATACAGCTTGCACTCCAGCGATGGGGGAATTTCCATCAGATCCTTCGGGCCGCGAGGGCCCTCATGGGGGAGGGTAAGAGGACCGGGAGGCAGGCTGCCGCGGCCTACCAACCGGTCCGCCTCTTCCGTGACTCCTAAATCGCTTATGGGGTAGGTCATGGATTGTTGCGCGGCCCGAAGGAGGCCGTGGGTGTCTCTGCTAGCGAGGATCCCCCCAAGCCCTCCTCATGGCACCGATCATCTTCGCAACATTAAACACCCGGGGCTGTAGGATGGGTCTCCGCAGGAGCCAGGTGCTCTCCTTCCTTCGGGGGTGGGGGTACTCTGTGATTTTCCTGCAGGAGACCCATACGGATCCGGCCGCTGAAGCTAGCTGGCGGCTGGAGTGGGGGGACAGGGTCTATTTTAGCCATCTCACAGTTTGTACGGCTGGAGTGGCGACCCTGTTCTCCCCCGACCTACGGCCCAAGGTGCTGGGGGTCGCCGAGGCTGTGCCGGGCCACCTGCTGCACCTCCGGGTCCGCATGGAGGGGCTTGTGGTTAATCTAGTCAACGTTTACGCCCCGACATTGGGCCCGGAGAGGTTGTGTTTTTATCAGCAGGCGTCCGCCTTCCTCGGCACCTTGGATCCTCGCGAGTGCCTGGTCCTGGGCGGGGACTTTAACGCCACCCTTGAGGAACGGGACCGCTCGGGGACCGAGCAGCACCAGGCCGCCACGGATGTCCTCCGGGAGATCGTCGAACATCACTCCCTGGTGGACGTCTGGCACGACCACCACCCGGATGACGTTTTGACATTCACTTTTGTCCGGGTGGAGGTCCATCGGTCGTACCACTCCCGGTTGGACCGCATCTATATGTCACGCTTCCATCTTTCCCGGGCCCACTCCTCCAGCGTCCGGCCAGCCCCTTTTTCAGATCACCATCTAGTCACCGTGACAGCCTCTCTCTGCGTGGAGAGGCCAGGGCTAGCCTATTGGCACTTTAATAATATCTTGTTGGAGGATGTGGGCTTCATGGCATCCTTCCGGGAGTTCTGGCTGGCCTGGTGAGGGCAGCGGCGTGCCTTTCCCTCGGCGCGGCAGTGGTGGGACCTGGGGAAGGTGCGCGCCCGGCTCTTCTGCCGTGACTACACCCGGGGCGCCAGCCGACGGAGGGATGCAGTGATAGGGCAGTTGGAACGGGAGATCTTAGAGCTGGAGAGGCGTCTGGCTGCCAGCCCCGGTGATCCATCCCTCTGCGGAGCGTGCTGGGAGAAGCGGGAAGAGCTGCGGACCCTCGAGGACCATTGGGCCCGAGGTGCCTTTGTTCGATCCTGCATCCGCCTCCTTCGGGAGATGGATTGCGGCTCCCACTTCTTCTACGCCCTGGAGAAAAAGAGGGGCCAAGAAGCACATCACCTGCCTTCTAGCAGAGGACGGCACCCCCCTCACGGATCCGGCGGAAATGTGTGGGAGAACCAGGGCCTTCTACGCAGGTCTTTTCTCCCCGGATCCGACCGATCCTAACACTTGCAGAATGCTCTAGGATGAACTCCCGATGGTCAGCGTGGACAACCGAGACTGGCTGGAGCTGCCTCTCACTCTGGCCGAGTTCTCGGAAGCCCTCCTCCGCATGCCCACCAATAAATCTCCGGGCATGGACAGGCTGACCGTGGAGTTCTACCGCGTGTTTTGGGACGTCCTCGGCCCGGATCTTGTCACCGTCTGGGCCGAGTCCTTGCAGGGCGGGGTCCTCCCTCTTTCGTGCAGGCGAGCTGTGCTCACCTTATTGCCAAAGAAGGGGGACCTCCGTGATTTACGGAATTGGCGTCCCATTTCGCTCCTCAGCACGGACTATAAAATCGTAGCAAAGGCCATCTCGCTGCGGCTAGGGTCCGTGCTGGTGGACGTGATCCACCCAGACCAGACCTACACCGTCCCAGGCCGCAACATCTTCGACAACTTGTATCTGGTCCGGGACCTCTTGGAACTCGGGTGTAGGGATGGTCTGTCGTTCGCCCTCCTTTTCCCTGGATCAGGAGAAGGCGTTCGACAGGGTGGACCACGGGTATCTCCTGGGCACTCTGCGAGCGTTTGGCTTCGGGCCCCAGTTTGTGGGTTTTCTCCAGGTGCTGTATGCCTCCGCAGAGTGTTTGGTCAGGCTCAACTGGACCCTGACCAAACCGGTCAGCTTCGGGCAAGGAGTACGTCAAGGGTGCCCCCTCTCGGGCCAGCTGTATGCTCTGGCGATCGAGCTCTTCCTCTGTCTCCTCCGTAGGAGGTTGGCAGGGTTGGTGCTGCGGGAGCCGGAGCTGCGGCTGGTCCTGTCGGCGTACGCCGATGACGTGCTCCTCGTTGTCCAGGACCCGGGTGACTTGGTGCGGGTGGAGGCTTGCCAGACCATCTATTCAGCGGCCTCCTCCGCCCAGGTCAACTGGGTCAAGAGCTCTGGCCTGGTGGTCGGGGACGGTGACAAGCGAGCTCCCTCCCACCCGCGCTTCAGGCCATCCGGTGGAGCGCGGGTCCGCTGCTCTATCTCGGCGTTTACCTTTCTGCCACGCATCCGTCTCCGCTGGAGAACTGGCTAGGTTTAGAGGGCAGAGTGTCGAAGCGGCTCCGGAAATGGACAGGACTGCTCCGGTGTCTCTCCCTTCGAGGGAGAGCACTGGTGCTCAATCAACTAGTCCTGTCCATGCTCTGGTACCGTCTCAACACCCTGGTCCTGGCCTCGGGCTTCCAGACCACCCTCCGGACGTTGATTCTGGAGTTCTTTTGGTCAGGACTGCACTGGGTCTCTGCAGGGGTTCTCCATCTACCCCTGGAGGTGGGAGGGCAGGGCCTGAAGTGTCTGCACGCTCAGGTCCATGTCTTCCGCCTCCAGGCCCTGCAGAGGCTCCTTTATGGTGCAGGTAGTCCGGCATGGAGCGTATTGGTGCACGCCTTCCTGCGCCACTTCCGAGGGCTCCGATATGACCGGCAGCTCCTTTGACTCCATCCGAGAGGTCTTCCGCGAGGCCTCTCCGAGCTGCCGGTCTTTTACCAGGACCTCCTCCGGATCTGGAAACTGTTTTCAGTGACCAGGTCCGTGGCGGCCACCGTGGGGGCAGATCTCCTCACGGAGCCCCTGCTACACAACCCCCCGCTTTGTGTGCAGGTGGCGGAGTCCCCCATGGTGCGCCAGAGGTTGGTCCTAGCAGAAATCACCAAAGTCGGAGACCTCCTGGACTACAACCAGGGAGACTGGCTGGATCCCCTGACGCTCGCTCAGCGCATGGGGCTATCCAGACCTCGTACTCCCCGGCGCGTACTTCAGGAGGTGAGGTCCGCTTTGCTGCCCGCTGCTCGGGACTATCTCGACCGGGTCCTGCGAGAAGGCATGCCCCGCCCACCCTCCACTCCGAGCCCTCCAGACTTTTTCATCGGGCCCCTGCCCCGTGGACCCAACCGGCCCCCTCCCCGTCCATTTGCCATGAGCCGGCTGCACCATCTGCAGCCGGTTCTGTTCCGGACTGCACCAAGGAAACATCTATACACGCTCGTGCTCCATGTTCTTCATGTCCTCACCCTCGCGTCCCGCCCCGATACGAAGCGGCGGGACCTTCTGCCACCTCTGGAGGGTGAGGAGCCCCGGTGGGCCAGCCTTTATTCTGCTCTGATCCCGAAGCCCACCGGGGACATCAGTTGGTGGCTCCTTCATGGAGCCGTGAGCACGGGCGTGTACTTGGCGCGGTTTACCCCTATCCCAGACACCTGCCCTTTTTGCGGCGTGAGGGAGACCCTGGCGCATGTTTACCTGGAGTGCGCCAGGCTGCAGCCCCTATTCCGGCTCCTCACGGATATTTTGTTAAGATTTTGGTTGCACTTTTCTCCTCACCTTTTTATTTATGCACTCCCTATCCGTCACCCCACAAAGTCGCGGGACCCCCTGGTCAACCTCCTTCTGGCCCTAGCGAAACTGGCCATCTATAAAACCAGAGTAAGGAGGTTGGCCGATGGAGTTTCCTGTGACTGTGGGGCGTATTTTAGGTCGTCCGTTCTTTCACGTATCCGGGCAGAGTTCCTCTGGGCGGCGTCCACTGGCTCCCTTGACGCCTTCGAGAAGCAGTGGGCACTGTCCGGGGTTCTCTGCTCGGTGTCCCCTTCTGGTTCGCTTCGTTTGACCCTTTGCCCTCACTCCTGTCCCTGTTCTTTTATTAGTTGTCCCCCATAATTTTTTGGTCTCCAGGTCCTGTGGACCCCCCCTTAGGCTGGGGGGGATCCTTTAGCAGTGGGCGGGCTTTGCCCGCCCACTTCCTGGATCCCAATAGGTCTGGTCACTCAGGAAACAGAAAACTACTCATCCAGTGACCAGTATATTTGCCCTCTACCAGACTCCTGTACCCCACTGGTCTGGGTCTGTCACACCACGTTATAGTCCATTCATCCAGCCCATACTTTAACTTGTCGACAAGAATACTGTGGGAGACTATATCAAAAGCTTTGCTAAAGTCAAATAAAGTGAATAACACATCCACTGCTTTCCCCTCATCCACAGAGTCAGAGTCATAGAAGGCAATCAGGTTAGTCAGGCATGACTTGTCCTTGGTGAATCCATGCTGACTGTTCCTGATCACTTTCCTCTCCTCTAAGTGCTTCAGAATTGATTCCTTGAGGACCTGCTTCATGATTTTTCCAGGGACTGAGATGAGGCTGACTGGCCTGTAGTTCCCCGGATCCTCCTTCTTCCTTTTTTAAAGATGGGCACTACCTTAGCCTTTTTCCAGTCATCTGGGACCTCCCCCGATCGCCATGAGTTTTCAGAGATAATGGCCAATGGCTCTGCAATCATATCCGCCAACTCCTTTAGCACCCTCGGATACAGCGCATCTGGCCCCATGGACTTGTGCTCGTCCAGTTTTTCTAAATAGTCCCGAACCACTTCTTTCTCCACAGAGGGCTGGTCACCTTCCCCTCATACTGTGCTGCCCAGTGCAGCAGTCTGGGAGCTGACCTTCTTTGTGAAGACAGAGGCAAAAAAATCATTGAGTACATTTAGCTTTTTCCACATCCTCTGTCACTAGGTTGCCTCCTTCATTCAGTAAGGGGCCCACACTTTCCTTGACTTTCTTCTTGTTGCTAACATACCTGAAGAATCCCTTCTTGTTACTCTTAACATCTCTTGCTAGCTGCAACTCCAAGTGTGATTTGGCCTTCCTGATTTCACTGCTGCATGCCTGAGCAATATTTTTATACTCCTCCCTGGTCATTTGTCCAATCTTCCACTTCGGGATGGTTTGTTCCTGCAACTTCAATAAGGATTCTTTAAAATACAGCCAGCACTCCTGGACTCCTTTCCCCATAATGTTATTCTCCAGGGGATCCTGCCCATCAGTTCCCTGAGGGAGTCAAGGTCTGCTTTTCTGAAGTCCAGAGTCCGTATTCTGCTGCTCTCCTTTCTTCCTTATGTCAGGATCCTGAACTTGACCATCTCATGGTCACTGCCTCCCAGGTTCCCATCCACTTTTGCTTCCCCTACTAATTCTTCCCAGTTTGTGAGCAGCAGGTCTAGAAGAGCTCTGCCCCTAGTTGGTTCCTCCAGCACTTGCACCAGGAAATTGTCCCCTACTCTTTCCAAATGCTTCCTGGATTGTCTGTGCACCTCTGTATTGCTCTCCCAGCAGATATTAGGGTGATTAAAGTCTCCCATGAGAACCAGGGCCTGTGATCTAGTAACTTCTGCTAGTTGCCGGAAGAAAGCCTCGTCCACCTCATCCCCCTGGTCTGGTGGTCTATAGCAGACTCCCACCATGACATCACCCTTGTTGCTCATACTTCTAAACTTAATCCAGAGACTCTCAAATTTTTCTGCAGTTTCATACCGGAGCTCTGAACAGTCATACTCCTCTCTTACATACAACGCAACTCCCCCACCTTTTCTGCCCTGCCTGTCCTTCCTGAACAGTTTATATCCATCCATGACAGTACTCCAGTCATGTGAGTTATCCCACCAAGTCTCTGTTATTCCAATCACATCATAGATCCTTGACTGTGCCAGGACTTCTAGTTCTCCCTGCTTATTTCACAGGCTTCTTGCATTTGTGTATAGACACTTAAGATAACTCGCTGATTTTCCAGCTTTCTCAGTCTGAGACAGGAGTCCTCCTCTCCTGCTCGTGCTTCCTCCCGGTATCCCATTTCCCTACTTTCCTCAGGGCTTTGGTCTCCTTCCCCCGGTGAACCTAGTTTAAAGCCCTCCTCAGTAGGTTAGCCAGCCTGCTTGGGAAGATGTTCTTAAGACCATAATTTCAATGTAAGCAGGGTCTGAATGAACTCTCCCCTGACAGCTAGCTGGGAGTGGGAGAGACTTCCTGAGCAAACTGTATTTACATGAACACACCTACTCTGCCTAGGTGTGGAGAGATAGAGGGGTGTTACTCAAAGTGATCAACTATGGCTGGTGTTGGGTTACAAATCACTTTAGTACTGAATGCAGGGGTAGTGAAATGCTGTTACCAATGTTGTTGTCTTTATTGTATGAATAAAGGGCAGCAGAACTGTGCTTAACCTGTCCTGAATGAGGGGGGTCACCCTCAGATGAAAGGACATAATTAAGCCAGGGGTTAGAATGCCAAACTCCTCTGAAAGCAAGAAAGGTGGTGGGGGAGATTGGGATCCTGAGCTTAGCCAGAAGGTGTAGATACTTGTCCCTATGCTTCAGGGTCCCTGGTCTGGTTTCACCTGTTCCTTCGTACTGTTCAAAGATAGAACTAAATAGGCTACATTAGGAAAGTTTTGTTATTTTAAGTACTCAATAAAAGCTGAAATCATTTGCAATGGGGTAGGGTTTCTGCCCAGCCTGGTATGTGCTGAAAATCACTAAGAGACTGACATCCAGAGAGGCAGCAGAAGTTGACTGGTGGGAACAGCCCAGGGGTGAGGAACAGCAACTGGCTGGGGGGCCAGCCAGAGCAAGTGCTCAGATGATGGAGCAAGCCAGGTGCCTTCTTCTCTGGGTGGACGGTGAACTCACACAGAGGTGAACTCACAAAGACGCACCTCTGATTCCTGGGTCCTCACTGACCAAGAACAGCCACTGTGAGTGGGGTGTGGTGGTGAGAGAGCAGAATTTCCTGGGAGACTTAAAAGGCATTTCTCTAACTCAAGGGCTCCCCATGCTGAATTTCTAATATCTGCTGTAAATAGTGGAGGTGTGAGTGCTTCTAAAAAATTTGCAAGCATCTTTTATAAAATTAGGCAATCCAAACATAGGACTCCCTACCAGCTCCCCGTAAAATGGGGAATCAAGAATTGTGAAACTGAGATTACAGAGAGCTAGTCACATTAAAGAGACAAACCCCACAGCATCGTCAGTGCCCTGGCAGAATTATTATTTTTTATTCCTCATTTTGGGTCTTTTTCACATGCGAACACGTTACAAAATATGTCAACTCACATTTTAACTGACATAATGTTAAACAGGATTTTTGCCTTTAGGGTGGACAAGAAGAGTCATGTATCAGAGGGGTAGCCGTGTTAGTCTGAATCTGTAAAAAGCAACAGAGGGTCCTATGGCACCTTTAAGACTAACAGACGTATTGGGAGCAAGAAGAGTCATGTTTACAATAATGCGAGCTGGTTGTGGATGTCTCCCTTGACCCACTAATAAACGTGACTGTCCTTAGGCACATTTAGGACAAATTGTTTAATACCATCCTAGCTAAAATCAGCTACATTTTTGGACATGACGCTTTCCCTCCATTCTAGACAAACCCATTCAGAACTTTGCAGGCTATGGAGTGTGCCCCTTTGTAAATATTTTTTTCTGCCTGTTTACACACAAAACAAGCAGCTGCCCAAAGCTAAAGGGGGCTGATAGTTATAACAGTATTTTCCTTCAGGTTTCAACTAATTTCATTTTTGTCTCACTGTGCATTCTGCCATGCTTCCAGGGTGATGAATCTCTGCCATCGGGCCCCCTGCCCGGCTTCAACTGATGTAATTGATTCCTGTTCTGGTCTCTTAGAGCTTTACTATTGGAGTTAATGCACAGCAAACTGGCATGTAAGTCTACAGTGTGTTAGCCTGCTGCACATTTACGGGCCTTGTGGTCCCCCACTAAATGCACCAAAATAGCTAAGAACAGCCATACTGGGTCAGACCAAAGGTCCATCTAGCCCAGTATCCTGTCCTCTGACAGTGGCCAATGCCAGGTGCCCCCGGAGGGAATAAACAGAACAGGTAATAATCAAGTGATCCATCCCGTCACTCTGTAATGCACTTGATGTACTGCTGCATTGCTGCATCCACAGCAGTGCTGTACTCACCCTTGTGAGTCATTAGGACTTGTGGGGGCACATCCCAGGGCTCTTAGTGCTGCCCCAAGTTGTGCCACTCCATGAATTTGTTCACAGCATATTGTGGGAGAACTTGTCTGTTCTTCTCAGGCCCTTGTAGAGATATGCTCTGAGCCCACTGACTGAGGGGGAAAAAAATGATTCCTGGATGTGGTATCCATTGCAACTGGTGAAAAGACAGGGGTCCTACTCTGGATGACCTGTTCCAGTTGTTTGCATTCATGGCATTTGGCAATAACCAGCAGTTATGGGCATGAGATACTACAAAGTGCATTGTGGCAGCGTCTTGTTGCCCAAAGAAGGTGACTGCATGCCCTGCTAAGGAGATGGTGCAGACTGAATATGGACATGGAATAGTTTAATAGCTGTGGATGGTTTAATAGCTGTGGATTCTGTCTGTGCTAACCAGTGGCTCTGGAGCAGGGTCACTAGCTGAGAGTGGTGGGACCACATTGTCATGCAGACCCAAATTGCTCAGCAGTGAGTCCAAGACTTCTCTATGAGGAAGGACACTCCCATTCAGCTGTGTGAGAAGCTCCTCCAACCTTCCAGCATTCGGACACACAGGTGAGGGAGGTCATTCCTGTGCAGAAGCAGTTGCTGTTGCCATCTGGAAAATGGCTGTTACAAACTGCTACAGATCCGTGGCTGATCAGTTTGGTGTTACCAAGTCAGCTGTTGGTACTGTGATGATGGACGTTTGCAAGGCACTTATTGGTGTGGTTCACCCATGGGTGGTGAAGTTTGTTAATGTCCCCCCAAATAATAGTTGGATTTGAGCAAATAGTCTTCCTGAATTATTATATTGGGCTTATCAAACATTGTCTCCCCTGCCCGTCTCCCCACCCCCACCAGCCCAAGGTGCACATGAATATGTAAACCAGAAAGGTCACTATTAGCTCAGTTTGCAGAGATTGGCTGACCACAGAGAGAGGTTCATGGGCAACAACAGGGCCATCCCTAGTTATTCTGGGGCCCTACGCAGCCCCCCCATGGGGTGTGTGTGGGGACCCAGGCCTCTGTGGGGGGGGCTGGCTTGGGCGATGGGGGGAACCAGCCCCCAGCACTCACCAGCGGGGGCTGGGTGGGGAAGGGGTTAGGGTGGGGGCAGGAAGAGGTGGGGTGGGGCAGAGCAGGGGCGGTGGCCCTGGGGAAGAGGCAGAGCAGGGGCTGGCACAGCACAAAGCTGCACAGGGCACCAGGAAATTTGGTGCCCCAAATTTCCTGGTGCCTGCCACAGCTGCATACTTTGCGTATGGGTAAGGATGGCCCTGGGCACCAATGTGGGATGCACTGGCAGAGTACATAGTGTCAGGATACTCTGGAGATGCAGTGTTTTCCAGTTTGGATAAAATGGGATTTTATTCCCACCCAATGACATGGATGTCAAAGGGGTGGCTGGTTTCAGAGTAGCAGCCGTGTTAGTCTGTATCTGCAAAAAGAACAGGAGTACTTGTGGCACCTTAGAAACTAACAAATTTATTTGAGCATAAGCTTTCGTGGGCTACAGCCCACTTTATCAGATGTATAGAATGGAACATATAGTAAGAAGATATATACACAGAGAACATGAAAAGGTGGAAGTTGCCATACCAACTCTAAGACGCTAATTAATTAAGATGAGTTATTTCCCCATGTTAAGTATCCTCACACCTTCTTGTCAACTGTCCGAAATGGGCTATCTTGATTATCACTACAAAAGTTTTTTTCCCCTTCTGCCGATAATAGCTCATCTTAATTAATTAGCCTCTTAGAGTTGGTAGAGCAACTCCCACCTTTTCATGTTCTGTATGTATATATATCTTCTTACTATATGTTCCATTCTATGCATCTGATGAAGTGGGCTGTAGCCCATGAAAGCTTAAAGGGGTGGCTGTGTCACTGTTATTTTGGGTAATCCAGCCTATCCCCTACTGCCCTGGCTCACAAAGGCCTATCCTGAGTAAATTCACAGCTTCTCTATCAGTTTGAGAATATTTACCTTCTACAGAGGTGAGAGATCTAGAAGAAAAGGCAATGGGCCTTTCATTCTGGTCTTCCAGCACATGTGAAATCACTGCTCCACTCCATAAGGGGAAGTGTCATAAACTGACTTTATAGGCAAAGATGCATTTTTGGGTGTAAGGACCCTTTCAGATGATACAAACTTCTTGGTCCCATCCCATGCAGTGTGTGGGCCAACACCATTCCTGTCCAACAGTTCACATGGAGGCTGTGACACTGTGTTAGTCAAGAACCTACGGTAATTGTGACAGGCTGACAATTTCCTGTAACACCCGGAATGAACTTTATTGAACTATTGTCAATGTTACTGAATTAAGATTTATATCTCTGCAGTTCATTGCAGTAACTATGAAAATATTTGTGCACTATTCTGGGATTCCTTGGAACTTCAAAGGACTTTTTGGAACAGAGCATGTGAAGTGAATTTCTTAGGAAATCCCTTGGGGTTCTGGAAATACAAATTTTCCGTTCTGATGCCAGCCTTTGAAGCCACCCCTCTGGGGAGGTATGCATAGACTAGTTCAACCTGGATTCTGCAGGTACCTAGAGACAAAGGAAGGATTTTTGGATAAATAACCTGTTTAGACTGACTCAGGGCTTTCTTCCTGTTCCTGCACATGGACAGGACCTCTGGTCCACTGAGGGCCCCAGTCCTTAAGGAAGGATTGGAAGGACTTGGCCTAATGCGGCCACATAAGACTGAACACTTATTCGGGGCTGAAGCTGTAATCCATGTATGACAAAAAAGGAATTTCCTTAGATGGGGGCTTGAAGGACAGCTTCTGCCAGATTCCATGTTGGAGTTGGGGGTGATCGCTGATAAGCTCATTAGCACATGTGTAAGTTATTTTATTGTTTAAATATGCTTTTTACCTTAAAATAAAGTAGGCTTTCATACAATGGTGTGATACCTTATAACTGTAGCAATTACACCTGATAACTGTCTCAGAAGAGAAAGCAAGCAGGTGTCCTTGGCCAATCTGTCTGTGCTGGGAAATACACAGTGAAGGCAGAGAACTGTGCAGCCTGGGAATAACCTGGTGAGAAAAGACAGAGACATGTGGGATTCTTTCCAAGTGTAGTGATGACTGGGGAGCCAGAAGTCTGAGATTGCGTGTCCTTGCTGGATCACCGAGGGGGAATATAGGTGCAGTTGTCCTGAACTGTGACAGTCATAACTGATCATCCCCACAAAGGGACATAATTATGACACATTTTATGGTTGAGGTGCCATAAGGACAGCTTCAACTGTGTACTGTGATTAACACAAGCCATCTGTATCAATGGCGGGCCTGCAGTACGCACCTGATTCTATAAATATCATATTTCTCCTTGTTTGCTCTAAGCCAGGGGTTGGCAAACTTTTTCGTTTGAGGGCCACATCCGGGAGGGGAAATTGTATGGAGGCCTGGGGCAGGGAGTTGGGGTGCGGGAGGGAGTGTGGGGCATGGAAGGGGGTGCGGGGTGCAAGAACGGGCTCAGGGCAGGGGATTGGGGCAGAAGAGGGCTGTGGGATGTATGAGGGGGCTCAGGGAAGGGGGTTGGGGTGCAGGAGGGGTGCAGAGTGCAGGAGGGTCTCAGGGCAGGGTGCAGAGTGGTGCGGACTGCGGGAGGGAGCTCAGGGCAGAGGGTTGGGGTGCAGGAGGGGTGAGAGGTGCAACGGGGCTCAGGGCAGGTAGTTTGGTTGCAGGTTGCAGCAGAAGGCTCAGGGCAGAGTGTTGGGGTGCAGGAGGGGTGCAGCAGGGGGCTCAGGGCAGTTGGTTGGGGGTGCAGGGTGTAGCAGGGGACTCAGGGCAGCGTTGCACAGGGGTGCGGGGAGCAGCAGGGAGCTCAGGACGGGGTTGGGCTGCAGGAGGGGTGCGAGGTGCAGGCAGGGGGCTTAGGGTAGGGAGTTGGGGGGCGGGGTGCAGGAGGGGTTCTGGCTCCAGCTCGGCGCCACTTACCACGTCTCTGCACGGCCCCTGGGGGGGGGGGGGGACACATAGCTCCAGGTACGCTGCCCTTGCCACTCCTCCAGGTACCTCCCCCGAAGCGCCTATTGGCCGCGCTTCCCCATTCCTGGCCAATGGGAGCTGCAGGGGGTGGTGCCTGGAGGCGAGGGCAGCACACGGAGCCCTCTGCCCCACCTTCCCCGGGGCCCCAGGGACATGGTGCCAGCGGCTTCTGAGAGTGGCGCGGGGCCTGCAGTACCACGGGGGGGCAATCCAGTGGGCCAGATCCAAATGCCTGACTTGCCAGATCCGGCCCGTGGGCCGTAGTTTGCCCACCTCTGCTCTAAGCCCACACTCAGACAACCTCACAGGTACACTGGGAGGTGTCCATGGTGTTCTTTATCACCAGTTCCCATAACCAGTATATCATCCAACTAACACTGAGTGCCAGGAATACCCTTTAATATCTAGTCATTTATTATCTTGTAAACTAAATTTTGTAGAGATGTTATAACATTCTCAGGAGACACCATGTTGTCATCTGCATGCTAATGCATCTGAAATCCTCTGGTATTGCCCTTCTTGCTGTAGTTATTGTGCATTGTTCACAGACCTTGATATTTACTGTGTGAGCCTCATTTTGTTGCAGTTTCTACAGGTGTTGTCCTTAAATCAAGAGTCAGTTGCACTGAGAGACTGATTTACAAATGAAAGCACCCAGTCTTTGTGTTAGCACTGACCATGTCGTGCTTTCCGCTTGGCTGCCAGTTTGTTTATTGGTCAGATCATGGGTTGTGATTGCAGCTCCATGGAATCTTCAGTAATGGTTTCCACTGACACAGCAAGTTCTAGTGCATGTTACAGGGTCCAATCAGCCTCAGTCAATAACTGGTTTTGGATTCCTTCATTTTGCTTATAACATTATAATGTCATTAATGTCACTATAATGTCATCATCTCAACATGGACAAGTGCACTTAGGAAGGAAGAATCCCATGCACTGCTACAGGCTGTGGACCGACTGGCTAAAAAGCAGTTCTGCAGCAAAGGGAGGGAGTGCACTGGGCTTACAGTGGATGAGAAGCTGTATGTGAGTCAGCAGTGTGCCCCTGTTGCAAGAAGGGTAAAGGCATATTGGGCTGCATTAGTAGGAGCATTGTCAGCTGATCAAGGGAAGTGATTATTCCCATCTATTCGGCACTGGTGAGGCCACATCTGGAGTGTTGCATCCAGTTTTGGGCCCCCCAACTACAGAAAGGATGTGGACAAATTAGAGAGAGTCCAGCAGAGAGCAACAAAACTGGTCAGGGAGCTGGGGCACATGACTTATGAGGAGATGCTGAGGGAACTGGGCTTGTTTAGTCTGCAGAAGAGGGGAGGATTTGATATCAGCCTTCAACTACCTGAAGGGGGGTTCCAAAGAGGATGGAGCTCGGCTGTTCTGAGTGGTGGCAGATGACGGAACAAGGAGCAATAGCCTCAAGTTGCAGTTGGGGAGGTCTAGGATGGCTATTAGGGAAACAGTATTTCACTAGGAGGGTGGTGAAGCACTGGAATGTGTTACCTAGGGAGGTGGAGGAATCTCCATCCTTAGAGGTTTTTAAGGCCCAGCTTGATTTAGTTGGTGTTGGTTCTGCTTTGAGCAGGGGGTTGGACTAGATGACCTCCTGAGGTCTCTTCCAACCCTGATATTCTATGATTCTATGATTTGAACTCTCTCCAAACTGGTCATACTCTGTTAATATCCTTAAATCAACCACATATTTAGGAATTGTTTCATTTTGTTTTTGATTTAATTTATAAAATCAGAAATACTCTGCAATCGCCTGTTGGTTTGGCGAGAGGTGATTTTGGAGAATTTCCACAATCTCAGAAAATGAAGCTGCTGGTTCAACAGGAGCTGTCAGGCTATGTAGCGGGATATAGGTTTTTAGTCCCCATTAGACTCAGTAAAACTGACACCTTTTGCTCAACACTGATACCATTAGCTATTATACTGTGTTCTACTCTCTCCCCACAGCTTAGTGGAGGACTGACCCACTTTATCAAACAAGTCAGTTTTCTCCAAACAGCCAGACTTTTACAAACCTTTTTTTTTTTTTTCTGGAATGATCAGTTTTGTCACAATCTAAGTGGCTGTAGTTTTCCTTTAGTCTAGGACTCTGAAGTTATTCTCTGTTCCACTGTACTCTGGGATTGGGCTTTCCTCCTTGTTACCAATCGTGTCCTCTTCTCCTTACAAAGACAAAATGATATGAAGAAACAACACAGGCTCCAAATATTCCAAATAAACAAGTTTATTCCAAACAAATGAGTTTTCTAAATATACACAAGCATGCATGGCCTGGGTGCGCACACATTGCGGCGCCGACAGGTTTATGGCAGCTTCCAATTCATAGCCAATGGTGAATGTGATCTGCGGGCTCATAGATGATTTAAAGGGACATGACTCTATTTCTATAAATTACACAACTGCTAACTAAAAATACTTAGTTTTTAAAAGGCTTTTGGTAAGTATCATTGGTCACAGTTTCCTGAAAGGAGGATCAAGCAGGTGCCCAGTCTGAGATGGGACTGAAGGGTGGTAAGTGGATGGTATGACCAGGTTACTGTAGTCACATCCCTGTCTAAGAATTGAAGACTCATGAGATTCCACCCTGAGACAGGTAAGGTCAAGAGACCTAAGGGTGGGAGCTCTCAGAGGGACTGGAAACGGGTCAGAGGTGCAGCTGCCTTATAACTCTGACAGTAAATCTTGCATGGCTGTGTAGAGGGATGGGGGGTATTTTATATTCCCTTTCCCCACTATGTAGCTACAGAGGCCAGTCACAAGCCCTTAATTTGTTATGTTATAAGTTTGGTGATGTTGTGTCTCTGAGATAAAAATGAATGTGTGAGTGTCAAGGCTGGATCCCCACTTTGAACTTTAGGGTACAAATGTAGGGGCCTGCATGAAAACTTCTAAGCTTAACTACCAGCTTAGCTCTGGTTCCGCTGCCACCATTTCCCAATTAGATTCCCTTTCTGGGAAGCCCTGAGAAACCTTTCACCAATTCCCTGGTGAATACAGATCCAAACCCCTTGGATCTTAAAACAAGGAGAAATTAACCATCCCCCCTCCTTCCTTCCACCAACTCCTGGTGAACACAGATCCAATCCCCTTGGATCTAAAACAAGGAGAAATTAACCTTTCCCCCTCCTTCCCTTCACCAACTCCTGGTGAATACAGATCCAAACCCCTTGGATCTTAAAACAAGGAGAAATTAACCATCCCCCCTCCTTCCTCCCACCAACTCCTGGTGAATCAAGATCCAAACCCCTTGGATCTTAAAACAAGGAAAAATCAATCAGGTTCTAAAAAGAAAGCTTTTAATTAAAGAAAAAGGTAAAAATCATCTCTGTAAAATCAGTATGGAAATTAACCTTACAGGGTAATCAAACTTAAAGAGCTTAGAGGACTCCCCTCTAGTCTTAGGTTCAAAGTACAGCAAACAAAGATAAACACTCTAGTAAAAGGTACATTTACAAGTTGAGAAAACAAAGGGAAACTAACACGCCTTGCCTGGCTATTTACTTACAAGTCTGAAATAGGAGAGACTTGTTTAGAAAGATGGGGAGAACCTGGATTGATGTCTGGTCCCTCTCAGTCCCGAGAACGAACACACTCTCCAACAAAGAACACAAACAAAAGCCTTCCCCCCCCCAAGATTTGAAAGTATCTTGTCCCCTTATTGGTCCTTTAGGTCAGATGCCAGCCAGGTTACCTGAGCTTCTTAACCCTTTACAGGGAAAAGGATTTTGGAGTCTCTGGCCAGGAGGGATTTTATAGTACTGTACACAGGACAGCTGTTACCCTTCCCTTTATAGTTATGACACGCCCCCCAAATCACAGATAGTGTTGGACGTTCGGTTCCACACTGGCTGTGATTTCTTCCTGGAGTTCTAGGAGAAAACAGAGTTAATAAGACACATGTACCTTTAGACATACTACTGATTATATAAAAACTAACAATATGTTTCATTCCAAGAACAACTGTTAACCAGTTAACTCTGGGAAACTTTCCCGGGAGAGTGCATCAGCCACTTTGTTAGAAGCTCCCGAAATGTGTTGTATTTCAAAATCAAAATCTTGGAGAGCTAAACTCCACCGAAGAAGTTTTTTGTTATTTCCCTTGGCGGTATGAAGCCACTGTAGTGCAGCATGGTTTGTTTGTAGTTGGAAACGCCGTCCCCAAACATATGGGCGTAGCTTTTCCAGCGCGTACACAATGGCATAGCATTCCTTTTCGCTGATTGACCAATGGCTTTCCCTCTCAGACAGTTTCTTACTGAGAAACACGACAGGATGGAATTCTTGATCTGGTCCTTCCTGCATTAAAACTGCTCCCACGCCTCGCTCGGACGCATCTGTGGTTACTAGGAACGGTTTGTCGAAGTCTGGGGCCCTTAGCACAGGGTCAAACATGAGTGTTGCCTTAAGCTGGTTAAAGGCCTTTTGACACTCATCAGTCCACCGAACTGCATTTGGCCGTTTCTTTCTGGTTAGGTCTGTCAGCGGGGCGGCGATTTGGCTGTAGTGGGGTACAAATCGCCTATAATATCCAGCCAAGCCTAAGAAGGATTGGACCTGTTTCTTAGACTTTGGAACCGGCCACTTTTAGATAGCATCCACTTTGGCCTGTAGGGGATTTATAGTTCCTTGACCCACCTGGTGCCCCAGGTAAGTCACTCTGTTTTGGCCTATTTGACACTTTTTAGCCTTAACAGTTAGTCCTGCCTGCTGGATGCGCTCGAAAACTTTTTCCAGGTGCTCCAGGTGCTCTGCCCATGAATCAGAAAAAATGGCCACATCATCGAGGTAGGCAACTGCAGACTCTCCCAATCCTGCTAGGAGACCATCTACAAGTCTTTGGAAGGTGGCGGGTGCATTTCGCAACCCAAAAGGGAGTACATTGAATTCATACACCCCTGCCTGGGTGACGAAGGCTGACCTTTCCTTAGCGGGTTCATCCAGTGGTACTTGCCAGTACCCCTTGGTTAAGTCCAAAGTAGAGATGAATTGGGCATGTCCCAATTTCTCCAATAGCTCATCTGTGCGTGGCATTGGATAGTTGTCAGGACGAGTTACAGCATTTAGCTTATGGTAGTCCACGCAAAAGCGTATTTCCCCATCTGGTTTGGGAACTAGAACCACTGGAGATGCCCATGCACTCTTAGAGGGGCGGATTATACCCATCTGTAGCATGTCCTGGATCTCCCTTTGTATAGCAGTTTTGGCATGAGGTGACTCCCGGTAGGGTGGGGTTCTAATAGGGTGAGCATTACCTGTGTCAATGGAGTGGTATGCCCGTTCGGTCCATCCTGGAGTGGCTGAGAAAATTGGTGCAAAGCTTGTGTACAGCTCCTTGATCTGCTGTCCCTGCAGACGTCCAAGGGTCGTGGAGAGGTTCACCTCTTCCACGCCACCATCCTTTTTTCCTTCGTAGTAGACACCTTCAGGCCACTCCGCGTCATCTGTTTCCTGGGCTGTAAACTGGCAAACGTTTAATTCTCTGGAATAAAAGGGCTTAAGAGAATTAACATGGTATACCTTAGGCTTTATGTTGGAGGTGGGGGAGGCTATGACATAGTTAACAGCTCCTAGGCGCTCCTGGACCATGAATGGTCCTTCCCACAATGCTTCCATTTTATGGGCCTGGAGCGCCTTTAAGACCATGACTTGGTCTCCTACTTTGAAGGACCGTTCTCTGGAATGTTTATCATACCAGGCCTTTTGCTCTTCCTGAGCATCCTTTAGGTTTTCTTTAGCAAGGGCTAAAGAATGTCGGAGGGTGTTTTGTAGGTTGCTTACAAAGTCTAGAATGTTAGTTCCTGGAGAAGGCGTAAACCCCTCCCATTGCTGCTTCACCAACTGTAATGGCCCCTTAACCTCACGGCCATACACAAGTTCAAATGGTGAAAACCCTAAACTGGGATGTGGTACAGCCCTGTAGGCAAAAAGCAACTGCTGCAACACGAGGTCCCAATCATTGGAGTGTTCATTTACAAATTTACGTATCATGGCCCCCAAAGTTCCATTAAACCTCTCCACCAGGCCATTGGTTTCATGGTGGTAAGGGGTGGCAACCAAGTGATTCACCCCATGAGCTTCCCACAGGTTTTCCATGGTCCCTGCCAGGAAATTAGTTCCCGAATCTGTAAGGATGTCGGAGGGCCAACCTACCCTGGCAAAAATGTCTGTCAATGCCTGGCACACACTTTTAGCCCTGGTGTTGCTTAAGGGTACTGCTTCCGGCCATCGGGTAGCAAAATCCATGAAAGTCAGTACGTACTGCTTTCCTCTGGGTGTCTTCTTTGGGAAAGGACCCAGAATATCCACAGCTACGCGCTGAAATGGGACCTCAATTATGGGTAGTGGCTGGAGAGGGGCTTTAACCTGGTCTTGGGGCTTTCCCACTCGTTGGCACACCTCACAAGACCGGACATATTTAGCAACGTCCTTGCCCATTCCCTCCCAGTGGAAGGACTTCTCCAACCAGTCTTTGGTTCTGTTCACCCCAGATTGGCCACTGGGATGATCATGGGCTAAGCCCAAGAGCTTTACCCGATACTTAGTGGGAACTACCAACTGTCTTTGAGGATGCCAGTCTTCCTGGTGCCCACCAGAAAGAGTCTCCTTGTATAAAAGTCCTTGTTCTACAACAAACCGGGATCGGTTAGAAGAGCTGAGAGGTGGCGGGGTGCTCCGCGCCGCCGCCCAAGCTTTCTGAAGGTTGTCATCTGCTTCCTGCTCAGCCTGGAACTGTTCCCTTGATGCTGGAGACATCAGTTCCTCCTTGGACTGTGGACTGGGGCTTGGTCCCTCTGGAAGCGATGCAGGTGCTGGGGCTGTTTCCATTGACTGTGAACCGCTGTCCGCTGGTGCACTATGTGGTATCTCAGGCTCTGGCTGAGCCTCTTGGGTAGGGTTATCTGCTGCTTCCGCCAGGTCAGGCTCTCTGGTGCCCTCTGGCATTGGAGTTGTAGACGGGTTTGCAAGCGCTGGACTCAGGGCTCGCAATGGTTCTGGTGCTGGTTGCGTTGCCAGTTCCGGTTCTGGGACTAGCTTTGGCTGGGTCTCTGGGATTGGATCCACTACGGTTGTTGCAGTCGTTGGCAGGGGATCCTGTTCCACCACCTTTGTCTGGGTCTCTAGTAACACAGACGGGGCCCTGGTGGACGGCTCAGGAACAGTGATGGGGGTGAAAGCTTGCTTAGCCTTTGCTAGTTCCAGTTCATGTTTCCTTTCTTTTTCTCTCTCCTCCATCTCTTTTTCTTTCAGCTCCATCTCTCTTTTATGGGCCTTCTCTTTGGCTTTTTCTTCTCTTTCTTTTAGATCCATCTCTCTCTTGTGGGCCCCCTCTTTGGCTTTCTCTTCTCTGTCTCTCAGCTCTATCTCTTTTTCTTTCAGCTCCATAGCTCTCTTGTGGGCCTCCTCTTGGGCTTTTTCTTCTTTTGTAGTCATTTTCCTGTTTTCTTGTGCTGGGTCACCCCCTCTGCAGTTGACTGAAACTGGGAAGCTCTCAGCTCTGGCTGCTGCTGAGTTAACAGAGACTTTCTAACTAGCTACTCCCGAGGATGTAAAAAGAAAAAAAAAACAATTCAGCTTGTAAATTCCCTTTAGCTTTGTTTGCCCATTTGAACACTTCTCTTAACAAAGGACCTGTTAAAAAACTTAATACCTCTGCCTTCAGGCAAGGAGAGATAAGATATGCATCTATCTACCTCCAGCTCGGCTTTCCAAGCAGCTAGAAGGAAAAAAAATCTCACTGGCTTTTGGGTTTAAAATGATCCCACCGCTCTACCACCATGTCAAGGCTGGATCCCCACTTTGAACTTTAGGGTACAAATGTAGGGGCCTGCATGAAAACTTCTAAGCTTAACTACCAGCTTAGCTCTGGTTCCGCTGCCACCATTTCCCAATTAGATTCCCTTTCTGGGAAGCCCTGAGAAACCTTTCACCAATTCCCTGGTGAATACAGATCCAAACCCCTTGGATCTTAAAACAAGGAGAAATTAACCATCCCCCCTCCTTCCTCCCACCAACTCCTGGTGAATCAAGATCCAAACCCCTTGGATCTTAAAACAAGGAAAAATCAATCAGGTTCTAAAAAGAAAGCTTTTAATTAAAGAAAAAGGTAAAAATCATCTCTGTAAAATCAGTATGGAAATTAACCTTACAGGGTAATCAAACTTAAAGAGCTTAGAGGACTCCCCTCTAGTCTTAGGTTCAAAGTACAGCAAACAAAGATAAACACTCTAGTAAAAGGTACATTTACAAGTTGAGAAAACAAAGGGAAACTAACACGCCTTGCCTGGCTATTTACTTACAAGTTTGAAATAGGAGAGACTTGTTTAGAAAGATGGGGAGAACCTGGATTGATGTCTGGTCCCTCTCAATCCCGAGAACGAACACACTCCCAAACAAAGAACACAAACAAAAGCCTTCCCCCACCCCAAGATTTGAAAGTATCTTGTCCCCTTATTGGTCCTTTAGGTCAGATGCCAGCCAGGTTACCTGAGCTTCTTAACCCTTTACAGGGAAAAGGATTTTGGAGTCTCTGGCCAGGAGGGATTTTATAGTACTGTACACAGGACAGCTGTTACCCTTCCCTTTATAGTTATAACAGTGAGACAGGATGGTGTCTTCACATTAATATTTACCCAACAGCTCCCACTGTGACAGTTATTGTCAGATTTTCTAAGGGGCTCTTCATGCTGAGTAACTGGCAGCTGAGCTCTTGAAAATCTTGAAATCTTGAAAACCTAAGTTTGGGCGCTGATTTCTCTGCAACACAAATATCCTTTCCTTAACAGCCTAATCAAATAACAGTGTTTGTCAGAAGTAACAAACAAAATCATTTGTTGTTGAAAGCAAGTAATTAAGATGGCAGATCACAAAGTACAGAGTAAAAACTACAGTTCACATTTTATTGGAGAGAAACTTGATGTCATAGGTTCATAGCCATAAAATGAGTTACAGTGCCGCTCTAGAGATGGCATCACAATAATATAGAGGTAAAATGTAATTCAAATTCATTGCTGAGAAACTTGATTTCTATGATACATAGGGATAAAGGAGTGGCAGTGCCACTTTAAGCTCATTCATCTTCTCTTATAGAACAAATTCTCATTGATGTTTCTTTGTGGGAATTTTTAAAGAATGGATAAACAGCGCCTGAGAATGAACAATCATTAAATGTGAACAACACAGACATATCAGTTACATTCAAAAAGGTCACCTGCATTTCTTGGTAACTAAGGTAAACTCCAATTTTCTTGGGCTTTTTCTGCACCATGATGCGGGTCCATGGATCTGTTTTTGCCCAGTAATCTCTCCCACTGAAACCCAGAGCCCAGAATCCCTCTATAGGGGACAAGGAAAGTTTTCCTTTTCTCTGTATGGATTTTCTGGCCACTCCCAGGTCCCAGTCAGTGCTGCTCTCAACATCCATCTCCCAGTAGTGCTTTCCAGAGGAGAATCCTTCAGAGCCCAGCACACAGACGGTTGCATCGAACCTCTCTGGACTTGCTGGAACCTTTTGAGGTTGGGCTTCATGTTTCAAACTCTTATGATCCCCAGCAATGGAGAGGTTGGGGTGGGCTGTGCCTGGATTAAGAGTGATGTCATCTGCAAAGAGAAAATTTAAGAAACCCTTGTCTAATTGCAGTATAAACTGAAACATGGGAGATATGGCTTGTGGGCCAATTCCTGCTGTCCTTACTCAGGCAAAATGCCTACGGATAACGGGTTTTCTTCTATTCTGGCAATTTGGTTACACTGAAATATTTCAGAGATGTGATATTTGATTGAACTTTACACAGAAATGGGAGGGATCCTGAAATGTTTATCTTATTGAAACTGAAATATATTGTGCCAGATTCTGATATAAGTTAAATGATTGAAAGAACAGAACGAGTAAGGCCTGAGAGGAAATGGAGAAAAGCCCCAGTTGTTATCTCCATGATACAATATGTTCTGTTTCTAGTCTTTATAAACTATGAAGATTATTTCTGATTACCAGGAGAGATGTGAATTCTGTTACCTGCATAAGTTCGAGTCCTTCTCCAATCTGAAATGAAAGTGAGAAACAACAGACATTGAATTCAAAGAGGCATCTACTGCTAATTTTCCTCCTTTTAGCAGCAGAAATATCCCAGGTTGAGGATAACTGATGATCGATGTGGGTGAGGTAATATCTTTTACTGGACCAATTTCACGCAGTTTGTCTCGCTAATATCCTGGGGCAGACATGGCTACAACTACGCTGCAGATACTGAGATCATCAGACAAAATACAGAATGATGTACTGGTGCAGAAAAGAGAAAGTAAAGACATTAATGGTATAAACACACTGTGGTTATTGTACACTTTTGGGCCCTGTATTTGGCTCTCATGGAGTCACCAGGTCCGTTCCATCCTTCACTCATACCTCAGTCTCAAGCAGAGACAGCAGACCACAAGAAAATATGTGCGGTGATGCTGGGAATGTGGGTAGCTGCATTATTTCTGCCTGGAGCTGCTCTCTTCCCTGCTATGAGAGAGATGAAAATGGGCTACAGCACCAAGGGAGATAGGAGAGGAATACAAGAGACAGCCCTGCTCCCTCCAAATAATGTAGAGGGGAGTGTGTTTAAGAGTGGTGAGGGAGGAGAGTGGATCAGATAGAAAAATATAATTGCACAAAGATAATGAAGTTAATCAAATATTTGTGTGATAACGTTGTACCTGTATTTACTGATATTTCAACTGGGCAACACCTTTCAAAGTCAAATTAATTCAAACCTGCCAGCTTTGTGGGATTTCAGATGACCTCTAATATGACAAGTCTATGGGATTTTCCCATAATCCACAGGTTTTCAGATGTTTCTATATGGTAATCCCACTCTGATAGGCTACCTGCCCAACTCCCTTGGCTTACAGCCAATCAGAGCTGCTGCACATATTGAGAGACCACCTCTTTTCTCAGCAAATGAAGAAGGCTTCTTCCTTCCCATCTCCCTGTACCAAAAAGGTGGGAGCACTCCTGAAGCCCTCGATTCTTTCATCACTGTGCCTGCAAGGAAGGCACCAATCCATGTCGTCTCTGTTACTCCTCTCCCCTCTCTAGCTCCACCAAGCCCCTTAGGTCAGGCGTAGAAGTGAAGAGATTCCCTCTCTATCAGCCCCCAAAGACATGCAGGTGCACCCCTCAGGCCTGGCCACTGTGAGAGGCATTGGAGGGGCTCCCACAATCTTCAAGTTTGCAAGAGTGTGTGTCTTGTCCTCCCCAGACCTTAAGGGGGGCAGGAGGGTGGTGGTGGAGAAAACAATTGATATACCAAAAAATCAGCAAGGGTAAAAGAATATTTAATATTTTGAGGGTGGGACACCCACACACAGTCACTATCTCAGAGGACATGATCCTACTGCCATTATTGACATCAATGGCAAATTGCGAATCACTTAATTAGAGACACATTGTCAGGGCCTAACTCCCTCTATATTCACAGACACATAAGGATTTATTTGGGGTGAAATTCATCCCTGGACAGCGAGCAAGTGCTAGGACTCTACAGCAGAAGATACTCACGTATGCCCTATTTTGAAGGGATGTGTGGGATATAAGTGACAGATATCCCATTCGCATAGGAGAAACTTTCACCCAATGGGAGCGGGAATTGATCTGTAGCACTCATCTCTCCATCCTAGCAAATTTTATCAAAATAGTATTCTAACAAAAACAGAGGTCCTTATTTCTAATTGTGAGACCTTCATTTCTATTTGCATCACTTTTCTACCATGGAATTGGATTAACTTTTACAATCAGAGAATCAACACACACTTACTCAGTTCTCCTTGGAGTTCATCTGCAAAGAAAAAAAAATAATGCACACACCTTGTGAATTTCAGTTGGGTTAACTAGCAGATATTACACCTCTCCCCAAAAGCTTCTAATCTGATACCTCACACCAGTTATGTTGCAAGAGTCCAAACCTAACTCATTCCCTACTGTAAAACACCTCAATAAATCCCATCCCTGCAATAAAGGAAATTCTGAATATTGTCACTGCTTTAGAGATGCTACACACTGCCACTTTCTGGAGTCCAACCACAGGACATGAGATTAATTAAAAGATTATTAGGAAAAAAAATATTTGTATTCCCATTACTTCTAACAGTGAGCCCTGCACAGCTCTTTATAGAGGTTTTACTAGTATTGTCAGTTTAATAGAACTATATTGAAGGAGAACCAATTCAAAGCTACTTTTTTCTGCTTTGGTAGTCATCTTTTCTTGCACTCAGTGGTGTTTGTGTGTGTAATGGGTTAACAAATACTCACAAATATTACATTGTAACCACTTCCGAAGCCTTCACTATGAAATACCCCACATATTCCACCTTCACACACTCCCAACTATTATTCTCATGATCAGTATCCAACCAGACTCATCTGCCAGCCATGACAGGCCTCTGAATAAACCACACCCCATGTAGAGGAAATCCCAAACCTTCTCTCAGCATGGAAACTCTACAGACTCCTTCTCTTTCATGGAAACTTCTCTCACAACCCATCACTCCCATCTGCTAGTCTCTTTTCATCAACATACTGACAATCATCCATCTCTCTTGTATTCACAGTTCTTGTCCCCCAAAACATCTCCCCCAAATATTACACAACCAGACATCCTCCAAGACAAAGAAGTCAATGGGACTTAACCGTTTTCTCTCTGGAGTCTTCCTGAAAAACAAAAACAAAAAGAAAACCACATACTTCCAATTTTGTCTCCATAGCATACAGAACTAATGTAATAACCAAAACCAAGACAATGTTTGGTAATTTATAAAATATTGTCAGTACAGAAGTAGTAAAATGCAAGAATCAAAGCTAATGGTATTTGTATACCACTGCAGTTCCTAGATTGCAATGCCAGAAGAAACTATTGTGATTATATATCCTGAATCCTGAATCCTGGGATGAGATTGGTGACAAGAACTTCCCCAAATAATTTGGTAATTTTTTCCAGTGGTTAATTACCGTTACCATTAAAATTTTACTTCTTATTTCCAGTCTGAATTTGTCTAGCATCAGCTTGTAACCCTGGATCGTGTTATACCTTCCTCTGTTAGATTGAAGAGCCCATTAACAGAGAAAGGCATAACATGATCCAATGGAAGTTGAAATTTGACAATGTCAGGCTGGAAATTGGAGCTGATTGGGAATGTTCTCTAAGAATTTGTCTTTAGTTGGAAAATGCTGATTCTTCAAAACTGAAACTGTTTGAGAAATAGTGTTCAATTCACTGAAAGAATGAATCAAAAAGCTTTTCATAAAAGAAGGTTTGAGTTTTTAAAAACATCCTGAAGGGGGTGGGAGGGTGTTCACCCGCCACCCACGGCAGTGGGCTTTTAATACATTTCAAAATCTGTATGAGGAGTTTGATATTGTAAAAACAAGCTAGTTTTTGATTTATCAATGCATGGTTTTGGTTTGTTTCTTTTTCTCTCTCTCTCTTTTTGAATGTCAGGTATATGTTAAATGTTTCCTACACTCTGAAACAAAAATATTTTGCACAATTTCTTTGATACTTTAAAAAAAAATCTTCCCATAAGAAAGAAACAGATGGGAGTAGAAATTACATGAACAACAAATGCCCCAAGTGGATAAAAATCAATGATTTTATTATAAAAATCAGAGTCCAGCCACAGGACATGAGATTAATTAAAAGATTATTAGGAAAAAATATTTTTACTCCCATTACTTCTAATAGTGAGCCCTGCACAGCTTTTTACAGAGGTTTTACTAGTATAGTCAGTTTAATAGAACTATATTAAAGGAGAACCAATTCAAAGCTACTTTTTTCTGCTTTGGTAGTCATCTTTTCTTACACTCAGTGGTATTTGTGTATGTAATGGGTTAACAAATATTCACAAATATTACAAAAAGAACAGGAGTACTTGTGGCACCTTAGAGACTAATAAATTTATTAGTCTCTAAGGTGCCACAAGTACTCCTGTTCTTTTTGCGGATACAGACTAACACGGCTGCTACTCTGAAACAAATATTACATTGTAACCACTTCCGAAGCCTTCACTATGAAATACCCCACATATTCCACCTTCACACACTCCCAACTGTTATCTCCATGCTCAGTATCCAACCAGACTCATCTGCCAGCCATGACAGGCCTCTGAATAAACCCCACCCCATGTAGAGGAAATCCCAAACCTTCTCTCAGCATGGAAACTCTACAGACTCCTTCTCTTTCATGGAAACTTCTCTCACAACCCATCACTCCCATCTGCTAGTCTCTTTTCATCAACATACTGACAATCATCCATCTCTCTTGTATTCACAGTTCTTGTCCCCAAAACATCTCCCCCAAATATTACACAACCAGACATCCTCCAAGACAAAGAAGTCAATGGGACTTAACCGTTTTCTCTCTGGAGTCTTCCTGAAAAACATAAACAAAAAGAAAACCATGTACTTCCAATTTTGTCTCCATAGCATACAGAAATAATGTAATAACCAAAACCAAGACAATGTTTGGTAATTTATAAAATATTGTAAGTACAGAAGTAGTAAAATGCAGGAATCAAAGCCAATGGTATTTGTATACCACTGCAGTTCCTAGATTCCAATGCCAGAAGAAACCATTGTGATTATATATCCTGAATCCTGGGATGAGATTGGCGACAAGAACTTCCCCAAAGTAATTCCTAGTGACCTTTGATAAATTTTTCCAATCGTTAATTACCCTCACCATTAAAATTGTACTTCTTATTTCCAGTCTGAATGTGTCTAGCATCAGCTTGTAACCCTAGATGGTGTTATACCTTCCTCTGCCAGATTGAAGAGCCCATTAACAGAGAAAGGCATAACATGATCCAGTGGAAGTTGAAATTTGACAATGTCAGGCTGGAAATTGGAGCTGATTGGGAATGTTCTCTAAGAATTTGTCTTTAGTTGGAAAATACTGATTCTTCATAACTGAAACGGGTTGAGAAATAGTGTTCTGTTCACTGAAACAATGTATCAAAAAGCTTTTCATAAAAGAAGGTTTGAGTTTTTAAACATCCTGGAGGGTGAGGGTGGCGGGGGGGATGTTCACCACCCACCCATGGCAATGGGCTTTTAATACATTTCAAAATCTGTATGAGGAGTTTGATATCCCAAAAACAAACTAGTTTTTGATTTATAAACGCATGGTTTGGGGTTATTGATTATTTTTTCTCTTTTTTAATATCAGGTATATGTTCATGTTTCCCACACAGTAAAACAAAAATATTTTGAATAATTTCTTATATACTTTTAAAAAAATCTTCTCATAAGAAAGAAACAGATGGGAGCAGAAATTATATGAACAACAAATGCCCCAAGTAGATAAAAATCAATGATTTTATTATAAAAATCAGAATTCTTTAATTTAAATCCGATTTTTTAAAATTTAAAACTTTCTTTTTTAATAAACATATTAAAAATTAAATTTCAATGCACCAATCCATGTGGTCTCTGCTACTTCTCTCCCCTCTCTAGCTCCACCAAGCCCTTTAGGTCAGGAGTGGAAGTGAAGAGATTCCCTCTCTACCAGCCCCCAAAGACATGCACGTGCACCCCTCAGGCCTGGCCAGTGTGAGAGGCATTGGAGGGACTCCTACACTCTTCAAGCTTTGCAGGAATATATGTCTTGTCCTCCCCAGACCACAGGGGAGCAGGAGGGTGGTGGTGGTGGTGGTGGTGGAGAAGACACAATTGATATACCAAAAAATCAGCAAGGGTAATAGAATATTTCATATTTTGAGTGTGGGACATCCACGCACAGTCACATCTCACAGGTCCTACTGCCATTATTGACATCAATGGCAAATTCCAAATCACATAATTAGAGACACATTTTCAGGGCCTAACTCCCTCTATATTCACAGACACATAAGGATTTATTTGGGGTGAAATTCATCCCTGGACAGCGAACAAGCGCTAGGACTCTGCAGCAGAAGATACTCACGTATGCCCTATTTTGAAGGGATGTGTGGGATATAAGTGACACATAGCCTATTTGTATAGGAGAGATTTTCACCCAGTGGGAGCAGGAATTGATCTGTAGCATTCGTCTGTCTGTCCTAGCAAATTTTATCAAAATAATATTCTAACAAAAACAAAGATACTTCAGTTCCCTTATTTCTAATTGTGAGAACTTCATTTCTATTTGCATCACTTTTCCACCATGGAATTGAATTAACTTTTATATTCAAAAAATCAACACACACTTACTCAGTTCTCCTTGGAGTTCATCTGCAAAGAAAAAAAAAAATGCACACACCTTGTGAATTTCAGTTTGGTTAACTAGCAGATATTGCGCCTCTCCCCAAAAGCTTCTAATCTGATACCTCACACCAATGATGTTGGAAGAGTCCAAACCAGACTCAGCCCCCTACTGTAAAACTCCTCAATAAATCCTGTCTCTGCAATAAAGAAAATTCTGAATATTGTCACTGCTTTAGAGATGCTACACACTGCCTCTATCTGGAGTCCAAACACAAGACAAGAGATTAATTAAAAGATTATTAGGAAAAGAATATTTTTACTCCCAAACATCTAACAGTGAGCCCTGCACAGCTCTTTACAGAGGTTTTACTAGTATAGTCAGTTTAATAGAACTATATTGAAGGAGAACCAATTCAAAGCTACTTTTTTCTGTTTTGGTAGTCATCTTTTCTTACACTCAGTGGTATTTGTGTGTGTAATGGGTTAACAAATACTCACAAATATTACATTGTAACCACTTCTGAAGCCTTCACTATGAAATACCCCACATATTCCACCTTCACACACTCCCAACAATTTCCCCATGCTCAGTATCCAACCAGACTCATCTGCCAGCCATGACAGGCCTCTGAATAAATCTCATCCCATGAAGAGGAAATCCCAAACCTTCTCTCAGCATGGAAACTCTACAGACTCCTTCTCTTTCATGGAGACTGTTCTCACAACCCATCACTCCCGTTTCCTAGTCTCTTTTCATCAACACACTGACAATCATCCATCTCTCTTGTATCACTGTTCTTGTCTCCCAAAACATATCTCCCAAATGTTACACAACCAGACATCCTCCAAGACACAGTAGTCAATGGGACTTAACCGTTTTCTCTCTGGAGTCTTTCTGAAAAAGAAAAACAAAAAGAAAACCATGTGTTTAACCCCATACTTCCAAATTTGTCTCCATAGCATACAGAAATAATGTAAAAAGCAACAGAGGGTCCTGTGGCACCTTTGAGACTAACAGAAGTATAGGGAGCATAAGCTTTCGTGGGTAAGAACCTCACTTCTTCAGATGCAAGTAATGGAAATCTCCAGAGGCAGGTATAAATCAGTATGGAGATAACGAGGTTAGTTCAATCAGAGAGGGTGAGGTGCTCTGCTAGCAGTTGAGGTGTGAACACCAAGGGAGGAGAAACTGCTTCTGTAGTTGGATAGCCATTCACAGTCAAGTGATAATGTAATAAGCAAAACCAGGACAAAGTTTGGTAATTTATAAAAAAAATATTGTAAGTACAGAAATCGTAAAATGCAAGAATCAAATCCAATGGTATTTGTATACCACGGCAGATTCCTAGATTCCAATGCCAGAAGAAATCATTGTGATTATATATCCTGAATCCTGGGACAAGACAGGCCACAGAACTTCCCCAAAGTAATTCCTAGAGACCCTTGGTACATTTGTCCAATGGTTAATTACCCTCACCATTAAAAATGTACTTCTTATTTCCAGTCTGAATGTGTCTAGCTTCAGCTTGTAACCCTAGATCATATTACACCTTTCTCTGCTAGATTGAAGAGCCCATTAGCAGAGAAAGGCATAACATGATCCAGTGGAAGTTGAAATTAGACAATGTCAGACTGGAAATTAGAGCTGATTAGGAATGTTTTCAAAGAAATGGTTTTAGTTGAAAAATGCTGATTCTTCAAAACTGAAACTGTTTGAAAAATAGTGTTCTGTTCACTGAAACAATGAATCAAAAAGCTTTTCATGAAAGAAGGTTTGAGTTTTTAAAAACATCCCATTTAAACATTTTTTGTAATGCGAAGTTTTCCATTTGTCCTAGCTCTTGTAAGGTGAGGCTGGAGGGCATCCCGTGAAAAGGTAAAGAATGGGTCCCCACCTTCTAACACAGCCCATCACCTTTTCATCTTTTGCTAAGAGCAGGAGTGTCTGGTTTTACCTCTTCTGATGATGCACATAAGGAATGCGCTGAAGCCTTCAGCCCTTTCATTTCAGTGCTATGCTAGGAAGGAGCCAATCCATGTTGGATCTGCCACTCGACTCCCCTCTCTTGCTCCATCAAGTCCCATAGACAAGGAATTGCAATGGAAAGACTTCTCACCACCAGCCCAAAAACATGGGGGAGAAAATAAGAAATTCCTCCCTGCGTCTCTCAGGGAAACACCCTGTCCAGGGTGACAGGGCTTGGAGGGGTTCCAACGCTCCAGAAGCCTGACAGAAGTGTGTGTCTTTAACTCCCCCGACCTCAAAGGGAGGTGGAGGGGAGATAACTAAAAGATATAGGGGAAAAATCGAGAAAGAGTAATGGTGTATATTTTGACAGCAGGACACCCACCCACATGATCTCAAAGGGCGTATTGTTCCTTATATTATTAAAGACAATGACAAATTGCAAATCTTATAATGGATGACACAATATCCAGGCCTCACTCCTCCTATATGCACAGCCATGTTATGACTGATTTAAGGTGAAATTCATCCCTGGAGAGAGAGAAGGACTAGATATGTGCAGCACAAGGTAAACACCTATATCCTATTTTGAAGGGCTAGTTGGGATTTAAGTGATGAATAACCCATTCCACAGGGGAGATTTTTCACCCAATGAGAGCAGGCATGGCACAGCAGTCTCCCATCAAATTTGGCTTGGCCAGATTTCATACCTTAACCTGATGGGACACAAAATGTTTTGGAGTTGTTCTCTTTTTCAACATCCTTTGGACACCAGAACTGGACACAGTACCCAGTAATGGTCTAAACAATGCTGTATATAGCAATTCAAAACAAAAACACTTTTTTTTGTCAAATCAAAAAAACTTGAAAAAAGTCAATTTGATTTAACCAAACTGCTTCAGTTGACACAAACTGATTTTTTTCTTGAGTTTTTCTTTTTGATTCAGCCATTTTTGATGGTTTTTCCCCCATTTTTTTATCAGCCAAACTTGGAAACAAAATAGCAGTTCAAATCAGAAAGTTGAAATGAAACATTTTGACTTTTTAAAATGAAATATTTTGAAATAAAACACTCAAAACAAAACATTTCAAATCTTTTGAAAATTTTCGCCCCCACTGAAACTATTGGTGGAATGCCACACAATTTTGGCAAATAGTTTCAGACTCCAAAGAATGCATTTTTGGCATATACACAAAAAATAGCAACCAGTGGAATGCATTACCTAGGGAGGTGGTGGAGTCTCCTTCCTTGGAGGTTTTTAAGGCCCGGCTTGACAAAGCCCTGGCTGGGAAGATTTAGTTGGGAATTGGTCCTGCTTTGAGCAGGGGGTTGGACTAGATGACCTCCTGAGGTCCCTTCCAACCCTGATATTCTATGATTCTATGATTCCTGTTGGGTAGTTTTTATCTTCCAGCAAGTGGAGACAAGTAGGGCAAGATAAATTTTTGCTCATTTTGGGTAATAATTTATAGCTATATAGTGCACTCACCTTATAAGGCAATGGGCTGTGGGTATCGAAGGCCAGGGTAGGATAAGCCTCCCCAGACCCAGGCTGTGGCCCACCCATTTTCCGCCCCGAGGCCCCACTTTCCCTCCCCCTCTACCCTTAAGCCAGCAGGGGCTCTTGGTGCCAGCTGGTACCCAGGAGAAGCCTGGAGGGGTGGGGGGGAATATAAGGCGAGGGGCCTGGGGAGGTGCTGGGAAAAGTGGCTTGGAACGGCACTGGGGCGAGCCCAGTGCTGGGGCTGGCCAAGCACTTGGAGGGGCTGACTGCTCGGCCCAGCTCTTGGGGGGACCAGCCCGCCACTTGGAAGGGCCGGTTCAGTGGTCTGGGGGCGGGACGGCCTTCATATAGTGTGACCTCTCACACACCATGCATTAAAAGTCATGCTGCTTGGGGGGCATTCCTACACTGTTGGGAGCATTCTGGTACCATCAGTACTTGCCCATTCAGAACTACACCACAAAATAATTTAAGTTAAAGTGAAAATAAGTCTGATGTGATAACTTGTAATGATTGCCGACTGTTTATTTTTGGTTCCTTTGTGATTCTTAATTTTAATTACAAAACATATATTTTAAAATAATAAATTAACCTAACAGAATAATGATAATAACAACATGAAACTTATGTATGAAAAATGAAAGTGGAACAGGAAATTTAGTTAGATGCCAAAGGAGTCCTTTGAGGAAAAAAGTTTGGGAACCACTGATATAGAGCATTAAAGGCAGCTAACAATACACAGTGCTTTCTCAATTATGTTTTTCCATGTAAGCAATTGTAGTATGGGAGGGAAGGTGGAGTGTGGGTCATCGTGAATGGGAGACTTTCCATTAGAGGGTGTCCATCACACAATGTATCTATGAAGATGTGTCCCATATAATGATTTGCATTGACAACCCCAATTTATACTGATGAAAAGCAAAACATTTTGAATTTGCTTTCAAGAAATCTATGGAAAGCGTAATGGACTCTACATATTATTATCTTTTTACATATTGATTTTAAATAATGAAGTGATGAAATAGCTTATCTACCTTCTTCTGGACTGATGAGTCGCCCTTCAAAAGAAAGCAAAGCAACACAGAGAAGATTAGAATGTTTAACAGCAATATCACATATGAGCACTGACAATCTACATCAGATATTTATTGCAGCACTTTCATGTTGTCCCCAGAAATATTCCTCTGCTATTATATGTTATGGACATATGGGCCAGATCTTCAGCTGGTATAAATTGGTCCAATGACATCAAAATGTGGGTCTGGAATGGACCTTGAGAGGTCAGCAAGTCCAATCTCCTGCACTAAGGCAGGGCTAAGTAAACCTAGACCATCACTGACAGCTGTTTGTCCAACCTGTTCTTAAAAACCTCCAGTGATGGGAACTTCACAACCTCCTTTGGAAGCCTATTCCAGAGCTTAACTAGTTTTAGAATTAGAAAGATTTTCCTAATATCTAACCTAAATCTCCCTTGCTGCAGATTAAGCCCATTACTTCTTGTTCTACCTTCACTGATCACTGAAGAACAATTGATCACCTCCTCTTTTTAGTAGCCCTTAACATATTTGAAGACTGTTATCAGATCCCCCCTCAGTCTTCTTTTCTCTAACTCTGGGTCTGGCCCAAAGCATTCAAAGTAATAAATGCTTGTTCTAAGTTTTCCAAAAGTTCTTTATCCCAGAAATGTCCCATGGTTGGATCTGGTCCCCACCTGTGGCTGGTGTAGTGTTGCATGTATGAGGTTAAGGTGACAGAAATGCAGCAGAATCTGTCCCTGAATTAATGAGAGACCTGCTGTGTCACCTCCTGTGGCCAGGTTTTCAAAAGATTTCAGCACCCAACACAACTTTTGAAAATCTGCACCCAAGTTACTCCTGTCTAGGATCAAGCATGATGCCTAAGGGTACGTCTACACTGCAGTCAGGAGGTGCAAGGGCAGCATGTGTAGACATATCCGAGCTAGCTTTGATGTAACCAGCTTGCTAAAAATAGCAATGTTGCCATGGTGGGCTGCATGGGCTAGCCACCTGAGTACAATCCCACCTGGGACCCTAGGTATGTATTAAGTAGCTCAGGTACACCTACGTAAGCTGTATTGGCTGTGCAATGGGATGTATTGTAGCCCAGAATCCCCTGTAGACTATGTACTACAAGTCCAGCCTGGGGCATTCTCCTGACATCACACCTTAGAAACAGCAGTATAGAGATGCATGGGGCTATGCTGTGCTTATGCCAGGGGATTCCTTCCTTGGCCTACTGTAACTCAACTGCAGCCATTGTATGTTGCCTTAGTAGTGCATGGGGGCCAGAATCAAGTGTCCTTATTTGCATACTGAGAGTGCATTTAATCCCAGATGTCTTCAGCCTTGCTCATTTTCTGCCTGCACTGTCTATTGTTTACCTTGTTTTACTCTGTACTTCTTTACCCCTCCCGGGATCCCAGGCATGTTCAGAGGCCATTGTCTCTTGTGTCTGTCTCTTTCTCCCTCCCTCTCTATGCTGGTACTGTTCGTGGGAGGGAGAGTGTAACTGTCTCATTGAAACTCACAGTGAAGTACCTTTCTGAATCCAGTCCCTTCCTGCTTTGCTGTTGGGACAGTGCGGCTACACACTGACCCATACTAAGGCTCATTGTAAAGTCAAAATCTAACCCTTTAGGACGAACAATGTTCTTAACATATTGAGGGAAAATGTAATTTTAATGTCTCAAAAAAAGCTGAGGGGATTTTTCCTAAAATTTCCAAAAAAGTATGGAACCGATTGGCTAATTCACTGGTTACATATTTGTCTGGGAAATTAATACTCACCACAAATAGTATTTTTTCTGCTTATCTTTTGTGTTTGTGTGTGTGTGTTTGTGTGTATTACTTGGCAAAATTTTGTTACCTTCTTCAGGATCTCGCCTTCTTTTTCCTAAAATAAAAGTCAGAGATAATATATGAAAATACCGATGGAGATGCAAATAGCAATTACTCATTACCTAAAACCCTACAGAGTTCAGTGTGTCAATCCTGATGAAAACACTTAAGGATACTCACAGATTATGGCCCCAATCCCACATCCTTCTAGGTCGACCCTGGTGCTGTGTGGAACAAATGCCATGATCAAGGCCTATGGTTGCACTAATGTGTTTGGGATTCCTGGAACACCCAACCTCTAGCACCAACTCTTCCCTTCCATCTTCCTCCCAGAGAATGTCCAGAAGGGCTGTCACTCACCACGCTACCACCACTCAACAAAGTATTTGAGCAAAAGGATATTGCCCCAACGAGGCAGCGTTAGGTCTCAGACACTGTGGGCATGTCTACACTAAAAACTATATTAGGTCAACTTACAGCCACCACAGCAATTACTGCAGTGGTTCATGTCCACACTACCCTCCTTGGTCAATGGTGCACATCCTCACCATGAGCTCTTCCACTGATCTCAGAGGGACTGTGTGGGGAGCTGAGAGCCAGGGTTCTTAGCTCAGTTTGCAGCTCTCTGCTGGGAGCCCAGCTACCCTAGGGTTCCTGCCAGCTGCCCCCTCCCAGCTCTCCATCCTGCTGTGAGCCCTGTAGCTTCCCCTCCCCCCCACACACACTCTTGGTTTCACAAACCCTGCTGGAAGCACAGCCGCTGCCTGGGCACTTGGCTGCATACTCCCCACCAGGAGAATACCTGCTTCCTGGCTTCCCACCAGCTGCCCCCCCCCCCCCCCCCGCTCTCAGTTCCATGCTCCCAACTGGGAGCTTGGCTGCCCCCCATCCCTGCTGCACTCCCCGCCGGGAACATGGCAGACCCCCTGCTCTTGGCTCCATGGTCCCCAGCGGGATTGGGGCAGTTGCCTGGACTCTCACCTCCCCAATCCCCACTGTGAATGAGAGAACCAGTGGGGAGTAGGGAGCTGGAAGTCTCGGTGCAGCTGGGCTCCCCAGCATGGAGTGGGGAGATAGGACCCCTGGAGCAGCCCAGCTCCGAGTGGGAAGAGAAGAGCCTGGGCAGCAGCCTGGCTGGGAGCATGGAATGGGGAGCATAGGGGGCAGCCAAATTGGAGCAGGGAGAGGGGAGCCTGGGCATCAGGCAGTACCTCATCTGGGAGAAGGAGGATTTTCTTGTCAATGTTATGAAACTGTGAAATTGCAAAATTGGCAGCCAAAAGCCAGTGTAAGTAATGCACTGTCTACATGGACATTGCATCACCCTAACTAAACTGACATAAGCCCTACGCCTCTCTTGCAGGTGGACTTATTATATCTGTGTAATACGGCACTTACACCAGCAGAGCAAGGCTGTAGTGTGTACATTGACATAGTTAGTTCAACATAAACTGCTTTACATCAACCTAACTGTATAGTGTAGACTAGGGCTAAGATGGAGATGGCTTTGGACCTTACATTATTGTCAGAGTCAGAAGAAACCTTGCCCTAGCCCTTCCCCAAAGCATAGGGCTTACCAGGGGAAATACCATCAAATATCTGCCAAAATTCCTTCTGGTCTTGGAGCACCCTATTTACTGGGTGTGAGGAAATGTTTTCATAGAAGCATAGAATCAGAGAAGATTAGGTTTGGAAGAAACCTCAGGAGGTCATCTAGTCCAACCTCCTGCTCAAAACAGGATCAACACCCACTAAATCATTCCAGCCAGGGCTTTGTCAAGCTGAGCCTTAGAAACCTCTAGGGATGGAGATTCCACCACCTCCCTAGGTAACCCATTAGAGTGCTTCACCACCCTCCTAGTGAAATAGTGTTTCCTAATATCCAACCTAGATCTCCCCCACTGCAACTTGAGACCATTGCTTTTTGTTCTGTCATCTGCCACCACTGAGAACAGCCTAGTTCCATCCTCTTTGGAACCCCCATTCAGGTAGTTGAAGGCTGTTATCAAATGCACCCTCACTTTTCTCTTCTGCAGACTAAACAATCCCAGTTCCCTCAGCCTCTCCTCATAAGTTATGTGCCCCAGCTCCCTAATCATTTTTGTTGCCTTCCGCTGGATTCGCTCCAATTTGTCCACAGCCTTTCTGTAGTGGGGGGCCCCAAACGGGACATAATACTCCAGATGTGGCCTCACCATTGCCGAATAGAGGGGAATAATCACTTCCCTCAGCGTGATTATTCCTGGGCTTGGTTTCTAAAGCCAGGTCTCCCTCCTCCTTTGCTCAGCATGGTGATGGGATGGAATTTAAATCTGGATCCAGAGACAAATTTCATGGTTTGTCCATCTATAATGCACTGAACCAAAATAATGGAGCCAAAGACCCACAAATATATGAGAGTGTGAGTCAAAAATTGGTTCCAATTTGGAGCCTGTTTCTAGTAATAATGTATTCCATTTGCAAGTAGTGGACCAAAAACTGCAGCCACTCCTCACCAAATATTTCCCTTGATGCCAATTTCAGTAAAGACTGAGTAAGCGATTTGATATAGCATCGTAGCCATAGGCCGTTGCACACAATGCAATAAATAGAAACATTAATTTAAAACAATGGTCAATAAAACAGGTACAAATTTTAAAAACATAAGATTAGCACTTCCTTAAAATCAGTTACATCTTTAAAATCACCACCCCTAAAACAATACACAAAACTAAGTTAAAAAAAATAAACAAAGAAAAAGGAATACATTATTTAATTTAGGTCAGAAGTAGCCTATATGTCACATACATTATTTACACAGAATTTGGCCTTTTATTGTAAATATGAATAAAGTTTAAAAATGTAAAAAGAAGATTTTCCTACTTGAACAATAATAACTTAAGATGATAACGATGATAACGATGATAACAATGAGGACAACAACCGTGCCTATGAGAATCTTGTTTTGTAGGACTAAGTAGGCCTCAACCATTTTTTCTGTAGAACAAGACAAATAAAAAAGGTCATTAGTTACTGAAAATATCCAACACATAGATTTGTCCTGATCCAATAGTGTCTTTCCATTTTAAAGATAGAGAACGCTTCTAGATTGTGTGGGGTCTTTCGTTGTGTGTATTTTCTGGAACCATAATTAAAATTATTTGACAAATGAAATGGATGAAATGGTTACAGACCTGTCAGGATTTCAAACAAACTAAAACAAACAAAAAAGCACAGCATCGTAATTTCTCATTTATTATTTTTGTTCCTCAATATTACATCAGTGAGGTTTTTTTTTTTCTTTGAACAAATAGCTTTCACAACATACAAAATCTTTAAGCATAAAAAGGGGAAAGCTTCTGTCTGAAATTTATCCCACTGAGACACCAATAAATCCTGACCACAAATTGACTTTGTAGGTTTGGATGGTCAGGAATTTTGTTAAACCCATAGCAGAATTCACTCGTTTTAGGCTCTAAAATTACACCTGTTCTCCTTTGACTTTCCTTAAAATTGTCATAGTGCCTAAAAGGGCTGTTGTCTTCAGCTCACCAATGGTTCTTAACTTTGATTATTATGATATTACTCATAATGAATAATAATAAACATTTTGGTGTGATTGAAAGTAGAGAACAAAAATTGCAGACTTACCAGTGCTCTTCTCAAGGCTTTCTGGGGGAAAAAAGAAAGAAAATGTTTTACACCTTGTTTCCTCTAAACTGTGCATTCATATGTGTGCCCTGGGGTGGGAAATAGATCAAATGACCCAGTGAAGGACAGAGTGTGCCCACATTTAACTAATCCAATACTTTGGATTGTGACAAAATGAGTATTTCCTCTACCTTGTAAGAATCATTTGTGTCTGTTTCCTATGCAGAAAGGGTGAGCTTTTTGGTGTTCTTTAGTTAATCACGTCTTTTCTTGAATGTATTTGGGCAAATGATGAGAAAGAAAAGTGCACTGTGTTTAAGGAAACAATAAAAGCCCCTACACACGTGCTAACCAGTTTCCCAGAGGTTACCCTGAAGTCCCTGGGAGTTGTGGGTTTTTAGCATCTCACATCCCTCAGGCCCCTATAAACTGGGCTTGGGGGGATTCACACAGTTCATAGCTTATGCAGGCTGAATTCATTGCATGCACCAGGAGCTCCTTTCATCTCTTCATCCCCGCACAACTCCCTGTAGGACCCCATCCCATTCCCCTCTATTGCAGGGACTCCCTGCAGCCACCCAACATTTCCCCCATGCCAGTGGCTCTATGTGTCCCTCCTTCCACTCTGTCCATATGCCAAGTGCCCCATTGACCCTCCATGCCAGGGGTTCCGTGTGCAGCCCCCTTACCCTTCTCTCCACATGCCTCCCCATCCCCACCTTCCCACCCCCGCAATCTTATTCTCCTTTCTCTCTTCTTTTCTTTCTCTTTCAGTGTTTCACTATTTTTAAATTCTATTCAGACATTGGGCAAAAATGAGATGGGGGAGTTGTTATGCTGAAAGGTGTTATTTATGCCATCTACTGGGTCTTTGACCTACAGACAATTACGGAGGTGGTTGAAAGTGCTAGCTCTGCTATCCAAGTGCCAGACAATCCATGTGTCCTCAATTTCTCCTTTCCAGTTTTCAGATTTCACCAAAAGTGGCAGGGTTCTGCCCATTGATATCTAGAACATTCCCTGAAATTCTGGAATTGATCGGCTGCAGCGTTCCAAAATAGTCATATTACATCTATTAACGCATGGGCCTGAAAATCTAAGGTATGTTAAAGAATAGTTAACCAAGACTGCCCTGTAGCTTTGCAAAGTTAGGCTAAGAGAGATAATAAAAATGTTAGCTAACAGAATTAACATTAACATCTGCAAATTTTGCCATCTCACTGTTCACCTCCTTTCCCAGATCATTTATGAATATGTTGAAAAGCACAGGTCCCTGTACAGATCATTGGGTCACCTCACTATTTGCTGCTCTTCCTTGTGAAAACAGACCACCTATTTCTTCCCTTTCTTTCCTGTCTTTAAACCACTTACTCATCTATGAGAGGACCTTCCCTCTTATCCCATGACAGGTTACTTTGCTTAAGAGCCTTTAGACCTTATCTAAAGCTTTCTGAAAATCCAACTACACTTTATCCGCTGCATCACCTTTGTCCATATGTTGACTCCCTCAAAGAATTGGTAAGGCATGAGTTTCCTTTACAAAAGTTGCATTGACTCTTCCCCAAGATATTGTGTTCATCCAAGTGTCTGATAATTCTGTGCTTTTCTATAGTTTCAACCAATTTGCCTGGTACTGAAGTTCGACTTACCAGCCTGTAATTGCCAGGATCACCTGTGAAGCCTTTTTTTAAATAAACCTGTTGCTACAGTAGCTATCTGCCAGTCATCTATTACAGGCTGTTCTGTATAATGCAGCTGATTTCTCCAGTTTCCTCTCCCAGGGTTGTAACATGGCCTAGAACACTGAAGTTCATGATCCTGCTCTGTTTTGGTCACAGGCTGCAGATCCTGCCCATTCTTTGTAACTCAGTGGAGTTCAGGTTTGGGGAACCACCCTGTTGACCTGCAGGCTTGCTCAATCCCCTGGCCCTGGGGACCCAGCACATCAATGGACACAGAAGCAACAGCTAAAACAAGAAGAGAGATACAGAAGGGACTGTCTTCAGGGAAACAACGTTGTCCCTTTGTTATGGCTTTATTTTTAACTCAGGGCATTGTCCCAATTTCTGTGTTTTTCCTACTGGAGTTCAAAGAAATTCTTCACCTGATTCTCCAGGGAATTCCAGATCATGACGAGTCTCCACAATAAAGTTGTACAGCTGCCTAGTCTCCAAAATGCCACATGCCAATGCCAATACTCAGGCCAGGTCTACACTCAAAATTTAGGTCGACCCAGCTACATTGCTCAGGGGAGTGAAAAATCCAAACCCTTGAGTGGTGCAGTTAAGCCGACCTAACCCCAGTGTAGACAGCACTAGATAGATGCAAGAATTCTTCTGTCAACCCAGCTCTTGTCTCTCGGGGAGATGGATTCACTACAGTGATGGGAGAACCCCTTCTGTTGCTGTAGTGTGTGTCTATAAGGAAGTTCACCAATGGTTTTCACCTTTTATAATTATGATATTACTCATAATCTATCATCATAAACATTTTGGTGTTATTGAAAGTAGAGAACAAAGAATACAGACTTAGCAGTTTTCTCCTCAGAGGTTTCTGGGGGGGAATAAAAAAAGAAAATGTTTTACACCTTGTTTCCTCAAAATGGTGCATTCATATGTGTGCACTGGGATGGGAAATAGATCAGATGCCCCAATGAAGGAGAGAGTGTGCCCACATTTAACTAATCAAATACTTTCCATTGTGACAAAATGAATATTTCCTCTCCCTTGTAAGAATCATTTGTGTCTGTTTCCTATGCAGAAAGGGTGAGGATTTTTGTGTTCTTTAGCTAATCACATCTTTTCTTTTGTGTGTTTGGGCAAACAATATGATAGGTAAGTGAACTGTGTTTAAGAAAGCATTGTTTCAAGAAAACAATAAAAGACCCCACACACATGGTAACCAGCTTCCCGGAGGTTACACTGATGTCACTGGGAGTTGTGGGTTCTTAGCACCTCACATGCCTCAGGCCCCTGTAAACTGGAGTTTGTGGGTCACATAGTTCATAGTTTATGCAGGCTGAGCTCATTGCATGCATCAGGGGCTCCTTGCATCTCTCCATCCCCGCATAACTCCCTGTAGGACCCCATCCCATTCCCCTCTATTGCAGGGACTCCCTGCAGCCACCCAACCTTTCCCCCATGCCAGTGGCTCTATGTGTCCCTCCTTCCACTCTGTCCCCATGCCAAATGCCCCATGGCCCCTCTATGCCAGCGTTCCTGCGTGCAGCCCCCTTACCCTTCTCTTCACATGCCTCCCCATCCCCACCTTCAAGTTAGGTTGACCCAGTTATATTGCTCGGGGAGGGGGGGTGAAAAATCCACACCCTTGAGAGGTGCAGTTAAGCCGACCTAACCCCAGTGTAGACAGCACTAGGTTGATGCAGGAATTCTTCTGTTATGCTAGCTTTCACCTCCCGGGGAGATGGATTCACTAGTGATGGGAGAACCCCTCCTGTCGCTGTAGTGTGTGTGTCTACACTGAAGTGCAGATAAGCCCTTAGACAGGGACCTCAGTGGGCTGGGTCTGTTTCTCCATTCCCTAGTCCCTGCAGTTGGAGCAAGGATGGAAGAGATAAAGGGCTTTAAGCCACCTTCACTCTCTCTGTATTCTGGGGCCAGGTAAGTCCTGCCCAGCTCCCTGGTATAAGTTAGAGCAGCTGGTTCCCATGGGGCCTGGTAAGCAGAGGATATCCATGGTGCATTGTGCTCTGCCCAGTGCCTAACACATCCCAATGTCTTTATATTGGAGGCTGGGTGCTGAGTGGGTGCAAAGCCATTAAACCAGCAAGGACCAGATCCCCAAATGCCTCTTGAATCACCTGTCCGTATCTCAGTAACACAAACAAAATCCTTTTCTCTGCTTGTCATAAACAGATAGTTAAGGGTTAATGCCTCTTTCACCTGTAAAGGGTTAAGAAGTTCACCTAGTCTAGCTGACACCTGACCAGAGGAACCAATGGGAGAACAAGATGGTTCAAAGGGAAGGAGGGAAGTTCCCTTTGTCTGTTGAGTTTTCACTTTGGACCAGAGTGGGAAAGCTCCAGAATTCAGCCTCTTATTAAGTAGTGAAGGAAATAAATAGGTTTATGTTTATTTCTTTGTAACCTGTCTTGTGCAATTAGAGGAATAGTCAAATTGGGTATTTGGGTATTTTTTGTGTAAGTTTTTGCCCAGGGGAACATCCTGTGTGTTTGGAATCTGTTGTCTGTGAGAGTAGCTGGTATGCTAATCTCTCCCAGAGGGTTTTCTTTTACCTTTCTTTTCTTTAATTAAAAGCCTTTTTTAATAACCTGATTGATTTTTCCTTGTTTTTAGATCCAAGGGGGTTGGATCTGGATCCACCAGGAGTTCGTGGGAGAAAGGGGGGGGGGGGGTTACTTTCTCCTTGTTTTAAGAACCAAGGGGTTGGATCTGTGTTCACCAGGGAATTGGTGAAGAGTCTCTCAAGGCTACCCAGGGAAGGGAATTAGTGCTTGGAAGTGGTGGCAGCGGACCAGATCTAAGCTGTTAATTGAGCTTAGAGCTTCTCATGCAGGTCCCCCACATCTGTACCCTAAAGTTCAGAGTGGGGAAGGAACCTTGACATTGTCCACAAAACACATCTCTGAAGCACAGAATCCCTGGGGGGAGATGCTGAAATCTGCACAAAACTCCAGCAGGAGTTTTTGTGCAGATTTCAGCATCTCCCCCCAGGGATTCTGTACTGCAGAGATGTGTTTTATGGACAATGCTTTTACCTGAAAAGGGAATTGTTGCTAGGAGTATGGCACAGAACAAGCAGCTGGAGAGCTGTTCCCGTAGCTCCAAGCCTCTGGTAGCTGAGGTGGGAAGTGTCACAGGGGCTGATCTGAAATGAGAGCAGCAATCAAAATAGACACAGATGCTCAGAAATACAAGACACCTGATTTCACATTATTCCCTCTGGTGTTCCTTCCCTTCCTTCTCTGGTGTCACTGTATGATGCAGGGAAAGCTGAACAGTATGGGAAGGTGTCACTGTGTCCCGCCAGCATGGGGGTGAGTATGTGTGTGATGAAATCATGAGAGAACCTTTGTTGCGGTGAAAGGGCCATTCACTACCATAGTCCTAGTGCTCAGGAAGGGCTTGGCCATGTGATTCCAGCACCACTGCTGCTCAAGCGTAGCACAGCGCCCACCCTTCTCCAGGGCTGCTGGGGGCACTGACTCTCTCTGAGGTACAATAGGCCAGAGATGCAGGGAATGTCCAGACTGCAATCATTGCCTGTGAGCTCTTTAATCTCACTAGCTCCAGTCCTGCAGCAGCACAAGCTTCAATCCAGGCTGCATGAACCAGCCCAGAACTGAGGATAATTACTCCCAGGTCTAGCCGGTGGTGCTGCAGCTTCACCGCTCCACTCCAGGAACTGAGCTAGTGAGATTAAAGCAAGCTCAGGCATGTCCCCTTGAGCTGTATTCACACCCAGTGACTGTGGCATAACCATACACTTAGCTGCACCCAGTTCCAGCTGGACAAACTTTGGTGATGTGGCAGTGGGGAGAACAAAGGAAATGGTTGCAACTCCCTAATTCTGAGACCAGTTCTATGCCAGCTCTGGGGCTTTTCCTAGCTATCGCCCCAAAGGGCCATCTGTAATGCTCAAGACATGCCAGTTCATGCCCTTATGACATATGCTGCAGGAGCTGGGGTAGCATGCAAGCCAGCAACACAAGCTCAAAGCTAGAGGATTTACTTCCCTACAGAGCGGGAATTCTCCGCTAGGGATATCCAGCACTTTTCCCGCCCCTTTGCACTCATCAGTGTCTCTAGGATTTCTGTTACCATGGGCTGTGCCTTAGGGTATGTCTATACTACAATAAAAGCCTCACAGCATGGCAATGGCTGAGGTTGGGTTGTGGGGCTTTAGATTTAAGAGTAGACATGTGGGATCAGGCTGGAGCCCAGGCTCTGAAACTCCACGAAGGGGGTGGGTCCCAGATCCCAGGCTTCAACCTGAGCCTGAATGTCCACACTGCAATTTTTAGCCATGCCGTCAGAGCCCAGCAATCCCAAGTTATTTGACCTGGTCTCAGAGACTTGGTGCTGCAGGGTTTTTTTATTGTAATGTAGACGTATGCTTAAAGACATAAGTCACTAAAAAAAAATCTACATAAGCTATCAGCACAAAAGGATTTGTGTACATGGAGGTACTCGAAAAATTATTCCAGAGTAGAAAAATGTGTGAATTTAAAATGGATTAATTAAACTATTAATTTGGCTTCATTTTCCTCAGAATCCCCAGGTAGACAAGCCCTACATTGTCAAATGTGTCTTTCTTTAAATTTAAATTACTATTGTCATGTTTGAGTTACTTTCTGAGTCCAAACATATTTCTAAAAACTATATAATTTGTGACACTGCACAAACCAATCTCCAGTTTGCTGAAAAATTAGATAAATATCTGAAGAAACAAACTGATGCTTAATATTTTTAAATCTGAGGTCCAAATTAAATCAACCTTTTCCCTGTTGCAGCCACATAGGAAGCAGATGTAATTTGACTGTGAAAATCTAAAGACATGAGAGGGAAATGTCTGGCATTGAAGTCAGAGGGGGCTGTGGGTTCTGCTGTCTGAGGATGATTGTACTGCTGAGCTCAGCCGTCATTAAACATGGACACTGTGGGCTTGACTCATGCGGATTGGCAGGGCCGACTCTAGCGTTTTTGCCTCCTCGAGCACAAAAAAAATAAAAAAATAAAAAGCCGCGATCGCGGTCAGTGGCAGGTCTTTCGCTCCGAAAGAGAGTGATGGCCCCGCCGCCAAATTGCTGCTGAATGGCCGGATGTGCCAGCCCCCTCTTCATTGCCTGCCCCAGGCACCTGCTTGCTAGGCTGGTGCCTGGAGCCAGGCCTGCGGACTGGTACCCTACACGATGAACAGTCCTAATGAACACAATGGCTAAGGCCTGGTCTACACTACGATTTTAGGTCGAATTTAGCAGCGTTACCGCGATTTAAGCCTGTACCTGTCCACACGACGAAGCCCTTTTTTTTTACTTAAAGGGCTCTTTAAATTGATTTCTTTACTCTACCTCCGACGAGGGGATTAGCGCTGAAATCGGCCTTTCCGGGTCGATTTTGGGGTAGTGTGGACGCAATTCGACGGTATTGGCCTCCGGGAGCTATCTCAGAGTGCTCCATTGTGACCGCTCTGGACAGCACTCTCAACTCAGATGCACTGGCCAGGTAGACAGGAAAAGGCCCGCAAAATTTTGAATTTCATTTCCTGTTCGCCCAGCGTGGAGAGCACAGGTGAACATGCAGAGCTCATCAGCACAGGTAACCATGATGGAGTCCCAGGATCGCAAAAGAGCTCCAGCATGGACTGAACGGGAGGTACGGGATCTGCTCGCCCTATGGGTAGATGAATCAGTGCTAGCTGAATTCCGTTGCAGTAAACGAAATGCCAAAGCATTAGAAAAAGTCTCAAAGGGCATGAAGGACAGAGGCCATAACAGGGATGCACAGCAGTGCCGCATGAAAATTAAGGAGCTAAGGCAAGCCTACCACAAAGCCAGAGAGGCAAATGGAAGGTCCGGGGCAGAGCTGAAGACATGCTGCTTCGACGCTGAGCTGCATGCCATACTAGGGGGTGCAGCCACCACTCCCCCAACCGTGTGCTTTGACTCCGTCAATGGAGACTCACGCAATATGGAAGCAGGTTTTGGGGATGAGGAAGATGATGATGAAGACATTGAAGATAGCTCACAGCAAGGAAGTGGAGAAACCGGTTTCCCCAACAGCCAGGATACGTTTTTCACCCTGGACCTGGAGCCAGTAACCCCCAAACCCACCTACGGCATGCTCCCAGACCCTGAGGGCACACAAGGGACCTCTGGTGAGTGTACCTTTGTAAATATTACACATGGTTTAAAAGAAAGTGTGTTTAATGATTAATTTGCCCTGACAATCGCGGCCAGTACAGCTACTGGAAAAGTCTGTTAACATATATGGGGATGGAGCAGAAATCCTCCAGGGACATCTCCAGAAAGCTCTCCTGGATATATTCCCAAAGCCTTTGCAAAAGATTTCTGGGGAGGGCTGCCTTATTCCATCCGCCATGGTAAGACACTTTACCACGCCAGGCCAGTAGCACGTAGTCTGGAATCATTGCATAACAAAGCATGGCAGCATATGGTCCCGGTGTTTGCTGGCATGCAGACAACATCCATTCCTTATCTCTCTTTGCTATCCTCAGGAGAGTGATATCATTCATGGTCACCTGGTTGAAATAGGGTGATTTTATTAAGGGGACATTCAGAGGCGCCCGTTCCTGCTCGGCTGAACAGAAATGTTCTCTGCTGTTAGCCACGCGGTGGAGGGAGGGGTGAAGTGATCATCCCAGAGAACTGAGGATGGGGGGAGGGGGCTTAGTTGGGTTTGCACTGCACGTTAACTCAGAAACCGCAGCCCCTCCTTTTAAATTGCCAACCCATTTTAAATGACCAACCCAACGGCCGCTTGGTATGGGAAATGAGGGCGCTGCTGTTTGAATCCATTCCCACATGTTATCAAGGTTAAAGAAGCCAAAAGTCTGTGGCTTACCATGGCTGCCTGCAAGCCAAATTCTGTTGCCTGGCACTGCGTGAGTGATCTCTCACACCAAACCGGCAGGCTCTCGATATAAGAGGAAAAATGTGACCTTGTAATGAAAGCACATGTGCTGTGTAATGTGAACAGCAAGGTTTAACGTGAAAGAGTGTACCCACTGTTCTCTAAAATGTGTCTTTTTAACTACCACCTCTCCCTTTTCCTCCACCAGCTGCAAATGTTTCTCCTTTGCAGAGGCTAGTGAAGATTAGAAGGTGAAAAAAGCACACTCGGGATGACATGCTCTCGGAGCTCCAGATGTCCTCCCATGCTGACAGAGCACAGCAGAATGCGTGGAGGCAAACAATGTCAGCGTGCAGGAAAGCACAATATGAACACGAGGAGAGGTGGTGGGCTGAATCGCGGTCTGAAGAGAGTAAGTGGCAGGCTGAAGAGGATAGGTGGTGTCAGATTGCTGACAGAAGGCAAGAGTCGATGCTACGACTGCTGGAGCATCAAACTGATATGCTCCAGCATATGTTTGAGCTGCAGGAAAGGCAGCAGGAGCACAGATCGCCACTACAGACCCTGTGTAACCAACAGCCCTCCTCCCCAAGTTCCATAGCCTCCTCACCCAGACGCCCAAGAACGCGGTGTGGGGGCCTCCAGCCACCCAGCCACTCCACCCCAGAGGATTACCCAAGCAACAGAAGGCTGGCCTTCAATAAGTTTTAAAGTGCAGTGTGTCCTTGTCCTTGCCTCCTCCCCCACCCCACCCGGCACTTCCCTCCTCCCCCCACCACTCCCGGGTTACCTTGGCAGTTATCCCCATATTTGTGTGATGAATTAATAAAGAATGCATGAATGTGAAGTAACAATGACTTTAGTGCCTCTGCAAGCAGTGATCAAAGGGGGGAGGGGAGGGTGGCTAGCTTACAGGGAAGTAGAGTGAACCGAGGGGGGCGGGGTTCATCAAGGAGAAACACACAGAACTTTCACACATTAGCCCGGCGAAACTGGTTTTCAAAGCTTCTCTGATGTGCACCACGCCCTGCTGTGCTCTTATAACCGCCCTGGTGTCTGGCTGCACATAATCAGCGGCCAGGCAATTTGCCTCAACCTCCCACCCCGCTATAAATGTCTTCCCCTTACTCTCACAGATATTGTGGAGTGCACAGCAAGCAGTAATAACAATGGGAATATTGATTTCGCTGAGGTCTATCCGAGTCAGTAAACTGCACCAGCACACTTTTAAACGTCCAAATGCACATTCTACCATCATTCTGCAGTTGCTCAGCCTATAGTTGAACAGGTCCTGACTACTGTCCAGGATGCCTGTGAATGGCTTCATGAGCCATGGAATTAAGGAGTAAGCTGCGTCCCCAAGGATAACTATAGGCATTTCAACATTCCCAATGGTTATTTTCTGGTCTGGGAAGAAAGTCCCTTCCTGCAGCTTTTGAAACAGACCAGAGTTCCTGAAGACGCGAGCATCATGTACCTTTCCCGGCCATCCCACTTTGATGTTAGTGAAACGTCCCTTGTGATCCACCAGTGCTTGCAGCAGCATTGAAAAGTACCCCTGGGGGTTTATGTACTTGCTGGCTTGGTGCTTCAGTGCCAAGATAGGGATATGGATTCTGTCTATCGCCCAACCACAGTTAGGGAATCCCATTACAGCAAAGCCATCCACTTTGATCTTCACATTTCCCAGAGTCACTACCCTTGATATCAGCAGCTCTTTGATTGCGTTGGCTACTTGGATCACAGCAGCCCCCACAGTATATTTGCCCACTCCAAATTGATTCCTGACTGACCGGTAGCTGTCTGGCGTTGCAAGCTTCCACAAGGCTATTGCCATTCACGTCTCAACTGTGAGGGCTGCTCTCATCTTGGTATTCTGGTGCTTCAGGGCAGGGGAAAGCAAGTCACAAAGTTCCATGAAAATGCCCTTATGCATGCGAAAGTTTTGCAGCCACTGGGAATCGTCCCACACCTCCAACACTATGTGGTCCCACCATTCTGTGCTTGTTTACCGGGCCCAGAATCGGCATTCCACGGCATGAACCTGCCCCATTAACACCATGATTTGCACATTGCTGGGACCCATACTTTGTGAGAGGTCTATCTCCATGTCTATTTCCTCATCACTCTCGTCACCGCGCTGCCGTCGCCTCCTCGCCTGGTTTTTGCTTTGGCCGGTTCTGGCTCTGCATATACTCCAGGATAATGTGCGTGGTGTTTAAAGTGCTCATAATTGCCGCGGTGATCTGAGCGGGCTCCATGATCTCAGTGCTATGGCGTCTGGGCTGAAAAAAGGCGTGAAATGATTGTCTGCCATTGCTTTCATGGCAGGGAGGGAGGGAGGGAGTGGGGGCCTGACGACATGTACCCAGAATCACCCGCGACACTGTTTTTGCCCCATCAGGCATTGGGATCTCAACCCAGAATTCCAATGGGTGGCTGAGACTGTGGGAACTGTGGGATAGCTACCCACAGCTACCCACAGTGCAGCACTCCAGAAGTCGACGCTAGCCTCGGTACTGTGGACGCAGTCCGCTGACTTAATGCACTTAGAGCATTTTGTGTGGGGACACACACAATCGACCTTATAAAATCAATTTCTAAACAACCGACTTCTATAAATTTGACCTAATTTCGTAGTGTAGACATACCCTAAGTGTTTCTAAACTGACTGTTGATTTTGGGTGTCCAGCTTGAGAGACCTTAAGACCTGACATTTAGAGTGGGGCTTCTCATCAGTTTGTGAAATTCAGGCCCCTTCAAGGTCCTCAAATTGGGCACCCAAGATGCCCAGTCCATTTTGAAGCCCTTGGCCAGGGCCATCATGTGCAGAGTGAGGTGTATTCCATGGGAGTGAGGGCAGCAGAGTGAGATGTAATTAGTGGGGTTCTGTTCCTGCAGATTGTTTCTGCAGACTCCTGGTGGTATTTTTCACCAACAAAACTTTCATTCTAAACTCACCATTCATGTGTGTTCCCTTTGGGTGGATGTTAAGGCTCTGAATATTTTTTAGGACTTTCTGTTTCTTCCCAAATGGAGTGCACATAACAGACCCACTGGAGCAAATGCAACACAGATATTCAATGGTGTTACTCCAGGGAAGATTTTGACTCATTACATTGTCGGCCACCCTCATCCCCCTCCAGTCTGTCGTCTCTCTCAGCCATTCATGGACTTTGATATTCACACCATGTTTATTGCTGCGTCTCCAGCAATCTCCTCAGCACCAGTCTCAATGTGTCTTAGTTATTTTACTATCAGCTCTGACAAGCCCATTTGTTGCATTAAGTACACAGTGCAGAAGATGTGGTACATACTGAGACCATCTCACATTCCTCTGTCACCTGATGCTGAGGTGTGTGAATGTTCTCCTAGAGCAGACAACCAAGAAACTCCTCAGGTGTATCTAGTGGCGCTAAAGATTGTGCTGTCAGAATTGCCAGGTGTAGCCACAACCTACTTCTTTCTCTTGTATCTCACTGAAAATAACATGTAATTCTGTGTCACATATGAAAAAAAATCGATTGGAAAAGCACTAGACATTCACAATATTATTCACAATAAATTGTTTTGATACAGGCTCATTTGGCCCTTAGGGTAGGGTTTGAAACATACGTAGGGGAGATCTGAATGGATAAAGCTGGGAGAGAAGTTAGCCCCTCATAGCAGAGATATCAGTGTACCCATTGCCCTTCCTCATACGCAGACTGATTTATCAGAGTCAAAATAGTGAGATACTGAAAAGGCGAGAGAGTGCCTATTATAAGCCCAAAAAGAAGAACAGGAGTACTTGTGGCACCTTAAAGACTAACAAATTTATTATAGCATAAGCTTTCGTGGACTACAGCCCACTTCTTCAGATGCATATAGAATGGAACATATATTGAGGAGATATATATACACACATATAGAGAGCATAAACAGGTGGGAGTTGTCTTACCAACTCTGAGAGGCCAATTAATTAAGAGAAAAAAAACTTTTGAAGTGATAATCAAGCTAGGCCAGTACAGACAGTTTGATAAGAAGTGTGAGCATACTTACAAGGGGAGATAGAATCAATGTTTGTAATGGCTCAGTCATTCCCAGTCCTTATTCAAACCGGAGTTGATTGTGTCTAGTTTGCATATCAATTCTAGCTCAGCAGTCTCTCGTTGGAGTCTGTTTTTGAAGTTTTTCTGTTGTAATATAGCCACCCACAGGTCTGTCACTGAATGACCAGACAGGTTAAAGTGTTCTCCCACTGGTTTTTGAGTATTTTGATTCCTGATGTCAGATTTGTGTCCATTAATTCTTTTGCGTAGAGACTGTCCAGTTTGGCCAATGTACATGGCAGAGGGGCATTGCTGGCACATGATGGCATATCTCACGAGTGGGAGAACACTTTAATCTGTCTGGTCATTCAGTGACAGACCTGCGGGTGGCTATATTGCAACAGAAAGACTTCAAAAACAGACTCCAACGAGAGACTGCTGAGCTAGAATTGATATGCAAACTAGACACAATCAGCTCCGGTTTGAATAAGGACTGGGAATGGCTGAGCCATTACAAACATTGAATCTATCTCCCCTTGTAAGTATTCTCACACTTCTTATCAAACTGTCTGTACTGGGCTAGCTTGATTATCACTTCAAAAGTTTTTTTTCTCTTAATTAATTGGCCTCTCAGAGTTGGTAAGACAACTCCCACCTGTTTATGCTCTCTGTATGTGTGTATATATATCTCCTCAATATATTTTCCATTCTATATGCATCTGAAGAAGTGGGCTGTAGTCCACGAAAGCGTATGCTATAATAAATTTGTTAGTCTCTAAGGTGCCACAAGTACTCCTGTTCTTCTTTTTGCGGATACAGACTAACACGGCTGCTACTCTGAAACCTGTTATTATAAGCCCAAGTTCAGCAAACTGTCCACATAAATCCCTTTTAAGTTCAGCATGTGTTTTACTGAAAAGTGATGGTTTGCTGAATTGGAGTCATTGTAAAGGCACATGTCGCTCCACACCATCGCACTAGTCAGTGGAGAAAGGCAGAAAGCAAAACATAATGAGGTTCTTATGATGTATGTATTGAAAACTAGTATCAGAGGGGTAGCCGTGTTAGTCTGGATCTGTAAAAAGCAACAGAGAGTCCAGTGGCACCTTTAAGACTAATAGATGTATTGGAGCATAAGCTTTCACCCATGAAAGCTTATGCTCCAATACATCTGTTAGTCTTAAAGGTGCCACAGGACTCTCTGTTGCATATTGAAAACTGTCAACATTATGATCACTGGCTTTACATTCTCAGGGGTTTTCCTGGTCCTGCTTGAAGGCAGGGGGCTCGGTAAAGAAGCATGGGATCAGAGTCAGTGTGCAACCAGTCAGCCTTGGCTAAGGTTGGGTGAGTTGTACTTCTCTGTTTTTAGAGAGCAGACTGCTTTGTCTCTCTCTGTTTTTGGTTCATGTGTGTTGTCCTTGGTTCATGTGTATTGACCTAAGCAATAACGTTGTGTTATGTTGCAACCTGCCAGCAAAAGTTTTTATGTTTTTTTATCTAACTCCTCTGTATATATGATGCGAACTGGACAGTTCTGCAAGTCAAGGAGTTTCCATTTGAAATAATATGTGGAAACTTGCAGTCCATTTCACTGCAAGGTGCTGCAGAGAAAGGCTTTTGAGGGGAATCAGAGTTCTTGGATGGGAGTTTTATGTTCAGCTGGCTGTGTAATTATTATATTAGTTTAGTTGTAATTTATGGCAGGGATGCCCAGATCCTTGGATAAGCACTTGTTTTATTTTATTTTGGTCCCTTGAAACGTGTGTTAATTATTTATGATAAACAATCTGTTCCATCTTGTATTTAGCTGTGACACTGTTAGTAAGCTTTCCAGAGCTGAAGAAGAGCTTTCTGTAAGTTTGAAAGCTTGTCTCTCTCACCAACAGAAGTTAGTCCAATAAAAGATGCTTCCTAACACACCTTGGCTTTCTAATTTTATTTGTTTATTTGTAATTTATGGCAGGGAAACCCAGATCCTTGGATAGGCACATGCTTTATTTTATTTATTGTATTTCATGTTTTTTTTAAAGCTAAATTAAAAAAACTAAACTAAACTAAACTAAACTAAAAAGGTTGCCAAATTCAGGGCCCAGCAGGACAGTTTCACATTTACAAGACAAATCAGTGATACTGTTTATTTATTAAATGTACACGAGTCCTGTTCCCTGGAACAGGGATAACAAACAAACATAAACCACTCCCTTCTGCAGAAATCTCTGGCCAGGCACTGCCAACCTGTCCTGATTAGCAGCTGTCTTGGACCTCTGTTTCTCTGTCTACAGACACACTGCTTCATAGACTCCTCTTTGTGACCCAGTCCCTGAGTTTTTAGCTGTAGACATGGGCGGGGGAGGCTGTATAGGGGCACCAGACAGCAAGTGTGAAAAATCGGGATGGGGATGGGGGGTAATAGGAGCCTATATAAGAAAAAGCGCCAAATATCGGAACTGACCCTATACATTTGGGACATCTGGTCACCCTAAGGCTGTGCCTCCCCAAACAGCCAGGTGTGGCCCTGCCCATGCTGCACCCCCAGTCCCTCTCCTGCTTCTCACTATGCTATGAATCTTACCATGTGCTGTGGCTGGGGCTGGCGTTGACACTGCAAAAATTTTAATAGTGGGGGTGCTGAAAGCCAGCCCTCTTCCCCCTTTTTACCACCCCCCCTCCATAGCTGAGGCCGACAGCTGGGACCCCGGGCATGAGGGGTGGTAGAACAGTGTCGAGTGTGCAGGACAGCAGCCAGAGCCCTGGGTGCATAAGGTCAGTAGCCGGGACCCCAGGCAATGGGCCAGCAACTGAGACCCCAGGTGTGGTGCTGGCAGCTGGGAGCCTGGAGATGCTGCAGCATCCCCTGCAACCCTAGTTCCCGTGCCTATGATCCTGGAGCCAGGCTATTCGCTCTCCCGGCACTCCGCGTCTGGGGATGGGGGGCTTGCTGCCTGCCCTCCTGCCGCTCTGGGGCTGCGGGAGAGGGGCTGGGGCTGGGGCTGTGATGTCCATCCTCCAGGCGCTCTGGGTCACTAGCATGAGGCAGGGGCCAGCAACTATGGTGTGGGGCTCTGGGGTCTGGTAGGGGGCACTGAAGGGGCGGGGCTTTGGGCAGAATTGGTGGGGTTGAGGGGTAGCGTCTCCAAGCCAGTGGGTCACGTGCTACCCAGGGCTGTGGGAAAGCCCTGCTCCAGGACTGCTCACCTGGGAAGGTGAGTCTGAGCATCTACTGTCCTTTCGTGCTACTGTCCTGAGGCCATGTCTACTCTACAGGAACTAAAGCGGCAAAGCTATGACAGAAGGGGTATGTCTGTTGATGTAGGAGCTCCACATCTCTGAGTGATGGTACCCAGGTCAACAGAAGCAATCTTCCATTGACCTAGCTGAGTGTATAACAGGCAGTTAGGCTGGGGCCGGGGCAGCAGATTCTTCCTAAAAGTGAGAGCCCCACTGCTGCCCCTCCTCTTCCCCCTAGGTGCCGCCCCCTAGCCAAGCCAAAAGCCAGATGGGGCAGGGGGGCTGAGAGTGGCCGCCAGCCCATGTCTCCTCCCCCAGGGCCGGCTCCAGGCACCAGTTTACCAAGCAGGTGCTTGGGGCGGCCACTTCGGAGAGGGGTGGCACATCCAGCTGTTCGGCGGCAATTCGGTGGACGGTGCCTCACTCCTGCTCGGAGTGAAGGACCTCCCGCCGAATTGCCTCCGCAGATCGTAATTGCGGCTTTTTTTAGTTTGTTTGTTTGGCTGCTTGGGGCGGCCAAAACCCTGGAGCCGGCCCTGTCCACCCCTGGATTTTACTACCAGGGCAGGGTGGAGTGTCCACAGCTCCCCACAACTGAAGAGCCACAGCCACCGGGCCATGGTAAGAGCTGCCTGGGCACCTATGGGGAGCTGCAGTCCCTCCACCGACTGTGGGTATGGGGGATGATGGACATGGGCCAGGAGATGCTCTCAGTCCTCCCCCATAGCTTGGGCAGGTGGAGAGTCTGAGGCTCCCCCCAGCTGCCCGGGCTTCATGGGTCGCTTTTATCAAGCTGGACTCCAGCCTCCAGCCTGGCTGGAGGGCCTGGTCTCAAGGGGAACATGAGAGGCAGGGGGCCGGACCTGTGGTGAAAAGAGGACACAACACGCCCATCCACTTTCAAAAGTGTGCAGATCATTGCCCCTTGGCCTCCTTTGCTCTGGCGTCCTTGCTTAGTGGTGTGCATTTAGCTGTGACACTCTGAGTAAATTTCTTAGACCTGAAAAAGATTTCTGTGTAATATCAAAAGATTGCATCTCTCTCTCTGGATTTTCCCATACCTGAGCATAGTTGCTGTGTCAACCTAAATTTTAACTGTAGACTAAGCCAGAGACACAAGGCCTTGTCTACATAGGGACACTCGGGAAAAAATAACCTGACTGAATTTTTAAAGTGGATTAATTCCTGATGTGGGTGCTCTTATTTAGAATTCAAATGGCTTTAATTTGACTTTATTTTGGTTTAATTTAGTCTATTTTAATTCTGAATGAGAGCATCCACACAGGAGTTTAATACAGTTTAACTAATTGACTTTAAATTCACCCCTTTAGTAAATTCAAAATAATTTCTCTGAGTGTTTGTGTATGTACAAGCCAAAGAAGACTTATTTGACCACACAGAGCCCATAATAGCACTCTAGGGGACCTTACTGTGTGGTATCCTCAACCTTTTCTGTGGGGCATTTTGTGCTGGGGGATTATCCATCAATGACTGTAATGTGCTAGCCATTTGCACCTTTCACCATAACAATATGCACTTTCTTTCTTAGGCAGATAAAACAAACAAACATTATTATTTTTTTAAGTATTTACCAAATAAATAAGATTAACCTGTTTTAGTCTACGACCTGTCTGTGACTACTCATTATTCATGGTGTATGATTGGTCAGCAGTTGGAATTTTTTCTGGTTCAATGGCAGAAAGATTTTAAATAGAAGAATAACAAATGTATCTAACTTTTGAGGTCTGTGAACACTCTCTGGAATATTTGGCAGCTACCATAAAAAATAACATAATCCCATGAGTAACAGCAAACTGAGCACTGTGCTTTTATCCACAGAAATATTTAGGAAGTTTTTTAAAAATATATTTGACCTGTACATGTTATTATAACACAGTCTTATAGAGACAATCAGACAGAGACCAATATATTATTATTATTAATATTACTATTATTTATTACAACAAAAATTTGATTTCATAGAACACCAACAGCTGAAGATTTCAAGAACTTTAAAATGGTGGATATATTGTATCATTCTTATTTTGAATCTGGTGGCACTAAAGACTGAAGCTGTTAACACGTGACTTGCCTGAAATCAAAAGATGAATCATCAGAAGAGATGGACTATAACCTTTGCACAGAGGTAGATTAAGATATATGGGGCCCTGAGCACAAAGAACATTGGGGCCACCCATATCCTCCCCATGCCACGGGGCCCCACCCCTTGCTCTTCTCCTTCCCCCCCAAGGCCTCACCCCTGGCCTAGCCAGAACTAGAAGCCAGGCTGTGGTAAGAGCTTCCCAGGGAGCCTGGGCCACTGTGGAGAGCCCTGGAGCCTCTACCTGCTCTGGGCAGTGTGCTCCAGAGGGCAGGGACATGGGTCAGAAGCTTCTCTTGGGCCTCTAACCCCCCGCCCAGGGCAGGTGGAGGGTCAGGGGCTCACTACATACCTGGGCTCCCTGGGTGGCTCTTACCACAGTCAAGGGCAATGGTCCCCAAACTTTGGGGCATGCGCCCCTATGGGGAGACAGAGGAATGTTTGGGGGTGTGGCTAGGGCCAGCATGGAGCAGGGGAAGTCCAGGCCAGCTCCAGACAGGAGGAGGGACTCAGGCCAGCTCTAGGGTGGCCAACTCTCCAGGATTGGCCTGGATTCTCCAGGAATTAAAGATTAATGTTTAATTAAAGATTAGGTCATGTGATGAAATCTCCAGGAATACATCCAACCAAAATTGAAAACCCTAGCCTGCTCTACACCACATGCGGTAGGGGGGCCTCAGACCAGCTTTGCGCACTGCCTGGGATGGGTGGGGGGAGTCTTGAGCCAGCTCTGCATCATGGGGGAGTGGGGAAAGCCAGCTCTGCGTGGGGGCAGGGGGAATAGGCTCACCCTACCACAGGCTCCATCTTCTGACCGAGCCAGGGGACAGGCCCTCAGGGGGAGACAAGGAACAGGACATAGGGATGGGGGGCAGGAGAGGAGGAACAGGGGGTGGGGTCAGAATTCCAGCAAAATTGTCCAGGGCCCCTGGGCATGGGCCCCATGGGCCCATGTGATAATCTACAACTGCTTCTGCATTCTGTTCTATCTGCTAGTTAACCCTCAGACAGATCAACCAACCAAATAAAAGAGGAAAATATCAAGAAGAGGTGACATATTTGTTCAAAGAATCACAATCATAGGACTGGAAGGAACCTCGAGAGGTCATTAAGTCCAGTCCTCTGTCAAGCATTCTTCCCACTATGAACTCAGCTATAGATTCCAGGCACCATTTTCCTTAATGTGCCCTCCGATCCAATGAGCGTAAATAGTTAGAACTCCCCTGAAGTGAACGCAGCCACACCCCTCAACACAAGCAGAGGATTTGGAATTAAAGCAGAGGTTCTTACCTTTTTCAGAGAATTAAACTGGACCCCAATCCGTAAGGTTCTCCATCCCTCAGTGCCAGATGCGGGGGCTCCAGTGTTAATAAAACCAAGGGATTAAAATGGGATTTGAGTGTGTGCCTGTGGGGAATGGATCACACACTTTGAATACAAAAGGACTGAACTCTGACCAAGGAAAGTGAAAGCAAAAAGTGTATGTTAAATATTAACCCTTCTGTTGTTTTGGAGTTTGTGTGTCTTTTCCGGGAAAGGTGGCCCAGAACCCTGACGCTATTTCAGTGCTTAGATGGGAATGCATTTTATGTTTGTAACAAAGAAACATTTAACAAACTATGTTAAAACAATCTTGATATTGGAGGTTACATACAGACATGGGAATGCCAGGCTGAGCAGTATTGAAGGGAATTGAAATTCACCCCATCTCTATCAAAAACAGATGAATAAATTAGAGGGAGGTAATCCTCTCCTCCCCTCCCTAAATATCTCCACAAAGTCTGATGAGGTATGGACACTCTGGATAGCCAGCAAAGGAGGTCCATATGAGTTCAAAAAGGATAGTGGGGAAACATGGACTGAAATATGTAAAGCGATAGCAGAGGCAGAGATTTAAAAAAGTAATAATAAGGGTAGAATATTGAAATTAATGGATATGGCAGTGAGTTGGCTTAGACAATATGCCTTGAAATTGGCAGAGCAATTCATAGAAGACCCAAAACAATTAGAAGAAGTAACAGAGCACTGGAAAGCACAGGAACAGAATAGAAAATGAGGAACCGCTGTAGACAATCTGCATAAAAGAGAAGTGCCATCCCCCATTATAAATCTTGTTTGGCAACAGCAGACTTCGGGTAATTGTGCAGTGCCTGAAGAATGGGGACAGAAATGGAAAAAGGTGGCCTGAGCAAAGATGGAACATGAAATGATTGGAATGGTTGTTGGAATGGGGACATTGGGAATGACCCAGACCAAAGCCACCAAGCAATCCATGGGCAGGGGGTGCCATACTGCAACCATCACTGTATGATGGGAACCAGGTTCTGGTAAATCCTAAACCAAGACCTAGGCTGGTGCCTGTCAGAATGGGAGAAGTAAGTGCACAGGAGTGAGAAATAGCAAACAATACTTTCACTAGATTGGTAAATCAGATGAAGGAGAAAATGGAGCAGTTAACAGAGCGTATTAGGAGACAAGAGCTGTGACTTGACTGCAGGGAGTGGATAAAAAAGAATTTCAATGTGAAAATCCATGAGTGAGCAGGTTAACACCCAGAATTGATGCATTAACTCATGGAGTTGCTCAGAAATGGTTAGCTGCATCAGGGAAGGGCACTCCCATAATCTATTTGCCATGGAGACAAAAGCAACACACACTGAGGGAACAAATCCAGGTTTTGTAAGAGCAGGTAACAACCCCCACTCTCCTCTCAGAGCCAGGATAAACACCAGGGGTGCAGGTTCCAAATCCACTGCTTTAATGCACCAATCCCCACTCTTCACTCAGAGCTAACAATATAACTTTTCCAAATATTTTTAGATACTGCTTAAGTTTTCCTTTATATCCTCTCTCAGTATGCTAAACTGGCTGCTGCTGCCTATACCTGAAGATGACCTGAGTTAATTAATCTCTTGACTCAGGTTTACTTCCCTTTCTAAGTTGCTCTCCCTCACACACACCTCTCTTCATTTCTGCCCTCACTTTGCTTTAAAAGTTAGAAGTTTATTTACACAAATCTTCATCACAGAAAAAGCCAAATCAATAATAAACAGAAAACAAGATAAAAACTTTACTTTAAATAAGTCCAGTAAATTAATTATCGTAACCCTTCAGGAATGCAACAGCTAGAAATACTCCTAACTTTTTTGACCATATGGTTGCCCAGCAACACAGATGTTAACTCTTCTTCTAATCCTAGTCATTAATTAATATATGAAACACAGGTTTTCTTATTTCCATATAGTAGTATTTTTAAAATAAAAGTAATATAAAGTAATGGAAATTGCCTTAAGTTAAATACATTAATACAACAAAGTGGGCAGATAATATGATTTTTTATCAATTTTTATTAAACGTTTTAAATAAAAAGGTAATAACTTGCTTATTTAAATGTTTAACTATTTTGTTTACCTGTCTGTTTTATAAAATTCATTACTTTAATAACTAAGTTCTTAATGCCTTATATTGTGTAGTTATAAACACAATTCTGGTTCAATTTGTATTTAATTGTAAGTTTGTCCTGTATGTCATGTATGTTTTGTTGTGTGTGATGTGACTAGTATTTTGCTTTAATTTTGTGGCAACAAAAGTCAATTTTATCCTTTTTTAAAATATAAGTGGTACCACACTATTTTAACATTATGGTTGGTGTATAATATCATAATATTAATAACCAACGTATTTTGCAAAGCTCAGAAAGGCCTCAGTTATAAATATATGTACATATATTTTTGCCTCAACAAATAATGCAATTGAAAATAAAAAATAATTCTCTTTCATTAATCAGAAGTTTTTTATTCAAAGGAAAAACATAAGGGGATCCTACACATTAATGAAAAAGCAATATTAACAAAATGTCAATTTCTTGTTTGGGTTTTTATACACTTGTTTGAACCTTTATAAAATATTAAAATATAGTAATAAGTATGTTATAGCAAAAATGTCAAAAATATAAAAATATACACTTTGTCTGGATATATTGCAAAATATTAATGCTAATCAAACAATTTCAACAGGTTTCCACCTTTGTCTCCCAAACACAATCAAGTGTCATGAAATTTTAATGCCCTCAAAGTGTTTGCATAGACCTGTATTTAAAATTCATCATGGTTTAATTTTTGTACTATTTTCCATTATGTTAGGTTAAAGGGAAGTAGTATTGTTAAAGTTTGTCCTTCCAAACTGTTAACAAAAATGGAATTGCTATCACAAAATAATTAATGCTAAAACTGAGTGCTCAGCAAAGGAAAGCAATACACCTTGTCACAGAAGATTTTAGCATCAGAGGGGTAGCCGTGTTAGTCTGGATCTGTAAAAAGCAACAGAGAGTCCTGTGGCACCTTTAAGACTAATAGATGTATTGGAGTATAAGCTTTCGTGGGTGAATACCCACTTCGTCAGACACATGTAATGGAAATTTCCAGAGGCAGGTATAAATATGCAGGCAAGAATCAGTCTGGAGATAACGAATTTAGTTCAATCAAGGAGGGTGAGGTCCTCTGCTGGCAGTTGAGGTGTGAACACCAAGGGAGGATAGACTGCTTTTGCAGTTGGCTAGCCATTCACAGTCTTTGTTTAATCCTGATCTGATGGTATCAAATTTGCAAATGAACTGAAGCTCAGCAGTTTCTCTTTGGAGTCTGGTCCTGAAGTTTTTTTTTGCTGTAAGATGGCTACTTTTACATCTGCTATTGTGTGGCCAGGGAGGTTGAAGTGTTCTCCTACAGATTTTTGTATATTGCCATTCCTGATATCTGACTTGTGTCCATTTATCCTTTTACATAGTGACTGTCTAGTTTGGCCAATGTACATAGCAGAAGGGCATTGCTGGCACATGATGGCATATATAACATTGGTGGACGTGCAGGTGAATGAACCAGTGATGTTGTAGCTGTTCTGGTTAGGTCCTGTGATGGTGTTGCTGGTTTAGATATGTGGGCAGAGTTGGCATCGAGGTTTGTTGCATGGATTGGTTCCTGAGATAGAGTTGTTATGGTGCGGTGTGTGGTTGCTGGTGAGAATATGCTTAAGGTTGGTGGGTTGTCTGTGGGTGAGGATTGGCCTGCCTCCCAAGGTCTGTGAAAGCGAGGGATCATTGTCCAGAATGGGTTGTAGATCATTGATCACGCGTTGGAGAGGTTTAAGCTGAGGACTGTAGGTGATGGCCAGTGGAGTTCTGTTGGTTTCTTTCTTAGGCTTGTCTTGTAGCAGGAGGCTTCTGGGTACACGTCTGGCTCTGTTGATTTGTTTCCTTATTTCCTTGTGTGGATTTTAGCAGTTTAGCACTAAATTTAGTATAAAAAACATAAGTAATGCACACATTAAGGGAGTAAAAATGAATGTCTATGCAGAAACTGCAAAAGCGTCTGAAGCAGATCTATATGTGCTAAAGGACTGGGAAAATCAGAACAAAAGCATAGTTTGTGTTATAGAAGATTTTAACCTGTGTATTCAATTTAGGTTACTTGAAACCAAGAGAAACATAAAACAAACAAACCATTTTACTATATTAACCATCTTAAGCTGCATAAGGGGTGCATCCCACAGACTGAAGACACCAGACAATATCAATGTGCAATGAAGAAACCCCTGGAGGAATCAGGAGAAGAAATCTCTCTCTCTCTCTCTCTCTCTCTCTCTCTCTCTCTCTCTCTCTCTCTCTCTCAGTAAAAGCTATGTTATCTGGTACTTTAATAACCAGAAAACTCTGTTAACCAGCATCTGTGGCTAGAGCACCCTCGGGAAAAGCCGGGGGCCCCACACTCGTAACTCCTCACCCGCCCTCCCAGAGCTTCTGGAGTGCTGCAGATAACTCATTTGCGGCATTGAAGCTCAGGGATGGCAGGGGAGGAGCTGGGGCAGGGGAGCTTGAGGGAAGAGGCAGGGCGGCTGTGGAACTCCACGCCCAGGAGCACAGCCCTGCAGCTAGTGGCGGGATGAGGAGTGCAGCCCTGTGGCTGGCAGTGGAGTCCCAGGGCTGGTGACTGGGAAAGAGGCAGGGCTGCTGTGGAGCTGCAGGGGCTGGGAGCACAGCCCTGAAGCTAGTGGCAGGATGAGGAGTGCAGCCCCTTGGCTGGCAGCGGAGCCCCGGAGCTGGTGGCTGGGACTAGCCCTGGGGCTCCACTGCCAGCCACAGGGCTGCACTCCTTGTCCCAGCACTAGACGCAGGGCTGCACTTGAGTAACCAGCACATTTGATTAACCGGCAACTCCCATTCCCCATGAGTGTTGGATTAATCACAATTAATTTTTGTAATCACTTGACAGCCCTAATAATGTCAAGTGATTACAAAAATTAATTGTGATTAATCGCTCAATTAATTGCGCTGTTAAACAATAACAGAATACTATTTACTTAAATATTTTGGATGTTTTCTACATTTTCAAATATATTGATTTCAATTACAACACAGAATACAAAGTGTGCAGTGCTCATTTTATATTTATTTTTATTACAAATATTTGAACTGTAAAAACAAAAGAAATAGTATTTTTCAATTCACCTAATACAAGTGCTGTAGTGCAATCTCTTTATCATGAAAGTTGAACTAATCAATGTAGAATTATATATGAAAAAAACCCACTCTCAAAAATATAACAATGTAAAATTTTAGAGCCAACAAGTCCACTCAGTCGTATTTCTTGTTCAGCCAATCGCTCAGACAAACAAGTTTGTTTACATTTACTGGAGATACTGCTGCCTGCTTCTTGTTTACAACATCACTGAAAGTGAGAGCAGGCATTTGCATGGCACCGTTGTAGCCGGCGTCATGAGATATTTATGTGCTAGATACGCTAAAGATTCATATGGCCCTGCTTCGACAAACATTCCAGAAGACATGCTTCCATGCTGATGACAGGTTCTGCTCGATAACAATCCAAAGCAGTCACTGAAACATGTTCATTTTCATCATCTGAGTAAGATTGCCACCAGGTGCAACCACCATTTTCTTTTTTGGTGACTCAGTTTCTGTAGTTTCCACATCGGAGTGCTGCTTTTTTAAGATTTCTGAAAGCATGCTTCACACCTCGTCCCTCTCAGATTTTGAAAGGCACTTCAGACAGAACAAGAAGCAATGGTCTCAGGTTTCAGTGGTGGAGGTCTAGGTTGGATATTAGGCAACCCTATTTCACTAGGAGGGTGGTGAAGCACTGGAATGGGTTACCTAGGGAGGTGGTGGAATCTCCATCCTTAGAGGTTTTTAAGGCCCAGCTTGACAAAGCCGTGGCTGGGATTGTTTAGTTGGTGTTGATCCTGCTTTGAGCAAGGGATTGGACTAGATGACCTCCTGAGGTCTCTTCCAACCCTAATATTCTATGATTCTATGATTCAGATTCTTAAACCTTGGGTTGAGTACTGTAGCTAGCTTTAGAAATCTCACATTGGTACCTTCTTTGCGTTTTGTCAAATCTGCAGTGAAAGTGTTCTTAAAACAAACAATATGTGCTGAGTCATCATCCAAGACTGCTATAACATGAAATATATGTCAGAATGTGGGTAAAACACAAAGCCGGAGTTCAGTCACAAATTTAATTAACACATTATTTTTTTTAATTTGCATCATCCGCATGGAAGCATGTCCTCTGGTATAATGGCTGAAGCATGAGGGGGCATATGAATATTTAGCATATCTGGCACATAAAAAGCTTGCAACACCACGTACAAAAGTGCCATGCGAACACCTGTTCTCACTTTCAGCTGGCATTGTAAATAAAAAGCAGGCAGCATTATCTCCCGTAAATGTACACAAACTTATTTGAGTGATTGGCTGAACAAAAAGTAGGACTGAGTGGACTTGTAGGTTCTGAAGTGTGACATAGTTTTGTTTTTGAGTGCAGTTATGTAATCTAGTGGTAACTAATTACAATAAATTTATATATGAAGGCCTCATTTGTGATGTCACTACACTAAATTTCTTGTTTTACTCCTCATATACACAGCACTATGGGAATCAATGTAATACTGCCTATCCCAGTACTTCAGAACAACACTAAGACTACACCTCTTAACTAAAGTCCCAGACCTAACATTGCTAGGTCCACTATATGGGACTAAAACAACTGACTGAAGGAAACTGTCCACAGGTCATACGTGGGACTGTGCAGACCAAAGGAGAGATGGGGCACAAATGTGTGGATGGTAACATAAGGTGGCCATATAACAATTTTTAGCCCATTGGACCATTTTCACTCCATTCTGGGATGGTGGGTAAAGCATCCGCCCCATAAAAAGACAAAGCAGGGGAATGAGAGTGAGAGACAGCCTGGTGCAAGGGTGGGGAGGGATAGCTCAGTGGTTTGAGCATTGGCCGACTAAACCCAGGGTTGTGAGTTCAATCTTTAAGGGGGCTATTTGGGGGTTTAGTTGGGGATTGGTCCTGCTTTGAGCAGGGGGTTGGACTAGATGGCCTCCTGCGGTCCCTTCTAATCCTGATATTCTAAGAACTGAGGCCTGATCCACAATCAGCAACACCAAGCCATGCTAGGAACAAAAGTCAGGCCTACAAGTTCACAATCCAGTATATGAACTTGGAAAGGATACTGCTAGCATTGCTAAAACACAGGCTTTCCTAAGAAGTATTAGGCAGTAGATATTGACTTAAATACATTTCAGGAGGCTAGCACAGGTACACCCTCACCTAGCACAAGACAAGATGGCTTGAGAGAATAATGAATAGGGATGTTTTGTCCAAGGCATCTGGATCAAGGTAGAAGGGGAGGTAGCAGACAGATGTAAGTTGTTTATTTCATCCCATAAATATTGAGGTACCAACCCTGGATTCTTTGTACTAGTTTAGTTAAGTTCATCTTTACATTGAATGTGTTGGTACATAGTCCTAAGCATACATGCATTGTGCCTGTGCAGTGTATAAAATGTTGATAAAGTGTTTTGTAGATAATTCATAGATTCATAGATTATAGGACTGGAAGGGACCTCGAGAGGTCATCGAGTCCAGTCCCCTGCCCGCATGGCAGGATCAAATACTGTCTAGACCATCCCTGATAGACATTTATCTAACCTACTCTTAAATATCTCCAGAGATGGAGATTCCACAACCTCCCTAGGCAATTTGTTCCAGTGTTTAACCACCCTGACAGTTAGGAACTTTTTCCTAATGTCCAACCTAGACCTCCCTTGCTGCAGTTTAAACCCATTGTTTCTGGTTCTATCCTTAGAGGCTAAGGTGAACAAGTTCTCTCCCTCCTCCTTATGACACCTTTTAGATACCTGAAAACTGCTATCATGTCCCCTCTCAGTCTTCTCTTTTCCAAACTAAACAAACCCAGTTCTTTCAGCCTTCCTTCATAGGTCATGTTCTCAAGACCTTTAATCATTCTTGTTGCTCTTCTTTGGACCCTTTCCAATTTCTCCACATCTTTTTTAAAATGCGGCGCCCAGAACTGGACACAATACTCCAGCTGAGGCCTAACCAGAGCAGAGTAGAGCGGAAGAATGACTTCTCGTGTCTTGCTCACAACACACCTGTTAATGCATCCCAGAATCATGTTTGCTTTTTTTGCAACAGCATCACACTGTTGACTCATATTTAGCTTGTGGTCCACTATAACCCCTAGATCCCTTTCTGCCGTACTCCTTCCTAGACAGTCTTTTCCCATTCTGTATGTGTGAAATTGATTTTTCCTTCCTAAGTGGAGCACTTTGCATTTGTCTTTGTTAAACTTCATCCTGTTTAACTCGGACCATTTCTCCAATTTGTCCAGATCATTTTGAATTATGACCCTGTCCTCCAAAGTAGTTGCAATCCCTCCCAGTTTGGTATCATCCGCAAATTTAATAAGCGTACTTTCTATGCCAATATCTAAGTCGTTGATGAAGATATTGAACAGAGCCGGTCCCAAAACAGACCCCTGCGGTACCCCACTCATTACGCCTTTCCAGCAGGATTGGGAACCATTAATAACAACTCTCTGAGTACGGTTATCCAGCCAGTTATGCACCCACCTTATAGTAGCCCCATCTAATTTGTATTTGCCTAGTTTATCGATAAGAATATCATGCGAGACCGTATCAAATGCCTTACTAAAGTCTAGGTATACCACATCCACCGCTTCACCCTTATCCACAAGGCTCGTTATCCTATCAAAGAAAGCTATCAGATTGGTTTGACATGATTTGTTCTTCACAAATCCATGCTGGCTGTTCCCTATCATCTTACTACCTTCCAAGTGTTTGCAGATGATTTCCTTAATTACTTGCTCCATTATCTTCCCTGGCACAGAAGTTAAACTAACTGGTCTGTAGTTACCTGGGTTGTTTTTATTTCCCTTTTTATAGATGGGCACTATATTTGCCCTTTTCCAGTCTTCTGGAATCTCTCCCGTTTCCCATGACTTTCCAAAGATAATAGCTAGAGGCTCAGATACCTCCTCTATTAGCTCCTTGAGTATTCTAGGATGCATTTCATCAGGCCCGGGTGACTTGCAGGCATCTAACTTTTCTAAGTGATTTTTAACTTGTTCTTTTTTTATTTTATCCGCTAAACCTACCCCCTTCCCATTAGTATTCACTATTTTAGGCATTCCTTCAGACTTCTCAGTGAAGACCGAAACAAAGAAGTCATTAAGCATCTCCGCCATTTCCAAGTTTCCTGTTACTATTTCTCCCTCTTCACTAAGCAGTGGGCCTACCCTGTCTTTGGTCTTCCTCTTGCTTCTAATGTATTGATAAAAAGTCTTCTTGTTTCCTTTTATTCCCGTAGCTAGTTTGAGCTCATTTTGTGCCTTTGCCTTTCTAATCTTGCTCCTGCATTCCTGTGTTGTTTGCCTATATTCATCCTTTGTAATCTGTCCTAGTTTCCATTTTTTATATGACTCCTTTTTATTTTTTAGATCGTGCAAGATCTCGTGGTTAAGCCAAGGTGTTCTTTTGCCACATTTTCTATCTTTCCTAACCAGCGGAATAGCTTGCTTTTGGGCCCTTAATAGTGTCCCTTTGAAAAACTGCCAACTCTCCTCAGTTGTTTTTCCCCTCAGTCTTGATTCCCATGGGACCTTACCTATCAGCTCTCTGAGCTTCCCAAAATCTGCCTTCCTGAAATCCATTGTCTCTATTTTGCTGTTCTCCCTTCTACCCTTCCTTAGAATTGCAAACTCTATGATTTCATGATCACTTCCACCCAGGCTGCCTTCTACTTTCACATTCTCAACGAGTTCCTCCCTATTTGTTAAAATCAAGTCTAGAACAGCTTCCCCCCTAGTAGCTTTTTCAACCTTCTGAAATAAAAAGTTGTCTCCAATGCAGTCCAAGAATTTGTTGGATAGTCTGTGCCCCGCTGTGTTATTTTCCCAACATATATCCGGATAGTTGAAGTCCCCCATCACCACCAAATCTTGGGCTTTGGATGATTTTGTTAGTTGCTTGAAAAAAGCCTCATCCACCTCTTCCACCTGGTTAGGTGGCCTGTAGTAGACTCCTAGCATGACATCTCCCTTGTTTTTTGCCCCTTTAAGCCTAACCCAGAGACTCTCAACACTTCCGTCTCCTATGTCCATCTCTACCTCAGTCCAAGTGTGTACATTTTTAATATATAAGGCAACACCTCCTCCCTTTTCCCCCTGTCTATCCTTCCTGAGCAAGCTGTACCCATCCACACCAACATTCCAATCATGTGTATTATCCCACCAAGTTTCAGTGATGCCAACAATGTCATAGTTGTATTTATTTATTAGCACTTCCAGTTCTTCCTGCTTATTCCCCATACTTCTCGCATTTGTATATAGGCATCTAAGATACTGGTTTGATCTTTCCTCCCAGTTTTGTCCTGACTCTCCTTTCTCTCTGCCAATATAGCCCACACTCCCTCTCGTTTCCAACCCATCTCCCCGGTCTCCATGTTCCCCACTTACCTGTGGGCTTTGCTCACCTGTCCCCGTCGAACCTAGTTTAAAGCCCTCCTCACTAGGTTAGCCAGTCTGTGTCCGAATAGGGTCTTTCCTCTCCTCGAAAGGTGAACGCCATCTCTGCCTAGCAGTCCTTCCTCGAATAGCATCCCGTGGTCTAGGAAGCCAAAGCCCTCCTGGCGACACCATCTTCGCAGCCAGGCATTCACCTCCATGATGCATCTGTCTCTGCCCAGGCCCCTACCTTTGACAGGAAGAATCGAAGAGAATACCACCTGCGCTCCAAACTCCTTCACCCGTACTCCCAGAGCCCTGTAGTCACTCTTGATCCGCTCAGTGTCAAACCGCGCAGTATCATTTGTGCCCACATGGATGAGTAGCATGGGGTAGTAGTCAGAGGGCTGGATAATCCTCGACAATGCCTCCGTAACGTCTCGGATACGGGCCCCCGGCAGGCAGCATACCTCCCGAGATGAAATGTCAGGGCGACAGATGGGCGCCTCCGTCCCCCTCAGCAGAGAGTCTCCGACCACCACTACCCTACGTTTCCTATTCGCAGTGGTGGCAGCAGACTTTCCAGCCTTAGGGGTACGAGGCTTCTCCTCCTTTACTGTAGGGAGTGATTCCTTCTTTCCTGTATCAAGAAGAGCATAACGGTTACCTATAACCACGGCAGGAGGGTTCGGAGCAAGAGTGGAGCACTGCCTGCTGCCAGAAGTAACCAGCTGCCAGTGTCCACCCTGAGCCATCTCCTCCTCCACCAGTGGTGTATCAGCAGTCCTGTGTACTGGGACAGCTACCTCAGCTGTCTCCACATGGACACTGTCGAGGAATTGCTCGTGGATACGGATGCTCCTCAACCTAGCCACCTCCTCCTGTAGCTCTCCCACCTGCTGCCTGAGAGATTCCACCAGCAGGCACCTCTCACATTGGATGGTCCCCCCAGCCTGGATATCAGTAAGTGGAAATTGCAAGTTACAGTCTTTGCAAAACCACACCAGGATCTGGGTAGAGGCATCCATGCTTAGGCACTCTGTCTGGCTACAGGCACAGGTGGAGGAGACAGTAGCAGTGCTGGCACAGGTGTTGCGGGTCTTCCTAACCATCGTAAGCCTCCCTCTGTCAAACTCCCGTCTGCAGCCCCCTGTCAGCTGAAAGGGTTGTTTAAGCAAAAAGTTATGAATGTAGTTGCTTTATAGGTATTAAGGGGAATCAAGAGAAAACAGATGGAACTGGCAAGGGACCCTCGCCCCCTTCCTAACTCCCTTGCGAAACTCCCTGTTAGCAGCCCCTGGTCGCAAAGCTCCCTGGTCGCTTGTGCGCTGCTTTATAAAGCCCTGGCCTGTATGAATGCCCCGCCCACTGATGAAGGCCCAGCCACTTACCAGAGGCTTCTAGTTTTCAAACCTTCCAACTGCCAGCCACAGCACACGGTCCTTCAAACAACCAAAACAAACAAACAGACTGACAAACACAAGCTCAGCACACAGCAAGTAACCCTCAAACACAAACAAACACACACTACAGACAGTCACTTACCCCAAAAGGGTGCTGTATTGCTCCTCCTTCACCTGGAGAACTCCCTTGCGAAACTCCCTGTTAGCAGCCCCTGGTCGAGCTTTTTTGCCACCAAACCGAGCCGCTCTTTTTGGATTTGCTGAACCAACATTCAAGGTCTGCACAGGGTTGGGACAGCATACAGAGAGAATACACATGCATGCCAACTGACAACATGATTCAAATTGTTAACTGAGTATAACAGATGCAGGAATGCTAGTGATGTATGTGGACAGCCTGAAATGAGATTTGATGTGGGCAAACTGTCCCTATTCACCTCAATGTTTTATCTCTGAAACTTAGTGACAGTCATTTAGATATCAGCATTGTTAAATATTTCACTGCTGCTCAAAGCAAACAAGAAAAAAAATAGTTTCATCTTAATCATTGTCTGTAAATACCTACACATGGAGAAGACATTTGTATTGGGGGTGTCATAACTATAAAGGGAAGGGTGTAACGGCTCTCCTGTGTACAGTACTATAAAATCCCTCCTGGCCAGAGACTCCAAAATCCTTTTACCTGTAAAGGGTTAAGAAGCTCAGGTAACCTGGCTGACACCTGACCCAAAGGACCAATAAGGGGACAAGATACTTTCAAATCTTGAGGGGTGGGGGAGGCTTTTGTTTGTGCTCTTTGTTTGGGAGTTCGTTCGCTCTTGGGACTGAGAGAGACCAGACATCAATCCAGGTTCTCCACATCTTTCTAAACAAGTCTCTCATATTTCAAACTTGTAAGTAAACAGCCAGGCAAGGCGTGTTAGTTTTACTTTGTTTTCTCAACTTGTAAATGTACCTTTTACTAGAGTATTTATCTCTGTTTGCTGTACGTTGAACCAGAGGCTAGAGGGGGGTCCTCTGAGCTCTTTAAGTTTGATTACCCTGTAAAGTTATTTTCCATACTGATTTTACAGAGATGATTTTTACCTTTTTTCTTTAATTAAAAGCCTTCTTTTAAAGAACCTGATTGATTTTTCCTTGTTTTTAGATCCAGGGTTTGGATCTTGATCCACCAGGAGTTGGTGGGAGGAAGGAGGGGGATGGTTAATTTCTCCTTGTTTTAAGATCCAAGGGGTTTGGATCTGTATTCACCATGGAATTGGTGAAGAGTTTCTCAAGGCTTCCCAGGGAAGGGAACTAGCTTTGGGAATGGTGGCAGCGGACCAGATCTAAGCTGGTAGTTAAGCTTAGACGTTTTCATGCAGGCCCCCACATTTGTACCCTAAAGTTCAGAGTGGGGAAGCAGCCTTGACAGGGGGACCTTTCACCTAGTAGATAAAGGCAGAATGAGATCCGGTGGCTAGAAATTCAAGTTAGAAAACTCAAACTGGAAATAAAGTGCCTAATTTAAAAAAAATGAGAGTAATTAACCATTGGAACAACTTCCCTGAGGATATGGTAAATTCCCCATCATCTGGAGTCTTTAAAGCAGGATTGGAGTTCTGTAGTTCAACTACAGGTTCCTGGGCTCAGTGCAGGGTCAGTGGGTGAAATCCAGGGGCCTTTGTATAATGCAGGAGTTCAGATTAAATGATAATGGCCTTTGGGCCTTAAAATATGTTCATCCATAAATAGCAAGGAACTAGAAGCTTTACAGATCTGTGTATGTAAATGACCTAGCACAATGAGTCATGACCTGGCACATGAGTGGGACACCCAGGTACTACCATAATACACCTAGAAAATAATATACAGGATCACAACCTGAATACTTGCTGTCTGCCAAGGTGCTGAGAGAAACTACACACCACACAGGGACCAGCACCGCTGGATTAATTGTGAGTGCAGTTATTGGCTTGACCTTGCAGTGAATCACAGAAGTGGGGGAGACCAAATCACATGGCAGACATGGTTGCTGAGGCAGACTCTGGGAACGGTGAGAGCTGAATGCCCAGCACCACGCTGGTTTGGGAGGATCCTCCAGGCCCATCAACCAGGCAGGGGGCTTACAGCAGTGGAGGGACCAATATCCAAATGTCTCCCGAAGCTCCATGGAAACCAGATGAGCGGGACTGAGACCTGGGAGATCTCACAAACAAACATTAAAAGCAGTTGAAGCCACTGGAAAAGCCAAAGACTGAAAACCAGCTCACTCGTTTCACTGCCTCCAGACATGACCTTATGTCATTGCTCAGCCTGGAGCTCAAGGAGCTGGAGACAGATGCATTTCCCTGTTGTCCGTCTCCCAGGTGCTCAGATCAGGGGACCGAGTGCAAGGCAGCCTGCATGGCCAGGCAGGCAAATGAGCCGCAGGGTGTCCTACCTGCTTGGCTGCCCTGGAGGGATGCAGCTGTTGTGGGGAGAGGGCTTGGCCGGATTCCCCCCCACCCCCCACTGATTGCAGGATTCCACTCTTCATTGTTTTTTGTAAGATATCACCTGTTGAGTATATTTATATTTCAGCATTTCCCCAAATGTGGGGGGAACCCCTTGTAGTGAGGCCGTATTGGCAAACCGGGAAGTGGGCGGGCTTAGCCGCCCACTACTAAAGGCCCCTCCCCCAGCCTAGCGGGAGGGACCACTGGACCCAGTACCAAATAATTACGTGGGACAACTAATAAAAAAACAAGGAACAAGGTGACAGTCAAAGGTTCAAAATCAGGGAACCAGATGGGGACACCGAGCAGAGAACCCCAGACAGCGCCCACTGCTCCTCGAAGGTGGCAAGGGAGCCAGCGGACGCTGCCCAGTGGAACTCCCCACGGAGACGTGAAACCAAAGAGGTATGAAAGTAGGCCCCACAGTCGCAAAGCACCCCCTCGTCCAACATCTTCTCCCTGGTATTATAGATGGTGAGTTTGGCCAGGGCCAGGAAGAGGTTGACGAGGAGGTCTCGCGACTTAGTGGGGCCACGGATAGGGTGTGCATAAATAAACAAGTGCGGGGAGAAGCCGGAAAAGGGGCTGCAGCCTGGCGCACTCAAGGTAAGCGTGCGCCAGGGTCTCCCTAATGCCACAAAATGGGCAAGCCTCAGGAATAGGGGTGAACCGCGCCAAGTACACGCCCGTGCTCACGGCCCCATGAAGGAGCCGCCAACCAATGTCCCCGGCGGGCCTTGGAACTAAGGTGGAATAAAGGCTGGCCCACCGGGGCTCCTCACCCTCCACAGGTAACAGATAGTCCCTCCACTTGGTGTCGGGGCGGGACACGAGGGTGAGGTGATGCAACGTGTGAAGCACGAGCGTGTACAGATAGTCCCTAGGCGCGGTTCGAAACTGGACCGGCTGCAAAGCGCGCAGCCGGCTCGGGTTATGGGAGCGGGGGAGCCGGGGGGGCTCATGGAACAGGGGCCCGAGAAAAAGGTCCGGAGGGCCCGGGGTGAGGGGTGGGCGGGGAGCACCCTCCCGCAGGGCCCGCCACAGGAAGCCGAGAGCAGGAGGTGACAATGCAGCGCCCACCTCCTGGAGTACACGCAGAGGGGTCGCGAGGGTGGAGAGCCCCATGCTCCGACCAAGCGCGCGGGGATCCACCCAGTCCCCTCTGGTGTAGTCCAGGAGGTCTCCGACCCTGGTGGTTTCCGCCAGGACCAACCTCCGGCTCACCGAGGGCGACTCCGCCACCTGCACACGGAGATCGGGATTGTGCAGCAGGGGCTCCGCCAGGAGATCCGCGCCCTCGGTGGCCACAATGGACCTGGTCGCCGAGAAAAGCTTCCAGGTCCGGAGAAGGTCCTGGTAAAAGACCGGCAGCTCCGAGAGGTCTCGCGGAAGACCTCTCGGATGAAGAAAAAGGAGCTGCCGGTCGTATCGGAGCCCTCGGAGGCGGCAGAGGAAGGCGTGCGCTAACGTGCTCCATGCCGGACTACCTTCACCATAAAGGAGCCTCTGCAGGGCCTGGAGGCGGAAGACATGGACCTGGCTACGAAGGCAGACCAGGCCCTGTCCCCCCTCCTCCAGGGGAAGACTCAGAACCCCCGCAGAGACCCAGTGCAGTCCAGGCCAGAAGAACTCCAGGGCTATCCTCTGGAGCCTGGCCAGGAATCCCGGGGTCGGGCTCAGGGTGTTGAGCCGGTGCCAGAGCATGGACAGGACGAGCTGGTTCAGCACCAGCGCCCTCCCCCGCAGGGAGAGACACCGGAGCAGTCCCGTCCATCTCCGCAACCGCTCACGCACCCTGGCCTCCAAATCCAGCCAGTTCTCCGGCGGAGAGGGATGCGTGGCGGAAAGATAAACGCCCAGATAGAGCAGCGGGCCCGCGCTCCACCGAATGGCTTGAAGCGCGGGTGGGAGGGAGCCCGCCTGCCAACCGTCCCCGACCACCAGGCCAGAGCTCTTGGCCCAGTTGACCCGGGCGGAGGAGGCGGTCGAATAAACGGCCTGGCAGGCCTCCACCCGCACCAGATCCTCAGGGTCCTGGACCACGAGGAGCACGTCGTCGGCGTACGCCGACAGGACCAGCCGCAGCTCCGGCTCCTGGAGCACCAACCCTGCTAACCTCCGGCGGAGGAGGCAGAGGAAGGGCTCGATCGCCAGAGCGTACAGCTGGCCCGAGAGGGGGCACCCCTGCCGTACTCCCCGCCCAAAGCTGACCGGCTCGGTCAGGGTCCAGTTGAGCCTGACCAGACACTCCGCCTCGGCGTACAGCACCTGGAGAAAGCCCACAAACTGGGGCCCGAAGCCGAATGCCCGCAGAGTGCCCAGGAGGTACCCGTGGTCCATCCTGTCGAACGCCTTCTCCTGGTCCAGAGACAGGAGGGCGAACGACAGACCATCCCTATGTCTCAGCTCTAATAGGTCCCGGACCAAGTACAGGTTGTTAAAGATGCTCCGGCCCGGGACGGTGCAGGTTTGGTCGGGGTGGACCACGTCCGCCAGCACGGACCCCAGCCGCAGCGAGATGGCCTTCGCTACGACCTTATAGTCCGTGCTGAGGAGCGAGATGGGACGCCAGTTTCGTAAATCGCGGAGGTCCCCCTTCTTCGGCAACAGGGCGAGCACTGCTCGCCTGCACGAGAGAGGGAGGACCCCGCTCTGCAAGGACTCGGCCCAGACGGTGACGAGGTCTGGGCCGAGGACGTCCCAGAACACGCGGTAAAACTCCACGGTCAGCCCGTCCATGCCTGGAGATTTGTTAGTGGGCATGAGCCGGAGGGCCGCCGAGAACTCAGCCAGAGAAAGAGGCAGCTCCAGCCGGTCTTGGCCGCCCGCGCTGACCGTCGGGAGCTCGGTCCAGAGCACCCTGCAGGCCTCGGCGTCGGTCGGATCTGGGGAGAAAAGAGCGGCGTAGAAGGCCCTGGCCCTGCCACGCATCTCCTCCGGATCCGTGAGGGGGGCGCCGTCCTCCGCCAGGAGGCAGGTGACATGCTGTTTGGCCCCCCTCCGTTTCTCCAGGGCGTAGAAGAAGCGGGAGCCGCGATCCATCTCCCGAAGGAGACGGATGCGGGATCGAACAAACGCGCCCCGGGCCCGGTGGTCTTCCAGGGCCCGGAGCTCCTCCCGCTTCTCCCGGTACGCCGCGCGGAGGGGTGGATCCTCGGGGCCGGAGGCCAGACGCCTCTCCAGCTCCAAAACCTCCCGCTCCAACTGCCCTAACAACGCATCCCGCCGCCGGCTGGCGCCTCGGGTGTAGCTCCGGCAGAAGAGCCGCGCGCGGACCTTCCCTACATCCCACCACCGCCGTGCCGAGGGAAAGGCGCGCCGCTGCCCCCGCCAGGCCAGCCAGAACTCCCGGAAGGATGCCACGAAGCCCACGTCCTCCAGCAAACTATTATTAAAATGCCAATAGGCCGGCCCCGGCCGCTCGGAACTGAGAGAGGCCGTCACGGTCACCAGGTGGTGATCTGAGAACGGGGCTGGCCGGACGCTGGAGGCATGGGCCCACGCCAGATGAAAACGGGACAGATAAATGCGGTCCAACCGGGAGTGGTGCGACCGGTCGTCCTCCACCCGGACATAGGTGAAGGTGGTGTCGTCGTCCGGGTGGTGTTCGCGCCAGATGTCCACCAGGGAGTGATGGTCTACGATCTCCCTGAGGACGCCCGCGGCTGCCTGGGAAGACTCAGGCCCGGAGCGGTCCCGGTCCTCGAGGGTGGTGTTAAAGTCCCCGCCCAGGACCAGGCACTCACGAGAATCCAGAGTACAGAGGAAGGCCGCCGCCCGCTGATAGAAAGGCACGCGTTCCGAGCCCGTGGTCGGGGCATAGACGTTGACCAAGTTCAGAACCAGCCCCTCCACACGGGCCCGGACGTGCAGCAGGCGGCCTGGCACGACCTCGGCGACCCCCAGCACCTCAGGCCGCAGCCCCGGGGAGAACAGGGTGGCCACTCCAGCCGAATGGGCGCTGAGGTGGCTAAAATAAACCCCGTCTCCCCACTCCAGCCGCCAGCTAGCCTCGACGGCCGGAGCCGTGTGGGTCTCCTGCAGGAAAATCACAGAGTACCCCCCCTCCCGAAGGAAGGAGAGCACCTGGCTCCTGCGGAAACCCACCCTACAGCCCCGGGCGTTCAACGACGCAAAGGCGGTAGCTATCATACGGAGGGCTGGGGCAGATCCTCACGGGCGGAGGGACCATCGGCCCCCAGCGGGCCCCGCAAGATCCCGGTTTCGACTCCGAAAGTCAAAAGGGAGTCGCAGAATCTGCGGGCCCGCCGGTAGGCCGCGATGTCCCGCCGACCGGACCCCCGCCCCTCCCCCAAAAGCGCCTTCACGGCCCGGAGGACGAGATGGAAGTCCCCCCAGCGCTGAAGGGCGAGCTGCACCTTACCCTGGGAACCACGGGAATCCGATAGAAAGAGGCGCAGCTCATCCCGCAGCGCGGAGGGGGAGGCAGCGGCCAAGCCGCCGCCATCCTCCGGCGGGGCCCCTGAAGGGTCCCTGAAGGGTCCCCGCGGCCTGCGGTGACGGACAAACAAGGGGCCGAGCTCCGGCGCTGCTGCGCTGGGCAGCCCGTCCCCATCCCCGGCAAAGGAGAGAGCGGCTGAGGGAACAACGCAGCCCCAACAGTGGCAGGAAGGGGAGACACGAAAACCGCCCCCTGAGGGTTGTCTGCAGGCAACGGAAATGCGACAACCCCAGGGGCGGCAGTAACACCAGAGGTGGCAGAAGGAGACACCTCGGGGGCAGGATCTGGGGCAAGGGCGGGAGTAGGGGCGGGGCTCGAGGTGGGAACAGGGACTTGGGCAGGAGAGGGGACAGGATCAGGGATGGGAACGGGAACGGGCTCCCCATCTCCCGCTGCCAAGCCGCTAGACTGCGGCTCCCCTCGGCCAAGGTCAGCATCCGAGGGGACGGAGGCAGCAGGGACAGGGGAAGCCCCAGGGGCAGGAACGATGGAAGGGGCAGGATCGGGGACAGGAACCGGCCGCTCAGCAACGGCCGTCGCCCCGAGGGGCTCGGCGGCTGTGCACGAGATGGTAGTCGCGGCCGGGCTGGCAGGTAGGGCTAAGGGTTCTCCCAGGACTAAGTCGGGAGCGGCAGAGTGGGGCGAGGAACCGGGAGCAGGAGAAGGGGGCGGGACTAAGCCAGCACCCGGATCGGGGCCCGCTGGCGGAGGGTCGTCCTCCCCCTGGGTAACCGGGGTCAGACCCAGGGCCTCGATCTCATCGAAGATGGAGGCGAAAGCGGTCCCCTCGGCCCCGGCGACCTCCCCGCCAGTCACGGAGACAAAGGCCGCCCCGGCATCGGCAGCGGCGGCGGGGGGCACGGACGGAGCAAGGGCCGGGAGAACCGCTACGAAAGCCTCCTCAGGTGTGGGCTCAACAAAGGGGACAGAAGTTTCCCCAGCCACTGCCACGGCATCCACGGTCTCCATGGCCGGCACCTCCTGCTGGGCACCGTCCGGGGGCGCGGAAACAGAACCAACAACGTTGGCCCCCCGCGACATCTTTCGGGGGGCCTGCTCTCCCTCCTCATCAGAGGGGAGGGAGAGAGCCCGCGACCTGCGGGCGCCGCGCTTCCCCCGGACGGTCACCCAGCCCCCCAAGGTGGAAGAGGAGGTGGAGGGCCGGTCAGCAGGGGCAGGGCCAGAGGGCAAGGGCGATGGCTCCGGGGCTCGGGGCGGCAGGGTCGGAGGGACAGCAGGGGCGAGGGAAACCTCCCCCTGGGGCGGGCCCTTCCCCGCGGCCGGCGGAAGCCGCCCCGCCCTCTCCTCCACATGCCCCGCCGATCCAGGGTCGGCGACGGCAAGGCCCGCCCGCCCGGCCGTCTCCGCGGCCAGAGCGGGAACCGCGGCAGAAGGAGGAGGGGCGGCGGCAGCAGCAGTGTCCGAACCGCCAGGGTTGCCGGCGATGACAGGGCCGGCACCCTCCCGGGCCCCGGGGGTCTCGGACGCCCCTCCAGGCCGGGCCAGGGGACAGTCCCTCCGGACATGCCCCGGCGCCCGGCAGAGGAAGCACCGGGCCTCCCCCGTCGAATAGTGGACCCGATAATGGACCCCCCGGTAGGGCACCAGGAAGGACCCCTCGAGCGCCACTCCGGCACCCGCCGACGGTGGCAGCTGAAGCTGGACCTGCCGGCGGAAAGACAGGATGTGCCGGAGGGCAGGGTCCTTACAGCCCAATGAGAGAGAGCTCAGAATGGAAATGGGCTTCCCCAGGGTGGAGAGGGCCGGCAACAGGGCGGCGTTGGGGAGGTAGGGCGGGACGGAGGTCAAGAGCACCCATACGCCCAGGTCCTCCAGGGGTTCCAAGGGCACAAACACGCCTCCCACCGCCAGGCCTCGCTCCACCGCCTCCGGCGCAGCGGCCACCGACGCCAGGAAGAACACGGCCTTCCCGTACATCTTGGAGGCCGCCACGATGGCCGTAGGCCCCACCACCCTCGCCAACGCCCGCACATAGGTCTCAATGTGGGGCGAGGCAGGCACCAAATGGCAACGGACGCCATGCCTCCTAGTCAGCGAGGGGAAGGGGCCGTGGTCACCAGGGACAGGCCCAAAGGCGGCGGTCGGGGCGGACGACGGGGCGGCACGCAAAGAGGCGGCGGCCACCTGGGCGTATGCTCTGGGGGCCGGAGGTGGAGCGCCACCAGAGCTGGTGGAAGGGACAGCAGGAGAGGGAGGGGCCGCGGCCGGTGTCGGGGCCGCAGCGGGGACCGTAGCCCTGCCCGCAGGAGGTCTGGCTCCACGGGCGGGGCCCTTGCCCTTCTTCCTCCCTTGGCCCTTCCTGCCGGTGGAGGGGGCAGCCGTGGCAGCGGCGGTATCCGGGACAGGGCCAGCCGAGGGGCCGGCCACTGGGGTGGGCGGGGACGACGGGGCAGGGGCAGGGGCAGGGGCAGGGGCAGAGTCCCCCGCCATCACAACCTGCAGCCGCTCCTCCCCTCTAGGCAAAAGACAACACAAAGGGGGGGGTGTGAACAGTGCAAAAGGGGAGGGGGCAACAAAACGGGGGCACAAGCGCGCGCCGGGGGGGCGAAGGGGGTGGTGGTGCACCGGAGCAGCGGCTCGGAAACAGAATGGAATGTCCAGCCAGCTGCAGCCCAAGGACAAGGAGGGGTAGGAGGAAAAACTCCAGCCAGCCGCAGCCCAAGGACAGGGCCGGGAACACAGCCAGCAGGCTAGGAACCGAGGGGGGGCGGAATGGGCACCAAACAAAATAAACCGAAGGGGCTCAAAAGGAGTGGGGTAGGGTAGGTCCAACTAATACAAAGGGGGCTACAGGGAGGGGACCCCACCAGCGAAACGTAGTTGGGGGGCAGGAGAAGTCCAGGGCGAAGGAAAAGGTGCACCCACAGCCTTCGCGAAGCGCAGGCTCCGCCGTTCACTGCTGCAAGTAAACAGTCCCGGACGATGGAAATGTCGGGGGGAGCAAACAGCCCTGCCGAGGGGCGAAAAGCAGGTCCAGGTGGCACGCGGGGCGGTGGAGGGGTTGTCGGCAGCTGTCGGCAGTGGGGGTGGTGGTAGAGGGGGAGTAGATGAACGAAGGGGGGGGCACCGCACCCCCCCCGCACCTCCTTCAACAGTCCGCTACGGGGGACGGGACAGCAGGATCCCAAGTCGACCTCGGAGCTTCCTGGCAAGCGACGGCTTCCAGTCCGAGGAATTACAAACGAGAGGCTCAGTACCGTCCACACTCCTAACGCGACTGGGGGCACCACCACCCCAGGAGCAAAGATGGCAAAGTCACTCAAAACACAGTCCTCAAACAACCCCCTCCACAATCTCCCGAACCAGGGACGCAGTCTCTTCGCACTCCGCGACGGAGGCAGCGGCTCCCACACAGGAACAGCAGCAGCAGCGAGCGGCAGTCAGCCGGCCGGGCAACCGGCCAGGCAGGCAAGCAAGCAGGCAGGTGGGCCCCCAGATGGTATCGGTGTTGGCGTTGGGGGGCCGATGCTTCTCCCTCCGGAGGCGAGGGCGAGGGGGGGGGCAGGCCGGCAAGGCCCCCCCCTCCGCACTCCTCACTCACGCACGCAGCAGCAGCAACGGCAGCAAAAGCAGCAACAGCAGCAGCAGGAAGGGGCCAGGGAGGACGGAGGGAGAAGGGAGCACAGAAAACTCCAGCCGGCTCCCGACGGCCCCTGAGGGAGAGGAGCCTGAATTGGCACCCAAGTGGGCGGAGCCATCGCCACCTGTTCCCGCCCCCCGGAAGTCAAGGGGCGGGACCGGAAGTATAAGAGCCAGGCCCCAGCCCTCAGTTAGAGCCCAGCGGCCGGAGAGGCCAGACGTGCCGGTGCGAGCTCCGGCTAGACCAAGCCTTCCCAGAGCCAGGTACCCGGACGCGAACGGACCGAGCCTCCCCAGAGCCAGATACCCGGACACCGACCGACCGGACCTCCCCAGAGCCAGGTATCCCGATGCGGATTGGCCAAGCCTTCCCCAAGCAAGGTACCCCGACGTAGCCTGGCCGCACTTGCCCCGAGCACGGTACCCCGAGGAGGGGCCCGACTGCCCCCCTTACCGGAGACCGGAGGAGCAACCCGACCCGGACGACCCTCTGCGAAGTGAGGAACCCATGGTGTGGGACCCCGCTGCCGAGCCCAGCGGGGAGCAGGTACAAATGGAGGGGGAAATGGAAAGCAGCCCGGGGGTAGCTGACCCCAGTCTAGCTACAACAGAGAGCGAACCAATGTTGGTGTGTTGCGGTCAGGACCCCACCGACACAGCGGCAGACTGACTGCCGCTCTTAGGGCCCCGGGCTGGGACACAGTGGAGTGGGTGGGCCTGTGTCCCCCCTGCCACCCCACTTAACGGGTGGCAGCCTCCCCCTCCAGCCAGCGCTCTGACACCGCAACTGAGCTATTGTTTGCTGCCCTGAAGGAGTGCTTGTTGCCCCACCCGGACTGAGGGTCTAGGGCGTCCCGAGTTTGTCCGTGCTCAGCTCCTGATACCCAGACCTGAGCCCGAACCCCTGAACTATTATTTGTTGCCCCGCCCTGACTGAGGGCCAGGGCCTACTAACTCTGTCTGGGCTCAGCCTGCAGGAAGGTCCTGAGCCCCTGAACTATTGGTGGTTGCCCCGCCCTGACTGAGGGCCGGGCCTTAACTCCTGACTTTACTGCTCAGCCTGAAGGAAGGTTCTGAGCCCCCTGGACTATTGTGTGCTGCCCCGCCCTGATTGAGGGCCGGGCCTGAACTCCTGACTTTACTGCTCAGTCTGAAGGGAGGTTCTGAGCGCCCTGGACTATTGGGGGTTGCCCTCCCCTGAATAAGGGCCTGGGACGTCCTGAGTTTGTCAGGGCTCAGCTCCTGATCCACGGAGCTGAGCGCCCGAACTATTGTTTATTGCCCCACCCTGAGCTAGCGCGGGGGCTTGACTGACTTTGTAATCCCCAGCTCCGGCAGTGAGGACTGGAGCCCGGGCCTGAGTTACTGCCGGACCCTGACGGAGAGCAGGAGCTCATTGTAGAGGCCGTGTACCTTTGGCCTAGTCCCTGCCAGAGGGGCGGAACCCTGAGACCGATCCAGGCCGTGTAGTGAGGCGGCCTGGCCCCCGACGGCCCCTGAGAGGGCCCGACCCCCGCACCGGACGTTTACACCCCTCCTTTTTCGCTGTGGGGACCATGGAGAGTCCTTCCCATTGTTCTCTGAATCTCAGCTTCCTCCGCCTCTAAGTGCTGTGCTTGCAAAGAAAACACTCACAGTGAGACCTGAGTCTTACCGATGCACCGAGGTACTGTGTCATGCTGGGGAATCAGGCCCAGCACTATTTCTCATATGCTCCTGTAAGGCCTGGTCTACACCAAAAATGTAGGTCGACCTAACTTTGTTGCTCAGGTATGTGAAAAATTCACACTCCTGTGCAATGCAGTTAAGCAACCCTAAGCCCCAGAGTAGGCACTGCTAGGTCGATGGCAGAACTCTTCAGTGGACCCTTGCTGTCACCTCTCAGAGAGGTAGATTTGCTGCAGCAATGGAAGAATCCCTCCATCATTATAGCAAGTGTTTACACTACAGCTTTGCTGCTGTAGATCTTGTAGTATAGAGACAATGTAAGTGATGAACCAGAGCTACTCATGACCCCAGGCATGGGCAGCGCATGAGTCCCCCTTCAAGGAGACTAGTCATGTGTCTTCTCCTCTTGCGCCCATGTCTCCACCCCCACCCACAACAGCCCCAAGTGCCCAATCCCCCACCCCCAGCCAGAGGATCTCTGACCAAACCACCATGGGCCCCGGTTGGCACCAGCATTGGGTCACCAGCCAAACTTAGCATTTTCCCCAGCCCCAGCAATTTCGGCCCACTTGCCTCTGGCCAGTGGCAGAGCTGGGCACCAACATAGGGGAGAGAGAGAGCATAGCATGGGCGGGGCCAGGGCTTGGCTTAGATGAATCTTAGCCTCTCCTGGCCTTTTATACCCATTGCCCATGGCTCCTGGTTCAGCCCAATATTTCCTCTCTTCCACTGCACATCTGTGTAATTGCTGGGCAGAATCTGGCTCTAGGCAATGAAATCACTGTGACACTAACAGCATGTCAATGCCAGACAGCAAGGGGATCCCCGGTATCTAATAGGGTATCTCAGCTGGCCTGACCAACTCAGTGCACCCCAACTCACTGTTGTCATAATCTGTGTCTAAAAGGTGTCAGTGATGGTGTCATAAATCAACTGGCAAAACACTGGTCCCAAGAATCAGTGCATGGTGTGTGTACAGGGTATGTACAAAGCATTATGCATATGGGCTGGAATTGCATTCTTGAAATGTGTTTGGCAAGCAATGCATGAACCCAGTCTGCCCTAGACAAATGAATGGGTATTTGTGCTTCTGACCAGCTTGGTTATCTGGCAGAGACAATCAAGGTATATATATATAACATGAACAAAGTTCTCAAACTATCAAGTGGGGGAGTAGCCAGAAGAGCATTTACACCCCAGCAGGTGAGAGAAACTTGTAGGGTCCCAGAGCCCAGGCTCCAGCCCAAGTCCGGAAGTCTACACTGCAATTGAACAGCCCTGCTGCCCAAGCCCCACAAGCCCAAATCAGCTGGCAGCGGGCCAAGTGGGGTTTTCTAATTCCAGTGTAGACATATCCTATGACTCCGTGAGTCTATAATTGCCTCATCCCAATGAACTCTGTGCTTTGTAATTACAAATCACTGAAATAAACAAAGACAAATTCATTAATATGAATGTTATTGATTTCACTATTAATTCTTGCAAGAAAAAGCAGGCACAACTTATTCTTTGCCAGCTGATTACAGTTTCAGAATAATAGTGTGGAGTTACAATACATGACAGAGAGACAGATAATATCAGATGGTAATTCATATATGACATTTCTTGTACAATTAACTGTTAATTAATTATTATCATTAAAGTACTTAATAACCCCAAGCAGGACAGCACCCCATTGTGCTGGGCAATGTGCAAACACACAATAAGAGACCCCAAACATCTTACAGTCTATACCAGGGGTCGGCAAGTGGTGTGCCGAGTCTTCACTTATTCACTTTAACTTAAGGTTTTGTGTGCCGGTAATACATTTTAACATTTTTTAGAAGGTCTCTCTCTATAAGTCTATATTATATAACTAAATTATTGTTGTATGTAAAGTAAACAAGGTTTTCAAAATGTTTAAGAAGCTGAGCAGGACCTGTGAGACTCCAGCTGGCAAGGGGCCGGCAGCCGGGATCCCAGACCGGCAGTGGGCTGAGCAGGGCCAGCGGCCAGGACACCAGACCTGGGGTGTGGGTGGGAATGTGGGGGTGTGTGTGTGTGCAGGAGCTCCTGTTTGGTGCTCAGGGTGGGGGTGGGGATGTGTGGGGGTGCAAGAGTCAGTGCATGGGGTGTGGGATGGCTGGGTATGTGTGTGGGGTGCAGAAGTCAGGGCTGGGGTTGTGGGGGGTGCAGGGGTCAGGGCAGAGGGCTGCGTGTGGGGGGAATGCAGGGGCCAGGGCAGAGGGCTGGGTATGTGGGGAGGTTCAGGGGTCAGGGCAGAGGGCTGGGTGTGTGGGGGTGCAAGGGTTAGGGCAGAGGGCTGGGGTTGTGGGGGGTGCAGGGGTCAGGGCTGGGGTTGTGGGGGGTGCAGGGGTCAGGGCAGAGGGCTGCGTGTGGGGGGGATGCAGAGGCCAGGGCAGAGGGCTGGGTATGTGGGGAGGTTCAGGGGTCAGGGCAGAGGGCTGGGTGTGTGGGGGGGTTCAGGGGTCAGGGCAGAGGGCTGGGTGTGTAGGGGTGCAGGGGTTAGGGCAGAGGGCTGTGTGTGGGGGAGGTGCAGGGGTCAGGGCAGAGGGCTGGGTGTGTGTTTGTGGGGGTCTAGGGGTCAGGTCAGAGGGCTGGGTGTGGGGTGGTTTCAGGGGTCAGGGCAGAGGGCTGGGTGTGTGAGCGGGTTCAGGGGCAGGGCAGAGGGCTGTGTGTGTGGGGGGGTTCAGGCATCAAGGAAGAGGGCTGGGTGTGTCGGGGGGTTTCAGGAGTCAGTGCAGAGGGCTGGGTGTGTGGGGGGGGTTCAGGGTAGGGTGACCAGACAGCAAATGTAAAAAATCGGGACGGGGGTGGGGGGGTAATAGGAGCCTATATAAGAAAAAGGCCCAAAAATCAGGACTGTCCCTATAAAATCGGGACATCTGGTCACCCTAGTTCAGGGGCAGGGCAGAGGGCTGGGTGTCGGGGGATGCAGGGGTCAGGGAAGAGGGCTGGGTGTGGCGGAGTTCAGGAGTCAGGGCAGAGGGCTGGGGTGCTCGGCTCATGGGGGGGCTCCCAGCCCCCTGCCATGAGCGGCTCACGGCAGGTGCCTGGAGGGGATATGCCCCGATTCTCCACCTTTCCCCAGGGCCCCATCCGTCCCCACCTCTTCTCTGCCTCCTCCCCAGAGCAGCAAGCACGCTGTGGCTCTGCTCCCCCTCCCCCTCGCAAGGGCCATCAGCTGATTGGTGCAGGGAAGGAGAGGAAGAGGGGCAGGAAGGCACCAAGCTGGCCAAGCTTCTGCCTCCTGCCCCACAGGAGAGAGCGGGGCCGGGACCCCGGCAGGCAGCAGGCGGCAGCGTGCCAATAAAAATCAGCTTGCGTGCCGACCCCTGGTCTACACAATTTAGTGATTTCAGTTTAATTTCTTATAGCTCAGACTTTGATTTTGTTTGTGTCATCAATATTTCCAGTAGACAGTTCCCCTGTGTAACTAAATACTCACTGATTTATGCAGTGGACAACAGCCTATTGCCCACACTCTCAGCATGGCTGCTATCCTCTCTCTTACAAGCACAGGCCGTCCTGGGAAGGAGATGTGGAGACACCCCAGTTTGGCAGCTGTCTTCAGCAAGTCTCGAGGTGTGCACCCCAGAATAGAAGGTGTGACACCCATTGCAGTGGCACAGCATGCACCTGGCTCTCTCATCCATCTCCAGTGCTGACGGCTCTCCCAGAACTAGCCCTGCTCTGCTGGTTGGTGTGGACATGTCCAATAACAAATGTAGTGAGCGTGGGTGGAATACTTAAACATTACCTATGTAAATTCTTACTAAAAAGATTACAATTTTTGTGACCAGAAACCCAGTTTTTGAAATGTAACATTATGCTAACCTCTTTGACTAAAATTTTGAAAATCAGTGATAATGTCCACATTTTTTGTGAAAAATTTTGCTTTTGTAAAAAGGCCATTTTTTCTCCCATGCATGCAAACATTGTTTGAAATATTTCAATCCGCTCTAATTAAGAACAACTTCAGAAGCCAAAAGCTGTAGAATTTCTCAGTACCAAACCAAGAGAAAAACTCATGCTCCAGAAGAAGTTATCTGGCATAGAAAAAATGCTGCTTCTGATCTCTCTCAAAGTGTTTGACTCTGATGATGGTGTTTTCAGACCTTTTATTTCTCCTAAAAGTTTTTTTTTCAACTTCCATAAAGGTGTCACCTTACAAATGTGGTGTATTTATAGGTTTGGAAGGATCAGATTTTTATCAGTAACAGTAAATATCAATTTCACCCTATGCAGGCAAATGAGAACAGAAATTTCATTGATCATAAGCAAAACTAACAGATAGGCAAAGTAAAAAAAAATGCTGCTTAAAAACTTCTTAGAGTTTGATTTAAGGATATTTTGACAAATCATGCTAACAATTTGTGTTTAGAAAACTTTACCTTTTTCAATCTCACCATATACTATCATTAAATGCATTATTTTCCTGCAACTGTGAAAAAGTAAAGCGATTTTAAGAAAATGCTTAAAAAGAAATATCAATATTATCTGTCAAAACTATAAAAAATAAAATTTTAATTCCAACAAGTGTCATTCTGGGAAAATCTAGAGCTAGGTGGGGTGAGTTGGGTCTCTGCCTTAGGGAGCAGTCTGCTTTATCTGTGTGTTTGGTTACTGCACGTTAAGATTCTGAATTTTAAGAAATAAAGTTGTGTTATGTTGCAACCTTCCAGCAACACTTTGTATGTTTCTTATCTAACTTTCCCGTTTGTATTTCATGAAACGTAATGACAAAATCCTACAAATCCAAATACCAGCACAGCCTCTTGATCCCAACCCTTGGCAGGGCCAGGACAAAACCAAGCAAGCATTGGACTCTGCCTCCCTGCAGCTGCTTGTGGTGTGACAGCCCGCAGATCCACACATGTCTCTGGCTACCTGGACTTCCTTATGTGTGACATTGCCAGGACACTGCCCCTGCTTCCCTGTTCCCTCAGTTACTAATGGCTTTACCGCCCTCTTTCTTCTCCTCCTGATCAGTTGGCAAGAGCAAACAGGACAAATGCCCAGTTTACCAAAAACGTTGGGACAGCCGGGACAGAGTGTAAAAAGGGGACTGTCCCAGCCAAAATGGGACCTATGGTCACCCTACCAAACCATCCCATTAAGGTGACCTCAGAGCCTTTTAACAGCAGCGGGTGAAGATCTAGCCAACTCCAAGTGGTGCAGGCACTGACAACACCGGTTCACTGAAGGAGGTTACACTGGGGCACATGTGGGCCAAATATCAGGCCAATAAAAAGACTTTGATAAGGTATTTTTAGAGGTATTTTTTAAAAAAGAAACAGGCAGAAGCATCCTGGTAATGTATGTGTTATTTAGGTGAACATCTCAGGGGAGGAGTTTTCAGAGGCAAGAGTCACTGGGGAAATAGATGTGCATAAACAGAAATATCCACAAACAGCCAGCTAGCAGTATCTAAGGCTATGTTTATAATTAAAATGCTACAGTGGCACAACTGCTTAAGTACTCCTGGCACTGTGGTTAATCCACCTCCTTGAGAAATGGTAGCTAGGCCAACAGAAGAATTCTTCCATTGACCAATGCTGTCTACACGAGGGGTTAGCTCGACTTACCTACATCGCTCAGGAGTGTGGATTTTTCACAGACCCTGAGAAATATAGCAATCCAAACATAACTTTTCAGTCTAGACCACCCCGAAGAAATTTGATCATGTCAGAAATGTCATCTGAGATGAGGGCCTTTGCCTTGGCAAACAGAAAAACTGGAAACAACATGAATCAATAAGCTAAGGACATTGTAATCTCCATATCCCCTCCATGCCATACTCAGGTATGAGAGTGTTTCTATGAGGAAGAAAACAGGAAGTGTGTTATAAATTATCCTCTCTTTCAGTCTTTTTGTTTCCTGAGACACTTCCAGAGTCAGATGAGCAGCGGAGTGCATTACCTGCAGAGAAAGAAAAAAGAAGAGTCTCTTTATTGGAAATCCAAATGAGTCATTCATTAGTATGAGTCCAGCTAGCATAGGTTACAAAGAGCAGGGATACATTTGCCGCTCTTCCTTTTGAATGAATCTTAGGGAAGTAATTGCTAATATATAATTACTGTAGGTCTTATCCTTCCGTACTGAAGTTCTTCTTTGAAAAATATCTGGGGCTGGGGCTCAGGTGGGAGACAAGCATCTGAACACCTAGAGAGAGGCAGTTATGCACATGCTAATTGGCAGAAACGTCAGTGCTGAGAGAATTGTTGGAAATGTAGGAGCTGCATGAGTTTAGGTGTCTACAGGACTAGGGGACAGCCAAGTGGGGGTTCTGTGGATTGAAGTGGAGTCTAAAACTAGGGAGATGAGCCTAAATTTGGGAGAAAATGACATTTTTATCACAAAATCATTGTGATGAAAAATTCCGACTATCTCTAGTCAGAGGATGATCAGTGGAGGGCCTTCAGCTCCATGGGTCTACCAGATCCTATGCTTGGTGCCATGGAAGAAGAATCCATTTAGTTTTCAAAATTCTTGTCGACTGAGATTTTCAGTTGGATGAATTCTGTCTTCCAGTTCTTGGGGATAGCTGGAGGCAGAATTAAGTTTTGCTGATTGTGGATAATGCTGGCACTTACATCGCAAGATGTTGGGCACTGAATTCAATTTAAAAACCGTGTAAGAAGTTCAATTCCTAAAATCAATCAATTTTTGAGTTTAAAAAGCACCAAATCAAAAAAAGTCAGTGATATATTAAATATTTGCTACATTATAGAAAAAAATCAATATTCTGATACTTATAGAAAAAAATCTGCCTTGAGATCAGAATAGATGGCAGTAGAAATTAAATGAAGAACGGAATCACGGAATCACACAGTGGGTCCCCCACACCACTAAAAAACTAAACAAAAAAAATCCAACCCTCTCCGCCAAAGAACATCCAAAATAAAAATAAAGAACATTAAGAACAGTCAAAAAAACATAACACTTTCCCAAGACTACTCTTCCATGTCAGCAGCTGAGTAGCTGCCCCAGGGATGTTATGCAGTTGTTTATGCGGTGTGAGGGTGGGGAGAACATGGTTTGTGCAATTGTCAGTGGGAGGGGAGTCTGGGTCTGTGTGCTCATGAATGAGAGGGGAATCATACAATGTCACTGTGACGTTGCACCCCATAATGTTTTATAGAAATATGCTTATGCATGTAAATATGACATAATTGGAATATTTTTATGCTAGATATGCCATGTAACACATCTTTGCAAAAGTTATGTTCTTCTGCATGTATTCATCCTATTTGTATGCATGTATCATTTTTGTATTTGAAGTTATGAATATTGGCTGTGTACTTGTTTGATTTTAAGTAGCCTCAGTGAAGCATTTGGTCAGCTTCTTGAGAAAAGACTATTCTCAGTAAGTGCCCAATCAAGAAACACTTAACCTGACAATAGACCTTGATAGATGCCAACCCACATCTGAGCTTTCCTAGGAATGTCCTGTAGAAAACTAAGTAACGCATGGACATGTGACTTGCCGATGTGACTCCAAAACTCCATTTTGTAGCTGGGTTCTACACAGGGGGAGAGGAGGGTTTCCAGGAGAGAAACTATATAAACCACTGGATACCCCTACATTTTGTCTTCAGCTGGCTCAAGAGACTGATACAAAGGACAGTAACTACAGGGGTGTGAGTGATTGCTGGACCCAGACTAGAAGGAGACTAGTCTGTAAAAGAAGTTTACTGGAATATCTCTGAGGGTGAGATTTCTTCTGTAATCACTTTCTTACTGTATTAGGCTTAGACTTGCGTGTTTTATTTTATTTTGCTTGGTAATTCACTTTGTTCTGTCTGTTATTACTTGGAACCTCTTATATCCTACTTTTTGTATTTAATAAAATCACTTTTTACTTATTAATTCCTGGGGGGGGGTAGCTGTACATACCTCTCTATCAGTGTTATAGAGGGCGAACAATTTATGAATTTATCCCATATAAGCTTTATAGAGAGTAAAACAGATTTGTTTGGGGTTTGGACCCTATTGGGACTTGGGTACCTGAGTGTTTTAATTTAAGCCTGCAGCTTTTGGGGGACATGGTTCAGACTTGGGTCTGTGTTTGTAGCAGGCTATCACATCTGGCTCAAACCAGGCAGAGCACTGAAGTCCCAAGCTGCCAGGGAAAATGGGCTCAGAGGTAGTCTCAGCACATCAGGTGGCAGTTCGCAAGGGGGTTTCTGTGATCCAACCCATCACAGTCTCTATTAAAAAATGGTCTGCACCATGAACAACATTGACCTATTTTAAACTGCTGAAAAATGAAACGTTTTGAATTGGTTTTGTTGAAATCTATGGAATGCATAATGATCTCTCCATGATGCTATGAGAAAAGCAGAATGTGTCAGTTTCTTAGCTTTTCCCATATCTCTTTTAAATAGTAAACGTTTGAAATATAGCGTAGTGATCTTTACCTTCCTCTCGATTATCGCATCTCCCTTAAAAGCAAACAAAACAACATAGAGAAGGTGAGAATGTTTAATGAGCATTGAAAATCCATATAAAGTATTCATTGCAGCTCTTTCATATTGTCCACAGAAATAACCTTTTGCAATTATATATGGACCAGCATCTCAGCTGGTGTGAACTGGTGTCGCTATTCTCACATTAGTAGTACCACCTTGTTTTATACCTCCTGAGGACTGTGGCAGATATGATAATTTCCTGCAGAAACAACACCGAGGACAGATCTACACTTAAAATCTGTAACACATCAGCTACCTACATGGACAGGAGGGCTTCGCCTGTCGGTGTAGGTACTCCTCTTTTTTGAGACGAGGTAGCTACATCAACAGGAGAAAACATCCCATTGACATAGCACTGTGTACACCATGGGTTAGGTCTGTTTAACTGAGTCACTTAGGTGTGGATTTTTCACACTGGTGAGCGATATAGATATGCTGACCTAATTTCCAGGTGTAGATCTGCCCTGAGTTCTGCTCAACCTCATTGAATGAAGTTTCAGTATTTTAGGAGTTCATTGTATTAAAAATGCAAATGTGTATGTATTACTGGGGGATTGTCTGGAACTTCGTTAAAGAGGAAACAGAACTGATGGAAGCCATGGAGAGTGCTGTGAGCTTCAAAGGACTCTCTTGAAAGAGTAGGCCAGACAAGGTTGAACTTTTAGTTGAGTGTGTTTCCTAGGAAATATTTGAATGCAAATTACCCACCTCCAGACCCATCCTTTTGAAGCTATCCCTTGAGGAGAAACCCATTGTCTGGTTGACCTATTCATGGGCTCTGCAGATCAAAGACACAAAAATGGATAAAGGAGAGTCTCAGATTCATGGGGGCTTGTCCTGACCTGAAGGACTGTTCCCCTACCAGAGGCCTTATTGGAGTTGGGCTGATGTCTGGTAAGCTTATTAGCATGTGTGAAGGTTCTTGTATTGTGTAAATGTTTTCTTTGTGAATGAATGTGCTTCCTTAGAAAGCTGAGTGGTAACTTACATGTGGCAATTACACTATTTATAGCCTCTGAGCAGAAGGCAAAGTAGGCCTGTTGGCAGCCTGACTTGCTGTGGAATTCAGAGTTTAGGCAGGGAGCTGTGCAGTCTGGAAATACCCCAAGTGTAGAGGGAGAGATACAGGTCTCTGCCCAAGAGACGGCTGGGGAGCTGGGAGCCTACAGTGGGTCCCTTGCTTGGACCATGAGGGAAAATAAATGTTCAGTTGTCTTGAACTGAGACATTTACAATAACAAACACTTGTTTTATCTTAAAAGTTTGCCTTTACCCCAGAGAATTCCCAAGGTCAGGTCCAGCCCTGGTGCAGTGTTGGGTGAGGAGTAGGATAAGCACTCAAAAGAACCTAACCCTGAATTAATGAAGAAGCTGCTATGTGATTCCCTGCAGCTCAGCACCCAGCAAGCACCCAACACATGCTGAGCCCTTCTCAGAATGTGCAGCCAAGTTACTCCTAGCTAGGAGCTACCCTAAGGCCTAAGACGGAAGCACAGAGCTAGGTATCTTGGGTCTGATGTGTAGCCTGTGGGAGGATGCAAAGTAGGTATGCCCGACATTGCACAGGAACTGTGAGGCAGAGGCAGGGATAGAATACAATTGTCCTGGACAGCATTCAACTGCCTTAATGAGAAGACCATCCTTCTCTTTCTGTAATCCCCTGTCTTGTTCATGCATCCCCCTCCAACTTTTGCAGCAAATGAGGCCTGGGACCTACAGACAACAGCATTACTCACTACAACCTGAATCACTGAACACTCGACAACAAACCAGGAAAGGATCTGCTGGGGGGGGGGGGGGGGGAATAGAATATTTTAAAGAGTATCATAATGCTTTTGCACAAGAAAGCCAAATTAAGGTTACCCAGGCAAATTTAATTCTCTCATTTCCTAACTTTTGTGTGCTTGAATTTGCAAAAATTTTGGTCTTTTAATGCAGGTCTTGTGCGTGTAATTTCCTAGTTTTTTTGAAAAAGCAAACAAAACAAAAAGCAGAAATTCCACCATATGGCATCATATACACACCTATGTGAGTCACCAGAAGGGTTGGAACTGCTACATCCACCTACAATCACACTTCTCCACCACAACCAAGCTCCTCATCAGATCTGTCTCCCTTGCCCCCATTGGTTCCCAATCCTTGTCTCCTTACCCAGTTTTTGCCCTTCCCAGTTTTGCCCTCCCCAGGTCCTCATCCAATCAGTCTCTCCCACCTCTGGCTCTCAATACTTTCCCCTTGTTAATCTCCCCATTACAGTCCCCTATATATAAAAGGCATGAAGAAAATAATATTAATTATATATGAAAATATATACTATTGACATACACTCAAATATGTGACATTTGTTACAAGCAATATATACACTTGCCAAAAATTTACATCAATCTGTCCCATGTATTACCTCCTGCAGCATTCCTTTTTCTGTTTTCTAAAAGCAAAGTTAAAGAGAATATATGAACACTACATATACTTTGGCACTTATGCACTACTTAAAACCCTAGAGCCTAAAACTTGCCCACCTTTGGTAGTAAGAGGGAGGTTTAGTTTTTCATTATACAGGAACTCAATATTATTCAAAGGAATTTGCCTGGGAGGGCAGGGAATTTAGTACAGGACAGATTCTAAGGGGCCAGGTTTGCAGTGGTTCTGTGCTATCTCTTCTGTACCAATATAACACAAGGCAATGTGTAGACAAAGAATATAAGTGTGTGTCTAGGCTGGCTGTGAGCCTCTTTGCAACGACATAAAATGTGTGAAATGGTTAGTTACCCAGCTTGCCTTGGCACAAGTTTACAGGTCAAACGCCGCAGTCCTGACTCAGGGGAATTTCCCCTTGATGTCAGTCTCAGTAAGGACTGCAGGGGGTTGTTTTTGTATTAGTAAATCTGCTTTATGAATATGGCTCAGTTTTGAAAAGTAGAAGTAAGATTTTCATACCTAAGCAGCAACGATAGTAAATGAGGAAAGGGATGAGGATGAAGAGGGAAACAGTCGCAACGGCAAGGAGAATGCTGAAGAGTAGGACCAGTTTGGGCATGTCCAGGTGTCCTTTGGAACAACACAGAAAATACGCCCTGTAGTTAGTGAAAATCTCCATCATATTTTCCCTGCTTTAGAAATGTCTTTTCATTTTGAACATAGAATAATTCTAGGTGGCTCTGGGTTATCTGTGTTGGCTTTGACTACAATTACAATTATCTGACAACTGAAACAAAAAAGGCAGTCATGAGGTGTTAAGAAAACAAGGAGAATAGCATATAACAACAGTTTGTATCAATTATTAGTTATTAATTAATAATTATTAATTATTATTATTGTATTGCACATAGGCCTCCAGCTGTGATAAGGACTCCATTGGTCTGGTGCTGTACAGTCACATAGCATGAGACAGTCCTGCCCCAAGTAGTCCATAATATAAATCAACCACAATATATGTCACATAATATCGCATTTTCTTCCCATTTTAAAATCAATTGGTGAATTATTTGCGGTGATCAGATATGAAGTATCTCATGCCCTACATAAAGCAATACTAGGGCATAATGAGGAAGGAGGGGTGGGCCATGCTAAGACCCAGTTAGCTCCATATCCCATGAAGCACAGGTCACCAACTGTCTACATGCAGAGTTACTCCAATTTAACATAATTTATGATTTTAAACGGGTGCAAAAGACTATGGCCTCGTCTACACTAGAAAATTAAGTTGACTTAACTATGTCACTCAGGGGTGTGAAAAACCCACAACACTGAGCAGCGAAGTTAAGCCAACCCTAGTCTCCATGTAGACAGGGCTAGGTCAATGGAAGAATTCAGTCTACACTAAATCTGTGCAGCTGTGACATTTCCAGCATAGATAAAAACTAAGGCTAGGTCTATACTACCCGCCTGAATCGGAGGGTAGAAATCGACCTCTCGGGGATCGATTTATCGCGTCCCATCGGGACGCGACAATCGATCCCCCAATCGGCGCTCTTACTCCACCAGCGGAGGTGGTAGTAAGCGCCGCCGACAGAGAGCCACAGAAGTCGATTTTGCCGCCGTCCTCACAACGGGGTAAGTCGGCTGCGATACGCCGAATTCAGCTACGCTATTCACGTAGCTGAATTTGCGTATCTTAAATCGACTCCCCCGTGTAGTGTAGATGTATCCTAAGTGACTTATTTCAGTTTAAACCAGGCTTATTTCAGTTTGGCTTATGTCAATTAATTGAACATTCATGAAAAGCCTGTTGAGTGATAGACACTTTTGAGGAAGGGGCAGGGAGGTAGATGGAAGCAATAACCCACAATGGGTCCATATTTCCAGCATAGAGACACCCTGTGTTAGATGGGAAGAGTTTAGAATCCCAACCCAACTTACCCAGAGAAGTTTGTGATGAATCTGCAAAGGAATAACAGGCATTTCATTGAGTGCACATTGCTTTCCAAACACGGCCATGAACCTGAGATAGAATCTGCTCAAACAGATCTTGAACCTGGGGAGCCCCACTGAATTCTGCCTGGGCACAGGAGTCCATCCCCACAACAACCTGTAGGACTGGGTCTTTGAGTTAACAAAGGCATTTTAAGGTGAATTATTTGCGGTGAATGGATGGAACTGGGTGAATGGATGGAACATGCAAACACAGAGCTGGAAGGAGATCAAAGCCCAAGGACAAATGGCTGCCACTAACATGCCCTCAAGCATCAAGAGAAGTGTGAGGGACACGATAGTGGGATGGGGTTACTAATGGCTTGGTGTGCTGTCATAACTCTTATGTTTCCTATCTCCATACATCTGCCCTGAAGTGGGTTCAACTGAAAATTACATGTAGAGATTGAAATATTGATACATTTTCAGATTTTAAATTCTGGTTCAGAATATGGTTACAAAGGAAACTCTCTTTCTGACAATCTTTGGAAGGATTTATCTCTCTAGAGAATGTGGAAGCAAATCAATAGACTATTTAAAAGGTGGCCCAGAGAGACCACTACTGACTCAATTTAGCTATTTAACAGCTCAGCCACTAAGAAATATTTAAAATGTGAGAGAAATTCAAGAAATACACGGTATTCATTTGAATGCAAAAGATTCTTAAAGTATAAACTCAGCAAAGCAGATGGTCCTCCCAGTGAGACCAATGTCTCTGTAATGAGCTGAACGAAATCGCTGGATCCACCACCCACAAGTGTATGTGTGTGTGTAAGAGAGAGAGAAAATCTGGTTCCATACCTGAGCAACGGTAAGTGAGAAAGATAGTTCCGATGATGATGAGAGCGAAGAGGGAAATTACAGCAATGGTCAGGAGAATGATCTCAGCTAGCAGCAGTTTAGACGGCTCTATGTTTTCTGGTGAACAAGGCAAAAAAATCCCCTGTAGTTGCTCAAAGTCTGTAATATATATTTGCATAGCTCTAGGAATACCTTTCTATATTAAACATAGAGAATAATTTTTACGTTGTTCCGGGTGTTTTTGTTTGTTTTAGGCTAACCCATGATTATAACTATTTGACAAATGCAACAAATAAGTAACTCTTGGACTTTGCAGAAAGAAAGGAACACAATACAACACCATTTTCTTTTTTCCTATCATTTGGTATTATTGTAATTATTATTAAATACGCAAATACATTGTTAATGAAGAGTTAAGGTTGCCCCGTGGTGCCTTATGCCCTTCCATAATCACAGAATCGTAGAATCCTAGAAGATTAGGGTTGCAAGAGACCTCACGAGGTAATCTAGTTCAACCCCCTGCTCAAAACAGAGAGTGGCTAAATGTAACCTATGAAAACCAGGAAATACAAAGTTAAGATGCCCCATCTCTGCAATACAATATTAACTCTGCCCCTTGGAGCATTAATAACCATTGGGAATGATAAAGTAAGGGGTTGCGGGTGGAATAATAAGTATATGTTAGGAAGTTCTACAAGAATTTGCTATTGCTTGTATTGTGCTCCACAGATTTGAACTGTATGCTCATTGGTCTGCATGCTCACCAGCTGTGTTCGCTGTGTGGGGTGCAGCTGTTTGGGGGAGGGGGTAGTTGAAGCAGCTGAAACTGTGGTCTGAGGAGAGAGGCGTGTGTACCTTGAGAGACCCATTTTGCCTCATTTCAGTGCTGCATTGTGTAGGCTGTCAGTAGCAGGGCACAGGGATCTTCTTGTCATGGGGACTGTCAGTAGTCTGGTGACAATTTGACAGTGATCGCCAGGGCTTAGTGAGGGCTAATGAAGAAGGAATTCTCAGAGCAATAGGTCATGTAACATTTAACAATTCTGGAGTGGTTTCTGTAGGCTCAGTGTGTGAGTGCAAATCAGGTGTAGGTGGTAGAATTGGTCTGAAATTTTCCAAGGGGATATTTTTCAAATCAGAAAATGCCAACTTGTTAAAATAAAAATATGCTGCAGGAACATTTCTATTTGGACAACATTTCATGCCAGCTTAACCTTCCCCCAGTTCTTGGGCAGTGCACCAGGTTTGCTGTACTAGAACCAGAGCTCTAGCTTCTAGCAGCTAGGATCAACAACAACATGGAAACTCCTCAGCCCTGGGCTTGGAGAGTGCTCCGTATCTCTGTGGAGATAGTGCATGCACAGTCTGGTCCACATTAAGTGCTGTGAGGGGATGGAGCATGCTCAGTGAGGATAGAATCTCTGAAGATTTTAGTGGTTACATTCAAAAAAATCTCTACCGAGCGTGTGCAAAATGAAATTTTTCAGAGGCTTAAAATGTGACCAAATTTGGGTGGATTTTCACAGCCCCATTTCACAGTAGCACTTGGATTCTATGAATCTATGAACGTCTAAGTCCAGAAGGGACCATTGTGATCACCTCATCTGGCCTCCTGTATAACACGAGCTAGAGAGCTTCTTTAGAAAAATTCCTAGTCCATAGACCAAACCAGACCAGTGGCTGCACTGTGCTGACTGCTGAACAGACACATAGTAAGAGACAATCCCTGCCCAAAGAGATCCCAATCTAAACAAACCTCAGTGTGTGGCATGTGTCCTTGAATGCCGTCCCCAACATTTAAAAACAGATATGACAATTATTAGTGGTGATCGGATATCAACTATAGACTCCAACATCTGCATAAAACAGCACTTTGGCCTCAGGGGAAAGAAAGGACAGGTAATGTTGCTGCACCGGGACCTCTGTAGCTCCATGTCTCCTGCTGAACAACTTGTGAACTGGATGACTAGAACCTGTTCTCAAACACTTCTCTGAAACAGAATTCAAGGCTAGATTCAGACAAGTCCTGACTCTTTGCTGTTCATGAGCATTAACAGAAGTGCTGTCTTTTACACATGAACTTCCATATGGTTAACTTTGCTTTCATACAAGTCCACATTTGTTTAGAGTTAGATTTTGCTACCTGTGGAGATATAAGGGTACTGTTCCTTTGGGGTCAGTGGCCTGGAGCTGGCCTGGTCTGGCTGTCTGAGTAGCCTTGCCCATTGCAGCTGAGAGGAGAACTTTATTAGCTGACCCTTAAATAAAGAGAGCAGCAGGAAGGGGTGGACGAAAAGGAACTCCAACACTCCCAGGAACTTGAGGGGCCAGAGGCAGTGTCCTGAGGGACTGCTACTAGTTACTGCTGAGGGGAACTGCACCAGAAAAGTAAACAGAAAAGAGGAGGACTACCTGGGAGCTCTGTATTGCTGATGGTCTGAGGTAAGAGCCAGGAAATCTGTGACTGGAATTACGGGTGTGAGACATGAATTTGGGGAAAGGACTGCTATGCTTGTGCAGACTTTGAAGTAAGAGCATGCAAGGGTTTGGTTATGTTAAGAAGGCTCAATTAAACAAACTACCCCAACTGAGAAGTAGCTTCCCTGGGTTCCTTGAGAAAGCGCCATCAAATTAACCTCAGAGAGTGTGCTGCCCCAGAAGAACAAAGCTTAGTCCAATAGGAGGAGAGTGTTATCAAATAGGCCTAATCCTTTACACATCACTCATATGGGGTAGTCCCTTACTCCACAAGAAGCACCACTGGCAGAGTCTCACTCTTAGCTTTGGCACACTGGGGGAAAGAGTTTAATTAACACGTTACAGCTACTGTAACACGTTTGTCTACGTTACTGTAGACAAAAAAAGCCATGTTTACTCTAGGGCTAATCATGACCTGTTAACATGTTCTTAGATATGTCTGACTCAGTCTACACTAGTTGCTATGTGCAGTTTAAAAAAGTGTTAATTAAATGGGCTAGTTACAGTTTCTACCACAATTTTTAAAAAAAAAATCATTTCCTTATTAATCTGTGAAATTATTGGTCATCCTAAATATTTTGTCTTATTCCCCCTCTTCTCCATATAAACAAATATGTTCCACTTGCCAGAACATACAGCAAGCTACAGTATGAGTAAGCACCTTTTCTGGATTCTGTACTTCTGTTTCCATAATATGAAAGACAGATAATTTATGACATTTGGATAAAAATAACTTAGCAGTTAGTTAGTCACTACTTTGACCCCTGGAGTATTACAAATCAACATATCCTATTGTTAGGGAGTTTTAAACAAATAACCAAACACAAGAACTCAGTGATGGGTTTCTAGATCAGAGCCAAATTTCATATCCCAAAAGTGAAAACACTTGATCCAAACCCACAAGTGTTTGTGTGGGAGCAATTGAAAGTTTGGATTCAAATTCTGGATCACATCTCTGATAATCCTTTGTAAAACTGGCAAGCTGTGTATCAAAAGCTGCAGCCTCTAAACCACAAAATTCCCCTTGATGTCAAGGACTGAGTAAGAGCTGCAAGATTAGCATAAGTACAGAGAAAGTGAGGCAATGCAGAAGTAAGGTTTCCATACCTTTGCGATGATAAATGAGGAAAGCAATCCCAATGGCTATGAGCATGAGGGCAAGAACAAGAATGTCCATGAGAATCTTGTCATCCAGGACCAGTTTAGGAAAGTCCATGTTTTCTGTAGAACAAAACAAAAAGATGGTCTGCCCTTTCTGAAAATATACATTGCAGAGATTTATTTTTCTGCTCCAGAAATGTTTTTTTCCATTTACAATGTAGAAAATGATTCTAGGTTGTGTGTGTGTGTGTGTGTGTGTGTGTATTTGTTTGTTTGCTGAAACCACAATCACAATTATTAGGCAAATGAAATAAAGGCTCAGGCTTTCAAGAAAACAAGAAGCACAGTGGCATAAAGGGGGAAGAAAGCTGGCACATGTTGCCATTTTAGAATATAGATGACTTCATTTTCCCTTGAAGAACGGATCACAAACTGTTAAAGCCAGATGAATCCAGTCAGCACCTGTTGTCAGACAATTCCCTGAATTATAAACCAAGGTTAGATTTATAAGCGTTTGTTCTTTTCTGTTCACAGATTCTGCTGGAAGCACAGTACTTTCCGTGGAACATCCTGATGGTGAACTTTGGTTTGACAGAAAAAACAATAAAAAGAAGAACAGGAGTACTTGTGGCACCTTAGAGACTAACAAATTTATTAGAGCATAAGCTTTCGTGGACTACAGCCCACTTCTTCGGATGCATATAGAATGGAACATATAATGAGGAGATATATATACACACATACAGAGAGCATAAACAGGTGGGAGTTGTCTTACCAACTCTGAGAGGCCAATTAATTAAGAGGAAAAAAAAAAAAAAAAAAAAAAAAACTTTTGAAGTGATAATCAAGCTAGCCGAGTACAGACAGTGTGATAAGAAGTGTGAGAGTACTTACAAGGGGAGATAGTCAACGTTTGTAATGGCTCAGCCATTCCCAGTCCTTATTCAAACCGGAGTTGATTGTGTCTAGTTTGCATATCAATTCTAGCTCTGTAGTCTCTCTTTGGAGTCTGTTTTTGAAGTTTTTCTGTTGTAATATAGCCACCCGCAGGTCTGTCACTGAATGACCAGACAGGTTAAAGTGTTCTCCCACTGGTTTTTGAGTATTTTGATTCCTGATGTCAGATTTGTGTCCATTAATTCTTTTGCGTAGAGACTGTCCGGTTTGGCCAATGTACATGGCAGAGGGGCATTGCTGGCACATGATGGCATAGATCACATTGGTAGATGTGCAGGTGAACGAGCCCCTGATGGTATGGCTGATGTGATTAGGTCCTATGATGATGTCACTTGAATAGATATGTGGACAGAGTTGGCATCGGGGTTTGTTACAAGGATAGGTTCCTGGGTTAGTGGTTTTGTTCAGTGATGTGTGGTTGCTGGTGAGTATTTGCTTTAGGTTGGGGGGTTGTCTGTAAGCGAGGACAGGTCTGTCTCCCAAGATCTGTGAGAGTAAAGGATCATCTTTCAGGATAGGTTGTAGATCTCTGATGATGCGCTGGAGAGGTTTTAGTTGGGGGCTGAAGGTGACAGCTAGTGGTGTTCTGTTATTTTCTTTGTTGGGCCTGTCTTGTACTAGTTTGCATATCAATTCTAGCTCTGTAGTCTAGCTCTGTACAAGACAGGCCCAACAAAGAAAATAACAGAACACCACTAGCTGTCACCTTCAGCCCCCAACTAAAACCTCTCCAGCGCATCATCAGAGATCTACAACCTATCCTGAAAGATGATCCTTTACTCTCACAGATCTTGGGAGACAGACCTGTCCTCGCTTACAGACAACCCCCCAACCTAAAGCAAATACTCACCAGCAACCACACATCACTGAACAAAACCACTAACCCAGGAACCTATCCTTGTAACAAACCCCGATGCCAACTCTGTCCACATATCTATTCAAGTGACATCATCATAGGACCTAATCACATCAGCCATACCATCAGGGGCTCGTTCACCTGCACATCTACCAATGTGATCTATGCCATCATGTGCCAGCAATGCCCCTCTGCCATGTACATTGGCCAAACCGGACAGTCTCTACGCAAAAGAATTAATGGACACAAATCTGACATCAGGAATCAAAATACTCAAAAACCAGTGGGAGAACACTTTAACCTGTCTGGTCATTCAGTGACAGACCTGCGGGTGGCTATATTACAACAGAAAAACTTCAAAAACAGACTCCAAAGAGAGACTACAGAGCTAGAATTGATATGCAAACTAGACACAATCAACTCCGGTTTGAATAAGGACTGGGAATGGCTGAGCCATTACAAACGTTGACTATCTCCCCTTGTAAGTACTCTCACACTTCTTATCACACTGTCTGTACTCGGCTAGCTTGATTATCACTTCAAAAGTTTTTTTTTTTTTTTTTTTTTTTTTTTTTTCCTCTTAATTAATTGGCCTCTCAGAGTTGGTAAGACAACTCCCACCTGTTTATGCTCTCTGTATGTGTGTATATATATCTCCTCATTATATGTTCCATTCTATATGCATCCGAAGAAGTGGGCTGTAGTCCACGAAAGCTTATGCTCTAATAAATTTGTTAGTCTCTAAGGTGCCACAAGTACTCCTGTTCTTCTTTTTGCGGATACAGACTAACACGGCTGTTACTCAGAAAAAACAATGTTTGTTTAGGGACAGACCATGCCACCCTTATGCTGCAAGATGCTCCACTGGCAGAACTTGGCCCTTAGGCTTTGCTTGTGTTGGGAATATGAGACGTGGTATAAAATGTGTTACCTGGCAGGCTTTCATTAACATCACCCCAAGTACCTCATGTGGACAAAGACCCTAGTGTGATGCTGTAATGATGAACTACTATTTATTAATCATATTCTAGATAAGTGGCCGATACACATGTCCAACCTTCATGCTGGAAAGTATATTCATATTGTCTACAAACCAAAAGGGGAGGAGGTAGGTAGGATCTCTGAAAACCAGCTTTGCTCTGGGAGAAACAGAGGTTCCCAGGCAACAGGACAGACCTATAGTAATCCAGGAGCATAGACCATTAAGACACAATGGCACATCCATGCAAATAGTGACAATCACCCAGTCTATTAACTTTGAGGGCCCTGGCAGTCACCTTTCCCACCGGGACAAGCAGTTAGGGTGAGTGAAATGGACTCCCTAGAAGATAAAGAGACAAGGGTGTGTGAGGTAATATGTTTTATTGGACCAATTTCTTATGGGGAGTGAGACAAGCTTTCGAGCCACACACAGCTTTTCAGTGTTATTGTAGCTGTGTTGGTCCCAGGATATTAGAGATAAGATATATTAGAGAGACAAGGTGTGTGAAAAATATTACCTCACCCACTTTGTCTCCCTGGGAGATACACTAATACACTGATAAATCTGGACACAGAGACAATGAAACCTGGATCTGGGGTGAGATAGCATTCGGACGGGGACAATCATAGAGGACAGTGGAGGTAGATGGACAAAGTTCAGTCTCTAGCATTTGCACACTGAGGATGTAAGTTGGTTTTCGACCCTCTTTTCTGTAACTGTCTGCTCAGATTTTGAGAAGTAAAATTGAGACTTGATAATATAATTTAATTTTGTTTACAATCTTTTTCTAGCTGACTGCAAATCAGACTTGGTTTACCAGGAATTTGTCTGTAAGTTTGGAATTCCCACACAGTCCCATCTCTGAAGAGGAAATTCGTAGTTGACCCCACATGAGGGAGGAACTCTAGAGCCTGCAGCACCCCTTATCTGTTTTGAGTTGAATTTATATGAGAAAAGGGTCCTTTTTCTAGTGAAGGGAAAGCTGCAAAAAGGTGGAAGTAGACACCTACTAAGGCCTAAGAAGTGGTGGAAGGTCTGTAGGTAACTGTAGGTAACACCTAGAGTTAATCACAACCAGCTAATATTTTTGCAAACCTGTTTGGCTTCGTCAACACTAGCTGCTTTGTTGAATTTAACAAAGTGTTCGTTAAATATGTTAATTCACACACTTTCTAACACATCTCCTTTTCCTAGGGAAGACAAAGTGTGACTAGAGACAGCTACTTTGGGGTGGAATCAGGAGTAGTGGCTGTGTTAGAATTCTGTGGGTGCGGTTCAGAGGGAGGGAGAGGAAGAGACAGAAAGAACAAGCTAAGGGAAGGAAGAGTGAGGCTATTGGAAGGAAAAGGGTGAGAGACTTTAGAGGAGTCACAGACTGTGCTAAGGGTACCAGGAATCAGGGATAGTCAATTATTTTTTTCAAAGTCCACATTTCTTGGCCAAGGTCTAGTCAAGGTTCAGACTCCAGAAAAAATAATTAAAACCCCCAATAATAATAAATAAAATAAAAATATTTTGAAGTCTGTTCAAAAGCATCTGGCAGTCCAGATTTTGCCTGCTCTCCACTTATTAACTACCCCTGTACCAGGTGATATGGGTAGGAGGGGCCTAGGAGACTGTGCAACCATCTTTAGCTGTAGAAGAGAAGTTAATGCAAGATTCTGCTATAATTACAAAATATGAAATATTTAATAGTGCATTTCAGAGGATCTACATTCATCCATATTATAGAGGGATGATTCAAAACTGATTCAAAAACTCTACTCAAGGAGTAGTTATCAATGATTTGCTGTCAAAATGGGAGGGCATATCTGGTGGAGTCCTGCCCGGTGAGTCCTGGGTCTGATACTATTCAATATTTTCATTAATTACTTGGATAATGGAGTGGAGTGTACAATTACAAAATTTTCAGATGACAACAATCTGGGAGGGGTTGCCAGCATTTTGGAGGGCAGGATTAGAATTCAAAATGACCTGGATAAATTGCAGAATCGGTCTGAAATCAACAAGATGAAATTCAATAGACAATTGCAAAGTACTGCACTTAGGAAGGAAAAGTCAAATGCACATAGGCTTAATGTGGAAATACTGACTAGGTGGCAGTACTCCTGAAAAGGATCTGGGGATTATAATGGATCACAAGTTCAAAACGAGCCAACAATATTCTGTGGTAAAAAAGGCAGATATAATTCTGGGCTATATTAACAGGAATGCCATATATGACACAAAAGGTACCTGTTCCACTCTACTTGGCCCTGTGGAGGCCTCAGCTGGAGGACTGTGACCAGTTTTGAGTGTTGCACTTTAAAAAAAAGATGTGAACAAATTTGAGAGAGTCTAGAGGAAAGTAACAAAATTGATCAGAAGTTTAGAAAACATGACCAATGAGGAAAGGTCAATAAAACGGGGCATGTTTCGTTTTGAGAAAAGACTGAGGGGAGGCTCTAATAACAGTCTTCAGATATGTTAGAGACTGCTATTAAGAGGACAGTGATCGATTGTTCTCCATTTCTTGTCCTTGAAGGTAGGACAAGAAGTAATGGTCTTAATCTTCAGCAAGGGAAATCTAGGCTAGGAAAAACTTTACTAAAAAATATTAGGAAAAACTTTCTAACTATCGGGATGGTCAAGCTGTGGAATAGGCATCAAAGGGAGGTTGCGGAATCTCTATGATTGGAGGTTTTTAGGAACAGGTTAGACACCTGTCAGAGATGGTCTAGGTTTACGTGGTCCTGACTCAACGTGGAGGAATGAATTGTAGGACTTCTTGAGGTCCCTTCCTGGTTCACATTTCTATGATTCTATGTTCAGTGCTATGTGGCACTTCTTCATTATGGAAAGTACTTTGGATTTGGACTCCAGCTCCTATTATATTAGGCCTTATTCTAGGATTAGGACAAAACACGAGTTGCTAATTATCCCTCTTGTACATGAGCCACGAGACCCACCAGGAGTGTAATGAAAAGTCTGCAGAGTGATACTTCGTTGAGGGAGGGACAGGGAAATAGATGGAAGCAGCACCTCATGGACAGTGAATAACATCATAGAATCATAGAATATCAGGGTTGGAAGGGACCTCAGGAGGTCATCTACTCCAACTGCCTGCTCAAAGCAGGACAAACACCAACTAAATCAGAGACCTCCTGTGCCATAAAGGAAGAGCTCACAAACCCAACCCAACTTACCCTTTTCAGCTGGCATTGACTCTGCAAAGGAATAACAGACATTTCAGTTGGAACACATTGCCTTCAAATGGGGACCCCGATTCTGCAGTTGGACCCCTCTGCTTATGGAGCCCTATTGAAGTCAACTGGAGCCAACGTCAGTGCAAAGATCTGTCTATGTGAAACCAATTGCCAGATGAGATCTGTTTTAACAATGACATTTTTAATGGAGAATGTGCATGTGAAGGGAACATGCACGGAGATTAAAGCTGAAGCAACTACACCTGTAGCTAACCTGCGCTGAAGCACTAAGCCAAATGCCCGAGGCACGATACTAGGGTTATCTTACTAATGATCAGAGCTGTTGTCCATCAGCATGTCTCATGTGACTTGAAATCAACTGGAAACTATAAATAGAAATGCAAATATTGGTGCATTTTCTGATTTAAATCCAGCCTAGAATAATGTAGAAATGTAGGCTCTCTCCTTTGTCAATTGTATTTTTGAAGAACTTATTTTTCTAAAGAATAGTAATAATAATACCTACCTAGCACTTTGCATGAGTAGATCTCAAAGGTCAATATTGTTACCTCCCTGAATGCCTAGCCCCACTACATGGGTTTCAGTTGTTCTCCCTTCTCCCCGGCATGAGCTGGGAGGGTTGAACCTCTGTCCATCCTGCATATGTATGAGCCAGAATACAAAATAACTGAAGGTGTTAAGGTGGCATAAACTTACACCTCTGAAAATTGGAAAATTCAAAATGAAGGTAAATACCACTAAAATAAAATCTTCACTTTTCTACACAAAAAGGGTGGATAGATAGATTAGATGACTATGAAGTGCCATTATGAATGATACTTAATAGCCATTGAGGACCAAGGCTAGGAAGAAAAGCATGAGAATTGCTCTAGAGCTTGGAGCATTTACCTAGGATATGTGAGACCCAATTCAAATAACTGCTCCAAAGACCATTTAATTATTTAACCACAATGGCATAGGAGAGCTTGACGAAACCTTACAACAGCACATCCCATAGCTGAGTGGTTAGGGCACACATCTGAAAGATGCTCGATGCCTGTTAAAATACCTTTTCCCTATCAAGAAAAAGGGGGACGTTGAATCTGGGTCTCCCATATAAGTGGCCTAATCATTGGGTTAGAAGGAGGGCACTGCAAAATTTCAAGTCGGGTCAGAGGAAATATATTATGACTTTTGATTCCCCGAACATTTGTTTTGGTTCAACCCAAAACAAAATATATTTCCATTTTTTTGTAATTACCAGGGAAGAAAAAAAATCCACTGTTTACCCAGCTCCAGTTACAGTAAAGGTAAAGCCACGTAAATATTTCAAAATAACTTCTGTTTATGTTCTGTCAATTTTTAAATAGATTTTAAACACAAAATATGCAATATCCTGCAATACATCACACCTGGTGGGTTTTATTGCTGAATTATAAACATAGGAGATTTTATTGCATTCATTTCTGAGATTTTTAGACTAGTAAACATGGGGGAAAGAATTTCAGAGAATCTGACTATTCATTAATGCATTATCAGTCTACACACCTGTATTTTCTTACTGTAAATTTGTTTGTATATATATCCGCTTTAAACTGATATTTTCATTAACTGTAGTTGGGCAGACACATAGAATCATAGAGGATTAGGGTAGGAAGAGGCCTCAGGAGGTCATCTAGTCCAATACCCTGCGCAAAGCAGGACCAACCCCAACTAAATCATCCCAGCCAGGGTTTTGTCAAACTGGGTCTTAAAGTCCTCTAATGATGGAGATTCCACCACCACCCTAGCTAACCCATTCCAGTGTTTCACCACCATCCTAGTGAAATATTTTTTTTTCCAATATCCAACCAAGACCTCCTGCACTGCGACTTGAGACCATTGCTTCTTGTTCTGACACAGGTGCTTTTAAAAAAAAAATTCTTAGTAACTGGACAGATACAGTTTTCCTATATTCATATTCTTTTTACATTAAAGAAAAGAAAGAATTATTCTGTATGATTTCCTCACATAGGGCCCCAATTCTTTCTCCACTTAATCATAGAATCATAAAAGATTGGGGTTGGAAGAGACCTCAGGAGGTCATCTAGTTCAGCCCCCTGCTGAAAGCAGGACCAACACCAACTAAATCATCCCAGCCAGGGATTTGTCAAGCCAGGCCTTAAAAACCTCTAAGGATGGAGATTCCACCACATCCCTAGGTAACCCATTCCAGTGATTCACCACCCTCCTAATGAAATAGTGTTTAATAATATCCAATCTAGACCTCCCCAACTGCAACTTGAGACCATTACTCCTTGTTCTGTCATCTGCCACCACTGAGAACAGCCTAGCTCCATCCTCTTTGGAACCCCCCTTCAGGTAGCTGAAGGCTGCTATAAAATTCCCCTTCATTTTTCTCTTCTGCAGACTAAATAAGTCCAGTTCCCTCAGCCTCTCCTCGTAAATCATGTACTCCAGCCCTCTAATCATTTTTGTTGCCCTCCGCTGGATTCTCGCCAATTTCTCCACATCCTTTCTGTAGTGGGAGAAACCAAAACTGGACACAATACTCCAGATGTGGCCTCACCAGTGCCAAATAGAGGGGAATAATCACTTCCCTCGATCTGCTGACAATGCCCCTACTAATGCAGCCCAATATGCCGTTAACCTTCTTGGCAACAAGGGCACACTGTTCACTCATATCCAGCTTCTCGTCCACTGTAAACCCCAGGTCTTTTTCTACAGAACTGCTTCTTAGCCAGTCGGTCCCCAGCCTGTAGCGGTGCATGGGATTCTTCTGTCCTAAGTGCACGACTCTGCACTTGTCCTGGTTGAACCTCATCACATTTCTTTTGGTCTAATCCTCCAATTTGTCTAGATCCCTCTGGACCCCGTCCCTACCCTCCAGCATATCTACCTCTCAGTAGTGTCTTATGATTTCCTTATCTGTCATCTGCAAACTTGCGGAGGGTGTAATCCATCCCATCATCCAGATCATTAATGAAGATGTTGAAAAAAAAATGGCACCAGGGCTGACCCCTGGGGCACTCCACTTGATACCGGCTGCCAACTAAACATCGAGCTGTTGATCACTACCCATTGAGTCCGACAATCTAGCCAGCTTTCTATCCACCTTATAGTCCATTCATCCAATCCATACTTCTTTAACTTGCTGGCAAAAATACTGTGTATCAAAATCTTTGCTAAAGTCAAGATATATCACATCCACCACTTTCCCCATATCCACAGAGCCTGTTATCTCATCATAGAAGGCAATGGTCAGGCATGACTTGCCCTTGGTGAATCCATGTTGACTGTTCCCGATCACCTTTCTGTCCTCCAAGTGCTTCCAAATGCATTCCTTGAGGACCTGCTCCATGATTTTGCAGGGGACTGAAGTGTGGCTGAAGTTCCCTGGGTTCTCTTTCTTCCCTTTTTAAAATATGGGCACTATATTTGCCTTTTTCCAATAGTCTGGGATCTCCCCCAGTCACCACAAGTTTTCAAAGATAATGACCAATCGCTCTGCAATCACATCAGCCAACTCCCTCAGCACCCTCGGATGCATTAGATCTGGACCCATGGACTTGTGCATGTCCAGCTTTTCTAAATAGTCCTTAACCTGTTATTTCACCACAGAAGGCTGGTCACCTCCTCCCCATACTGTGCTGCCCAGTGCAGCAGTGTGGGAGCTGCCTTTGTCTGTGAAGACTGAGGCAAAAAAAGTACTGAGTACTTCAGCTTTTTCCACATCTGTCACTAGGTTGCCTCCCTCATTCAGTAAGGATCCCACACTTTCCCTGACCTTCTTCTTGTTGCTAAAATACCTGTAGAAACTCTTCTTGTTACCCTTCACATTCCTTTCTAGCTGCAAGCCCAATTGTGTTTTGGCCTTCCTGATTACACCCCTGCATGGTTGAGCAATACTCTTATACTCCTCCCTGGTCATCTTTCCAAGTTTTCATTTCTTGTAAGCTTCCTTTATGTGTTTAAGCTCACAGAAGTTTACACAGTTATGCCAAGCTGATCACCTGTCATATTTGCTATTCTTTTTGCACATTGGGATGGTTTGTTCCTGCACTCTCAATAAGGTTTCTTTAAAATACAGACATCTTATGTTAAGTGAAAACTAACTTAAGTTACTGAAAAGACTCACATTGGCTTCAGTGGACACTGACTGGATCAGGCACATAATGACTGATCAAATAAAGTGTGGGGAAATGTTTTTTCTTCTGTGAATTTTTCCAAAGGTTTCTACAACAGAGCTGACAGAATTTTAACTACAAAAAGTATAGGGAAGAAAAAGTCCCTGATTGTTTGTAAGGCAGCCCTGTGAACCTGCGAGCACAGCCATAGGAGTTAGGTTAGCTGTAATTAAGGTTTTTGGGTGGATAAAGAGGGGAACATGAGAATCAGTACAGCAGGTTTTAATCAAAGAGAGGAGTATTGTGCTAAACAGTTTGCATAGCAGAATCATTTACTGTTCAGATTGTATTTAACTGACAGTAGAATGCTGGAATATCAGGTATGGAGGATGGTGCTTTTCTGATAGTTCACCAGAAAATCTCATGTACCATTTAGAACAGAGTTAAGCAAAGATATGTGGGGCACTTGCAAGAAAAAATATATTGGAACTGCCCCCCAAAGTATGATGCTCTTAACAAAATGCCTTAGGAAAAGCAGTAAATAGCTCTGTACTTACATATTCAGCTTGAAGGGAAGCTTAGTCTCTAGCTCTGTCTACAGCCTCCAATGACTGTCCCGTTAATAGACAACTATGGAAAACTAGGGAGAAAGAGCTCCTACCACATGCATGCTATATCCTGGGCATGGTGTGTAAGCAAGACAGATGTTCAATATAAAAAGGAGGAGAGTCCGGTCTTGTTTACACTGGTGCGGCACCAGGGGAAGTTGACATTTGTGTACATGAGAACAGAAATTCAGCCCAATGTTTAGCTGAAGGGCACTAAACTGTCACATGATTCCTGGGCATTTAAATCAGTAAAGCCTCCTGCTTATAAGTGGAACAATTAGCTGAGATCTGAATGATCACTACCAGGCATAGCACAGATCTCAGACCTAGTCGATGCATCAGCACAAGCCAGTGGAAAAGTGCAGATCTGTGGGCTCAATATATGTCCCACCTGTATGAAGCTGCTACTCCTCTCCTCTCCTCCACTTCCCCCCGCACCTCTCCATAACCTGACCTACCTCTCACAGTTCTGTGTCTCAGGGCAACAGCCCGGTGAAAATGTGTTTCACACACAGGGAGAGCAGGAGAATGGGTCAGCAGTAACTCCCAGCCCTGCGGTGGTCAGGGACCCTGTCAGTGAACCAGGAGTTTGGGGGCCTGCTGCTTTGAGGCGTCTGAGCCCCACTCTATGCTCCTCCATGTCATTCAGGTTTTGGGTGCCCCTCCCCTTTAGGGGGTGAGTCCCACTCTTTGCCCATCCATGTGTTTCCCAACATCTGGTTGGGCCCTGCCCCTCTGGGGATGTCTGAGCTCCAATCTGTATTGTCCCTGTGTGAACCAGCCTCTGTGGGACCACTTAAAAAAAAATCTGTATTTTAATTTCTCTACATAAATGGCTAAAAAAATGTGTGTGTGTGTGTGTGTATGTGTGTAGATATAGTACTGAGGAATGACAATGAATTGCCACTATGAATGATGATGGTCATTGGGCTAGGGTAAATGCATGGAGTCGACTCCATAACCTGTTGGTTAGGGTGCACAAATAGGGTGTTGTAAGCCCCGGTTCATGTTCCTGTGCCAACGACTAATATAATTAGTTATACAGAGTGAAACAGCTTCAATAGGAGAGATTGAGGACCTCCCCCCCCACACACACACCTCAGAAATATCTCATACCTCAGTGGCTAGAATATTTTTCTCTAATATAGGAGCCCCAAGTTCAGCTCCCTTCTTTGTATCTGGAGTACGAGGGAATACAACCTGAGTGTCCCACCAGAGCACCCACTGTGCCAGAAGTTACAAGGAGAGTGCCACCACCTTCTTCTACAGGCATTTTATGAATCTAGACCACCATTGCTTCTGTTGTAGTTCACAAAATGGAAACAAAAAATTTCAAGTTGGGCACAACAAATCATTGAATTTGATCAGACTCCAAATGGTTTCAGTTTTTTGATTGGTTGAATATGTAGAAAAATTAGTTTTTGGTTTGACTTGAAATTTAACTCTTTTTCAATTTTTTGGAATTGCCAGTGAATGAAAAAATCCATTATTTGCCCAGCTCTAGTTACAGGAAAGGTAAAATTGAGTAAATAGTTCCAAACAAATTCTGTGAATATGCAATTCAATATTTAAATGGATTTTAAACACAAAATACACATAGAAATGTATGACACCCGTTGTGTTTTATTGCTGTATAATTAACACACAATTGTGTTGCATTAATTACTGAGATCTTTAGACTATTATATATGGGGAAAGAATTCCAGGGAAATGGATTATTCATTCATGTATGTGTCAGTCAACACACCTGTACTTATCTACTGTATATTGATTTGTGCAAACATCTTTGAGCAGTACCTAAGGAACAGATATTTCATATAATTTTTCAATATAGTTGGGCTGTCACTGTCACTTCTGTGACAAAGTGAGGCTTTTCTGTAACATGCCTCAGTTTCCTTATGTACTTTGTATTACTACCAAGTGGATACAAAAGTGTTAAATCTGCTGTTTTGGGCAGAGCAAGAGACTTGTGGTGTTGGGGTAGCTGTCTGGGGTGGAATGAATGGGTCACTGAAGACTGGCTGAAATCAGTCGAGATCGTTGGAGAATCTAAAAACACAAAAGAAGCATCAAGAATTGAGTAATTGACATGTATTTATGGGGCTCTCCAACAAGTGGAATTTGTGACTTGCAATTAGACAATGGACCAACAGGTGTCAGGAATAAGGGACGACTTTTGGAAGAGACCCAGCAGCTCTCACCTGAGACTGACATAGAGTCAGAGCTGGGTAGAACAGTGGCTTGGCAAGAATGAACACTTATTTCTCTGTGCAAACCGAAGGACTTCCCCTGACTGGGTTCCAGTTGAATAATAAATGCTGCTCCATTTTGAAAATGCTGCCTGGTGCCACTGCAAATATGTACTTTGGTCCCTGAAGAGTGTTAAAGTCTCTGACCAAGCGTCTACCTCAGTCAGACCTGCTTTGCAGAGCTCTTGGTGTGAAACAGGAGTACAGGAGCCCAGCTGCTCAGTCTTGGAGATGTTAAGGCTGCATTGAAGGGCAGGACCTTTTAGGGGTCTGGCACACTGAAAGGGCAGCTCCAAGGGACTGTTTAAAAGCACCCAACCTGTGGATCTGTGGTAGCTTTATTTCTTAATTCCTAGTAACTGGACAGACACAGTATTACTACATTCACATTCCTTTCCACTAAAGTAAAAGAAAGATTTATTCTCTCTGATTTTCTCGCCTGGGATCCAAATCATTCTCCACCCAAGGCAACAAAAAGACTCACATTGAGTTCAGTGGGCACTGACTGGATCAGGCACATAATGACTGAGCAAACAGTATGAGAAAAGGTTCTTTCTGTGCATTTTCCCAAAGGTTTCTACAGCAGATCTGACAGAATTTAAAGAGCAAAAAAGTATAGGGAAGAGAGAACCTGTGACTGTTTGTAAGGCAGCTCTGTGAACCTGTTAACCAAGCCATGCCTTAGGAGTTAGGTCAGCAGTAATTAAGGGTTTTCAGAAAGAACAGGAATACTTGTGGCACCTTAGAGACTAACAAATTTATTTGGCCATAAGCTTTCGTGGACTAAAACCCACTTCATCGGATGCATGCAGTGGAAAATACAGTAGGAATATGTATATTCACATATATATATATATTCACAGAGAACATGAAAAAATGAGTGGTGCCATTTCAACTCTAATAAGACTAATCAATTAAGGTGGGCTATTATCAGCAGGAGAAAAAAAATTGTAGTGATAATCAGGATGGCCCATTTCCAACAGATGACAAAAAGGTGTGAGTAACAGTAGGAGAAACAGTTTTACTTTGTGTAATGACCCATCCACTCCTAGTCTTTATTCAAGCCTAATTTAATGGTGTCCAGTCTGCAAATTAATTCCAATTCAACAGTTTCTCATTGGAGTCTGTTTTTGAAGGGGTTTTTTTTGTTGGAGTATTGTGACTTTTAGGTTTCTAATTGAGTGACAAGGGAGATTGAAGTGTTCTCCGACTGGTTTTTGACATCTTATTTGTGTCCATTTATTCCTTTGCATAGAGACTGTTCGGTTTGGCCAACGTACATGGCAGAGGGGCATTGCTGGCACATGATGGCATATATCACTTTGGTAGATGCAGTGGTGAGCTGGAGCCGGTTCGCAGCGGTTCGCAGGAACCGGTTGTTAAATTTAGAAGCCCTTTTAGAACCAGTTGTCCAAGGGCTTTTAAATTTAAAGTGGCGCATTAGGCGCCGACTCAGTGAGCTCCAGCAGCTCCCTGCCCCCGGCTCCAGTTCACCTCCGCTCCACCTCCTCCTCCTTCCCTGAACGCTCTGCCCCACTTCTCCTCCCCTGAACACTCCATCCCGCTTCTCCTCCCCCCCTTCCCACGAATCAGCTATTCACATGGGAAGCCTGGGAGGGCTGGGAAACAAGTGGCGGCTTCGCGCTCAGGCCCAGGGAGGTGGAGACGGAGTGGAGGTGAGCTGGGGGGGGAGGGGCGCGAGGAGGGCTGCCTGCGCTGTGGTGGGTAACCCCCTGCTCCCCCATTAGCTATGCTACCCCACCCCTAGGAGCCAGAGGGGCCTGCCAGATGCTTCCTGGGAACCGCTCCAGGTAAGCACCACTGGGACTCCCCACCTCGCCCCCCGGCAGATCCCTCTGGGTCTTAGGGGTGGGTTGGGTCGGTGGCTGGAGCCGGGCCATGCCGCTCAGCTGGAGCTGGGCCAGGGAGGCTAGTCCCCGGCTGTTCCCCCTCCCCCGAAGCTTCAGCTCGCCCCGCCGCTGGCGCATGCTCTGAGCGGCAGGCTGCGATCTCGGCCTGACCCAGTGCTCCAGCCGAGCGGCATGGCCCAGCTTCAGCCAAGCAGCGCGGCTGTAGTGCTGCCAGCCACCAGTGCTCCACATGGTGCGCGGTGGCAGTGGCCTGGCCCGGCTCCAGCTGAACGGTGCGGCTGTAGCGCCACCAGCCACCTCCAGGCAGCGCGGTAAGGGGGCAGGGAGCGGGGGGGGGGGGGGTTGGATAGAGGGCAGGGGAGTTTGGAGGGGTGGTCGGGAGGGTGGATAGGGGTCGGGGCAGTCAGAGGGTGGGGAACAGGGGGATTGAATGGGAATAAGGGTCCCCCGGGGGCAGTCAGGAAGGAGCAGGGGTTGGATGGGGCAGTGGGAGGCAGTCAGGGGCAGGGGTTCCAGGGGCAGTCAGGGGACAGAGAGAAGGGGTGGTTGGATGGGGCAGAGGTTTGGGGGTTGTCTGTAAGCGAGGACTGGCCTGTCTCCCAAGATCTGTGAGAGTGAGGGATCATCCTTCAGGATAGTGGACAAAGGGAGAACATGGGGATCACTACCACCTTAGGAGTATTGTGCTGAACAGTTTGTGTAGTTGAGTCATTGTATTGAACTGACAGAGTAGAATGCTGGACTATCAGGTTGGGAGGATGATGCTTCTCTGATAGTTCACCCCAAATTCCCATGTTCCATTTAGAACAGAGTTAAGCAAATACATGGGGAGGGGGACAGACTTGCAAGAAAAGCCCTATTGGAACTGCCTCCCAAAGTATGACACTCTTAATAAATAAGCTTTAACAAAATGCCTTAGGAAGAGTAGTAAATTGTTCTGTACTCACATATTGAGCTTGAAGGGAACCTTAGCCTCTAGCTTCTTATACAACCTCCAATGACCATGCAGTTAATAGACACCTTTAGAAAACTAGGGAGAAAGAGGTGATACCACATGCAGGCAGTGTCCTGGGAATGGTGTTTAAGTAAGAACAGATGTTCAATATGAAAAGGAGGCAATTCTGCTCTTGTTTACACTGCTGTAACAGAAGGGGAAGCTGACATTTGTCTACCTGAGAGCAGAAATTCAGCCCAGTGTTTAGTTAAAGTGTACTAAACATTCACATGGTTCCTGCTCACTTAAATCAGCAATGCCTCCTGCTTATAAGCAGAACAACCAGCTGAGATATGAATGATCACAACTAGGAATGGTAAAGATCTTAGAGACAGCAGATGCATCAGCACAAGACAGTGGATAAAGTTTTTGTGTATTCATAGATTCTAGGACTGGGAGGGACAATTGTGATCATCTAATCTGACCTATGTGAAACAGGTTATAAGACTTCCCTGAAACAATTTCTGTATGGAAGTTGAGGGGCTATTAGAAATGGAGTCCATAATTCAAAACATTATTAATAAACCAACAAAAACCTCTTTAATGATAATGTTTTATTGCAATTTTTATAAAGGCTTAAAAACAATAACAAGCGATGCAGTGCTCCAGAGCTACCAAAGTAAAATCTCATGGGGACCAGGGCTGGCTCCGGGCACCAGCGCAGGAAGAAGGTGCTTGGGGTGACCAATGGAAAACTGCGGCACATCCAGGTCTTCGGCGGCAATTCGGTGGCAGGTCCCTCGGTCCCTCTCAGAGAGAAGGACCGGCCGCTGAATTGTCACCAAAGAATGAAATGGCGCAGTAAAGCTGCCGCCGAAGTGCCGCCGATTGCGGCTTTATCTTTTTTTTTTTTCTTCGCCACTTGGGGCAGCAAAAAAGCTGGAGCCGTCCCTGATGGGGACGTAACTTAATTTGCTGAAAATTGGCAGTATATTTCAATGGAGCTTCATCAATTTCCACCAGATGAGGAATCAATTCATTTGTCTTCCTCCCCGACATACTCCATTTGTTTCTGGAGAAAGAAAGAAAGAAAGAAAGAAAGAAAGAAAGAAAGAAAGAAAGAAAGAAAGAAAGAAAGCTCAGTAACTGATCCCAGTCTCTGAACATGGACAGATAAGGAGACATTACAAGGACAGCCCAGGTACAATGACTAAGCAAATCCAGCCCCCTCATGTAGAAAGGATTCCCTACCCGCTATACCCAGGCTCTGCCCCAATGCTTGTGTGACCCTATAATGACAACCTGGGCATTCTTGCCCCAGGTGTGACATGGTGAACAAGCAGAATGGATTGGAGATCAGAGGCTTGTCAGGAGATACCTGATACTTCCACAGGTAGGGCTGGTGGACAAGTTTGTAAGTGGCAGGACTGCGTTAACAGGCTCACAGCAATTCAAAATCTAACACATACACCATCAGTTTGACAATACAGCATGCCTGGTAAAGCTGGGGTGAAGCCATGCCTGGAGAGACACAGATGGAAAAATGAACGGGTGCGAGCTCTGTAGGGGGTGGGTATAGTCACATTCATGCACCTGTCCCTGTGCTAGACGCTTATATTCCCCTGGGCACTTACCATTAGTTATGTTGCTATCAGCTGCCTTTGGGGCATGCCTGCATCTCCTAACAGGACACACTCCCAGTAAGGTCACTACAGGTTTCCATGTCAGGTCTGTTTGCAGGGGCTGGTGTTTTCCCCTTCTAGACAGGACTACCAGCTAAGGGTGACAGCAGTTATGGCCTGTGCTCAAGACTGATCCCCTGGCCAAGGAATGGTTGTGTAAGAGCTGCTCATGCATCATACCAGGGTCTCAGCCTCTCTTTCCCAAAGATTTCCACCACAGTGCCAGGAGGGGAAGGACTTGCTGCACACGACCCACATGGCAACAAGCTGGCACGGTGCTGTTTGTCTGGGTTCTTGGCACCTACACGGGAAGGGACAGAATCCTAAATCCCCCAGGCATTTTCTTAGGTGCTGTGAATCTTCCTGCTCTTTTTAGCTACTTCCAGCTTTACAGTTTCCATCCTGCCCAGCAAGGCTGCCCCATGGGGACCTGTGCCAGGCTGGTTTCCTAGGCCTGCCCTCCCCTTGACCTCAGGCATTTCTGCCGGATTTATCAGTTCTCCCTGAGGTTTATTGTACTTCATGAGTAGACTTCATCCGGGGGGAGGAGGATTTCCCAGGTTGTGGAAAATGTCACAGGGTTAATCTCCATGCACCTCTTCACAAATAGCAACCCTGACTCTGAAGGAGTCAGCATTAACCCCTAGAACAAGCACCACATTTAACCATAGCAGGTTACTGCGTGCGGGCTCGAGCCGGTTCTGGGTTGTATTGTTGAAAAGGAACCCCTAGATATTGAACCTGGCCCTGGGTGCTGCCGGCTCCACCTGGTAGAAGGGTTACATCAGTATAGATACATAATTCCTTAAGTATTACCTACACATACCTTTAGCGATGATTATGACAACCATTGGGCTGCTAGTTCTTGGTCAAGACCTCCCACGCTGCCTTCAGTGAACTATTATGTAGATATCCAGCTCAGTAGAGCCTTGTAAACCCTATTCACTGCCTTTTGAAAATTGTTCGCAGGCGCCTAAACTGTTTAACCAATGAACATGTTTTAACCACACCAGTTGCCCCACTGTGAGGATACAGGTAAGCAACACTGAATTATTAACATCAGTTAGAAGAGTTGGAGTTTCTTCAACTGTCTTCTCTGATTTTTATCACTTTCACAAATGGATCTGTCAGAAAAATGTGATAAATTACAATAAATAAAGAGGAAACCATATTGGAAAAGGACTCTTTTTTGTGCATGGACCTCCCAGATTTGGCAGAGCTGCTACTTCGTCTACATCTATTTCTGTTAGTTCTGGCAGGAACGTTTTTGAAACAGAAGACTGGGTTTCCTTGGAAATGCTGATTTTTCATCAAAAACCTAAAATCTGAAAAGTTTTCAGTTTTCAGATTTCTGCAGGTTATTATGAAAAGCTGAACTTTTCTAGTGAACATTTCAATAAAGACAAAAAAAATTCATGGCAGAAAACAAAACCCATTTTCCATCAGCTCTACTTGCCATCAAAGAAAACCAGCCATCACCAGATCAAGGGCTCATTGGATTTAGTGGAAAGACACCTTTGCCTGCAATGAGAACTGGCTGAAAAATTCCAATTATTTTCCCCCCCAAAATTCAAAACATTGGCACAACAACTTACTGAGGGCCGCAGTGGATTGCCCATCACGGACAATTTTTAAATCAAGATTGGAAGTGTCCTTCTCCTCCCTTCTCTCCTTTGCTTTGGGGAAGGGTCTCCTGCCACTCTTCCCTATCAATGGCAGGGCGAGGGACAGCGCCAAGTGGTGCCGGCTGCCTCTCTGCCCTGCCCTGCCCTGCCCTGCCCTGCCCTGCTCTGCAGTGGGATATTCAGAGTCAGGGCAGGAGCAGCCCAACACCCTGCCCTGCTGGCCAGGATGTCAGACAGACCCCTGCTCATTGGGAGAAGGGCCAGGTAGCCTGGGGAGGTGCTGCCCTATAGCAAGAGGGCTGACTCTCCTTGGGTCTCATCTCCCAGCGTGAACCAGGCTAGGATCTCCCAGATCAGGGTCCCTGTCTCTCTGAGGTACTGGCAGTTGGGGTGAGCCCATCCCCCATGCTGCCCCCAACTGCCACTGTCTCCACTCCCCCCAGAACCTTCCCTGCCCGGCCCTGCCGGCTGCCTCAGGAGCTCTCACCCAGCACAGCCCACAGCAGCTCCCGCTCCTTTAGTTTGCTCTATGATTCAGACAGACCCATTATTGCCTTCCTTGGTCAGTCTCCCACCTCATGTATTCCCTTTTCCTACCTTCCACGTGTCCCTCATTTCAAAGGCCATAAATTGAAGTTCCCCAGTTTTCAGGCACATTTAGCATCCACACTTTTTAGTGTTGAAAAACTGTTTATATTACATACGGAAACAAAAATGAAAAATGTTATTTATGTTCCACTCCCTGTGCATCCATCCTATGCTCATGTGGATCATAAATGATTTGGAAAAAGGGGTAAACGATGGGGTGGCAAAGTTTGCAGATGATACTAACTTTTTGAGTGCTTGACTTTGCAACCTAAACCATGTCCTTTTAATGCATAGAATGTTTTATAGATAATGTAAATACTTTTTTGTATATAATTTCCTATGCTTTAATTAAAAGAAAACATAGAAATAAATGCTGTATGTACAACTGTAACAAACACCTATCCTGAATAGGATTTAAACCTTTTACCTCCAGAACTTAGCTAGCTGACTAACTACATTAGTACATGAGGAGAGGTGGGTGAGGTAATATCTTATAGTGGACTAACTTGCGTTGGTGAGAGAGACAAGGGTTTGAGCTACACGAAGGTCTTCCTTAGATCAGACTCTTACACAGAGCTCTGTGTAAACTTGAAAGCTTGTCGCTCACCAACAGAAGCTGATGCAATAACAGATATTACCTCACCCACCTGGTCTCTCTAATATGCTGGGACTAACACAGCTACAACAATGCTGCAAACATTAATATGTGGCAGAAAAGGGCTGTTCTGGGAGATGGGCTCAGCTGCTGAGGCCATGTGCAGGAGGGTACCTGAGGAAGCCTAGGTTAGGTCCCACACAGCAGCAACCAGACATTGTCAGTGCTGCATTATTGCTGCTGTTTTGGCTCTGGTGTGGGCCCAGCTTTTTAGGACATTTGTGTTCAGTTACGATATTGGTAGGCTGCCAAAATTTTCCTGAGTAATTCAAGTGAAATGGTGATTTTCAAAAGTCAGCCAAACCTGAACAGAATTTCTTGAGAAACATAAAAGGCATTTCTCTAGCTCCAGGGCTCCCCCTGCCAAATTTCTAAGGTCTGCTGTAAACATTGGAGGTGTGAATACATCTAAAAAAAAGTTGCAAATATATTTTATAAAATTAGGTAACCCAAACATCGGATTCCCTACTAGCTCCCCATAAAATTGGGAATAAAGAATTATAGAGAGATTTACATTAAAGAGATGAACCCCACAGCATCTTCAGGGGCCTGAAATATTTATTATTTTTTATTCCTCATTTTGGGTCTCTTTCACATATTGGTTTTGTGTACATGTCTGACAAAAGACACGTTTTCACTGACTTGATGTAAAATGAGACTTTTTCATTTAGGGTGGACAAAGAGGACCATGTTTACAATAATGATTTAGCTGGTTGTTGTGGATGTCTCCCTTGACCCACTGATAAACTTGACTGTCCTTGGCCACATTAAGGACAAATTGTTTAATTGTATCCCATCTAAAGTGAGTTATATTTTCTGACATGATGGTTTCCCCTCTAGTCTTCTAGACTAGCCCATTCAGAACTTTGCAGTGTGTTCCTTTTGTAAATATTTTTTCTGCCATGTTAGGTTTGGGCAGCTGCTTGTTTTGTGTGTAAAGGGGGCTGATAGTTATAACATTATTTTCCTTCAGATTGCATCTAATTTCTTGTTTGTCTCTCTGTCTGCTCTGCCGTGCTTCCAGGGTGCTGAATCACTTCCATGCCATCCCCACCTGGCTTTAACTGATTCCCGCTCTGGTCTCTTATGTTTTGACTCTGGAATTAGTGCACAGCAAGCTGGTGTGTGCTACACTGTGTTAGCCTGCTGTGCGTTCACTGGCTTTGTGGACCCCCAATAAATGCACTAAAATATCTCTAGTGCACTTGATCTATTGCTGCGCTGCTGCTTCTACAGCAGTGCTGGACTCACCCTTGTGAGTCACAAGGACTTGTGGGGGCACATCCCAGGGTTCTTAGTGCTGCCCCAAACTGTGCCACTCTATGAATTCGGTCACAGTGTATTGTGAGGATGTGCTTTGAGCCCACCAAGTGAGAAAAGAAAAATGATTCCTGGATGCGGCCTCCATTTCAACTGGTGGACAGGCAGGGATCCTACTCTGGATGACCTGTTCCAGCTGTTGGCATTGATGCAACAACATTTTGGCAACACCAGGCAGTTATAGGTTTGAGATACTACAAATGGCATTTTGACAGTGGCTTGTTGCCCAGAGAAGGTGGCTGCATGCCCTGGTAAGGAGATGGTGCAATCTGAATACAGACATGGAACAGTGGAGATAGCTGATGCAGGAGTTAATAGTTCTGGAGTCTGTCTGTGCTAACCAGCAGCTCTGGTACAGGGCCACAAGCTGAGAGTGGTGGGGTCACATTTTCATGCATGATGCAAATGTTGGATGCTTAGCAGTGAGTCCAAGACTTCCACATGAGGAAGGACACTTCCATTCAACTGTGTGAGGAGCTCCCCCGAACCTCCAGCACTGGGACATACCACTACAGAGGCGGGTTGCTGTTGCCATTTGGAAGCTGCCTCCCCCAAACTGCTACAGGTCCGTGGCTAATCAGTTTGGTGAGCTTGCTAATGTCCCCCAAATAATAGTTAGCTTTGAGCAAATGGGCTTCCTAAATTACACTGGGCTCATCAAACATTGTCTCCCCTGCCCATCTCCCCTCACCCCCACCTGCCCAAGGTGCACATGAATATGTAAACCAGAAAGGTCCCTATTGGCTCTATTTGTAGGGCTTGGCTGACTATAAAGACAAAGGTTCATGGCCACCAATGCCTGGATACTCTGGAGATCCACTGTTTTTCAGATTGGACAAAATGGGATTTTATTCCCACTCAGTGATATGAATGCTGCGATGTTGCACTCTATATGATTTTATTAAAATATGCTAATGAGTGTGAATATAATTTAACTGGAATATGCTTCATGCAAAAGGTCTCTTGTAAAGTATCATTACAAAGCTTATAATCTACTGAGTGTGGTCATCCAAATTGTATAAATATATCATTCTTGTCTCTGAAACAAGAAATATTAAATATAACTCTGAGGTCCTATTGTAATTATGCAAAGTGTGGGCCATTAATGGTAGCTTGGAATCTTGATCACTCCCATTAACCAAGACAATTGATTGTAAATGGCTCTGTTTACTTCTAAGTCTTCCTTTATACCTGTGTGCTTGCAAGTGGGTAATTAAGTCTTAGAGTGACACGTGATCATGTCACCTGGACTGGAATCCATCTTTAACCTGGTGATTTTCCATTTAGAAGGAGGTATGGGAACCAGAGAGGGACAAAGGATTCCCGCCTTGTGCAAAAGATATATAAGGGGGTGGAACAGAACAAAGGGGGCTGCAGTCATGAGAAATCCCCTAGCTACCACCTGAGCTGGAACAAGGACTGTACCAAGGAAAAGGATTGGGCCCAGACTAGGAAGGCGTCCAGTCTGTGAAAGAAGCTTATTGAAACATCTCTGAGGGTGAGATTTTATCTGTAATCAGTTTTCTACTCTATTAGGCTTAGACTTGCGCGTTTTATTTTATTTTGCTTGGTAATTCACTTTGTTCTGTTTGTTATCACTTGGAACCACTTAAATCCTATTTTTTGTATTTAATAAATAAACTTTTTACTTATTAATTAACCCAGAGTGAGGGGGAGGGAACAGCTGTGCATAGCTCTCTATCAGTGTTATAGAGGGGAAACAATTTATGAGTTTACCCTGTATAAGCTTTATACAGGGTAAAACGGATTTATTTGGGGTTTGGACCGAGTTGGGTATCTGAGTGCTGGAGACAGGAACACTTCTTAAGCTGTTTTCAGTTAAGCCTGCAGCTTTTGGAGGATGTGGTTCAGACCTGGTTCTGTGTTTGTAGCAGGCTAGCGTGTCTGGCACAACCAGGCAGGACACTGAAGTCCCAAGCTGGCAGGGAAAACGGGCTCAGAGGTAGTCTCAGCACATCAGGTGGCAGCTCCCAAGGGGGTTTCTGTGATCCAACCTATCACAGAGGCCAAAGGAGATGACTGGGTCACTGTTGCTTAGGGTAATTCAACGTATCCTCTACTACCCTGGTTCACAAAGCCTACCCTGACTACATTCACAGCTTCTCTCTCAGTTTGAGAATATTTACATTCTATAGAGGTGAGAGATCTGGAATCAAATGCAATAGGTCCTCCACTGCAATCTTCCAACACATTTGAAATCATTGCTCCTACTATATGGGGAAGCATCGTAAGCATCAAAGAGGCACTATAATGTGTAAGGACCCTTTTGGAGGATACAACTTTTTGGTCCTATCCCACATAGTGTGTGGGCCAGCACCATTCCTGTCCAACATTTCATGTGGAGGATTTCATGTAACTCTGTGTTAGGCAAGAACCTATGGCAATTGTGGCAGGCTGAAAATTTCCTATAATATTCAGAATGAACATTATCAAATTAACATAAAGCTTATTGAATGAAATTTTATATCTCTGCAGTTAATTGCAGTAACAATGCAAATATGTATACACTATTCTGGGATCGTGTGGAACTTCAAAGGATTTTCAGGAATAGTGCATGTGAAGTGGATTTCCTAGGAAATTCTTTGGGGTACTGGAAATACAAATTTTCTCCCCTGAGGCCAGCCATTGAAGCCACCTCACTGTGGAGGTGTGCATATACTAGTTCAAACCGGATGTCCAGGGACCAACAAAGAAAAGATTTTTGGATAAATAACCTGTTTAGACTGGGTACTTTTTCCCTGATCCTGCGCATGGACAGGACCTTGAGCCCACTGACTGCCTCAATCCTTAAGAAAGGATTGAAAGGACTTGGCCTAATGCAGTGACATAAGACTGAGGGGCTGAAGCTGTGATGAACTTGTGACCACAAAGGAATCCACTTGGGCGAGGGTTTGAAGGACAGCTCCTGTTAGAATCCATGCTGGAGTTGGGGTTGAACGCTGATAAGCTTATTAGCACAAGTGTACGTTATTTTATTGTTTTTAATGTGTTTTCTCTGTAATGCTTTTTACTTTAAGGATAAAGGAGGCTTGCATACAACGTGCTGTGTGATACCATATAACTGTGGCAGTTCCACCCGACAGCTGTTTCAGAAAAGAAAGCAAGCAGGTGTCCCTGGGCCATCTCTCTGTGCTGGGAAATATACAGGGAAGGCAAGGAACTGTGCAGCTTGGAAATAACCTGGTGAGAAGGGACAGAGAGATGCGGGTTTCTGTCCAAGAGAGGTGATGGGTGGGTAGCCGGAAGCCTGAGATTGGTTGCCTTTACTGGGCCACAGAGGGGAAATACAGGTGCATTTCTCGTGATCTGTGACAATCATAACTGACCATCCCCACAAAGGGCCACAATTGTGACACATGTTGTGCTTCAGGTGCCACAAGAACAGCTTCAACTGTGTGCTGTGATTAACACAAACCATCTCTATCAATGATATGCCTGCAGTACACAACTGAATCTATAAATATCATATTTCTCCTTGTTTGCTCTCAGCCCACAGTCAGACAGCCTCATAGGTACCTTGGAAGGTTTCCATTGTGTTCTTCATCACCAGGTCCCATGACCAACTATTGTCCAACTAACACCAGTGCCAGGAATACCCTTTACTATCTAGTCATTTATTGTCTTCTAAACTAAAGAGTCATAGTGATGTTATAACATTCTCAGTGGGCACCATGTTGTCACCTGCATGCTAATGCATCCAAAATCCTCTGGGATAGTGCCCTTGTGTTGTAATTATTGTGCATTGTTCACAGACCTCCATATTACTGTGTGAGCCTCAGTTTTTTCCGGTTTCTACAGGTTTTGTCCTTAAACCAACAGTCAGTTGCACTGTGAGACTGTTTTCCAAAAGAAAGCACCCAGACTTTGTGTTAACACTGTCCATGTTGTGTTTCCACTCTACTGCCAGTTTGTTTATTGCGCAGATCACATGATGTGGTTGCAGCTCCATGGCATCTTCAGTAGCAGTTTCCATTGATACAGCAAGTTCTAGCACAAGCTGTAGGGTCCAATCAGCCTCAGTCAATAATTTGTTTTGGATTCCTTCATTTTCCTTATTACACAATTACATCATTTAAATTCTCCTGAAACTGGCCATATTCTGTTAATATCCTTAAATCAGCCACAGATTCATGGATTGTTTCATTTTCTTTTTTATTTCATTTATAAAATCAGAAACACTCTGCAATCACCAGTGGCTTTGGTGAGAGGCAATTTTGGAGAATTTCCACAATCTCAGCAAATGCTCTGGTTCAACAGGAGCTGTCAGACTACACAGCATGTTGTAGGCTTTAGTCCACATTAAACTCAGTCAAATTGACACCTTTTGCTCAACACCGATACCATTAGCTATCATAATGTGTTCCGGTCTCTCATCACAGCTCAATAGAGGACCGTCCCACATGTCAAACAATTCAATGTTCCCCAAACAGCCAGACTTTTATAAACCATTTTTTTTCTGGAACGATCAGTTTTCGCACGGTCCAAGTGGCTGCGGTTTCCTTTTAGTTTAGCAAAAAGAACAGGAGTACTTTTGGCACCTTAGAGACTAACAGATTTATTAGAGCATAAGCTTTCGTGGACTACAGCCCACTATATATGCATCCGAAGAAGTGGGCTGTAGTCCACGAAAGCTTATGCTCTAATAAATCTGTTAGTCTCTAAGGTGCCAAAAGTACTCCTGTTCTTTTTGCGGATACAGACTAACACGGCTGCTACTCTGAAACCTTTTAGTTTAGGACTCTATTCTCTGTTCCACTGTACTCTGGGCTTGGGCTTCCCTCCTGGTTACCAATCATTATGTCATCTGCTCCTTACAAAGCCAAAACAATATGAAGAAACAACACAGGCTCCAAATATTCCAAAGAAACAAGTTTATTCCAAAGAAATGAGTTTTCTAAATATACACAAGCTTGCATGGCCTAGGTCCATACATATTGCTGCACTGACTGGTTTCCGTTATCTTCCAGTTCAGAGACTAAGGTGAACACAAACAGAGAGCTCATAGATACTTTAAAGGGATATTATTCTATATACTACACAACTGCAAAATAAAAATACATAGAATTTTAAAAGGCTTTTGGTCATATTGGTCACAGTTACCTGAAAGGAAGATCAAGCAGGTACCCAATCTGAGATGGGACTGACGGGTGTGTCGGAGAAAAACAGAGTTCTCACTCTTTTTTGGTTGGGTGCAGCAAATCAGATACTTTATTATCTCTAGCAATTGCGTGGAGGGAGAGAGCTGAACAGGTCTCTCAACAGGTAAACAATTACAGCAAGCATTTATACCTTTTGTTACATACAATAATAAGCAACAGCTGCATTTTGTTTATACATAGGTCATCCTGATATCTTATTTTTCTCATTTATTTAGACTCTAGTCTACATTCCATATTTATCTACACAAGGTCGCAACAACTTCTCACACAGTCCTTTCCCACTCGCCTCACACAATCCTCGCTTCTTCAAATCTCGCGTTATTAGGGTTACAGCTAGCCTGACTTTTGCTCACAGAAGAGACTGTGTGCATTGACATCCCCTTCCAATCACTGTCAGGCCTTGCTCTACTTCCACAGGTGGAAAGTGGATGGTATGACCAGGTTACTATAGTCAGACCCCCCCTGTAAGAGTTGAAGACTCATGAGATCCACGCTGAGATAAGTAAGGTCAAGAGATCTCAGGGTGGGGTGCTCTCAGAGGGACTAGAAAGAGGTCAGTGGTTCATCTGCCTTGTAACTATGACAGTAAATCTTGTGTGGCTATGTACAGAGATGGGAGTTATTTTATATTCCCTTACCTCGCTGTGTGGTACACAGCTCAGTGACAAGCCATTAATTTGTGATGTTATAAGTTTGGTGATGGTGTGTCTGAGATAAAGATGACTGTGTGAGACAGGATGGTTTTTTTCCCAGTAATATCCACCCAGCAGCTCCCACTGTGACAGTTATTCTCAGGTTTTCTAAGCAGCTTTTCATGCTGGGTAAAAGGCAGCTGAGCTCTTGAAAATATTGAAATCTTGAAAACCTAATTTTGGTGCTTGATTTCTCTTGAAGATCTGCAACATTAATATCTTTTCCTTAACAGCCTAGTCAAATAATAATATTTTTCAGAAGTGACAAATGAGATCATTTGTGGTTGAAAGCAAGTAATTAAGATGGCAGCTCACAAAGTACAGAGTAAAAACTACGGTTCAAATTTTATTGGAGCGAAATTTGATGTTATAGGTTCATAGCCATAAATTGAATAATGGTGCTGTTTTAGAGATGGCACTATGGATAATATAGAGACAAAGTGTAATTTGAATTCATTGATGGGAAATTTGATTTCATAGAAACAGTGGGATGCGTGAGTGGCAGTGCCACATTAAGCTCATTGATCTTCGCTTATAGAACAAATTCTCATTGCTGTTTCTTTGTGTGAATTTTTAAAGAATGGATAAACAGCGCCTGAGAATGAACAATCATTAAATGTGAACAACCCAGACATGTCAGTTACACTGAAAAAGGTCACCTGCTTGTCTTGGTAACTAAGGTAAACTCCAATTTTCTTGGGCTTTTTCTGCACCATGACCCGGGTCCATGGATCTGTTTTTGCCCAATAATCTTTCCCATTCAGACCCAGAGCCCAGAATCCCTCTTTAGGGGACAGGGAAAGTTTTCCTTTTCTCTCTATGGATTTTCTGGCCACTCCCAGGTCCCAGTCAGTGCTGCTCATGATATCCACCTCCCAGTAGTGCTTTCCAGAGGAGAATCCTTCAGAGCCCAACACACAGACAATTGAATCAAACCTCTCTGGATTTGGTGGAACTTTCTGAGGTTGGGCTTCGTGTTTTAAACTCTTATGATCCCCAGCAATAGAGAGGTTGGGGTGGGCTGTGCCTGCATCAAGAGTGATGTCATCTGCAAAGAGAGATTTGGATTTAAGAAAACTTTGTCTCATGCAAGCATAAACTGAAACTTGAGAGATATGGCTTGTGGGCCAATTCCTGCTGTCCTTACTCAGGCAAAACTCCCATTGATATCGGGTTTTGTTCTATTCTGACAATATGGCTACACTGAAATATTTTAGAGATGTGATATTTGATTGAACAGTACTGAGAAATGGGAGGGATTCTGAAATGTTTATCTTATTGCTACTTAAATGTATTGTGCCAGATTCTGATATAAGTTACACTGGTAGAAAGAACAGAATGAATAAGGCCTGAGAGGAAATGGAGTAAAGCTCCAGTTGTTATCTCCATGATAGCAATATGTTCTGTTTCTAGGTTTTTTTAATTATGAGGACCATTTCTGATTACCAGGATAGATGTGTATTCTGTTACCTGCATACTTGTAAGCCCTGCTCCAATCTGAAATGAAAGTGAGAAACAACAGACATTGAATTCAAAAGAGGAATCTATTGCCTATTTTCCTGCTTTTGGCAGCAAAAATATCGCAGGATGAAGATAACTGATGATCAAAGTGGGTGAGGAAATATCTTTTATTGGACCAACTTCACGCACCTTGTCTCGCTAATATCCTGGGACCGACATGGCTACAACTACATTGAAGATAACTGAGATTGTCAGATACAATACAGAGTGATGTACTTGTGCAGAAAAGAGAAAGTAAAGCACATTAATGGTACATGCACACTGTGGTTATTTTACACTTTTGGGCCCCATATGTGGCTCTCATGGAGTCACCAGGTCTGTTGCATCCTTCACTCATACCTCAGTCTCAAGCAGAGGCAGCAGACAACAATAAAATATGTGTGGTGATGCTGGGAATGTGGCTAGCTGCATTATTTCTGCCTGGAGCTGCTGTCTTCCCTGCTAGGAGAGAGATGAAAATGGGCTACAGTAGCAAGGGAGATAGGAGGAGAGGAATATGAGAGAAAGCCCTGCTCCCTCCAAATAACCTAGAGGGGAGGGTGTTTAAGGGTGGTGAGGGAGGAGAGTGGATGAGATAGAAAAATATAATTGCACGAAGATAACCAAGGTAACCAGATGTTTGTGTGATAATGTTGTACCTCTACTTACTGATATTTCAACTGGGAGACACCTTTCAAAGTCAAATTAACTCAGACCTGCCAGCTCTGTGGGATTTCAGATGACCTCTAATTTGCCAGGTCTATGGGATTTCCCCATAATCCACAGGTTTTCAGATATTTCTATATGGTAACCCCACTCTGATTGGCTACCTGCCCTACTCCTTTGGTTTACAGCCAATCAGAGCTGCTGCACATACTGAGAGACAGCCTCTTTCCTCAGCAAATGAAGAAGGCTTCTCTGTTCCCATCTCGCTGTACCAAAAAGGTAGCAGTGCTCCTGAAGTCCTCAGCCCTTTCATTACTGTGCCTGCAAGGAAGGCACCAATCCATGTGATCTCTGCTTCTTGTCTCCCTTCTCTAGCTCCATCAAGGCCCTTAGGTCAGGAGTGGAAGTAAAGAGATTCCTTCTCTACCAGCCCCCAAAGACATGTAGGTGCATGTCTCAGGAGTGGCCAGTGTGAGAGGCATTGGAGGGGCTCCCACACTCTTCAAGCTTTGCAGGAGTGTGTGTCTTGCCCTCACCAGACCTCAGGGGGGCAGAAGGGTGTTGGTGGTGAAGACACAATTGATATATCAAAAAATCAGCTCGAGTAAAAGAATATTTCATATTTTGAGTGTGGGACACCCACAGACAGTCATTATCTCACAGGACATGATCCTACTGCCATTATTCACATCAATGGCAAATTCCAAATCACATAATTCGAGGCACATTGTCAGGGCCTAACTCCCTCTATATTCACAGACATGTAAGGACGTATTTGGGGTGAAATTCATCCCTGGACAGCAAGCAAGGCCTAGGACTCTGCAGTACAAGGTACACACCTATGCCCTATTTTGCAGGAATTTGTGGGATATAAATGAAACACAGTCTATTTGCATAGGAGAGACTTTTCCCCAATGGGAGCAGGAATTGATCTGTAGCCTTCATCTGTCCATCCTAGCAAATTTTATCAAAATAATATTCTAACAACAACAATATCCTTCAGTTCCCTTATTTCTAAATGTGAGAACTTCATTTCTATTTTCATCACTTTTCCACCATGGAATTAAATTAACTTTTACATTCAAAGAATCAACACACACTTACTCAGTTCTGCTTGGAGTTCATCTGCAAAGAAAAAAAAAATTTAATGAACACTCAAGAAGTGGAAGATTGGACAAATGACAAGGGAGAAGTATAAAAATATTGCTCAGGCATGCAGGAGTGAAATCAGGAAGGCCAAATCACACTTGGAGTTGCAGCTAGCAAGAGATGTTGAGAGTAACAAGAAGGGTTTCTTCAGGTATGTTAGCAACAAGAAGAAAGTCAAGGAAAGTGTGGGCCCCTTACTGAATGAGGGAGGCAACCTAGTGACCGAGGATGTGGAAAAAGCTAATGTACTCAATGATTTATTCGCCTCTGTCTTCATGAACAAGGTCAGCTCCCAGACTGCTGCACTGGGCAGCACAGTATGGGGAGAAGGTGACCAGCCCTCTGTGGAGAAAGAAGTGGTTTGGGACTATTCAGAAAAACTGGACGAGCACAAGTCCATGTGGCCGGATGCACTGCATCCAAGGGTGCTAAAGGAGTTGGCGGATGGGATTGCGGAACCATTGGCCATTATCTTTGCAAACTCATGGCGATCGGGGGAGGTCCTGGATGACTGGAAAAAGGCTAATGTAGTGCCCATCTTTAAAAAAGGGAAGGAGAAGGATCCGGGGAACTACAGGTCAGTCAGCCTCACTTCAGTCCCTGGAAAAATCATGGAGCAGGTCCTCAAGGAATCAATTCTGAAGCACTTAGAGGAGAGGAAAGTGATCAGGAACAGTCAGCATGGATTCACCAAGGGAAGTCATGCCTGACTAACCTAATTGCCTTCTATGGTGAGATAACTGGCTCTGTGGATGAGGGGAAAGCAGTGGATGTGTTATTCCTTGACTTTAGCAAAGCTTTTGATACGGTCTCCCACAGTATTTTTGCCAGCAAGTTAAAGAAGTATGGGCTGTATCAATGGACTATAAGGTGGATAGAAAGCTGGCTAGATCGTCGGGCTCAATGGGTAGTGATCAATGGCTCCATGTCTAGTTGGCAGCCGGTTTCAAGCGGAGTGCCCCAAGGGTTGGTCCTGGGGCTGGTTTTGTTCAATATCTTCATTAATGATCTGGAGGATGGCGTGGACTGCACTCTCAGCAAGTTTGCAGATGACACTAAACTGGGAGGAGTGGTAGATACACTGGAGGGTAGGGATAGGATACAGAGGGACCTAGACAAATTAGAGGATTGGGCCAAAAGAAACCTAATGAGGTTCAACAAGGACAAGTGCAGAGTCCTGCACTTAGGACGAAGAATCCCATTCACTGTTACAAACTAGGGACCGAGTGGCTAGGCAGCAGTTCTGCAGAAAAGGACCTGGGGTTACAGTGGACGAGAAGCTGGATATGAGTCAACAGTGTGCCCTTGTTGCCAAGAAGGTTAACGGCATTTTGGGCTGTATAAGTAAGGGCATTGCCAGCAGATCGAGGGACGTGATCGTTCCCCTCTATTTGACATTTGTGAGGCCTCACCTGGAGTACTGTGTCCAGTTTTGGGCCCCACACTACAAGAAGGATGTGGAAAAATTGGAAAGAGTCCAGCGGAGGGCAACAAAAATGATTAGGGGTCTGGCACACATGACTTATGAGGAGAGGCTGAGGAAACTGGGATTGGTTAGTCTGCAGAAGAGAAGAATGAGGGGGGATTTGATTGCTGCTTTCAACTACCTGAAAGGGGGTTCCAAAGGGGATGGATCTAGACTGTTCTCAGTGGTACCAGATGACAGAACAAGGAGTAAAAGTCTCAAGTTGCAGTCTTGGAGGTTTAGATTGGATATTAGGAAAAACTTTTTCACTAGGAGGGTGGTGAAGCACTGGACTGTGTTACCTAGGGAGGTGGTGGAATCTCCTTCCTTAGAGGTTTTTAAGGTCAGGCTTGACAAAGCCTTGCTGGGATGATTTAGTTGGGGTTAGGTCCTGCTTTGAGCAGGGGGTTGGACTAGATGACCTCCTGAGGTCCCTTCCGACCTTGATATTCTATGATTCTATGATCACTTTTCCTCCATGGAACTGAATTAACTTTTACATTCAAAGAATCAAAACACACTTACTCAGTTCTGCTTGGAGTTTATCTGCAAAGAAAGAATTTTTTTTTAATGCACACACCTGGTGAATTTCAGTTGGGTTAGCTAGCAGATATTACACCTCTCGTAAAAAGCTTCTAATCTCATACCTCACAGCAATTACGTTGCAAGTGTCCAAACCAGTCTCATCCCCCTACTGTAAAACACCTTAATAAATCCTGTCACTGCAATAAAGGAAATTGTGAATATTGTCACTGCTTTAGAGATGCTACACACTGCCGCTTTCTGGAATCCAAACACAGGACATGAGATTAATTAAAAGATTATTAGGGGGGAAAAACAGTGAGCCCTGCACATCTCTTTAGAGATGTTTTACTAGTTAAGTTAGTTTAATAGAACTGTATTGAAGAAGAACCAATGCAAAGTTACTTTCTACTGCATTAGTAGTCATCTTTTCCTGCAGTCATTTGTGTGTGTATGTGTGTGTGTGTGATGGGTTAACAAATATTCACAAATATTACAGTGTAACCACTTCCGAAGTCTTCACTATGAAACACCCCACATATTCCACTGTCACACACTCCCAACTGTTATCCCCATGCTCAACATCAAATCAGACTCATCTGCCAGCCATGGCATGCCTCTGAATAAAACTCACCCAAAGAGAGGAAATCCCAAACTTCCTCTCAGCATGGAAACTCTACAGACTCCTTGTCTTCTCATGGAAACTGCTCTCACAACCCATCACACCATCTCCTTGTTTCTTTTCATCAGCACACTGACAATCATCAATCTCTCTTGTATCACAGTTCTGGTTCCCCAAAACATATCCCCAAATATTACACAACCAGACATCCTCCAAGATACAGAAGTCAATGGGTTTTTACCGTTTCCTCTCTGGAGTCTTTCTGAAATAGAAAAAGAAAAAGAAAACCACGTGTTTAACACTGTACTTCTAGTTTTGTCTCCATAGCATATGGAAATAATGTAATGACCAAAACCAAGAGAAAGTTTGGTAATTTATGAAATCTTGTAAGTACAGAAATAGTAAAATGCAAAAATCAAAGCCAGTGGTACTTGTATACCACTGCAGAGTCCAGTGCCAGAAGAAATCATTGTGATTATATATCCTGAATCCTGGGACAAGACAGGGCACAGAACTTCCCCAAAGTAATTCCTAGAGACCCTTGCTAAATTTTTCCAATGGTTAATTACTCTCACCATTAAAAATTTACTTCTTATTTCCAGTCGGAATGTGTCTAGCTTTAGCTTGTAACCCTAGATCGTGTTATACCTTACTCTGCTAGATTGAAGAGCCCATTAGCAGAGAAAGGCATAATGTGATCCGATAGAAATTGAAATTAGACAACATCAGACGGGAAATTAGAGCTAATTGCGAATGCTTTCATAAACATGGTCTTTAATTGAAAAATGCTGATACTTTAACACTGAAATGGTTTGAGAAATAGTGTTCTATTCATGGAAAAAATTAATCAAAATGATTTTCATAAAAGAAGATTTGAGTTTTTAATAACATCCCATTTTTGGTTTGTGAAAGATTTCAAGATTTCAACATTTCATCCTGCTTCAGGATGGGAAAATGTTTTGAAATGTTGAAAATTGTAACGGGACAGGAAAACCAACCCAGTCCTACTATTACTAATATAATTTTTAAAAAGATAATACCTTGATAAAGAACTGTTTGGCATATGATAAAGTTTGAGGACATTTGTCCAAGCTCTTGTATGGTGAAGACAGAGGACATCAGGTGAAAAGGTAAAGAATGTGTTCCCACTTTCTAATACAGTCCATCACTTTTTCATATTTTTAAAAGCAGGAGTGTCTGGTTTTACACACTCTGATAATGCATATAAGGAATGTGCTGATGCCTTCAGCTCTTTCACTTCAGTACTATGCTAGGAAGGTGCCAATCCATGTTGGCTCTGCTACTCGACTCCCCTCTCTTGCTCCACCAAGCCCCATAGACCAGGAATTGTAATGGAAAAACTTCTCACTACCAGCCCCCAAAAACATGGCAGAGAGAAGAAATTCCTGACTGCGCCCCTCAGTGAAACACCCTGGCCAGGGTGTCAGAGCTTGGAGGGGCTCAAACACCCCGAAGCCTGACAGAAATGTGTGTCTTTAACTCCCCAGACCTCAAAGGGGGGTGGAGGGGAGATTACTAAACAATATAGGGGGGAAAATACAGAAAGAGTAATGGTCTACATTTGACAGAGGGACACCCACACAGAGGGAGTGTTGTTACCTTTATTATTAAAGTTAATGGCAAATTGCAAATCATATAATTAATGTCACAATGTCAGGGGCTCATTCCTCCTCTATTCACAGACATGTTATGACAGATTTAGGGTGAAATTCATCCCTCGAGAGAGAGAAGGACTAGACCTTTGCAGCACAAGGTACACACCCTATGCCCTATTTTGAAGGGCTAGCTGGGATTTAAGTGAAGAATAACCCATTCCACAGGGGAGATTTTTCACCCAATGAGAGCAGGAATAGGGCTGTAGCACTGATCTTCCATCTTTGTCTTTTCAACTCTCCCTGATGCTAAATATCAATGAGGGAAAATATAAAATCTGTGTTTCCCTTCAGAAACCAAACCCAGAATGTGGCAGAGATCAGCTCAAATGCTGCCCATAACTAAACTGAGTCCAAAACAATCAGCTCTATTTCTCACCAGCTACAGACCCAGGTCATCAAAGAATTTAAAGCACCCCTTTAGTTTAGAGCACATGGGTAATCTGTTTGACTTCTTCAATGGGACTATACTTGTGAGTAAGGTAAAGCATCTGCTTAAGTGTCTTTCACATCTGGGCTTAGAGATTGAAGGAACATGGGACACTCCTTTCTGAAAAGATGCTGCCCCTTTCACGCCCCTTGCACCATGCAGCCTAAGGGAAAGAGGGAGTGAGTCCCGTTCTCACACGTGGCAGAGCAGTCTCCCATCAAATTTGTCTTGGCCGGATTTCATACTTTAACTTGATGGGACACAAAATGTTTTGAAGTTGTTCTCTTTTTCAACATCCTTTGGACACCAGAACTGGACACAGTACCCAGTACCCAGTAATGGTCTAAACAATGCTGTATACAGCAATATTATCACCCTACCAATTGCTACTTGATATTCCTAGGCATAGCCATTCAAAGACCCTTTTTCCTACTGAAAAATTCACCCTAAGATAAGGCATTTTCATGGATAACCTCTCCAATGCACTATCCTTTAGGGGGCAGTTTTAGTTTGTGGATGGAGCTATACAGAAGCCAGGCTGATAGAGGCTGCACTGAGGAGGGACTTCTGGCTAGCACCATCTACTTTTTGTCAGTGCTGACCCCTTCTGGAAGGTTTTATCCAGACACTATTCAGAGGGTGCACTTCATCCTAAAAGAACAGGAATTCAAGTGCTGCAGTATTTTGTTTGTTTGTTTGTTTGCTGTTGGTTTCCAGCAGAGCTAGTCAAACAACGGTAATTCTTTTCTGTAAAATTTTTTGAAAAACACAAAAATAAATAATTGTTTTGTTTGAATTTTTAGTGGAATTTTCAAACAAAAAAAAGATTGAAAAGAGATGAAAAATTTGTGTTTCTACCCACTTTGTCTCCCCCAGAAAGGGGGGAAAAGGCAGGGGAGGAGAAAGGTGGAAGAAAACTAAATAAACCTAAAAACATCTGAAAACTGAATTTGGCTTTGCATGTTTCATCAAGAAATCCAAAAATATATCGACAAAATGAAAACTTTTCTCACAATTTTTCACTTCTGTTGAAAAGCCATTTTTAGTTGAAAAATGTTTGGATGCAGGTATTTTTGGCCATCTGTAGTTTCCCATGTGAATACTCTTGTTTATTAATTCAACATTCATTTGCCGTGAGCAGCTGCACTCTGGCCTGCCCCTGCTGCACGCTGTATGCAAGGGGGCAGAAAGGGGAATCTCCTATGACCCTTTTACTCTGCTGATTAGCTGAATAGGATCTACCCCAGAACGTGCTGTCAGTGAGGTACATACATTGTGGAGACCAGAGTCCTGCCCTGTGTGTTCGCAAATGAATATATACTATAACCTGTGTATAAAAGACACTTCACTTACCCTGATGCCCATCATCTCCAGGTCCTGCCAACAAATAAAATAATAATAAATAATTATAATTAATACTAATTAACAAATTACAATGACCTGGATATTTTATTAACGTGTTAAATAAAACTATTTTCCTTAAGGTTTATTTTGAAATAATGCCTATTTAAAAATAACATTGAATATTACCACAGGAATGTGTATAGTGCACTTTTCAGGTAATTAAAAAGACCAGGTCTCTATTACTCTGAGTGTGTGCTCATAATTAGACTGAAAATAAAACATAAATAAAAAGTAGACCATAACAACACTCCCACATGGGCCAAGAATGAGATTTGAGGCCAGGACTTTCAGCATGAGCGATAGCAGTAAATCATTCAGGCCACTGCAGTAGTTTCCTGAATGATTTACTTTTTTAAATGAAATATTATGAAATAAAACACTCAAAACAAAACATTTCAAATCTTTTGAAAAAGAATTCCCCAACTGAAAATATTGGTTTTGGCAAATATTTTCAGACTCCAAAGAATTCATTTTTGGCAGCTATCGGGGGAGGGAGGAGAGGGAAAAAAACTGTGTACTTCCAATTTTTTCTTCTGTTTTAAAAAGAGGATACTTTGATAAAGAGCTGTTTGGCATATGATAGGTTTGAGAACATTTGTCCTAGCTCTTGTAAGGAGAGGATGGAGGGCATCAGATGAAAAGATAAAGAATGTGTCCCCACCTTCTAAAACAGCCCATCATCTTTTCACTTTTTGCTAGGAGTGTCTGGTTTTACACGTTTTGATGATACACATAAGGAATGTGCTGATGCCTTCCGCCCTTTCACCTCAGTGCTATGCTAGGAAGGAGTCAGTCCATGTTGGCTCTGCAACTCGACTCCCCTCTCTTGCCCACCAAGCCCCATAGACCAGGAATTGCAATGGAAAGACTTCTCACTACCAGCTCCCAAACACGTGGGGGACAGAAGAAGAAATTCCTGCTTGCACCCCTCAGGGAACACACTGGCCAGGGTGACAGGGCTTGGAGGGGCTACAACAACCCTGAAGACTGACAAGAATGTGTGTCTTTAACTCCTCAGAATTCAAAGAGGGGTGGAGGGGAGTTTACTAAAAGATATTGTGGGGTGGAAACGGAAAGAGGAATGGGCTATATTTTGACAGCAGGACACCCACACACATTATCTCAAAGGGCGTGTTGTTACTTTTATTATTAAAGTCAATGACAAATTGCAAATCATATAATTGATGACACAAAGTCAGGGCTTCATTCCTCCTCTAGTCACAGACATGTTAGGACTGATTGAGGGTGAAATTCATCCCTGGAGAGAGAGAAGGACTAGACCTGTGCAGCATAAGGTACACACCAATACACTATTTTGAAGGGCTAGTTGGGATTGAAGTGATGAATAACCCATTCCACAGGAAGTTGATAAATGCAAAGAAATGCACATTGGAAAATACAATCCCACTCAAGAAAGAGTTCTGGAGGGGTATGGAACAGCTGCCAAATGAGGAGAGGTTAACAAGACTGGGATTTTTCATCTTAGAAAAGGGATGACTAAGGGGGGATATAATAAGAGGTCTTTGAAATCATGACTGGTGTGGAGAAAGTAAATAAGGAAATGTTATTTACTCCTCATCGTTCAAGAACTAGGGGTCACTAAATGAAATTAATAGGCAGCAGGTTGAAACATAAAAATAGGAAGTATTTTTTCACACAACACACAGTCAACCTGTGGAACTCCTTGCCAGAGGATGTTGTGAAGACCAAGACTATAAGAGGGTTCAACAAAGAACTAGGTAAGCTCATAGAGGATAGGTCCATCAATGGCTATTAGCCAGGATGGGTAAGGATACTGTCCATATCCTCTATTTGCAAGAAGCTGGGAATGGGCAACAGGGGATGGACCACTTGATCATTACCTGTTCTGTTCATTTCTTCCGGGGCACCTGGCATTGGCCACTGTCGGAAGACAGGATATGGGGCTAGATGGACCTTGGGTCTGACCCAGTATGCCGCTCTTATGTTTGCAAAGCTGACAACACTCTGGTGATGAATATCTTTGTGTGATGTAGGTCTGAGTGGGGTATAATGAGTTCTATACATGTACTGGAAATACGCTCCCTGAAATATGTTGAGGGGTCAGACTTGATACATCAGTTTGGCTTAGAGATAGAGAAGAAGTTCCTGTTTGTTTCATGTTCACAGAGCCATAGCCTAATAGCCAATGCAGGAGGGGAGAAGAAAGTGTACCAGGGCAAATGCAGGGGTAGGATCCGGTCAAGTGCCCAGCTCTCTCCCAGGTTTGTGGGTGAGAGCTAGGACAGGTCTCTGTTGGATAAAGGACAACGCCCTGCTCCTTACAATCCTCTGTGTCCATGGAAGAGAAGGGATGAATCCCTCCTTGAGAATCTCAGCAGCTTCCTAGGAAGGAGCCAGTGCTCTTCTCGTAGGGCCTTCTCCTGGACCTCACAGGGGTCTGATGCTCTCACTCCACAAGTCTGCCTGGGGCCTTGGAGTTAGTGCTCAACAGAACCAGGCAGAGCCCTGTTGTCGAGCACCAGCGCCTTCCCTCTATCCCTGAAGGTGGAAGGGCCCCAACACTGCCCTGCACTGACTGCCCTGACCACGGATGGTTCTCAGGTAGCAGGACACAATGGAAACGTGGATCATCCAGCCTCTCATTTCCAGGCCTCCCCAGGGTTAAGGTAAAATTCCTGCTCCCCCTGACCATTATGCTCACCTCCAAGATGTGCTGGAGATTGTCTGTGCTGGGGGTTGCTGTCAACAAGCTCTTCAGCATGGCATCCATGTCTCTGGGCAGGCCTTCTTCAGAGCCTGCCAGCGGAGGACACCATGGGTCAGGGTTATGGAACCTGGGGCTACACCTACCAGGATGACAGCTGGCTCTGCAGTCCTTGCCCAGAGCAGCTCTCTGCAGAGGGCATGGTGCACAGCAGGTAGGGAACAGCCAAGCTGCTAGGGATGGGAGCTGGGCTTCCTGGCAGAGTCCAGCATCTGCAAGGAAGGGATGCCCCACAGAGGGGCAACATAATCTCCCGCAGAGGGGGAGTCTCCCCCGACACTTGATTAAATCCTATGGCCTCTTCCCACCTCTGCCCACCCCACCCCCAAATCAGAGCAGCTCCAGCTACCGAAGAGAGCAAAAACCAGAGGCCTTCCTGGCCCTTGGGATAGAGGAGTAGGTTGATGATCTACCTGGATGTGAGTTTTGGCCTTCCCCAGGCCCATGCTCTATACTCCCTTCAGGGCAGCGCACAGGAACCCACCATGGACTGCTCCACCCTTGTGTTTGTCCCTACTACAGTCTGCTTCATCTCTGTGCCAACCGTTTCCTCCTTCACCTCCCTGTAGCACTAGGCAGGGTGTGTGTGTGAACGATCAGCAAGGTCCCCTTAAAAGCCAAGTCACCACTTAACCAGGACAAGAAGAACTTGACAGTACCCAAGCTCTTCTCTGCTCTGCCTCTGCCTCCCCAAGAGGAACACCCCTAACCCACAACCCCTGCAGCAGCAGATCCTACAGCCAGTTGGAGCCAGCTCGCCTCACCCCTCCTGGTGGTGGGAGGGGAACAGGAGAAAGGACAAAAGAAGTAAGAGATGAAGCGAAAGGAAGGAGGGATGGAGGAAAAGGTAAAACGAAAAGGACAAACCCTAATGTCCCCAGTGATTCCACGGGACAAAATCCCAGGTGGGCTATAAAATTCTGCCACCTTAAACTAGTGTTTTCCATGCCTAGAATTCAGCTGGCACCGGATGGATCAGACCTCTCGGAGGTTCTTACTTTCTCAACAGGGACATCTGATTTCTAGTAAAATCAGTAAAAGGAAAGGAGAAAACTCAAAAGATGCTCCTCCTCACACTCACGTACGTGAACCCTAATACTGTCTCAGTCCTCAAAGAGAGACCTCGAGAAGGAGACTTGCTGAAGCAAAGCCACAGGGGTCTCCCAGGTTTCCCTGGACCTTCGCCCCTGTCCTGCCTGGCTGATGTCAGCATCTCTCTGTGAGGTCACCACCACTCCACCACCTTTGACCAATAGGCTGAGGTCCTGCAAAAGGCCTTTGTGATGTCACTGCCACACCCACCCATTCCCTGAAGTGTTAATGTCCTGCCGCTGGCCAGACATTTTGGAGGTTTGAGCTACTCCCTCAATGTGTGCTCATTCTAGGAAGCAAGACGGCTAGACAGTAAAACATCAGAGGCTGCTCCCAATGCTACACTCAGTTTTTCCGAAATTAGTAGACTTTATGGCCAGAAGAGACCTTTAGAGCATCTAATCTAACCCCTGCATATCACAGGCTTCCTGTATAGTACAATAGTTACTTTTTGGGCACACACATTCTAGAAAGGCATCTAGTCTTCATTCAATGACATCAAGAGATGGAGAATCCACCACTTTCCCTTTTAGTGAGTGCCAGGGGGCTCCATTTCCCCTTCCACTAGCTCCCCATTTACAGTGAGCCAGAGCAGTACCTGCAGCAGGGAGCGGGAGTTGCTAGTGGCCTCAGAGGCACAGCCCGCACAGTGCCTCAGGCACCTGGCGTAAGTGCCGGATGATGCGGAGCTGGTGCATCACTTTGGCCAACCCCCTGATACCAGACACCTCTGTGTTCTTGGGGAACCAGGGTGCAGTATCCAGCCTGACTCATGAAAGACACTCCCGCCCCCAACCTCTGCTTAAACCCATCAGATGAAAAACTTACAGAGAGCAGTGAAGGGCGTTGGGAGACACACCTAGACCCCTCCTGACAAGGGTGACAAGATTAAGACATCTCCATTACAGAATGGAGAGCAGAGACAACTCCCCTAGCCTCATCTGCATGAAAGATGAGACAGGAAGACATCTCAACTTACATACAGAATGGAGAACAGAGAACCACACTGAACTCTGGGACCAGAAAAAGCAGGGAAGCATTGCATCATGGGAATCTCTGCTCCAGATGCTAATGAACCTATGGCTGCACACACCCGGCTCAGCAATTATCAGACCAATTCTAGTAATGAATCCTTAATTGATATCCAAATACTGAAGCAGCCTAGTTGCATTGTGAGCTCCCTGGAAGAAAACACCACCCATAGCCAAGAGTCATCAGCTCCTATTGTCTAGTCTAAAGAAAACCCTTGAGTCATCAGTTTACCTAGAAACAAATCTAGTGTTCTCCCTTGAACAATTGCAATTTCTCTACAAAAATCCATACTCACCCTCTAGTCAGGGTTCTGATGCTTAGATCCATCGTGTGCCAGCAATGCCCCTCTGCTATGTACCTTGGCGAAACTGGACAGACACTACGCAAGAGGCTAAATGGACACAAGTCAGATATCAGGAATGGCAATATACAAAAACCTGTAGGAGAACACTTCAACCTCCCTGGCCACACAATAGCAGATGTAAAGGTAGCCATCTTACAGCAAAAAAACTTCAGGACCAGACTCCAAAGAGAAACTGCTGAGCTCCAGTTCATTTCCAAATTTGACACCATCAGATCAGGATTAAACAAAGACTGTGAATAGCTATCCAACTACAGAAGCAGTTTCTCCTCCCTTGGTGTTCACACCTCAACTGCTAGCAGAGCACCTCACCCTCCCTGATTGAGCTAACCTCGTTATCTCCATACTGATTTATACCTGCCTCTGGAAATTTCCATTACTTGCATCTGAAGAAGTGAGGTTTTTACCCACGAAAGCTTATGCTCCAATACTTCTGTTAGTCTTAAAGGTGCCACAGGACCCTCTGTTGCTTTTTACAGATTCAGACTAACAAGGCTACCCCTCTGATACTTGACACCATGCAAGGCACTGCATTTAGCCGTATGGAATGGAAATCTATCAACCTCATGAAGAAACTTGCACAAATACAGACAGATATCATCTTCCTTTCCAAATGCAAATGGATGGACATCATACCAAATGGACTGAAGGTGAAAAATCCATTGCTATCTACATACTGCACAGACCACAGTGAGAGATTATGCCATACACTATCAAAAAAACTGAGGAACCACCTGATCAGCATCCTATACAGCAAACAGAAAAACATCAAGAAAGAGCTCTCCAACCTGGAGACTTTCATAAATAACCAACCCTCCACACAAATGGACTTTACTAAAATTAGACAGGAGATCTACATTACACGCTTCACCTCTCTACAAAGGAAAAAGGACCGTAAGCTGTCTAAAATCCTACCTGCCACATGGGGCCACAACAAGCGTACCCCTAACTCACCCAGCAATATCGTCAATTTATCCAGCTACACACTCAACCCAGCAGAAGAGTCTGTCCTATCTCGGGGACTCTCTTTTTGCCCCAGCACCCCCACGAACATGATACAGTTCTGCGGTGATCTGGAAGCCTACTTTCGCCGCCTCCGACTCAAAGAATACTTTCAAGATAACACTGAACAGCGCACTGATACACAGATACCCTCCCACCAACAACATAGGAAGAACTCCACATGGACTCCTCCTGAGGGTCGAAATGACAGTCTGGACCTATACATAGAATGCCTCCGCCGACGTGCACAGGCAGAAATTGTGGAAAAACAACATCGCTTGCCTCATAACCTAAGTCGTGCAGAACGCAATGCCATCCACAGCCTCAGAAACCACCCTTACATTATCATCAAAGAGGCTGATAAAGGAGGTGCTGTTGTCATCATGAACAGGTCTGACTACCAGAAGGAGGCTGCCAGACAACTCTCCAATACCAAATTCTACAGGCCACTTTCCTCAGATCCCACTGAGGAATACACTAAGAAACTGCACCATCTATTCAGGACACTCCCTACTCTAACACAGGAACAAATCAACATACCCTTAGAGCCCCGACCGGGGTTATTCTATCTACTACCCAAGATCCACAAACCTGGAAATCCTGGACGCCCCATCATCTCGGGCATTGGCACTCTCACTGAAGGACTGTCTGGATACGTGGACTCCCTACTCAGACCCTACGCCACCAGCACTCCCAGCTATCTCCGTGACACCACTGATTTCCTGAGAAAACTACAATGCATTGGTGACCTCCCAGAAAACACCATCCTAGCCACCATGGATGTAGAGGCTCTCTACACAAACATCCCACACACAGATGGAATACAAGCTGTCAGGAACAGTATCCCTGATGATGACACAGCACAACTTGTTGCTGAGCTCTGTGACTTTATCCTCACGCACAATTATTTCAAATTTGGTGACAATATATACCTCCAGACCAGTGGCACCGCTATGGGCTCCCGCATGGCCCCACAATATGCCAACATTTTTATGGCTGACCTGGAACAACGCTTCCTCAGCTCTCGTCCACTCACGCCCCTTCTCTACCTACGCTACATTGATGACATCTTCATCATCTGGACCAATGGAAAGGAGACCCTGGAAGAATTCCACCATGATTTCAACAGCTTCCACCCCACCATCAACCTCAGCCTGGACCAATCTACACGGGAGGTCCACTTCCTAGACACCACAGTACAAATAAGCGATGGCCACGTTAACACCACCCTATACTGAAAACCCACCGACCGCTACGCCTACCTTCATGCCTCCAGCTTTCACCCCGGGCACACTACACGATCCATCGTCTACAACCAAGCGCTGAGGTACAACTGCATCTGCTCCATTCCTTCAGACAGAGACCAACACCTACAGGATCTTCACCAAGCATTCTCAATACTACGATACCCACACAAGGAAATAAAGAAACAAATCAACAGAGCCAGACGTGTACCCAGAAGCCTCCTGCTACAAGACAGGCCCAAAAAAGAAACCAACAGAACTCCACTAGCCAACACCTACAGTCCTCAGCTTAAACCTCTCCAATGCATCATCAGTGATCTACAATCCATCCTGGACAATGATCCCTCACTTTCACAGACCTTGGGAGGCAGGTCAGTCCTCGCCCACAGACAACCCGCCAAGCTTAAGCATATTCTCACCAGCAACCACACACCGCACCATAACAACTCTAACTCAGGAACCAACCCATGCAACAAACCTCGATGCCAACTCTGCCCACAGATCTACACCAGCAACACCATTACAGGACCTAACCAGATCAGCTACAACATCACCGGCTCATTCACTTGCACGTCCACCAATGTTATATATGCCATCATGTGCCAGCAATGCCCATCTGCTATGTACATTGGCCAAACTGGACAGTCACTACGCAAGAGGATAAATGGACACAAGTCAGATATCAGGAATGGCAATATACAAAAACCTGTAGGAGAACACTTCAACCTCCCTGGCCACACAATAGCAGATGTAAAGGTAGCCATCTTACAGCAAAAAAACTTCAGGACCAGACTCCAAAGAGAAACTGCTGAGCTCCAGTTCATTTCCAAATTTGACACCATCAGATCAGGATTAAACAAAGACTGTGAATGGCTATCCAACTACAGAAGCAGTTTCTCCTCCCTTGGTGTTCACACCTCAACTGCTAGCAGAGCAACTCACCCTCCCTGATTGACCTAACCTAGTTAACTCCATACTGATTTATACCTGCCTCTGGAAATTTCCATTACTTGCATCTGAAGAAGTGAGGTTTTTACCCACGAAAGCCTATGATCCAATACTTCTGTTAGTCTTAAAGGTGCCACGGGACCCTCTGTTGCTATTTACAGATTCAGACTAACACGGCTACCCCTCTGATACTTAGATCCAAACTATGCATCAGTTCCACTGGAACTCCATCTTCTCCTGACTGACCGTGCTGGGGGCTCTGCCTGTCTCCAGCATTCAGGACCCTCCGCTACCACCATGACCTGGGAACCCCGACCAGTTCAAGCCTCATGGAGTGGGTGAGATCCCCCCTTTTTCTCTCTCTCTGTTTTCCTTTCTACCTTAGGTATTAACCTTTAATAAATATCAGAGGGGTAGCCGTGTTAGTCTGGATCTGTAAAAAGCAAAAGAGAGTCCTCTGGCACCTTTCAGACTAACAGATGTATTGGAGCATAAGCTTTCATGGGTGAATGCCCACTTCATCAGATACATCCGACCAAGTGGGCATTCACCCACGAAAGCTTATGAGCCAATACATCTGTTAGTATTAAAGGTGCCACAGGACTAACCTTTAATAATGTATGTTATGTTGGTTTAGCTCTCCTTGTGTAGTTATCACTATTATTCAATAAATAACTTTTATGGTTAACTTGGTTCCTTCTCTCTCTCTCTAGCTGAACTTCACTCTTTTGTGTTTGTAGCTTCCCCCATTCACTCTACAGCAATGCTTCTTTTACCTAAGCTAAAGATCCCTGCAGCGCCCAAAATACTGTGGGGTTTGCTCATCAAGTAGGTTACTGCCAGTACAATTGTGTTGGGGGAGTGGGGATAGGGACGTGCTGAATCTGGGACGCATAAGGGTAACAGCTTGAAAGTGCTGCTTGACCCAGTCCATGGAGCCCAGGGGCACATAAGGAGAGGTAGCTTGAAAGTGCTGCTTCATCCAGCCCAGTGAGTCCAGAGACATATAAGAGGTCAGCTTGACAGTGCTGATTGACCCGGTCCGCTCAGAATTGCTCTGTTAATGTATGTGTGGGTGTGTGGGTGTTCATCTGGTTCTGGGGCTGGAGTAACCCAGCCCTAGGGAGCCTAAGTACTGCAGGATAGCTCCACTGGGAGGGGACTTGCAGAAGGGAGAAGTAGAGCTCCATATGAAAAGACAAGTGACACAAGCAGTACAATGATAAAATTAAAGAACCCTCTTCCCCAGAAGAGTAACCCGAATAAATGAGCATACCCCAAAGTAATGGGCACATCTGGTAACACCCCCTCCTTATAGGGTGAGCTCCTGCCACCTCCCCCTCAGTGCCCTTGACAGCTGATCCACCTCCAAACCACAGCTCAAGTTCTCAGAACCCTCTCCTCCAGCTCCACCCAGGTGGGGCAGGGAGGGGGCTCTTGCACGGGGAGCAGGAGGGATTCTGGCAGCAGTGAAGTAGGTTGAGGGGAGGTTGAGATCTTGCCCCAAGTCTTCCCAGACACTAATGCTAAGCCACAGGATCGCAGCATCTAGTGTCAGTGGGGTTCACGTGGCTCAGGCCAGACACATGGGCAGGGGACCCGCACCCATAGCAATGGTCGAGTGGGTGGCCCAGGGTGTTCACAGCCCCCTCCTCACCCCTCCCTGAGCCCAGCCTGGCTCCTCACCTAGAACAAAGCAGCAGCGCCCATCGGCCTCACTACTGCCTGACTCCCAGGCGCTGCTGCTGTCCCATGGGGAGCAGGCCGAGCTGCTGGTGCTGCGACAGGGATCCTCCACCTCCTGCCCTGGGGAGGCTGGAAGATCCTCAGGGACCGGGCAGGGCGATGCCCCCTGCTGGGAACCGGGGCTGGGATCTTGGGGCCGGTGCTTCCCACACAACAAGCCCCAGAGCCACCCTGCCCGGCTCCCCTTCTGGGCTGGATCCTGCCTGCCCAGCCGCATCCTGGGCCAGCTCCATTTCGGCCTGGCCGGTGGCTCTCTCACCTCAGCGCCTGTGCCGGGAGCGGCTTTCCTCTGCCAGAAGGCTGGACACTTGCACCTCCTCGCTCGGCCGGGAGCTCCTTCCCCGCCAGGAGGGACGGAGAGGCCGCTCTGCTCCTGGGTAAGATGGCAGCTGCTTCCCTCAGGCTCTGGGGCAACCTGCAGAGCCTTCTTCCTGAACATCCTCAGGAGCCTGGACAGCCTGGAACCGAGCGGGGAACAGGCGTGAGTCTGGGGTCAAGGCAGCCTCTCACTAACCAGCCTTTTTGGTCCCTCCCTGTCATAACTATAAAGGGAAGGGTAACAGCTCTCCTGCGTACAGTACTATAAAATCCCTCCTGGCCAGAGACTCCAAAATCCTTTTACCTGTAAAGGGTTAAGAAGCTCAGGTAACCTGGCTGACACATGACCCAAAGGACCAATAAGGGGACAAGATACTTTCAAATCTTGGGGTAGGGGGAAGGCTTTTGTTTGTGCTCTTTGTTTTGGGGGTTGTTCGCTCTTGGGACTAAGAGGGACCAGACATCAATCCAGGCTCTCCACATCTTTCTGAATAAGTCTCTCATATTTCAAACTTGTAAGTAAACAGGCAGGTAAAGCGTGTTAGTTTACCTTTGTTTTCTCAACTTGTAAATGTACCTTTTACTAGGATGTTTACCTCTGTTTGCTGTAACTTTGAACCTAAGGCTAGAGGGGGGTCCTCTGGGCTCTTTAAGTTTCATTACCCTGTAAAGTTATTTTCCATCCTGATTTTACAGAGATGATTTTTACCTTTTTCTTTAATTAAAAGCATTCTTTTTAAGAACCTGATTGATTTTTCCTTGTTTTTAGATCCAAGGGGGTTGGATCTTGATCCACCAGGAGTTGGTGGGAGGAAGGAGGGGGGATGGTTAATTTCTCCTTCTTTTAAGATCCAAGGGGTTTGGATCTGTATTCACCAGGGAATTGGTGAAGAGTCTCTCAAGGCTATCCAGGGAAGGGAATTAGCATCGAGAGTGGTGGCAGCAGACCAGATCTAAGCTGGTAGTTAACCTTAGAAGTTTTCATGCAGGCCCCCACATTTGTACCCTAAAGTTTAGAGTGGGGAAGCAGCCTTGACACTCCCCATCCCTGCCCCAGCCAGAGCAGCTCATTCTCCCCCCACAGGGGTGCAGGGAGTGCAATCTACACACACTGGCAGAAGTTCATTGCATGATCTGCTCCCATAGATTGCAAATCCAATCTCCTTTGGGAGAGATTCTCTCCTCCTCTTTCTGCCTCTCCCCAGACAGACAGGGGACACCACAGAGGAACCCTAATACCACTCACTTGCTCTACGTAATGGAGAGATGGATGGTGGATGTTCAGGGCTGCCAGCTGTCCCTCGCCCTCCTCACTCTCCAAGCCCAAGGAACGCTGGAGAGGGTGGTGACCTGAGGAGTTACCCTGCCCAGTCAGCAGGCAGGGTGATGACACTGGGCGATCGACTGGCTGTGAAAACAAGCGTCTGTCTTATTGCCAAGGGACAGAGAAATTCAGCCAGCAGAAGGGGGTGTAGAACACTGCCCTAATGCGGGGGTGACAGCGCATCCCAGCTCCTGACATCCCACCACTTTACACACCTTCCTGGACCCTGCTGCACTTGACAATTTCAAAATAATAAAATACAAATAAAATAGAATATTTCAGCTATTCTGTTCTGTCATAATCTGATCTGAAAAAACATTATAGGACACCTCAGATTATGCAGTGCTCCTAGTGACACTCTCCAATGAATCCCCATCCTCCGCCCACCATGAGGTCGGTAGGAGCAGATTGTTATCCCTACTTGAAAGGGGGAGAAGCTAAGGCTGAGAAAGGAGAATTGACTTGTCTTAGGTCACACAGCCAGTCAGTGGCAGAGTTGGGAATAGGACCCAAGAGCCCTGACTTTCAATCTAACCATCGGATCTTGAATTTCATACATTGAATAACCTGAATAAAGTGCTCTCAAATGAGCTCCAAACCAACAACAGTTCATGAACAGCGCAGAGACAATTAATGCGGAGAAGCAGCAAAATTCGTCAAACAGATGACTGGTTATGACTTATTTACTTGTTCTTAAAAGAGAACAAAAAGGACCTGAGTCTCCTCCCTGTCAATAACCCCCTGCTCAGCCAATCAGGGTAGAGACTGAGGGGCGGGAGTCTGAGGGTTCTCACCAGAGAGCCCAAAGGATGGCCCAGGTCACCGGATGGGATCACTGTCCGAGCACTATTTCAGCCCCACATTTTTGGATGGACCTCCCAAAATGGGAGTTGCAGAGCACCCCACTAAACACGCAACATACACACATCTCCTCGTGGTGGGAGGGGAAGAAGAGAAAGGACAAAAGAGGTAAGAGATGCAGCGAAAGGAAGGAGGGATGGAGGAAAAGGTAAAACGAAAAGGACAAACCCTAATGTCCCCAGTGATTGATGGGACAAAATCCCAGGTGGGGAATAAAATTCTGCCACCTTAAACTAGTGTTTTCCATGCCTAGAATTCAGCTGGCACCAGGTGGATCTGACTGAACAGGTTCCAAACCTCTCAGAGACTCTTACCTTCTAAACAGGAACATCTGTTTTCTAGTAAAATCAGTAAAAGGAAAGGAGAAAACTCAAAAGAGGCTCCTCCTTGCACTCACGTACATGAATCCTAATACTCTCTCAGTTCTCAAAGAGAGATCTCGAGATGGAGACTTGCTGAAGCAAAGCCACAGGGGTCACTGAGGTTTCCCTGGCCCTGCACCCCTAACCTGCCTGGCTCATGTCAGCATCTCTCTGTGAGGTCACCACCTCCCCACCACCTTTGACCAATAGGCTGAGGTCATGCAAAAGGCCTCTGTGATGTCACTGCCACACTCACTGATTCCCTGAAGTGCTAATGTCCTGCCGCTGGCCAGACACTTTTTAGGTTGGAGCTACTCCCTAGGGATCACCCCACTCAATATGTGTTCATTCTAGGAAGCAAGCCGGCTAGACAGGAAAACATCAGAGGCTGCTCCAAATGCTACACTCAGTTTTTCCAAAACTAGTAGACTTTATGGCCAGAAGAAACCTTTAGAGCATCTAATCTAATCCCCTGCATGTACATTCCTGTATAGCACAACAGTTACTTTTTGGGCACACACATTCCAGAAAGGCATCTAGTCTTCATTCAATGACATCAAGAGATGGAGAATCCACCACTTTCACTTTTAGTGAGTGCCAGGGGGCTCCATTTCCCTTTCCACTAATTCCCATTTATAGTGAGCCAGAGCAGTACCTGCAGCAGGGAGCGGGAGTTGCTGATGGCCTCAGAGGCACAGCCCCTGCAGTGCCTCAGGCAGATGGCGCAAGAGCCGGATGATGCGGACCTGGTGCATCACTTTGGCCGTGACATCCTCCTGCTGCAAGGGAACGAGAACCTGTCAGAGACTCAAATGCCCCGAGGAATTAGGGAGAATTAAGGGCACCTGGAACCAGCAGCATTTCCACCCAGCACCTGCCCACCTCAGAGGGATGCATTCACCTCCTGACCCCTAGAATGGAGTCTTGTTGTCCTTTCTAGTAACCTCCAGTGCCAAACCCCCTCTTTCTGGGGTGAGCTCCTGCCACCTCCGTCTCAGGGCCATTGACAGCTGTTCCACCTCCAAAACACAGCTCGAGTTCTCAGAACCCTCTCCTCGAGCCCCACCCAGGTTGGACAGGAAGGGGGCTCTAGCAGGGGAGGCAGGAGGGATTCTGGCAGCAGTGAAGTGGGTTGCGGGGAGGTGGAGATCTTGCCCCAAGTCATCCCAGACACTAATGCTAAGCCACAGGATGGCAGTATCTAGTGTCAGTGGAGTCCAAGAACTATTTCAACCCCACAATTTTGGATGAACTTCCCACAAGGGGAGGTGAAGAGCACCCCCAGCAACACACACACACACACACACACACACACACACACACCACTCCTGGTGGTGGGAGGGGAAGAGGAGAAAGGACAAAAGAAGTAAGAGATGAAGAGAAAGGAAGGAGGGATGAAGGAAAAGGTAAAACGAAAAGGACAAACCGTAATGTCCCCAGTGATTGTATGGGACAAAATCCCAGGTGGGGAATAAAATTCTGCCACCTTAAGCTAGTGTTTTCCATGCCTAGAATACAGCGGGCACCAGATGGATCACACTGAACAGGTTCCAAACCTCTCGGAGGCTCTTACCTTCTAAAAAGGGACGCTTGTTTTCTAGTAAAATCAGTAAAAGGAAAGGAGATAACTCGAAAGAGGCTCCTCCTCGCACTCACGTACGTGAACCCTAATACTCTCTCAGTCCTCAAAGAGAGACCTTGAGAAGGAGACTTGCTGAAGAAAAGCCAAAGGGATCTCTGAGGTTTCCCTGGCCCTGCGCCCCGCCCTGCCTGGCTGATGTCAGCATCTCTCTGTGAGGTCACCACCTCCCCACCACTTTGACCAATAGGCTGAGGTCCTGCAAAAGCCTTTGTGATGTCACGGCCACACATACCCCTCCCCTGAAGTGCTAATGTCCTGCTGCTGGCCAGACACTTTGAAGGTTTGAGCTACTCCCTGTGGATCACCCCACTCAATGTGTGTTCATTCTAGGAAGCAAGCTGGCTAGACAGTAAAACATAAGAGGCTGCTCCCAATGCTACACTCAGTTTTTCCAAAACCAGTAGACTTTATGGCCAGAAGAGACCTTTAGAGCATCTAATCAAACCCCCTGCATGATCACCGGCTTCCTGTATAGTACAATAATTACTTTTTGGGCACACACATTCCAGATAGGCATCTAGTCTTCATTCAATGACATCAAGAGATGGAGAATCCACCACTTTCCCTTTTAGTGAGTGCCAGGGGGCTCCATTTCCCCTTCCACTAGCTCCCCATTTACAGTGAGCCAGAGCAGTACCTGCAGCAGGGACCAGGAGTTGCTGATGGCCTCAGAGGCACAGCTCCTGCAGTGCCTCAGGCAGATGGTGCAAGTGCCGGATGATTCGGAGCTGGTGCATCACTTTGGCCGTGACATCCTCCTGCTGCAAGGGAACAAGAACCTGTCAGAGACTCCCCGAGGAATCAGGGGGAATTAAGAGCACCTGGAACCAGCAGCATTTCCACACAGCATCTGCCGACCATTGAGGGATGGATTTACCTCCTGACCCCCAGAATGGAGTCTTGTTGTCCTTTCTAGTAACCTCCAGTGCCAAACCCCCTCCTTGAAGGGTGAGCTCCTGCCACCTCCCCCTCAGTGCCCTTGACAGCTGATCCACCTCCAAATCACAGCTCAAGTTCTCAGAACCCTCTCCTCCCACCCCCACCCAGGTTGGGCAGGGAGGGGCCTCTAGCAGGGGCGGGCAGGAGGGATTCTGGCAGCAGTGAAGTGGGTTGCGGGGAGGTGGAGATCTTGCCCCAAGTCATCCCAGACACTAATGCTGAAGCCACAGGATGGCAGCCCTGGTGAATGGGGCAGATCAGCAGCCCCTGCTGACTGAATCCTCCCGTTCTCTCTAGGTGGTGGCTCGGGTGACACAGACACTAGGCCACTGGCAAGTGGGTGAGGCCTTGTTGGACAGGAGAGGCTCACAGAGGTCATTTAGGGAACTCGTGCGCTCTTCCCAAGAGCAAAAGCACCGTGCCCTAAGAACATAAGTCCGTGATGAGGTAACGCTGGTCATTAATTAGCCTTGCTAAAGAGCTGTGTTGGAGCTGCTCCAGAGACAAGCTGGTTCCCTCCTGCTCATGGAGGTGAATTCATCTCCCTTCCCAGTAGCACCTGCTCTCGCTCTCATTCCCCACCAGGCTTCTTGCTGCCAGGCCAGCGAATGGCGATAGGATGGGAATGAGGCCTGGGCACAGCCCCAATCTCCTGAGTCTAATGCAGCTGTTTACCTTGTCCCCCATCAGCTCTTGGGCTTCCCCCAGGAGGGAGTAGGCCAGGAGCAGCCAGCCTGGCTGACACAGAGCAGGGGGTTGTGGATGGCCAGCACTGCTGTCCGGAGGAAGAGTCTTCTCTGCCCTTCCGAGAAGAACTTTCCGAAGACATCAAAACCAACAGGATGTGAGGCATTAGCAGATTGCCCAGAGCCAGGTTCCAACTCCTGGGGCTAGAACGGCATCTCCATCTAGTGGCCCCTGTAGGCAGCCACTGCAGGGGACCCGGCCACCCCCACTCCCTGAGCTGTCTCATGCCCTGGCAGAGTGTCCTTACCTCCCGCACCCTGGCTGTGTTCCTGTAGCCCAGGAGCCTGCTGTCCTCGTGCCAGTCCCAGCACCACGGGTCTTTGGTCTCATGGATGCTCAGCCCTGGGAAAGAGAGACACACACGCATTTGTCATTCTGGTAGCAGTGCTTGTGTCCTTCCAATCCCATTGGTGGCTGCACAGTGGGCAGAGTCCAACAGAATTGCAGGGGGGGGTATAGAACAGAGAAAGAGACAGACAGAGATTCATCCTCCAGCCGGGGTCAATCTGAGAGAAATTGGCTGCGGTCCCAGTCTCACTCTTCTATCGGGTGTCATTTCCCAGCTGGGTTCCTTACCTCTCTGGTGCAGCAGCAGCTGGTAGAGCCGGTAAACCCCCTCCCTGGCCTGCCGGCTGATGTCCTTGGCTGGGTCACTGATCAACAGAGCCAGCTGTGCCACGTGGTGACCCGTTCTGGGGAATTCTGCTGAATTCTAATGGAAGGGAGAGGGAGAGGGGACTCCATCAGCATTTTCCTGTTAGCTCTCAGTCCCCCGTGGGCCAGGACTCTCTTTTTCCCCTCAGCCTCTCTGCGGGAGATGCTAGAGCATAGAAGCTAGAGCTAGACCCTTAATTTCCTCTGCCCCGAAGAGAGCCTGGAGAACAGGTATATGGGCAGGGCCCTCCATGAGGACTTGCTTCCCCAGCTGCTCCAGGATGACAGGAAGGCATGAACCTGGAGCATGGTCCACTTAAAAGCCCAGTCACCACTTATCCAAGAGAAGAAGAACTTGACTCCAGTGAAACTCATTCTCTGCTCTGCCTCTCAAGTCCTTGGTTAGGTGAAGGGACTGAGTGTGAGCACAATCCCCCAAGGAATAACAGGTCCCGACGGAGAGTAGGGTTGATTCTCTGGGGTCCTTCTGTTTCCCTAGGAAGGAGCCTGTGACTCTTCTCTGAGGACCATCTTCTGGATCTCACAGGAGGGGTTCAGACTCTCACTCCCCAAGCCAGCCAGGTGCCCTGTGGTTAGTGCTCAAGAGAACCAGGCAGAGCTCTGGCTTGAAGTCCCAGCTCCTTCCTCTGTCCTTCACTAGGAAGGTCCTGACACTGCATTGCACTGACTGCCCTGACCGAGGACGGGCCACTGGGGACCCAGCTAGGAGGACAGACTGGAAAATGGATCTAAGACTTAAGGTGAAATTGCCCCCACCTCTCTCATCGGGCTCACCTCCAAGATGTAGTGGAGCCTGTCGGTGTCTTGGGACTCTGCCAGCAGGTTCCGCAGCATGGCATCCAGGAGGACTGGCAAGACCCTATGCAGATCCTGCAAAGCAAGGGAGAGCCATGGGTCAGAGTTAGGGAAAGTGGGGCAACACTGTCACAGGATGGGAAAAAGGGTCTCTGGGAAGCACTGGTGAGACCCCCAAACACATATCCCAGACTCTCTCATTCACATCCCACTGCAGGCAATTAGCAAGGATTCGTGGCAGGATGACAGCTGTCTCTTCAATCCACGACTTTAGCATAATCTACCTGGACGTGGGTGGTGTCCTTCTGGGTGCCTATGGTGAAGACGGCATGCAGGGCAGCTCGAAGGAGGTGGGTCTCTAGCTCTGGCTCAAGGGCAGGTGTCATGGTAATGGGAAGAGAGAGGAGCCGGTATTAGACTGTGCAGTGCGGGGGTGGGACTGGCACCAAGAGAGCCGGGAAGCTGCAGGGAATTAGGCAGAGGCTGGTGAAAATGGAAACTGAGGAACCAATGACAAGGCCAAGGTTTCCCAGACAGTGGCAGGAATAGCGCCTGTTCCCTGTACCCTGCTGCCCCTCCTGTATCTGATCCTGGGAGTGAGCCTCTCCCCAAAGCCATTGCAATGTTACTGGCGTGAAAAGAACAGCCCAGCCAGGACACAGTGAAGCTTCCCACCACCTCTGCCATAGGAGCCACCTTCGGCTGCCCCTCCAGCACCAGCCATCCCCCATCCATTGGCCCGGGGAGACCCCTGACCCTCCCATGACTCTGTGCTCCCTCCAGCAGCTGGGCGCCATGTCTCACTCACCACAATCCTCTCCACCACAGCGGCCTTGCAGCAGTGCAGCTCCAATGTGTCCTGCCCTCTCTGCTCTGCAGCGAGACAAGCGGGGTGGATGGCGTGCAGGAACATGAGCTGCTGAGCCTCACCCTGCACCCACCAGGAGCGGGGTTAGGGGAGAGAGAGCGTGTCAGTTACCCAGGGACCTCCCTGCCCCACCCACAGCCGCTGCAGGACTCAGGCCTGAATGGGGGATAGTGGGGACCCGCCCACTGTCCAAATCACCCACAACTCCTACACAAGCAGGGTCAGGAACTGGGACAGTGCCTGTGGGGGTGGAGACCCCGGCTGGTGGGTGAAAAATACCCCCATCTTGGGGGTCCCAGATCATGGTGGAGAAAGGTCCCTATTAGGGCTGGTGGATCATCAGAGACAAAACCCTCTGCAGGGGGTCAGTGTTCTGGGAAGGGGCAGGACAATCTCAGTTCCAGCACAGCTGGGGAACCTTTCTACCTTTTCTCGGACATGGAGCTGCTCTCGGATGTTTTTGAGAGAAGCATCTTCTGTGGCCAAGTCTACCTATTCCTCCTCCGCATCCTCTGAGTCCCTGGGGGTCCCTGCACTAGGGAGAGAAGGGGACAGGGTGATGCCTGCTGCCACTCGGGGGAAAGACGGAGGCATGGTGGGGCAATGTGCCCCCTTCCCACCTCCGGGACCCAGGGCAGATTGGGCCCCACACTCCCCCCTCTCAGTGATGCCTTCAGCCCCCAACTCCTTCAGGAGCCAGTAGGAAAGAGACCCCCACACACTATCCTGGACTCCCTAGGAGGTGCCTTCCCCACCCAACTGGAGCATCAACGACCAAAGTGGCAGCATCTAGTGTCAGTGGGGTCCAAGCACTATTTGAACCCCACATTTTTGGATGGACCTCCCACAAAGAGACATGAAGAGCACCCCCAGTAACACACACACACACACACACACACAGGCACTCATCTCTCCTGGTGGTGGGAGGGGAACAACAGAAAGGACAAAATAAGTAAGTGATGAAGAGAAAGAAAGGAGGGATGGAGGAAGAGGTAAAACAAAAAGGACAAACCATAATGTCCCCAGTGATTCTACGGGACAAAATCCCAGGTGGGGAATAAAATTCTGCCACCTTAAACTAGTGTTTTCCATGCCTAGAATTCAGCTGGCAACAGGTTTCAAACCTCTCGGAGACTCTTATCTTCTAAACAGGGATGTCTGTTTTCTAGCAAAATCAGTAAAGAGAAAGGAGAAAACTCAAAAGAGGCACATCCTCGCACTCACGTACATGAACCCTAATACTCTCTCAGTCCTCAAAGAGAGCCCTCGAGGAGACTTGCTGAAGGAAAGCCACAGGGGTCTCCGGGGTTTCCCTGGCCCTGCGCCCCGTCCTCCCTGGCTGATGTCAGCATCTCTCTGTGAGGTCACCACCACACCACGACCATTGACTAATAGGCTGAGGTACTGCAAAAGGCCTTTGTGATGTCACGGCCACACACACCCCTCCCCTGAAGTGCTAATGTCCTACTGCTGGCCTGACACTTTGAAAGTTTGAGCGACTCTCTGTGGATCCACCCTACTCAATGCGTGTTCATTCTAGGAAGCAAGCCGGCTAGACAGTAAAACATCAGAAGCTGCTCCCAATGCTACACTCAGTTTTTCCAAAACTAGTAGACTTTATGGCCAGAGGAGACCTTTAGAGCATCTAATCTAACCCCCTGCATGGTCACGGGCTTCCTGTATAGTACAATAGCTACTTTTGGGCAAACACATTCCAGAAAGGCATCTAGTCTTCATTAAATGACATCAAGAGATGGAGAATCCACCGCTTTCCTTGGTAGCTTGTTCCTGTGGTGAATCATCCTGGCTGTTGAATAGTTGTGCCTTAGGAATTTGTCTCTTTTCACCTTCCAGCCATTGGGTCTTGTTAGGACTTTCTGTGCTAGATTAAAGTGCCCTTTAATACCCAATATTTTCTCTCCATTAAGGCACTTTAACATTTCAATGAAGTCAACTTTCAATCTTCCTTTGATAAGCTAAACAGGTTGAGATCTTTCAATAGTGCTCTAGAAGGCATTTTTCTCCAGCCCTCAGAACATTTGGTGGCTCTTTGCTGCCCCAGCTCCAATTTCTCAACATCTTTTCCAAATGAGGACACCAAAACCGGATGCCGTATTCCAGTATCAGCCTCCCTGATGCTGTATCACCTCCCTACAGTACTCACAGCTCTGCTCGTATGTCTAATGATGGCTCTAGCCCTGTTCACCACAGCATCACACTGGGAGCTCATGTTGAGTGGCTTCTCCACTATGGCTTCTAAATCCTTTTCAGAGTCACTGCTTTCCTGGATACACTTCCCCATTCTGTAGCTGTGCCCGGCATGCCTTCTTGCTTGGTATAGGACCTTGCATTTGGCTCTGGTCAAACTTGTTTTCTTTGAATGGGTCCAACTTGCTGAATGACCCGGATTGATCTGTATCACTGCCCTCTCCTCATCAGTAATTACCACTCTGTCAGTATTTTTTCACCCACTAGTCTTATCAGCAGTGATTGTATGTTTTCTCCCAATTCATTGATAAAAATTATGTTAAAAAATTAGTCCTTGAGAGCTTCTTCAGACCTTTAGTACCCAGGACCTGCTCCCCACAGCACAGTGAGAAAAGGCCGTCCAGCCCTGCTGGTACATAGGGGATAAGCCCAGAACAAACACACCTTTTGGAGCTGTCTTGTCCATAGGCTCTGATCAACATGTTGGGGTCAGCAGCTTACAAATGCACTACAGACCTGTAGTGTAGACAGGTCCCAACTGCGTCTCAGTTTCCCACCCTGTAAAATGGGGACAACAAACAAAACCTTGATTAGCTCTGGTTGATAGTTGGGGGAAACTGAGGCATCCAGCGGTGAAGAGACTCGCTCATGGTCCCAAAGCCAGAAATAGAAAATGGCAGGTCTTGTGATAGCCAGTCCTGGGACCTAGTCCCAGTTATCCTGGCCTCGCTGCCCTAACTTTAATTACAGCCTCCATGTCTTTTCCCCCATGTCCCTTAATCCCACGTCATAGCAGAAGAAAGATTTTCTGTTAGCCAGCTGGCTCTAATGCATGTGGACGTCGTTCCAAAAGACATGCTCTGGCTCAGTCCCATGCTATGGTTGGCTGAAGGAACCACTTGGTGACATTCTAGGGCCTGAGTTATACAGGAGGTGAGACTAGATGCACATAATGGTCCTTTCTGACCTTAACGTCTATCAATCTCCACATTTTCTGCTGCTAGGAAGATAACTCTGGATCTATTTTCTCTCATTCACTTTCAGTTGGAATAATTTAAATCCAGGCCAAAGGATTTCCTCTTCCATTGTGTCTTCAGCACCTTTGGGAGCAAACAGTTACTGTTAGCCTACAGGTTTCCAGTTTCAACGTGTCCCAGGGTGAGATGGCCCGGAAAGGGATTGGTGCTCAACTGCACCTAGCCCGGGTTATGCAGCTCCCTAGGGTGAAGGGAATAAGTGTGGGGGTGACGTGACCTGGATGAACCACCCTGCTGGCGCCCATATCCTGCATTCTCTCTCTGAGCAATCAGTCCTGCTCCCTGCTCTTCCTCTCTTCCTGGACCGTGTCCCTTTCCTCCTTGGAACTTTTGAAAGCAACGTGCTCCTTGTTCCTCCTTGCCCCTATCTCCAAAAGCTCCTGCATGGTCCTCCTCCTTCTGGCCCACTGCTGCCCACTTGCAGCACCCGCAGTCCGAGGCAGCAGGCTTGACCCAGCAGGTGTGGAAGTGTCTTCCAATGGAATGAAACGGAGGGTATGTTCATTGTATTGCCATGGTGGGAGGGAGGAAGAATCCCCCACTTTGCTTTCTGTCTCTCCACAAGGCCATGATTTCCAACATTGTGGAATGCTTCGATATCACTCATAAAATCTCATGTACACTCCATCTCACTTCTGCCCTTGGAGGATTCACACATGCACATCCTATGCAGGTGTGTGAGTAACACTGATTTTACTTGAAATCAATACCAAAGAAATTAAGAGGCTGGATCTCGCTGATGCAGGGTAGGCTGGAGTCATGTTTTGGGGACATTTACCAATACTGACTCGGACTTTGTTTCATGCTCCATGAAAAACTTCCAAACATCACCTTCCAGGAACAGAAGGAAACCAGGACCCAAAGTAACATTCTTTTGGTTAGAATGCAGCGTTCTGCAGGCAGCAGAGTGGAATCTCATCAACCCTCCTCCTGAATCCAGCAACAGAAAAGCCCGGACAACACAGGGCAAAAGAATGCCCTGCTTCACGAAGCAGCATCTAAAGTCGCCATCTGCAGTATTAAATCGGCATACCCAAGATAACAAAAAGCTCTCCTTGGAAAAATACGCCCTCAGGCCCTGCTAGGCCTGTTAGCTAATAAGAGTATGGAAAGCTATATCTTCAAGGTTTTTTCCCCTCTCTTTGGACTTGTGATTGGGAATACAAACCCCACACTGGGGAACAAGGGGTTAAGGAGCTGCTCTGGCCTCAGCCAGCCCAGCTCCATCACACCTGCAGGGGGTGCACAGACTGGACGAGGACTTGTGGGCAGACCAGGGAGGAAGGACCTCTACGTTGCAGGCCCTGAAGGAAGGCAGGATCATTCCCTCAGCAACTGCCTGAAGGTCCCTCTCCCTGAGGGAAGGGAGGACCTGTTCCTGTTGCACCAGGGTGTGGTGTTCTGTCCCATCTAATGGCACTGAGACCACTTACAAGCCTGAACCAAGAACTTTGCCATTGCTGTATGTAATTGTTCCTTTAACAATGTTAACTCTCATCTATATTTCTTTCTTTTTATGAATAAACCTTTAGATTTTAGATTCGAAAGGATTGGCAACAGCGTGATTTGTGGGTAAGATCTGACTCGTCTGTTGACCTGGGTCTGGGGCTTGGTCCTTTGGGATCGGGAGAACCTTTTTCTTTTACTGGGGTATTAGAATCATAGAATCATAGAATAACAGGGTTGGAAGAGACCTCACCAAGTCATCTAGTCCAACCCTCTGCTCAAAGCAGGACCAATCCCCAACTAAATCATCCCAGCAGCCACGGCTTTGCCAAGCCTGACCTTAAAAATCTCTAAGGAAGGAGATTCCACCACCTCCCTAGGTAACCCATTCCAGTGCTTCACCACCCTCCCAGTGAAAAAGTTGTTCCTAATATCCAACCTAAACCTCCCCACTGCAACTTGAGACCATTACTCCTTGTTCTGTCATCTGCTCCCACTGAGAACAGTCTAGAGCCATCCTCTTTGGAACCCCCTTTCAGGTAGTTGAAAGCAGCTATCAAATCCCCCCTCATTCTTCTCTTCTTCAGACTAAACAATCCCAGTTCCCTCAGTCTCTCCTCATAAGTCATGTGCTCCAGCCCCCTAATCATTTTTGTTGCCCTCCGCTGGACTCTCTCCAATTTTTCCACATCCTTCTCGTAGTGTGAGGCCCCAAACTGGACACAGTACTTCAGATGAGGCCTCACCAATGTCGAATAGAGGGGAATGATCACGTCCCTCGATCTGCTGGCAATGCCCCTACTTATACAGCATAAAAAGGCCATTAGCCGTCTTGGCAACAAGGCCACACTGTTGACTTATATCCAGCTTCTCGTCCATTGTAACCCCTAGGTCCTTTTCTGCATTGGTATTGGTTTTCATAACCATTCATCCTCAGAAGGAGTGGTGCTGGTGGTGATACAAGGAAACTGGGGTATCTGAGGGAATTGCTTGTATGACTTCTGGTTAGCCAGTGGGGTAAAAACAAAGTCCTTTCTGTTTGGCTGGTTTGGTGTCCCTTAATAGTAAAGGACACCCAGCCTTGGGCTGTGACTGCCCTGCTCCAAGCAATTTGTCCTGAATTGATACTCTCAGTAGTGTCCCACCAGAGGCCGCATCGTTACAGGGGTCATTTGGGATTTCAACTGGGAAGTCTCTGAAGCTCAGGACGCGCTTCCTCAGCTAGGGGAAGTATGTAACCCACACACCTTCTGGGTGTGGTGGTGTGTCCCATCTAGTGGCACCGAGACCACTTAGAGAGAGAAAGATAAAATGAGTCTGCTCTACAGTCTTAGTGAACAGCCTGTTGGCTTTTAGCTCATGCTGTAGAGGCTCATGCACTAAGCTCCAGAGGTCCCAACAACCAGGGTCTGTCAGCATTACAGAGGCAGCTGCCACCACAAGAGGGAGAGAGCTGCCATGCCACGCCCAGCTGTGAAGAGGTGCCAAGCAGTGAGCTGACACCCTTCAGAGCCTCCTGTGATAAACTCTGAACTTTGGACACTAACTGGCTGGTAGGAAGTGTCACACCCTTGTGTTGCCCTCAGAGTGGCCTGGCTGACACCCTGTGGGAGGCCCTGGGCTCCCCCACCATCTGCCGCGCCCTTCCCCTCCGCATGTCGAAGGGCTGAAACCCTGACCACTAGGCAACATCCCCACGAGCGAATGCCATCACGAGGCATCCGTCTTTGAAAGTTTGCAGAGGATGCAGGGGCAGAAAGGGGAGAGAGGATGAGGGTGGCTCTTGGCGGGGGGGGGGAGAGACATTGAGAGAGAGAGAGAGAGAGGGAGGGAGGGTGGGAGCCGTATGGGAATCTCTTGTTTACCGCCATCAACCCAATGATCAGACCATTGATGCCTAAAATGTTCCCTGACATCTTGTAATTGATTGGATCTAGATTTAAAAACGGTTACCACATTTACAGACAGAGAAATGTCAGCGAGTTGAGTGGAAGGCCATTGCAAGCTCAGCTAATTATGTAATGGGGGTTATGCCCCATCTAACAAGCTCCTTAAACAATAGCTCCCAATTTTCATTCACATTGTTCTGTTTAATTCTTTTGCTCCAAAACACTTTCACTAATCATTTTGGTCAGCTTTGGAAAGTTAACCCTTTCAGTGCACCAAATATACATATTGCTGGTTGGGTCTGCCCTCTGTTGGTCATAAGAACAGCCATACTGGATCAGACCAATGGTCCATCCAGCCCACAATCCTATCCTCCCACAGTGGCCAATGCCAGGTGCCCCAGAGGGAATCGACAGAACAGGTAATCATCAAGCGATCCATCCCCTGTCACCCATTCCCAGCTTCTGGCAAACAGAGGCTAGGGACACTTCAAGAGCATGGTTTTGTATCAGTGCCCATCCTGGCTAATAGCCAATGATGGACCTATCCTCCATGAACTTATTTAGTTCTTTGTTGAACTCTGTTATAGTCTTGGCCTTCACAACATCCTTTAGCAAAGAGTTTCCCCAGGTTGACTGTGTGTTCTGTGATGAAATACTCCCTTTTTTTGTTTTAAACCTGCTGCCTATTCATTTCATTTAGTGACCCCTAGTTCTTGTGTTATGAGATGGAGTAAAGAACACTTCCTTATTTACTTTCTCCATACCAGTCACCATTTTATAGACCTCTATCATATCCCCCCTTAGTCACCTCTTTTCCAAGCTGAAAACTCCACCCAGTCTTATTAATTTCATCTCATACAGAAGCTGTTCCATATCCCTAATAATTTTGGCTGCCCTTTTCTGTACCTTTTCCAATTCCAGGATATCTTTTTCAGACCAGTTCCAGTATCAAAGATGGGGCATACCATGGATTTACTGAGAGGCAATATTACATTTCTGCCTTCTTATATATCCTGTAAGGTGATTTTGGTACATGGTCATATTCTGTAATGAATGATGCTGCAATTCAAAATGGAGTTTAGAAATTCAATATGGCGCATATGATAGGAAGGGTTTGAACGCCGTTATGGTACCCTTTCTTCATGGCATTTTCCTGCCAAAACTCTGTTTTCCTCACGGAACCTGAGGGACAGAGAACTGGCGGGAACCGGTTGGGAGCGGTGCCTGTCAGCGTGTGCCTCAGGAATGCGCACCTCAGAGAGCGTATAAGGGACTGTTAGTGGTGATGCAGGTGCTGTCCACCATCGAGGCACCCATGTCCAGGTTCTTTGTGTGGCATTAGATCAAGACTTCGCTTACTAACATCTGTCAAGGACTCTGATACTTACCTGACTCCTGTAATCCACCAAAGGATCCAGTGAAGGCTGTGCTGTCCGCTCAGATCTGTTGATCTCCTGCTTGGGCAGTAGAGAGCCAGATCCTCCGATGTTCCAGAGATCCTGAGACGGACCATCCGTTGCCAGTGTCCTCTACCTGTAGCTAGAAGAGAGACAGTAATTATTTTTTGGACATTTATTAGTTTAGCCAAGGGACAGTTTAAGGGCCTGGGCTTTATGCCCCCTTGCTGGAATCTATTCATGGGTATTTGTAGTGTTCCCCATAGTGAATCTTCTCCCAGTTGTATCTATCCCTTAATAAATCTGCTTTCTGTTTAAGGTTATATTCTTTCTATCCTTTATTTCAATGCAACATGGGCGGGAGGCACACAGATTTCTAATTCTCCCAGCTGATAGATGCTGGTAGGACTCGAACCTGTTGGATATGTCACCTCCTTATTATTCCACACAGAGATTTTGGGGTAACAATCCCTTTCCCTTTCCTAATGATTTCCCAACATTTTGTTCGCTTTTTTGACTGCCGATGCACATTGAGTGCATGTTTTCAGAGAAATATCCACAATGACTCCAAGATCTCTTTCTTAAGTTGTAAGAGCTAATTTAGACCCCATCATTTTAGATGTAGAGTTGGGATCATGTATCACAATGTGCATTACTTTGCATTTATCAGCATTGAATTTCATCTGCCATTTTGTTGCCCAGTCACCTAGTTTGGTGAGATCCCTTTGCCACACTTTGCAGTCTCTTTTGGCATTAACTAACTTGAGTTGGTTTACTTGTGGCACCTTAGAGATTAACACATTTATTTGGGCATAAGCTTTCATGGGCTGAAACCCACTTCATCGGATGTGGGTTTTAGCCCATGAAAGCTTATGCCCAAATAAATTTGTTAGTCTCTAAGGTGCCACAAGGACTCCACATTTTTTTTTGCTGATACAGCTTAACACGGCTACCACTCTGTAACTTGAGTTGGTTTGTATCATCTGCAAATGTTGAAACCTCACTGTTTACCCCTTTGTCCAGTGGGGGACACCACTATTTACCTCTCTCCATTCTGAAAACTGACCATTTAGTCAGACCCTTTCTTTCTTTCCTTTCAACCAGTAACCTATCCCAGAGAGGACCTTCCATCGCATCCCATTTTGCTTCAGAGCTTTTGGTGAGGGACCTTGGCAAAGGCTTTCTGAAAATCTAAGTACACTATATGCACTGGATCACCTTTATCCACATGCTTGTTGACTCCCTGAAAGAATTCTAGTACATTCATGAGGCATGATTTCCCTTTACAAAAACCATGTTCACTCTTCCCCAAGAAATTGTGTTTATTTATGTGTCTAATAATTCTGCTCTTTACTATCATTTCACCCAATTTGCCTGGTACTGAAGTTAGCCTTAGTGGCCTGTAATTGCCGGGAGCATCTCTGGAGCCTTTTAAAAACATTGGTGTCATATTAGCTATACTCCAGACACCTGGTATGGAAGCTGATTTAAAGGATAGGTTACATACCACAGTTAGTTAGTAGTACTGCAATTTCACATTTGAGTTTCTTCACAACTCTTGAGTGAATACCGTCTGGTTCTGGTGACTTATTGTTGTTTAATTTATCAATTTGTTCCGAAACCTCCTTACTGGTCCTTACTGAATACAATCAAGTCATGATCAGTGCCCCAGAGCAACCACGAACATCCAGTCCAGTGATCAGTTCATCTTTATCCACCACAAGGAGGCCCACAATAGAGTCACCCCTATTTGGGTACTTTGCATTAGAAAAGTATTTATCATTTTTCAAAATCTCCAAGGATGATTTCCTCCTGGCTACGGGAGACCTCCCCGTCTGTCTCCCAGTAGGAAGTCCCCCATGCTAACCTAATTTCTTCCCACAAGTCACAGACAGGTGCAAAAGGAGAAAGGTTTCCTGCTCTCTGGTTTGGATTCAGTGAACTGTGCCAGCCCCCCATCGGTTCATCTGCTGGGCTGTGTGAATTAGCAGATTGATCCCTATCCATTCGAGGTCCTGGGGTTCTCAATAACCAAGAACATAAAACAGGTAATGATGTGTCTAATGTGGGGATTCTCAAACTTCACTGCACTCCGACTCCCTTCTGACAACAAAAATTACTAAACGATGCCAGGAGGGGAGACAGAAGCCTGGGCCCTCCTGAGCCCACCGCTCTAGGTGTGGGGGGAAGGCCAAATCCCGAGCCCCATCACCCTGCGTGGGGAGGCCAAAATCGAAGCCCAAGGGCTTCAGCCCCAGACGTGGGGCCTGCAACCTGAGCCTGACTGTCCTGGGCTGAAGGCCTCAAGCTTTGGATTCAACCTCAGGCAGTGGAGCTTGGGCTTCAGCTTTGGCCCCAGGCCCCAGAAAATCTATGCCAGCCCTGGTGACCCCATGAAAATGGGGTTGCAACCCACATTGGGGTCCTGACCCACAGTTTGAGAACCGCTGCTCTAATGTAAAGTGCCACCCTGCCCACCACTTTTATCCTCTCTCCCCTACCTCAATGGGTTGTAACCAGTGACATTAACATTCCAGTCATACACATCGTCCCACCGGGTTTTCCCATTTCCCCACCCCAGGGAGAATTTCCAGCTCCTCTTCCTTATTGCCCAGGTTCCAGTGCCAAGAGCAGTGTTGCTTCCCTTCACGAGAGATGTCTTGCAGGGCACATACACTGCACCACAGCATTCCTCTGAGTCCACACTTGGGTTACTGCAGGTTGGGTTATCTATAAGCCAGGGCGAGACTCCATCTTACGTGGTCCTTTCTTCCCTCCATTGGAAGCTGCCGGGGGAGAAAGAGAACGTGTCCCTAGGGCTGAGGCAGAATGGGATTCCTGGCACTGCAGCATGGGATTGCTGGCGTTGCAGCATGCTCTCCAGGAACCCTCAAGCCTTCCCTATCTGCTCTGCAGCATCAGAACAGCAGAGCCTGAATTGGAGCAAGGGAACGGCCTCTTTTCCCACAGAATCCTTCCCTCAGGCCCAGAGTATTGAGAGCAAAAATCCCTGTGGGTGTTAATGTTTCTCTAAAAAGAGTGGTGCAGCTTCTTGACTACACAATGCAAAGTGATCTGTTTGTAGAGATGCATAACGCCCTGTAGTGATTTCTCTGAGAAGATTCCCCTGAGCAGTTGTGGGATGCAGGACCTTATTCCTTACCTCTGGAACCTAGGGGCTGCGGCCTACAGCAGGAAGGAGCCAGGTGGTTGTTGGAATGACTTTAGGTAGAATGCTATGGGATGGCTTTCTGATCACCGCTTCACTCTGCTTCTTCCCACACCCACCTTTCAGGTAAGTCCATCACCTCCTCCTTAGTGTAGATGGGCTGGAAACCAGATATGGCATTAGGGAGGTTGCCCACTCAGCCCATGCACAGGAGGATCCATTGCAGTTCAAGTCCTCCTGCTTGTCCCAGCCCAGAGGAATGCATGACACTGAGCCTGAACTCTGTGACTGCATTAGTCACCAACAGGTGAGTGTGGCAGGAGAGGACACATAACATAAGCTCTGGGATCTGAAGAGAGGTCTCTGGAGCCTCGGGATGTGCAGGTTTGGAGACATGTGGCTCCTACCTAGTCCAAAGTAACCTGCCGTGCTCCCTGACAAGAGCCATATTAACAGGCAACACTGCGACTGACCCCCATGCCTCTCTGTTTCCTTGGCCACATGTATTGTGTCCTCTTTCTGGTGGCTAGTCCAGAAAAAGAGAAGAAGAGCTCACTACTGCTACCACCTCAGGGATTTGTTGGCTTGAGATCATGTTGATAGAAGCATGCAGTAGTGACAGAAACTGGGATGTCCAGCCCCTAGAGTGACTTCTTACCTTTTTACACCTGCCCTTTCATCGTACAAGGCTATTTTAAAGTTGAGTGTGATAGTAAAGAGACCCATTTTCAACCCTTCACCCCACACAAGACAAAGCCCGCAGTATTCATCATTAACTATTTATTTCTACGCTCCTGGCTCCCAAACTGTTTTTCCTCCTTACTGCCACCAGCCACCTTCGCGTTCTCCCTCTTCTCTCCCCAGCTCTGCTCACCTGATTGCAGCAGCTCAGCGGATTCTCCAGTTTTACTCTTTCACTTCCATTCTTCTTCACTTCTGTGGATGGCTGTATTTGCCATTGAGCAGCATGATGGAAATACCTGAGTCCTCTGTCTAGGCACGCAGGCCCAGCAGCTAAAGCCAAAGCGCCACTGAGAGTAGTGGGAAATTAGCTTAGTGTGTCAGGAGTGGAGGCTTGGCCCATGGGGACCCCAGGCACTGCAGCTGCTGCCACCTACATGGTGAATCCTCCAACTCGTCGCCAAACAGCTCTTCCACATTCTGAAAACTGGCCTCACTGGCTGACTCTCTAGGAGTATAGAAACCCTTTGTTAGAGCAGGAGAGTCTCTTCAATGCAGCTCTCTTTCCACGGACTCCAGAGGGTCACAGTGAAACACCTGCAAGTCTCTAGGAGTCTCTCAAGGAGTTCCCTGCTCAGTCACTTGGCACCCACTAGCAATGGTCTCTGACACCGTCATTGCAAAGGGGAGCTCAGCAGATGGTCCCTTTCTATGGCTTCCTGAGTGGGAGGGAGGTTAGTCTTATCATTTAAGGCCTAGCTGTCAGAGTCAGGGCTCCTGGGGTTCTCTGGCTTTAGAGGCGGGTGGAGTCTAGTGGTTGGAGCTGGACTGGTATCAGTACCATGCTTCCTTCCTGCCTCTGGCAGTGATGTTGTGTGTGACCTTGCAGCCAGTTGCTTTCCATCCCTGTGCGCCAGCTAACAGAGAATATACTGACCCCCTCAGAGGGGCTGGTAGAGGTCACTACCGTAATGACTCAAATTGGACTGAGTTGTGCTCTTGGCAGCGAAGGGCCCAGATTCAGTCCCCACGGATGCCTAAGGTATCTATACGTGGCCATGGTTTGACTCACCTACCATTACAGACTCTTTAGCCCAGTCCTGGCCATGCGTGGTGCATCTTCTCCTGGCCCTCTCTGGCACACAGCTCCATCACACACAAGAACATGGCCCACCAAGGACAATCTATCAGCTCCCATCTGGTGTTCAGCTCCAAGATGGATGGTGAGCCCTAGTCAGACCACAGAAAGACAATGTGGTGTTCTTTGGTGGAAACTGCTGGAGCTTCAGCCTCTGCTCACACCTCCACCCACATGCTAAGGGTTTCAAAAGTGGTCCCTGATCCCAGGACAACAAAGTAGCTGAGCTGAGGCGAGGGTGGGTGGAATTACTGCTTGGACTGATCCTAAGAAAAGAGGAGATTTCTCCTCTGCTCTAGGAAGATTCCCATAGGAAAAGCAGCTGGGGTGGGGGTGGGGGCAATACAAGCACTACCCCTCAGCCCTTGAATAGCAGGCAACCAGGACTTTGGGAGCCAAGGTACTGGTGTATCTTGCTGGACAGCAAAAAAGAGCATTGGAGAAATTGTACAATGTCACGGCTGGGTCAAGGGCAGCCAGACCTACTGGTCAGAGCCAGAGTCCACACTCACATGACAGGAGTTGAGACTCAGCTGTGTCAGGATTCTGGAAGATCAGAAGCACAGAGAAACTTGCATTCACAACCACAAATCAGATGCCACGAAATCAAGCCAGGGGAGCAGCAGCAGAAACAGGCAGCACATGGTCCAGAACAGGGAGCAGCCCTGGTGTTCAGTCAGCTTCCTTTTTCTGCTGCTGCCTTAAGCAGGGCCAGACGGAAAATTAGCTTCTCTGGGACTCCTTCAATCGGACCTCAGGAGTGGCGCCTGAAACTGGGGATCAACTTCATGGGTCCTAGGTAAGCAATTTTCAGGAGGCTTCCAGGAGGAGGGTTGCAGTGTGGCTGCTTCCATGAACCCTACAGCCCCAGGTTGAAGACCCCTGGGTCGTGACAGTGAGTGATCTCTCCCCGTTCAAACCTCCTGCAGAAAACATTATCCAGGATCCTGGACACATCCTCTGAGAATAAAAGGAGGATATCATGATGAGAAATAGGTCTCTGTACCAGGGCTGGGATCCAGGGATAGGGAAAGCTCCCAACCAGATTATGTAGCAGTAGCCCCGTTTGTTGCAAGAGCCCCAAGTGGCAGGAAGAGTCAATGGTTCTTACCTCCACAAGATGCATGGGATCTTCCATCTGAGCCTCAATGAGACCCATGTTGCTTGGGTTGACAGGATGAGATCACCTGTCTCCACTGCTCCCTGAGCTGGGTTGGCTGCAGGATACATCTCTGTGAGAGGCTGGGACAGAGCCTGAAAGACAGATGTGACAATCAGGGTTCTGTCACCCCAGGGGGAGAACAGAGGGTCTCTGCACCCCAAAGAATAAGCAATTGAATCAACTGATTCAATGCAGAATTATTGTACCATACAGGTACCTAATAAGGTCCTCTCATGGATTGGTAACTGGTTAAAAGATAGGAAACAAAGGGTAGGAATAAATGGTCAGTTTTCAGAATGGAGAGAGGTAAATGGTGGTGTCCCCCTGGGGTCTGAACTGAGACCAGTGCTGTTCAACATAAAAGGGATGACTAAGGGGGGGATATGATAGAGGTCTTTGAAATCATGACTGGTGTGGAGAAAGTAAATAAGGAAATGTTATTTACTCCTCATCGTTCAAGAACTAGGGGTCACCAAATGAAATTAATAGGCAGCAGGTTGAAAAATAAAAATAGGAAGTATTTTTTCACACAACACATAGTCAACCTAAGGAACTCCTTGCCAGAGGATGTTGTGAAGACTAGGACTATAACAGGGTTCAACAAAGAACTAGGTAAGCTCATAGAGGATAGGTCCATCAATGGCTATTAGCCAGGATGGGTAAGGATGCTGTCCCTAGCCTCTATTTGCCAGAAGCTAGGAATGGGCGACAGGAGATGGACCACTTGATCATTACCTGTTTTGTTAATTTCTTCTGGGGCACCTGGCATTGGCCACTGTCGGAAGACAGGATATGGGGCTTGATGGACTTTGGGTCTGACCCAGTATGGCCGCTCTTATGTTTGGAAAGCTGACAACACTGTGGTGATGAATATCCTTGTGTGATGTAGGTCTGAGTGGGGTATAATAAGTTCTATACATGTACTGGAAATACGCCCCCTGAAATATGTTGAGGGGTCAGACTTGATAAACCAGTTTGGCTTAGAGATAGAGAAGAAGTTCCTGTTTGTTTCATGTTCACAGAGACATAGCTTAATAGCTAAGGCAGGAGGGGAGAAGAAAGTGTACCAGGGCAAATGCAGGGGTAGGATCCGGTCAAGTGCCCAGCTCTATCCCAGATTTGTGGGTGAGAGCTAGGACAGGTCTCTGTTGGATAAAGGACAATGCCCTGCTCCTTACAATCCTCTGTGTCCATGGGAGAGATGGGATGAATCCCTCCTTGAGAATCTCAGCAGCTTCCTAGGAAGGAGCAAGTGCTCTTCTCGGAGGGCCTTCTCCTGGACCTCACAGGGGTGTGATGTTCTCACTCCACAAGCCTGCCTGGGGCCTTGGAGTTAGTGCTCAACAGAACCAGGCAGAGCCTGTTGTCGAGCACCAGCGCCTTCCCTCTATCCCTGAAGTTGGAAGGGCCCCAACACTGCCCTGCGCTCACTGCTCTGACCACGGATGGCTCTCAGGTAGCAGGACACAATGGAAACATGGATCATCCAGTCTCTCATTTCCAGGCCTCCCAGGGCTAAGGTAAAATTCCTGCTCCCCCTGACCATTATGCTCACCTCCAAGATGTGCTGGAGATTGTCTGTGCTGGGGGTTGCTATCAGCAAGCTCTTCAGCATGGCATCCATGTCTCTGGGCAGGCCTTCTTCAGAGCCTGTCAGCGGAGGGAGACCATGGGTCAGGGTTATGGAACCTGGGGCTACACCTACCAGGATGACAGCTGGCTCTGCAGTCCTTGCCCTGAGCAGCTCTCTGCAGAGGGCCTGGTGCACAGCAGGTAGGGAACAGCCAAGCTGCTAGGGATGGGAGCCGGGCTTCCTGGCAGAGTACAGCATCTGCAAGGAAGGGATTCCCCACAGAGGGGGAGTCTCCCCCTGACACTTGATTAAATCCTATGGCCTGTTCTCACCTTTTCGTACCCCACCCCCAAATCAGAGCAGCTCCAGCTACCGAAGAGAGCAAAAACCAGAGGTCTTCCTGGCCCTTCGGAGAGAGGAAAAGGTTGATGATCTACCTGGATGTGAGTTTTGGCCTTCCCCATGCCCATGCTCTATACTCCCTTCAGGGCAGTGCACAGGAAAACACCATGGACTGCTCCACCCTTGTGTTTGTCCCTACTTCCGTCTGCTTCATCTCTGTGCCAACCGTTTCCTCCTTCACCTCCCTGCCACACCCAACAGGGTGTGTGTGTGGAGGGACAGCATGGTCCCCTTAAAAGCCCAGTCACCACTTAACCAGGACAAGAAGAACTTGACTCCAGCCAAGCTCATTCTCTGCTCTTCCTCTGCCTCCCCAAGAGGAACACTCCTAACCCACAGCCCCTGCAGCAGCAGATCCTACAGCCAGCTGGAGCCAGCCACCACACCCCTCCTGATGGTGGGAGGGGACCAGGAGAAAGGACAAAAGAAGGAAGAGATGAAGAGAAAGGAAGGGGGGATGGAGGAAAAGGTAAAACGAAAAGGACAAACCCTAATGTCCCCAGTGATTGTATGGGACAAAATCCCAGGTGGGGAATAAAATTCTGTCACCTTAAACTAGTGTTTTCCATGCCTAGAATTCAGCTGGCACCAGATGGATCAGACGGAACAGGTTCCAAACCTCTCGGAGGCTCTTACCTTCTAAACAGGGACGTCTCTTTTCTAGTAAATTCAGTTAAAGGAAAGGAGAAAGATCAAAAGAGGCTCCTCCTCACACTCACGTACGTGAACCCTAATACTCTCTCAAAGAAAGACCTCGAGAAGGAGACTTGCTGAACCAAAGCCAGAGGGGTTTTCCAGGTTTCCCTTGCCCTGCGCCCCTATCCTGCCTGGCTGATGTCAGCATCTCTCTGTGAGGTCACCAACTCCCCACCTCCTTTGACCAATAGGCTCAGGTCCTGCAAAAGGCCTTTGTGATGTCACTGCCACACACACCTCTCCCCTGAAGTGCTAATATCCTGCTGCTGGCCAGACACTTTGAAGGTTTGAGCTACTCTCTGTGGATCACCCCACTCAATGCATGTTCAATCTAGGAAGAAAGCCGGCTAGACAGTGAAACATAAAAGGCTGCTCCCAATGCTACACTCAGTTTTTCCAAAACTAGTAGACATTTTGGCCAGAAGAGACCTTTAGAACATCTAATCTAATGCCCTGCCTGATCACCAGCTTCCTGTATAGTACAAAAGTTACTTTTTGGGCACACACATTCCAGAAAGGCATCTAGTCTTCATTCAATGACATCAATCCACCACTTTCCCTTTTAGTGAGTGACAGGGGGCTCCATTTCCCCTTCCCACTAGCTCCCCATTTACAGAGAGCCAGAGCAGTACCTACAGCAGGGAGCAGGAGTTGCTGATGGACTCAGAGGCACAGCCCCTGCAGTGCCTCAGGCACCTGGCGCAAGTGCCGGATGATGCGGAGCTGGTGCATCACTTTGGCCGTGACGTCCTCTGGCTGCAAGAGAACGAGAACCTGTCAGAGACTCAAACTCCCCGAGGAATCAGGGGGAATTAAGAGCACCTGTAACCAGCAGCATTTCCACACAGCACCTGCCTACCACTGAGGGATGGATTCACCTCCTGACCCCCAGAATGGAGTCTTGTTGTCCTTTCTAGTAACCTCCAGTGCCAAACCCCCTCCTTGAAGGGAGAGCTCCTGCCACCTCCCACTCAGTGACCATGACAGCTGATCCACCTCCAAACCACAGCTCAAGTTCTCAGAACCCTCTCCTCCCACTCCCACCCAGGTTGGGCAGGGAGGGGCCACTAGCAGGGGCGGGCAGGAGGGATTCTGGCAGCAGTGAAGTGGATTGCGGGGAGGTCGAGATCTTGCCCCAAGTCATCCCAGACACTAATGCTGAAGCCACAGGATGGCAGTCCTGGTGAATGGGGCAGATCAGCAGCCCCTGCTGACTGAATCCTCCCGTTCTCTCTAGGTGGTGGCTAGGGTGACAGAGACACTAGGCCACTGGCAACTGGGTGAGACCCTCTGGGACACGAGAAGCTCATAGAGGTCACTTAGGGGACTTGTGTGCTCTTCCCAAGAGCAAAAGCACCGTGCCCTAAGAACATAAGTCCATGATGAGGTAACGCTTGTCATTAATTAGCCTTGCTAAAGAGCTGTGTTGGAGCTGCTCCGGGGACAAGCTGGTTCCCTCCTGCTCACAGAGGTGAATTCATCTCCCTTCCCAGTAGCACCTGCTCTCACTCTCATTCCCCACCAGGTTCCTTGCTGCCAGGCCAGCGAATGGCAATAGGATGGGAATGAGGCCTGGGCACAGCTCCAATCTCCTGAGTCTAATGCAGCTGCTTACCTTGTCCCCCATCAGCTCTTAGGCTTCCCCCAGGAGGGAGTAGGCCAGGACCAGCCCAGGCTGGCTGACACGCAGCAGGAGGTTGTGGATGGCCAGCACTGCCATCTGGAGGAAGAGTCTTCTCTGCCCTTCCGAGAAGAACTTTCCGAAGACCTAAAACCAACAGGATGTGAGGCATTAGCAGATTGCCCAGAGCCAGGCTCCAACTCCTGGGGCTAGAACGGCATCTCCATCTAGTGGCCCCTGGAGGCAGCCACTGCAGGGGACCCAGCCACCCCCATTCCCTGAGCTGTCTCATGCCCTGGCAGAGTGTCCTTACCTCCCGCACCCTGGCTGTGTTCCTGTAGCCCAGGAGCCTGCTGTCCTGGTGCCAGTCCCAGCACCACAGGTCTTCGGTCTCATGGATGCTCAGCCCTGGGAAACAGAGACACAAACACATTTGTCATTCTGGTAGCAGTGCTTGTGTCCTTCCAATCCCATTGGTGGCTGCACAGTGGGCAGAGTCCTCGCTGCGTGCCTGGCCCAACAGAATTGCAGGGGAGAGGTGTAGAACAGAGAAAGAGACAGACAGAGTCTCATCCTCCAGCCGGGGTCAGTCTGAGTGAAATTGGCTGGGGTTCCAGTCTCACTCTTCTATCGGGTGCCATTTCACAGCTGGATTCCTTACCCCTCTGGTACAGCAGCAGCTGGTAGAGCTGGTAAACCCCCTCCCTGGCCTGCTGGCTGATGTTCTGGGCTGGGTCACTGATCAACAGAGCCAGCTGTACCACGTGGTGATCCATCCTGGGGAATTCTGCTGAGTTCTAATTGAAGGGAGAGGGAGAGGGGACTCCATCAGCATTTTCCTGTCAGCTCCCAGTCACCCGTGGACCAGGACTCTCTTTTTCCCCTCAGCCCCTCTGCAGGAGATGCTAGAGGATAGAAGCTAGAGCTAGACCCTTAATTTCCTCTGCCCCCAAGGGAGCCTGGAGATCAGGGATATGGGCAGGGTCCTCCATGAGGACTTGCTTCCCCAGCTACTCCAGGATGACAGGAAGGCATGAACCTGGAGCATGGTCCCCTTAAAAGCCCAGTCACCACTTAACCAAGAGAAGAAGAACTTGACTAAAGCCAAGCTCATTCTCTGCTCTGCCTCTCAAGTCCTTGGTTGGGTGAAGGGACTGAGTGTGAGCACAATCCCCCCAGAAATCTCAGGGCCCATCGGAGAGAAGGGCTGAGTCTCTGGGGTCCTTCTGTTTCCCTAGGAAGGAGCCTGTGACTCTTCTCTGACGACCATCTTCTGGATCTCACAGGAGGGGTTCAGACTCTCACTCCCCAAGCCAGCCAGGGGCCCTGTGGTTAGTGCTCAACAGAACCAGGCAGAGCTCTGGCTTGAAGTCCCAGCTCCTTCCTCTGTCCTTCACTAGGAAGGGCCTGACACTGCATTGCACTGACTGCCCTGACCGAGGACGGGCCACTGGGGACCCAGCTAGGAGGTCAGACTGGAAAATGGATCTAAGAGTTAAGGTAAAATTGCTCCCCACCTCTCTCATCGTGGCTCACCTCCAAGATGTAGTGGAGCCCGTTGGTGTCTTGGGACTCTGCCAGCAGGTTCAATGTGAGCCATGGGTCAGAGTTAGGGAAAGTGGGGCTACACTGTCACAGGATGGGAAGAGGGGTCTCTGGGAAGCACTGGTGAGACCCTTAAACACATATCCCAGCCTCTCTCATTCACATCCCTCTGCAGGCAATTAGCAAGGATTCGTGGCAGGATGACAGCTGTCTCTTCAATCCACGACTTTAGCAAGATCTACCTGGACTTGCGTGGTGTCCTTCTGGGTGCCTAGGGTGAAGACGGCATACAGGGCAGCTCGAAGGAGGTGGGTCTCAAGCTCTGGCTCAAGGGCAGATGTCATGGTGCTGGAAAGAGAGAGGAGCCGGTATTAGACTGTGCAGTGTGGGGGTGGGACTGGCACCAACACGGCCATGAAACAGCAGGGAAACTGAGGAACCGAGCCAGGGAATGACAAAGCCAAGGTTTCCCAGACAGACAGTGGCAGGGCAGGAATAGCGCCTGTTCCCTGGACCCTGCTGCCCCTCCTGTATATGATCCTGGGTGTGAGCCTCTCCCCAAAGCCATTGCAATGTTACTGGCATGAAAAGAACAGCCCAGCTAGGACACAGTGAAGCTTCCCACCACCTCTGCCACAGGAGACACCCTCGGCTGCCCCTCCAGCACCAGCCATCACCCATCCATTGGCCAGGGGAGACCCCTGCCCCGCCCATGACTCTGTGCTCCCTCCAGCAGCTGGGCGCCATGTCTCACTCATCACAATCCTCTCCACCACAGCTGCCTTGCAGCAATGTGGCTCCAATGTGTCCTGCCCTCTCTGCTCTGCAGCGAGACACGCGGGGTGGATGGCGTGCAGGAACATGAGCTGCTGAGCCTCATCCTGCACCCACCAGGAGCGGGGTTAGGGGATAGAGAGCGTGTCAGTTAGCCAGGGACCTCCCTGCCCCACCCACAGCCGCTGCAGGACTCAGGCCTGAATGGGGGATAGTGGGGACCCGCCCACTGTCCAAATCACCCACAACTCCTACACAAACAGGGTCAGGAACTGGGACAGTGCCTGTGGGGGTGGAGACCCCGGCTGGTGGGTGAAAAATACCCCCATCTTGGGGGTCCCAGATCATGGTGGAGAAAGGTCCCCATTAGGGCTGCTGGATCATCAGAGACAAGACCCTCTGCAGGGGGTCAGGGTGCTGGGAAGGGGCAGGACAATCTCGGTTCCAGCACAGCTGGGGAACCTTTCTACCTTTTCTCGGCCCTGGAGCTGCTCTGGGATGTTTTTGAGAGAAGCATCCTCTGTGGCCAAGTCTACCAATTCCTCCCCCGCGTCCTCTGAGTCCCTGGGGGTCCCTGCACTAGGGAGAGAAGGGGACAGGGTGACACCTGCTGCCACTCAGGGGAAAGATGGGGGCATGGTGGGGCAATGTGCCCCTTCCCACCTCCTGGACCCAGAGCAGATTGGGCCCCACACTCCCCGCTCTCAGTGATGCCTTCAGCCCCCAACTCCTTCAGGAGCCAGTAGGAAAGAGACCCCCACACACTATCCTGGACTCCCTAGGACGTGCCTTCCCCACCCCCCACCCAACTGGAGCATCAACGACCAAAGTGGCAGCATCTAGTGTCAGTGGGGTCCAAGCATTATTTGAACCCCACATTTTTGGATGGACCTCCCATAAAGAGAGATGAAGAGCACCCCCAGCATCACACACACACACGCACACTCACCCCTCCTGGTGGTGGGAGGGGAATAGGAGAAAGGACAAAAGAAGGAAGAGATGAAGAGAAAGAAAGGAGGGATAGAGGAAAAGGTAAAACAAAAAGGACAAACCCTAATGTCCCCAGTGATTCTACGGGACAAAATCCCAGGTGGGGAATAAAATTCTGCCACCTTAAACTAGTGTTTTCCATGCCTAGAATTCAGCTGGCACCAGATGGATCAGACTGAACAGGTTCCAAACCTGTCGGAAGCTCTTACCTTCTAAACAGGGATGTCTGTTTTCTAGCAAAATCAGTAAAGGGAAAAGAGAAAACCCGAAAGAGGCTCCTCCTCGCACTCACGTACGTGAACCCTAATATTCTCTCAGTCCTCAAAGAGAGCCCTTGAGGAGACTTGCTGAAGGAAAGCCACAGGGGTCTCCGGGGTTTTCCTGGCCCTGCGCCCTGTCCAGCCTGGCTGATGTCAGCATCTCTCTGTGAGGTCACCACCACCCTAGGATCATTGACCAATAGGCTGAGGTCCTGCAAAAGGCCTTTGCGATGTCACTGCCACACACACCCCTCCCCTGAAGTACTAATGTCCTGCTGCTGGCCTGACACTTTGAAGGTTTGAGCTACTCTCTGTGGATCACCCTAATCAATGAGTGTTCATTCTAGGAAGCAATTCGGCTACACAGTAAAACATCAGAGGCTGCTCCCAATGCTACACTCAGTTTTTCCAAAACTAGTAGACTTTTTGGCCAGAAGAGGCCTTTAGAACATCTAATCTAACACCCTACATGATCACCGGCTTCCTGTATAGTACAATAGTTACTTTTTCGGCACACACATTCCAGAAAGGCATCTAGTCTTCATTCCATGACATCAAGAGATGGAGAATCCACCACTTTCCCTTTTAGTGAGTGCCAGGGGGCTCCATTTCCCCTTCCACTAGCTCCCCATTTACAGTGAGCCAGAGCAGTACCTGCAGCAGGGAGCGGGAGTTGCTGAAGGCCTCAGAGGCACAGCCCCTGCAGTGCCTCAGGCACCTGGCGCAAGTGCCCGATGATGCGGAGCTGGTGCATCACTTTGGCCGTGACGTCCTCCTGCTGCAAGGGAACGAGAACCTGTCAGAGACTCAAACGCCCCGAGAAATCAGGGGGAATTAAGAGCACCTGGAACCAGCAGCATGCATTTCCACACAGCATGCCCACCTCAGAGGGATGGATTCACCTCCTGACCCCCAGAATGGAGTCTTTTTGTCCTTTCTAGTAACCTCCAGTGCCAACCCTGCTCCTTGTAGGGTGAGCTCCTGCCACCTCCCCCCCAGTGCCCTTAACAGGTGTTCCACCTCCAAAACACAGATCGAGTTACCAGAACCATCTCCTCCACCCCCACCCAGGTTGGGCAAGGAGGGGGCTCTAGCAGAGTGAGGAAGAGGGATTCTGGCAGCAGTAAAGTGGGTTGCAGGGAGGTCGAGATCTTGCCCCAAGTCATCCCAGACACTAATGCTGAAGATACAGGATGGCAGCCCTGGTGAATGGGGCAGATCAGCAGCCCCTGCTGACTGAATCCTCCCGTTCTCTCTAGGTGGTGGCTTGGTTGACACAGACATTAGGTCACCGGGAGCTCGGTGAGGCCCTGTTGGACAGCAGAGGCTTGCAGATGGCACTTAGGGGACTCGTCTGCTCTTCCCAAGAGCAAAAGCACCGTTTCCAAAGAAAATAATTCCGTGATGAGGTAATTCTTGTCATTAATTAGCCTTGCTAAAGAGCTCTGTTGGAGCTGCTCCGGGGACAAGCTGGTTCCCTCCTGCTCACGGAGGTGAATTCATCTCCCTTCCCAGTAGCACCTGCTCTCGCTCTCATTCCCCACCAGGCTCCTTTCTGCCAGGCCAGCGAATGGCGATAGGATGGGAATGAGGCCTGGAAGAAGAATCTTCTCTGTCCCTCCAAGAAGAACTTTCCGAAGACCTAAAATCAACAGGATGTGAGGCATTAGCACATTGCTCAGAGCCAGGCTCCAACTCCTGGGGCTAGAACAGCATCTCCATCTAGTGGCCCCAGGATAGAGGGAGCCACTGAGGGGCAGGAGGCTGAGGGTTCTCACCAGAGAGCCCAACGGTTGGCCCAGGTCACCGGTGGGGATCACTGTCAGAGAACTATTTCAGCCCCACTTTGTTGGGTGGACCTCCCACAATGGGAGCTGCAGAGCACACACACCCCGCGACACACACACACGGACTCTACACCTCCTGGTGGAAGGAGGGGAACAGGGGAAAGGAGAAAAGAAGTAAGAGATTAAGAGAAATGAGGGAGAGATGGAGGAAAAGGTAAAATGAAAAGGACAAACCCTAATGTCCACAGTGATTCTACGGGACAAAATCCCAGGTGGGGAATAAAATTTTGCCACCTTAAACTAGTGTTTTCCATGCCTAGAATTCAGCTGGCACCCGGTGGATCAGACTGAAGAGGTTCCAAACCACTTGGAGGCTCTTACCTTCTAAACGGGGATGTCCTTACCTCCCCCATCCTGGCTGTGTTCCTGTAGTCAGGAGCCTGCTCTCCTGATGCCAGTCCCAGCACCACAGGTCTTCGGCCTCATGGATGCTCAGCCCTGGGAAACAGAGACACATACACATTTGTCATTCTGGTTGCAGTGCTTGTGTCCTTCCAATCCCATTGGCTGCACAGTGGGCAGAGTGCTCGCTACGTGCCTGTCCCAACAGAATTGCAGGGGAGGGGTGTAGAACAGAGAAAGAGACAGACAGAAACTCATCCTCCAGCCGGGGTCAGTCTGAGAGAAATTGGCTGGGGTCCCAGTCTCACTCTTCTATCGGGTGCCATTTCACAGCTGGGTTCCTTACCCCTCTAGAGCAGTAGCAGCTGGTAGAGCCGGTAAACCCCCTCCCTGGCCTGCCGGCTGATGTCCTTGGCTGGGTCACTGACCAACAGAGGCAGCTGTGCCACGTGGTGATCCATCCTGGGGAATTCTGCTGAGTTCTCTAATGGAAGGGAGAGGGGACTCCATCAGCATTTTCCTGCCAGCTCCCAGTCCCCCGTGGGCCAGGACTCTCTTTTTCCCCTCAGCCCCTCTGCAGGAGATGCCAGAGGACAGAAGCTAGAGCCAGACCCTTAATTTCCTCTGCCTCAAAGGGAGACTGGAGAACAGGGATATGGGCAGGGCCCTCCATGAGGATTTTCTTCACCAGCTGTTCCAGGATGACAGGAAGGCATGAACATGGAGCATGGTCCCCTTAAAAGCCCAGTCACCACTTAACCAGGACAAGAAGAACTTGACTCCAGCCAAGCTCATTCTCTGCTCTGCCTCTGCATCCCCAAGACGAACACTACTAACCCACAGCCCCTGCAGCAGAAGATCCTACAGCCAGCCCGCCTCACCCCTCCTGGTGGTAGGAGGGGAACAGGAGAAAGGACAAAAGAAGGAAGAGATGAAGAGAAAGGAAGGAGGGATGGAGGAAAAGGTAAAATGAAAAGGACAATCCCTAATGTCCCCATTGATCCTAAGGCAAAAAATCCTAGGTGGGGAATAAAATTCTGCCACCTTAAACTAGTGTTTTCCATGCCTAGAATTCAGCTGGCACCAGATGGATCAGACTGAACAGGTTCCAAACAACTCAGAGGCTCTTACCTTCTAAACAGGGATGTCTGTTTCCTAGTAAAATCAGTAAAAGGAAAGGAGAAAGCTCAAAAGATGCCCCTCCTCGCACTCACGTACGTGAACCCTAATACTCTCTCAGTCCTCAAGGATAGACCTCGAGAAGGAGACTTGCTGAAGCAAAGCCACAGGGGTCTCTGAGGTTTCCCTGGCCCTGTGCCCCTGTCCTGCATGGCTGATGTCAGCATCTCTCTGTGAGGTCACCACCTCCCCACCACCTTTGACCAATAGGCTGAGGTCCTGCAAAAGGCCTTTGTGATGTCACTGCCACACACACACACACCTCCCCTGAAGTGCTAATGTCCTGCTGATGGCCAGACACGTTGGAGGTTTGAGCTACTCCCTGTGGATCACCCCACTCAATGAGCGTTCATACTAGAAAGCAAGCCGGCTAGACAGTAAAACATCAGAGGCTGCTCCCAATGCTACTCTCAGTTTTTCCGAAATTAGTAGACTTTACGGCCAGCAGAGACCTTTAGAGCATCTAATCTTACCCCCTGCATATCACAGGCCTCCTGCATACCACAATAGCTACTTTTGGGCAAACACATTCCAGAAAGGCATCTAGTCTTCATTAAATGACATCAAGAGATGGAGAATCCACCGCTTTCCTTGGTAGCTTGTTCCTGTGGTGAATCATCCTGGCTGTTGAATAGTTGTGCCTTAGGAATTTGTCTCTTTTCACCTTCCAGCCATTGGGTCTTGTTAGGACTTTCTGTGCTAGATTAAAGTGCCCTTTAATACCCAATATTTTCTCTCCATTAAGGCACTTTAACATTTCAATGAAGTCAACTTTCAATCTTCCTTTGATAAGCTAAACAGGTTGAGATCTTTCAATAGTGCTCTAGAAGGCATTTTTCTCCAGCCCTCAGAACATTTGGTGGCTCTTTGCTGCCCCAGCTCCAATTTCTCAACATCTTTTCCAAATGAGGACACCAAAACCGGATGCCGTATTCCAGTATCAGCCTCCCTGATGCTGTATCACCTCCCTACAGTACTCACAGCTCTGCTCGTATGTCTAATGATGGCTCTAGCCCTGTTCACCACAGCATCACACTGGGAGCTCATGTTGAGTGGCTTCTCCACTATGGCTTCTAAATCCTTTTCAGAGTCACTGCTTTCCTGGATACACTTCCCCATTCTGTAGCTGTGCCCGGCATGCCTTCTTGCTTGGTATAGGACCTTGCATTTGGCTCTGGTCAAACTTGTTTTCTTTGAATGGGTCCAACTTGCTGAATGACCCGGATTGATCTGTATCACTGCCCTCTCCTCATCAGTAATTACCACTCTGTCAGTATTTTTTCACCCACTAGTCTTATCAGCAGTGATTGTATGTTTTCTCCCAATTCATTGATAAAAATTATGTTAAAAAATTAGTCCTTGAGAGCTTCTTCAGACCTTTAGTACCCAGGACCTGCTCCCCACAGCACAGTGAGAAAAGGCCGTCCAGCCCTGCTGGTACATAGGGGATAAGCCCAGAACAAACACACCTTTTGGAGCTGTCTTGTCCATAGGCTCTGATCAACATGTTGGGGTCAGCAGCTTACAAATGCACTACAGACCTGTAGTGTAGACAGGTCCCAACTGCGTCTCAGTTTCCCACCCTGTAAAATGGGGACAACAAACAAAACCTTGATTAGCTCTGGTTGATAGTTGGGGGAAACTGAGGCATCCAGCGGTGAAGAGACTCGCTCATGGTCCCAAAGCCAGAAATAGAAAATGGCAGGTCTTGTGATAGCCAGTCCTGGGACCTAGTCCCAGTTATCCTGGCCTCGCTGCCCTAACTTTAATTACAGCCTCCATGTCTTTTCCCCCATGTCCCTTAATCCCACGTCATAGCAGAAGAAAGATTTTCTGTTAGCCAGCTGGCTCTAATGCATGTGGACGTCGTTCCAAAAGACATGCTCTGGCTCAGTCCCATGCTATGGTTGGCTGAAGGAACCACTTGGTGACATTCTAGGGCCTGAGTTATACAGGAGGTGAGACTAGATGCACATAATGGTCCTTTCTGACCTTAACGTCTATCAATCTCCACATTTTCTGCTGCTAGGAAGATAACTCTGGATCTATTTTCTCTCATTCACTTTCAGTTGGAATAATTTAAATCCAGGCCAAAGGATTTCCTCTTCCATTGTGTCTTCAGCACCTTTGGGAGCAAACAGTTACTGTTAGCCTACAGGTTTCCAGTTTCAACGTGTCCCAGGGTGAGATGGCCCGGAAAGGGATTGGTGCTCAACTGCACCTAGCCCGGGTTATGCAGCTCCCTAGGGTGAAGGGAATAAGTGTGGGGGTGACGTGACCTGGATGAACCACCCTGCTGGCGCCCATATCCTGCATTCTCTCTCTGAGCAATCAGTCCTGCTCCCTGCTCTTCCTCTCTTCCTGGACCGTGTCCCTTTCCTCCTTGGAACTTTTGAAAGCAACGTGCTCCTTGTTCCTCCTTGCCCCTATCTCCAAAAGCTCCTGCATGGTCCTCCTCCTTCTGGCCCACTGCTGCCCACTTGCAGCACCCGCAGTCCGAGGCAGCAGGCTTGACCCAGCAGGTGTGGAAGTGTCTTCCAATGGAATGAAACGGAGGGTATGTTCATTGTATTGCCATGGTGGGAGGGAGGAAGAATCCCCCACTTTGCTTTCTGTCTCTCCACAAAGCCATGATTTCCAACATTGTGGAATGCTTCGATATCACTCATAAAATCTCATGTACACTCCATCTCACTTCTGCCCTTGGAGGATTCACACATGCACATCCTATGCAGGTGTGTGAGTAACACTGATTTTACTTGAAATCAATACCAAAGAAATTAAGAGGCTGGATCTCGCTGATGCAGGGTAGGCTGGAGTCATGTTTTGGGGACATTTACCAATACTGACTCGGACTTTGTTTCATGCTCCATGAAAAACTTCCAAACATCACCTTCCAGGAACAGAAGGAAACCAGGACCCAAAGTAACATTCTTTTGGTTAGAATGCAGCGTTCTGCAGGCAGCAGAGTGGAATCTCATCAACCCTCCTCCTGAATCCAGCAACAGAAAAGCCCGGACAACACAGGGCAAAAGAATGCCCTGCTTCACGAAGCAGCATCTAAAGTCGCCATCTGCAGTATTAAATCGGCATACCCAAGATAACAAAAAGCTCTCCTTGGAAAAATACGCCCTCAGGCCCTGCTAGGCCTGTTAGCTAATAAGAGTATGGAAAGCTATATCTTCAAGGTTTTTTCCCCTCTCTTTGGACTTGTGATTGGGAATACAAACCCCACACTGGGGAACAAGGGGTTAAGGAGCTGCTCTGGCCTCAGCCAGCCCAGCTCCATCACACCTGCAGGGGGTGCACAGACTGGACGAGGACTTGTGGGCAGACCAGGGAGGAAGGACCTCTACGTTGCAGGCCCTGAAGGAAGGCAGGATCATTCCCTCAGCAACTGCCTGAAGGTCCCTCTCCCTGAGGGAAGGGAGGACCTGTTCCTGTTGCACCAGGGTGTGGTGTTCTGTCCCATCTAATGGCACTGAGACCACTTACAAGCCTGAACCAAGAACTTTGCCATTGCTGTATGTAATTGTTCCTTTAACAATGTTAACTCTCATCTATATTTCTTTCTTTTTATGAATAAACCTTTAGATTTTAGCTTCGAAAGGATTGGCAACAGCGTGATTTGTGGGTAAGATCTGACTCGTCTGTTGACGTGGGTCTGGGGCTTGGTCCTTTGGGATCGGGAGAACCTTTTTCTTTTACTGGGGTATTAGAATCATAGAATCATAGAATATCAGGGTTGGAAGAGACCTCACCAAGTCATCTAGTCCAACCCTCTGCTCAAAGCAGGACCAATCCCCAACTAAATCATCCCAGCAGCCACGGCTTTGCCAAGCCTGACCTTAAAAATCTCTAAGGAAGGAGATTCCACCACCTCCCTAGGTAACCCATTCCAGTGCTTCACCACCCTCCCAGTGAAAAAGTTGTTCCTAATATCCAACCTAAACCTCCCCACTGCAACTTGAGACCATTACTCCTTGTTCTGTCATCTGCTCCCACTGAGAACAGTCTAGAGCCATCCTCTTTGGAACCCCCTTTCAGGTAGTTGAAAGCAGCTATCAAATCCCCCCTCATTCTTCTCTTCTTCAGACTAAACAATCCCAGTTCCCTCAGCCTCTCCTCATAAGTCATGTGCTCCAGCCCCCTAATCATTTTTGTTGCCCTCCGCTGGACTCTCTCCAATTTTTCCACATCCTTCTCGTAGTGTGAGGCCCCAAACTGGACACAGTACTTCAGATGAGGCCTCACCAATGTCGAATAGAGGGGAATGATCACGTCCCTCGATCTGCTGGCAATGCCCCTACTTATACAGCATAAAAAGGCCATTAGCCGTCTTGGCAACAAGGCCACACTGTTGACTTATATCCAGCTTCTCGTCCATTGTAACCCCTAGGTCCTTTTCTGCATTGGTATTGGTTTTCATAACCATTCATCCTCAGAAGGAGTGGTGCTGGTGGTGATAAAAGGAAAATGGGGTATCTGAGGGAATTGCTTGTATGACTTCTGGTTAGCCAGTGGGGTAAAAACAAAGTCCTTTCTGTTTGGCTGGTTTGGTGTGCCTTAATAGTAAAGGACACCCAGCCTTGGGCTGTGACTGCCCTGCTCCAAGCAATTTGTCCTGAATTGATACTCTCAGTAGTGTCCCACCAGAGGCCGCATCGTTACAGGGGTCATCTGGGATTTCAACTGGGAAGTCTCTGAAGCTCAGGACGCGCTTCCTCAGCTAGGGGAAGTATGTAACCCACACACCTTCTGGGTGTGGTGGTGTGTCCCATCTAGTGGCACCGAGACCACTTAGAGAGAGAAAGATAAAATGAGTCTGCTCTACAGTCTTAGTGAACAGCCTGTTGGCTTTTAGCTCATGCTGTAGAGGCTCATGCACTAAGCTCCAGAGGTCCCAACAACCAGGGTCTGTCAGCATTACAGAGGCAGCTGCCACCACAAGAGGGAGAGAGCTGCCATGCCACGCCCAGCTGTGAAGAGGTGCCAAGCAGTGAGCTGACACACTTCAGAGCCTCCTGTGATAAACTCTGAACTTTGGACACTAACTGGCTGGTAGGAAGTGTCACACCCTTGTGTTGCCCTCAGAGTGGCCTGGCTGAGACCCTGTGGGAGGCCCTGGGCTCCCCCACCATCTGCCGCGCCCTTCCCCTCCGCATGTCGAAGGGCTGAAACCCTGACCACTAGGCAACATCCCCACGAGCGAATGCCATCACGAGGCATCCGTCTTTGAAAGTTTGCAGAGGATGCAGGGGCAGAAAGGGGAGAGAGGATGAGGGTGGCTCTTGGCGGGGGGGGGGGGGGAGAGACATTGAGAGAGAGAGAGAGAGAGAGAGAGAGAGAGAGAGGGAGGGTGGGAGCCGTATGGGAATCTCTTGTTTACCGCCATCAACCCAATGATCAGACCATTGATGCCTAAAATGTTCCCTGACATCTTGTAATTGATTGGATCTAGATTTAAAAACGGTTACCACATTTACAGACAGAGAAATGTCAGCGAGTTGAGTGGAAGGCCATTGCAAGCTCAGCTAATTATGTAATGGGGGTTATGCCCCATCTAACAAGCTCCTTAAACAATAGCTCCCAATTTTCATTCACATTGTTCTGTTTAATTCTTTTGCTCCAAAACACTTTCACTAATCATTTTGGTCAGCTTTGGAAAGTTAACCCTTTCAGTGCACCAAATATACATATTGCTGGTTGGGTCTGCCCTCTGTTGGTCATAAGAACAGCCATACTGGATCAGACCAATGGTCCATCCAGCCCACAATCCTATCCTCCCACAGTGGCCAATGCCAGGTGCCCCAGAGGGAATCGACAGAACAGGTAATCATCAAGCGATCCATCCCCTGTCACCCATTCCCAGCTTCTGGCAAACAGAGGCTAGGGACACTTCAAGAGCATGGTTTTGTATCAGTGCCCATCCTGGCTAATAGCCAACGATGGACCTATCCTCCATGAACTTATTTAGTTCTTTGTTGAACTCTGTTATAGTCTTGGCCTTCACAACATCCTCTAGCAAAGAGTTTCCCCAGGTTGACTGTGTGTTCTGTGATGAAATACTCCCTTTTTTTGTTTTAAACCTGCTGCCTATTCATTTCATTTAGTGACCCCTAGTTCTTGTGTTATGACATGGAGTAAAGAACACTTCCTTATTTACTTTCTCCATACCAGTCACCATTTTATAGACCTCTATCATATCCCCCCTTAGTCACCTCTTTTCCAAGCTGAAAACTCCACCCAGTCTTATTAATTTCATCTCATAGGGAAGCTGTTCCATATCCCTAATAATTTTGGCTGCCCTTTTCTGTACCTTTTCCAATTCCAGGATATCTTTTTCAGACCAGTTCCAGTATCAAAGATGGGGCATACCATGGATTTACTGAGAGGCAATATTACATTTCTGCCTTCTTATATATCCTGTAAGGTGATTTTGGTACATGGTCATATTCTGTTATGAATGATGCTGCAATTCAAAATGGAGTTTAGAAATTCAATATGGCGCATATGATAGGAAGGGTCTGAACGCCGTTATGGTACCCTTTCTTCATGGCATTTTCCTGCCAAAACTCTGTTTTCCTCATGGAACCTGAGGGACAGAGAACTGGCGGGAACCGGTTGGGAGCGGTGCCTGTCAGAGTGTGCCTCAGGAATGCGCACCTCAGAGAGCGTATAAGGGACTGTTAGTGGTGATGCAGGTGCTGTCCACCATCGAGGCACCCATGTCCAGGTTCTTTGTGTGGCATTAGATCAAGACTTCGCTTACTAACATCTGTCAAGGACTCTGATACTTACCTGACTCCTGTAATCCACCAAAGGATCCAGTGAAGGCTGTGCTGTCCGCTCAGATCTGTTGATCTCCTGCTTGGGCAGTAGAGAGCCAGATCCTCCGATGTTCCAGAGATCCTGAGACGGACCATCCGTTGCCAGTGTCCTCTACCTGTAGCTAGAAGAGAGACAGTAATTATTTTTTGGACATTTATTAGTTTAGCCAAGGGACAGTTTAAGGGCCTGGGCTTTATGCCCCCTTGCTGGAATCTATTCATGGGTATTTGTAGTGTTCCCCATAGTGAATTTTCTCCCAGTTGTATCTATCCCTTAATAAATCTGCTTTCTGTTTAAGGTTATATTCTTTCTATCCTTTATTTCAATGCAACACGGGCGGGAGGCACACAGATTTCTAATTCTCCCAGCTGATAGATGCTGGTAGGACTCGAACCTGTTGGATATGTCACCTCCTTATTATTCCACACAGAGATTTTGGGGTAACAATCCCTTTCCCTTTCCTAATGATTTCCCAACATTTTGTTCACTTTTTTGACTGCCGATGCACATTGAGTGGATGTTTTCAGAGAACTATCCACAATGACTCCAAGATCTCTTTCTTAAGTTGTAAGAGCTAATTTAGACCCCATCATTTTAGATGTAGAGTTGGGATCATGTATCACAATGTGCATTACTTTGCATTTATCAGCATTGAATTTCATCTGCCATTTTGTTGCCCAGTCACCTAGTTTGGTGAGATCCCTTTGCCACACTTTGCAGTCTCTTTTGGCATTAACTAACTTGAGTTGGTTTACTTGTGGCACCTTAGAGATTAACACATTTATTTGGGCATAAGCTTTCATGGGCTGAAACCCACTTCATCGGATGTGGGTTTTAGCCCATGAAAGCTTATGCCCAAATAAATTTGTTAGTCTCTAAGGTGCCACAAGGACTCCACATTTTTTTTGCTGATACAGCTTAACACGGCTACCACTCTGTAACTTGAGTTGGTTTGTATCATCTGCAAATGTTGAAACCTCACTGTTTACCCCTTTGTCTAGTGGGGGACACCACTATTTACCTCTCTCCATTCTGAAAACTGACCATTTAGTCAGACCCTTTCTTTCTTTCCTTTCAACCAGTTACCTATCCCAGAGAGGACCTTCCATCGCATCCCATTTTGCTTCAGAGCTTTTGGTGAGGGACCTTGGCAAAGGCTTTCTGAAAATCTAAGTACACTATATGCACTGGATCACCTTTATCCACATGCTTGTTGACTCCCTGAAAGAATTCTAGTACATTCATGAGGCATGATTTCCCTTTACAAAAACCATGTTCACTCTTCCCCAAGAAATTGTGTTTATTTATGTGTCTAATAATTCTGCTCTTTACTATCATTTCACCCAATTTGCCTGGTACTGAAGTTAGCCTTAGTGGCCTGTAATTGCCGGGAGCATCTCTGGAGCCTTTTAAAAACATTGGTGTCATATTAGCTATACTCCAGACATCTGGTATGGAAGCTGATTTAAAGGATAGGTTACATACCACAGTTAGTTAGTAGTACTGCAATTTCACATTTGAGTTTCTTCACAACTCTTGAGTGAATACCGTCTGGTTCTGGTGACTTATTGTTGTTTAATTTATCAATTTGTTCCGAAACCTCCTTACTGGTCCTTACTGAATACAATCAAGTCATGATCAGTGCCCCAGAGCAACCACGAACATCCAGTCCAGTGATCAGTTCATCTTTATCCACCACAAGGAGGCCCACAATAGAGTCACCCCTAGTTGGGTACTTTGCATTAGAAAAGTATTTATCATTTTTCAAAATCTCCAAGGATGATTTCCTCCTGGCTACGGGAGACCTCCCCGTCTGTCTCCCAGTAGGAAGTCCCCCATGCTAACCTAATTTCTTCCCACAAGTCACAGACAGGTGCAAAAGGAGAAAGGTTTCCTGCTCTCTGGTTTGGATTCAGTGAACTGTGCGAGCCCCCCACCGGTTCATCTGCTGGGCTGTGTGAATTAGCAGATTGATCCCTATCCATTCGAGGTCCTGGGGTTCTCAATAACCAAGAACATAAAACAGGTAATGATGTGTCTAATGTGGGGATTCTCAAACTTCACTGCACTCCGACTCCCTTCTGACAACAAAAATTACTAAACGATGCCAGGAGGGGAGACAGAAGCCTGGGCCCTCCTGAGCCCACCGCTCTAGGTGTGGGGGGAAGGCCAAATCCCGAGCCCCATCACCCTGCGTGGGGAGGCCAAAATCGAAGCCCAAGGGCTTCAGCCCCAGACGTGGGGCCTGCAACCTGAGCCTGACTGTCCTGGGCTGAAGGCCTCAAGCTTTGGATTCAACCTCAGGCAGTGGAGCTTGGGCTTCAGCTTTGGCCCCAGGCCCCAGAAAATCTATGCCAGCCCTGGTGACCCCATGAAAATGGGGTTGCAACCCACATTGGGGTCCTGACCCACAGTTTGAGAACCGCTGCTCTAATGTAAAGTGCCACCCTGCCCACCACTTTTATCCTCTCTCCCCTACCTCAATGGGTTGTAACCAGTGACATTAACATTCCAGTCATACACATCGTCCCACCGGGTTTTCCTATTTCCCCACCCCAGGGAGAATTTCCAGCTCCTCTTCCTTATTGCCCAGGTTCCAGTGCCAAGAGCAGTGTTGCTTCCCTTCACGAGAGATGTCTTGCAGGG